>NC_063364.1:28248226-28283367 GCF_021869965.1 Rhincodon typus | reverse complement strand
GGGGGAGGGGAGATTTTGAAACTTGTGAAATCCACATTGATACCATTGGGCTGCAGGGTTCCCAAGCGGAATATGAGTTGCTGTTCCTGCAACCTTCGGGTGGCATCGTTGTGGCACTGCAGGAGGCCCAGGATGGACATGTCGTCTGAGGAATGGGAGGGGGAGTTGAAATGGTTCGCGACTGGGAGGTGCAGTTGTTTGTTGCGAACCGAGCGTAAGTGTTCTGCAAAGCGGTCCCCGAGTCTCCGCTTGGTTTCCCCGATGTAGAGGAAGCCACACCGGGTACAGCGGATGCAGTATACCACATTGGCAGATGTGCAGGTGAACATCTGCTTGATGTGGAAAGTCTTCTTGGGGCCTGGGATGGGGGTGAGGGAGGAGGTATGGGGGCAGGTGTAGCACTTCCTGCGGTTGCAGGGAAAAGTGCCGGGTGTGGTGGAGCTGGAGGGGAGTGTGGAGCGGACAAGGGAGTCACGGAGAGAGTTGTCCCTCCGGAAAGCAGATAAAGGTGGGGAGGGAAAGATGTCTTTGGTGGTGGGGTCGGATTGCAGATGGCGGAAGTGTCGGAGGATGATGCGTTGGATCCGGAGGTTGGTGGGGTGGTACGTGAGGACGAGGGGGATTCTTTTTTGGTTCTTATTGCGTGGACGGGGTGTGAGGGATGAGGTGCGGGAGATGTGGGAGACACGGTTGAGGGCGTTCTCGACCACCGAGGAGGGGAAGTTACGGTCCTTGAAAAACGAGGACAACTGAGATGTACGGGAGTGGAATGCCTCATCCTGGGAGCAGATGCGGCGGAGGCGAAGGAATTGGGAATAGGGGATAGCATTTTTGCAGGAAGGTGGGTGGGAGGAGGAGTAAACACCTACAGCTCTCCTTTATCCACAGCACCTGTTGCACCCTAAATAACTCCAACAAACTGGTTAAACATGATTTCCCTTTCCCAAAACCATGCCGATGCTTTTCAATTACCTTGAATTTTTGAAATAGCCAGCTATAACCTCCTTAATGATCAATTCTAACACTGTCCTCATCTGATGAAGGGTCTAGGCCCGAAACGTCAGCCTTCCTGCTCCTATGATGCTGCTTGGCCTGCTGTGTTCATCCAGCCCTGCACCTTGTTATCTCAGATTCTCCAGCATCTGCAGTTCCTACTATCTCTGATAGAGTTTTATTTGCTGCTTTGCAGTCTGATTCTAGTGAATTTTGGAAAATTAACACCAATGCAACCATTACCTCATTATGACGTTTTGTTTAAGATTTTGGTCCATCAGGACTGAATGATGTGTCAGTCCTGAGCTCCATCAATTTGTACAGTACCACATCCCCAATGAGTGTAATCTCACCAAGATCCTCTCTCGATTCCACCTCCTGATTTACAGCTATTATTGGAATATTTTTGTATCCTTGATCTTGAAGACAGAAGCAGCATATTGTTCATTTCATCTGCTTTTTCTTTATTATTTACAATTAACTCCTCATTCTCACTCTCTAGGAGATTAGCACTCATCTTGCTTACTCTTTTCCTTTGTAAATACCTGTAGAAATTCTAACTGCCATTTTTGCATTTCTGGCTTGCTTTCTCTCCCTCTCTAATTCTTTTGATTGATCTCTTAGCCTTTTTTTTGATATTCTGATCAATCATCTGACCTGCCATGTGCCTTTGCATAATGATCTGTCCCTTCCCCTGACAAATGCACATACTAATCAGGAGTTGGGATAGGCCAAGCAGCCCCTTAAACCTGCTCCTCCATTCAATAAGATCAAGGCTCATCAAACTGTAACCGCACATCCACATTTCCATCCGCCCTGATAACCTTTCACCCCCTTGCTTAACAAGTATGTATCCACCTCTGCCCAAAAAGTATTCAAAGGCTCTGCCTTCATTACATTTTCAAAGAAAGAGTTCCAAAGGCTCCTCTTTGAAAAGACATTTCTCCTCATTTCTGTTTTAAATGGGTGTTCCCAGGTATTTTAATAGTGACCCCTAGTTCTAGATTCTCCATAAGAGGAAACATCCTCTCCATATCTACCTCATCAAGATGCTTCAGGGCTTTATAAGTTTTAATCAAGTCACTTCTTGATCTTCTAAACTTTATCGCTTATAGGCCCAGCCTATCCAACTTTTCCTCATAAGCCAACCTGTTCCTTTCAGATATTAGTCTGGTAAACCATCTCTCAATAGTTTCCAGTGTATTTATAGGTGACCAATAGAGTACACAGTACTCCAGATGCGGTATCACCAGCACCCTGTATAACTGAAGCATAACCTCTTTACTTTCATATTCACTTCCCCGCATGATAAATGATAAAATTATTTTATCTGTAGTGATTGGAACCAGGTGGATCCATTGACTATGAGATCCTTGATTGGGTTTGTTAACCTGGGCCAATCAAGAAGCCCTGACTGACCAATATAAACAGTGGATTCAGAATCTCCTCAGTTCAGGAGACTGACTCTGAGCTGGCTGGTCACTGTGCACAGGTAAATAAAGTATGACTTGGTGGTAGGATACCGGCCTCTGTGCAGTTGTTTCATTATCTTTCCTACTTACTAGCTGTACTTATACATTCTAGCTTTTTTGCATTTCATACACAAGGCCACATAGATCCCTTTATATCTCAGAGTTCTGAAATCTCTTATCATTTAGATAAAATATATATCTCTTATTTTTCCTGCCAAAATGGACAACTTCACAATTTTCATACATTATACTTCATTTGCCACACCTTTGTCCATTCACTGACCCTACTGATATGTATCTGCCTCCTCCTTGTGTCCACTTCACAAGTTACTTTCTTACCTTCTTCGTGCTGTCAGCAAATTTGGCAGATACCTTCCATCCTTTCACCTGTCATTTGTACCAATTATCACCAGTTGCAATCCCAGGACTGATCCCTGTGGCACACCACTCATCACATTGTGCCAATTTGAAAAAGGCCCATTTAGACGTACTTTCTACTTCTTGTTAGACAACTAATCTTCTATCCACACCAGTTTGTTACTCACAATGCCATAAGCTTTTACCTTCCGCAATAAGCTTTGATATGGCACCTAACTAAATTAGGTTTGATGCTTGCCTTAACTTCTTCAGTTAAGTCTAAGTGAAGAACAGGTCCTTCCCTTGGATTGTTTATTTTCACAGGGAATATACTGATTTGAGAATTCTGAAATATGCCTTGAAACATATGCCACTGCTTCTCCATTGACCTTCACCTACCCTAGTATCTCCATTCACTTCAGCTAGCTCAGCTTTTGTGCCTACATAGTTGGTCTTAGGTTGCTAAACTTAACCAGTATTTAGGTTTAAAACAAAGGACCGTGGATGCTAGAGACCTAAAACAAAAACAGAAATTGCTGGTGAAACTCATCATCTGTAGCAAGAAAGCAGAGTTGGGGCCAAAGCAAAGTTCACTGGTCTCGGAATGTAAACTCTGTTTTCTTCCCACAGATGCTGCCAGACCTGGTGAGTTCCTCCAGCAATTTCTGTTTTTGCTTAGGTTTAAAATATTAGCCTTAGAATCTTAATTCTCTCATTCAGACTGGATGCAAAATCCAAGCCCTCTCTTTATTTCTGTACCTGAAATTTCCCACTCTAACTTACACTTTCTTCTGAAGATTTACGCTGTTAATTTTGCCTTGTAGAGGGAGATATGCTCTTTCTGGTTCATACTTCCAGCAACATGCAGAGAATATTATCCTCAACTTTACAAAGACAACAGCATGGGCTCAGTTTAATGCATCTTCTGAAAGATGCTAAAGGGATAGAGTATAAAAGTAGGGAAGTGTTGATGCACCTGTACAATGCATTAGTGAGACCATACCTGGAGCATTTTGCACCTTCTTGGTCCCCTTACTTGAGGAGACATGTATTGGAGGCAGTTGAGAGCAGGTTTACATTCCACAGATGAAGGGTTTGTCTTATGCAGCAGAGATTGAACAGTTTAGGCCTATACTCGCCGGAGTTTAGAAGGTTGAGAGGAGATCTAATTGAGGTATATAAGATGCTAAAGAGAATTCATAAAATTGATGTAGAAAGGACGTTTCCTCATGTGGAGCAATCGAGAATAAGAGGTCATAGTTTTATCTAAGGGGTGGCAAATTTAACAGAGATGAGGAGAAGTTACTTCTTTCAAAGGGTTGAGGAATTCGTTACCCTAGACTGTGGTGGATGCTGGGACATTACATACATTTAATTTGGAGATAGACATGTTTTTAAATAGTAATAGCTAAAGGGCAATGGGGAGGGGGCAAGAAAGTGAAATTGAGGCTGAGATGGGATCAGCCGTGTGATCGTATGAAATGGCGAAGCAGGTTCAAGGGGCTGTATGCTCCCCCCACCCCCTCCTGCTCCTAGTTCTTATGGTGAGCCCAACATTACAGCTCTCCCAATGCAATGGAATGTCAGAACTGGTTTGTGCAATTTGGGGATTGAGAAGCATTTCTTTGCACAGACTGTATTACCTGTGGGTGTGTGTGGAACGAACTTCCAGAGAAAGTGGTGCATGTGGGTACAGTTACAACATTTAAAAGACGTTCAGATAAGCACATGAATAAAAATTTTTGGAGAGCTATGGGCTAAGCGCAGGCAGATGGGACTAGTCTAGTTTGTGATTATGGTCAGAATGGACTGGTTGGACCAAAGGGCCTCTTACCATGCTGCATGACTCTGTATACAGCATAGAAACAGACCCTTTGGTCCAACTCATCCATGCCGACCAGGTGTCCTATATAAATCCAGTCCCATTTGCCAGCATTTGGCCCATATCCCTGTAAACCCTTCCTATTCATGTACCCACCCAGGTACTTTTTAAATGTTGTAACCTGTGACATGATAGAGGCAAAGTTAATCAGACAGTGAGATGGTGTGACATGGGAATCACAAGTTTTCAGGAAGGATGAATGTCTTCAATTTAGAGTTCTTATTCTTTTCAATTTCTTTAAAATAGATTCCTTAAATTCCTTAATTCCTTACAATAGAAAAATTATATAAACAAAAATATTGAAATCCATGTGATGATGAAAGTCAACAGATATTTGTGACAGACACAAAATGTTAATTGTTTACTGACACTTAGTGGGCCAAAGATGTTTTTTCTTGGGATGTGGGCATCACTGACTGGGACAGCATTTACTGTTCATTCCTAACAGCCCTTGAGAAGGTGGTGGTGAGCTGCTTTCTTGTATCACTGTGCTGCTCAGTATATAGTGACACCCACTGTGCTGTTAGGGAAGGGGTTTAAGGATTTTGACCTAGCAACAGTGAAGGAATGACAATATATTTCTAAGTTAGGATGGTGTGTGACTTGGGAGTGATCCTGGTGGTGATGGTGCTCCCATGTATTTTCGGCCCTTCATTTGACAGAGGCCATGTGTTTCTGAGGTGCTGTCGAATGAGTTTTGTTAAGATGCAGATGGTACACACTGCTGCTGCTACGCAACAGCAATGGAGAGAGCGAATATTTAAGGTGGCATACCCAACTTTCTCTCTTGATGTTTCTCTCTTACGCATGGTCCCTGGACGACATGTCCATCCTGGGCCTCCTCCAGTGTCATAATGACGCCACCCGGAAACTGGAGGAGCAGCACCTCATATTCTGCCTTGGGAGCCCACAGCCCGATGGTCTCAATGTGGACTTTACTAGTTTCAAAATCTCCCCACCCCCCGGCCTCATCCCATGACCAACCTTACCTCTCATCCCCGCCTCCTTGACCTGTCCATCTTCTCTCCCACCTATCCGCTCCTCCCACCTCACTGACCAATCCCCACCACTACCTACCTGCATTCATCTATTGCCATCCCACCTATCTTCCCCAGCCCCACACCTCCTCTCTATTTATTTCAGAGCTCCCTTCCCCCTCCCCCATTTCTGAAGAAGGGTCCAGACCTGACACATCAACTTTCCTGCTCCTCTGAAGCTGCCTGGCCTGCTGTGTTCCTCCAGCTCCACACTGTGTTATTGCATAGTCACTCGGTCTGGATAACAGTTCTATGGACATCAGTGATCTTTAGAAATGCAGCTCCGTTAGCTTGGATGGCTGTGTTACAAGGCAGTATCATGTCAACAGTGCAAGTTCAATTCACACACCAACTGAGGTTACCACAGAAGTCCCACCTTTTCAATCTTGCCCCTTCACCTAAGGAGTGGTGACCCTCAGGTTAAACTCACCATCAGTTCTCTCGCTGTATGGTGATTTTATCTTTACACAAAGGCAAGCTAGGACACTCAGTGTGACTGGTCTAACCTAGCACACAGGGAAACACAGTCAAGTTGAGTTTTGTCCCCATAGACACACCTTCTTACATTGGTTAATAGATGGTGATCAGGAAAAAGATCTCGGTTTACAGAAAGATCAATCATATCTCCCATGATGAAATTGTAAAAGGTACTGGAGGGACAGTGGAACAACTCCCTAGAGCAAATTAGCACTTGTTAGGCTAGGACCGCCCTAATTATGACCACATTTTGATAGTGTAGATGAATGTAATAAGACTGCAGCCTATCTCTAATACTGCTTGGAATGTTCAAAGTACATATTGAACCTGATCAGAATATGATTGCCATCTTCCATTTAGAAAAAAATTAGAAAGAGAACAAACTCCAATAAGTGTCAATGGCCCAAGTGTCTGGAATGGGACTGTGCGTCAGTAAAAGAGGATAGTGCCCTCTACTGTTCACTGAGAAAACATCCTCGAAAGGAGAGACGTACAAGCCTGCACCCTCTGCTGGGTGAAAGCAATAAGCACCCATGAAAAGAATTCTCAGCAAGTGGGTTAGACAGAGTAGGACTCAAACTCGAAATGCCTCTACTGGTGAAAGTTGGTTGAAGTGGGTTCTAAGCCGATTGGACAACATTGGAGGTCAAACGTAATCAAAACAGAAAGTGCCAAAGTTTGAATGAGATGTTAAACTGAGGTTCAGCCTGCCCCCTTGGGTTCGATTTGAAATGTACCAAGGCACAATTTTGCAGCTCAGTTGCTTCTTTGCAGTGAAAGCAAAATACTGTGGATGCTGAAAATCCGAAATATAAACAGAGTTAATGTTTCAAGTCCAATGTGACTCTTCTTCAGAACCAAAGGCAAAATGCTCCAAGAAACAGTCACATCATACACAAACCTTTACTCTTGTGTCTCTCTCCACAGATGCTGCCAGACCCCATTGAGTTTCTCCAGCACTTCCTGTTTTTATTCCAGATCTCCAGCATCCATGGGATCTTGCTTTCAAAGTCAAAGAATGTGATTGGTGATATAGGTGAATTAAAATAAGAATTCATCTCCTAGCCTGCACTTAACTACATACAATATCACATCATTCTTCTTTCTGTGTCTGACTTTCTGAAACCATATAATATTTAAAAATCTTTTCGCCTAACTCTGTTTTTTATTGAATAATATTCATTATATAGTGGTTGAAAATGTAGTAAAACATCTTAAAGCGTATTATCAAACAAAATTTTACACATCAGTCGATATTAAGGAAGATGAGCAAAAGCTTGGTCAAAGATGTATGCTTCAAGGAGCACGTTTTGAAGTAACTTATAGTTTTTAACTATTATTTAGAGCCAAATTAGATGAGGAGTTTTTTCCCAAATAACTACTGTCCCCTGAATTCAAGCCAGTCAATCCAGCAAACATTTGGGCTTGGGTCTATAGGATTAACATAACCATCACAGGGGAAGAAGGGGTGTAAGAAAGTTATCTTCCTCCAAATAGCCTGTTTAATTTTAATAAACAGTAACTATACTATCAACATCTCAGATATTGGAAGTGTCTGATTTCTCCCTCTAGAATATTTACTTAAGTAGTTTATGGAGACTTCAGTTGTATTTATTTCAGTTGTAACAGAAAAACTGGTGTGATTATTGCTAAATTCATAATTATTTTGACAGAAATGAACAAGCAATATGCTTTAAGTTGGATATGTATGTGGCCATGATGAAAACCATGAAAATGTGTGATACCAAATCTAATCGCATCCAGTTTGATGTTATTTCTAACTATTGATTTACAAGGATGTTGTCAGGCTTGGAGGGTTTAAGCTATGTGGAGAGGCTGAATAGGCTGGGGCTATTTTCTCTGGAGCATCAGGGGCTGAGGGGTGACGTTATGGAGGTTTATAAAATCATGAGGAGCATGGTTAGGTGAACAGTCAAAGTCTTTTCCCCAGAGTAGGGCAGTCCAAAACAAGACGGCATAGGTTTAAGGCGAGAGGGGAAAGATTTAGAAGGGACCTAAGGGGCAATGTTTTCACACAGAGGGTGGTGCGTGTATGGAATGAACTGCCAGAGGAAGTGGTGGAGGCTGGTACAATTACAACATTTAAAAGGCATCTGGATGACTACCTGAATAGGAAGGGTTTCGAAGGAAATGCGCCAAGTACTGGGAAATGGAACTAGATTAACTTGGGATATCTGATCAGCATGGATGAGTTGGATTGAAAGGTCTATTTCTGTGCTGCACATCTCTCTGACTTTGTCTAAGAATATTAGGAATATCCAAGAACAGACATGAATAGAATATATAACAACATGTACGAATATTTTAAAATTTTCCCTTGAAGTCCCAAGCAAGATATCTTCTTTCTGTGGGAGAAACTATTTTTTGAGAAGTATCACCTGAGGGTTTCTAATGCATCTGAGATTTCAGAGTGAGGGTGTTACTTTTATACTGTTCAGGTTCCTCTGCTTTGCAAATGCGTTAACCCTATGTAAAGGTTGCTCCAACTTTCACATAATGCTATATCATTTAACATAACTCCTTAATTATTCAGGTTTCTTTATGGAGTTGTGATCTTTTCCCTTGTCAATTTATTTGTGGTGTTTTATTCTTTTGCATGGATATTCCTTTTATCTCTCCCTTATACCTTCAATGGGGTCATTTACCTCATTTGGCTAGTTGCAATGCTGTGATACCAACAGCTGGGTTCATTTCCTGGACCAGCTGAGGTAACCATAACTGACTGCTCCCAACCACTCCCCTCACCTGAGGTGTGGTGACCCTCAGGTAAAACTCAAGGTGTCTTTCTAATGAGAGTAGACCTACAGTACAGTAGGATAATGGAGAATTTACTCACACTTTCAATCTTAAAAGACGCCTTTCATTAAAGGTTTATTAACAAAGATCTTTTCTTTCTTTGTCTTTTTGAGTGTTTTCTTAATCCCAGTTTCTAAATATGTTAATGTGATAAAGATCTTTGCCATCTCTTGTCAGTTGGATAGCTCCAGTATTTCTCCTGAAATTGACATCATAGTTCCACACCGGGGTATAATGTTGCCATGTTTCTTTCCAGTTTTGTTTCAGTGGTTAAGTCTATTAACTCAATTAATAGCATTTCCATATCCCTTTCTAGATATATCTTAATTTCAAAGTTGACTTGGTATTCCCTGCCAACTGTGATGGCATCTTGAATAATTAACTCCTACACAAGAGCATAAGAAATAGCAGCAGGAGTGGGCCATCCGGCCCCTCGAGCCTGCCCCGCCATTCAATAAGATCATGGCTGATCTTTTTGTGGACTCAGCTCTGCTTACCCACCCACTCACCATAACCCTTAATTCCTTTACTGTTCAAAAAAAAATCTATCTTTGCCTTAAAAGCATTCGACAAGGAAGCCTCAACTGCTTCACTGGGCAGGGAATTCCACAGATTCACAACCCTTTGGGTGAAGAAGTTCCTCCTCAACTCAGCCCTAAATCTGCTCCCCCTTATTTTGTGGCTATGCCCTCTGGTTCTAGTTTCACCTACCAGTGGAAACAACCTCCCTGCTTCTATCTTATGTATTCCCTTCATAATTTTACTTGTTACACAAAGTTTTATATTAATATTTTTTTTAAAATGTCTATGTGCGTCCTATTTAATTAACCATATTTATTTCTCCATCAAACATATATGGCTAACCAGATATCAGCACGGTGGCTCAGCGGTTAACACTGTTGCGTCACAGCACAAGGCTCCCGGGTTCAATTCCACCCTCAGGTGACTGTCTGTGTGGAGTTTGCACATTCTCCCCGTGTCTGCATAGGTTTCCTTCGGGTGCTCTGGTTTCCTCCCACAGTCCAAAGATGTGCAGGCTAGGTGGATTGCCTATGCTAAGTTGTTCATAGCGATCAGGGATATGTAGATTATAGGGGGTGGGTCTGGGTGGGATGGTCTGAGGGTTGGTGTGGACTTGTGGGGCCAAGGGGCCGGTTCCACACTGTAGGGATTCTGTGATTACACTTAAAGGGGGAAAGTATGGTACAGAGGCAGAAAGTTTTAGGGAGGGAATCACAAAGCTTGGGCCCTCAGCAGTGAAGACCCGGTCACTGATGTGTTTGATTAAAATTGAGGATGAAACAAGGGTCTTGTACACATTGATCACAAGACCCATGTGTAAAATCACACACCACATGACATTACCCTATTTTTTGCTTGCATTGGGAGCCTGGCCTTGTGCCCTAGAGCTTGAAGCCAGGATTCCAGAAACAAGAAAGTATTCGAGAATGAGAAAAAGTTAATTCAAATTATATTTCTGACTCTCTCCTGTCCAGCATTTAATTGTCCCTGAGTCTTTGCCACCACAAGTTTCCCCAACAGATAGTTAGCTTTTTGAGTTAAGTTTGTTTGTTTTTCCATTCATTCATATTAATACCTGACTGACTATCCTGGCCTTGTCTGTAACAATGTTCTGGGTTCAACTTGTCTTGACTGATTGATTACTCAACCAATGGTGCTTTACACAGCAAGTGTGAGCAAATGGCCTCGCTTATCAGTCTCAAATGCTTTTGATGTTTCTCTCCCACTCTTCATATTTCTTTCTCCTGTTTCTTGCTTTCTCTTTCTTTTGGGTCAGAGGTAGGAGGTCTTTATAACTGGAGGTTGTGGGGAAAATGAGCTCAATCCATCACCCACTGAGACTTCCTGGACAGTGGTCTAGGAGCAGTCTAGGCATATGTTTTAGTCTCCTAGGCCCAAGGCAATCAGAAGGCCTTAGTGTAGTGGCAATATTGCCAAATTAGTAATCCAGAACATCAACAGTCTGGGAATATGGATTCAAATCCCACTGTGGCAGATGATGAAATTTGAACTCAATAAATATCTGGAATTTAAAAAAATGGCAACCATTTTGATTGTTAAAAAACCCTTTCTAGTCCACAAATATTCTGTGGAGAAGGAAATCTGCCATCCTTACCTGATCTGGCCTATAGGTGACTGTAGACCAGCTACAGTGTGTCATAAAATCATACAGCACAGAAACAGACCCTTTGGTCCAACTCATATGCACCAAACAGATATCTCAATCTGACCTAGTCCCATTTGCCAGCATTTCACCCATGTCGCTCTAAACCCTTCCTATTCATATCTGAGGGGTAACCTTTTCACACAGAGGGTGGTGCATGTATGGACTGAGCTGCCAGAGGAAGTGGTGGAGGCAGGTACAATTACAAGGTTTAAAACACCAAATAGGAAGAATTTCCTAAAGCAGTAAGTCATCATTCCCTAACCAGGCCACAGCAGCGTCTGCAATAAATCCTGACCACTAGGCCACCAGGGAAACGGCTTCAGGTTTTTAAAGCTTGTCGTATTGCCACTACTTTTGCCATTTTCGTGAGAGACAGTTTCTCCTCCAGATGATGTCCTGCATTGGAAAAGCAACAACTCCCTCAGCCTGTGCCAACATCCATTTACCGGAACAAGAAATCCACACTTTGTTCCTTCACCTGTCAACTGTGCTTCCTTCAAAACATTGCAATCCATTTTCAGCAACTGTTCTGGGATTCACTATTCAATATTAATATTTTAATGTTGGTGCTCTCATCTTTAAGCAGTCCATGTAACTCCCAGTCGCTCTGTAAGATGGTGAATATATCTGTGAATCTGATTCAATAAATCCATTCATTTCTATTACATACTTTAAGAAATATACATCTGTCTGCCAAGCCCCATTCAGCACTTTCTCTGTTCTGCGTGTCAGCAACTTTTGCTGCTTCTCATTTTGGGGACTGGATTTTCAGAGGTTGGTTTAAAAGTATGGTTGAATCTTAACAGCCCTTTGGGCAATAAATGTTGGCCTAGCCAGTGATAGCTTCATCCATGAATAAATGAAACAAAATTGGATGTTGGGACGATGCCTCCATTGGTAGGAGAGACCAAGACCCGAGGGCACAGCCTTAGAGTAAAGGGAAGACCTTTTAGAACGGCCAGAGAGTGGTGAATCTATGGAATTCACTGCCACAGAAGGCTGTGGAGGCCAGGTCATTGAGTACATTTAAGACTGAGATAGATAGGTTCTTGATTATCAAGGAGATCAAAGGTTACAGGGAAAAAGCAGGAGAATGGGGTTGAGGAACTTATCAGCCATGATTGAATGGCGGAGCAGACTCAATGGGCCCAATGGCCTAATTTCTGCTCCTATGTCTTATGATATAACCCAGTGCTTTCAACCAATATCTATCCCTATCTCCCACCCCATTTCCCTCAGAATCTTAGTTGCTGTCAGAATGCAAGTTTTTCTAAAATCAGATTACAAAAATAACACTTTCCTTGCTTTACTTACTTGCCTACACTGCATTAAGATTAGCATTCAGAGATGAGGAGAAATATTATTTCTCAGAGGGTTGTTAGTCTGAGGAACATTGATGGCTCAATGAGTGGGCAGTGCTGATTGGTTGGCAACAGCCCATTGACCAACCAATAAACACTCTTCACTCATTCAGCATCAATGGTGATTTCACCTTGGATTGATATTATTGTGAACCGTCCTGTTGAGTGCAAGGTGAAAAACTTGGACAAAATTTCTTTCAACAATACTTAGATTTTAATAGAGTTTAGAAACAGAAGTCACAATATGTGTGATCTCAAATTCCAGGTGTATTTTACCTCAATAAAGTGTTTGTAATTTTTCATCAGGTTTCCAAAATCATCTAGAAGGTGAAAGTTGGGCTCACGGGACAATACTGATATATCCTGGAGGTAGGGGGGTGACTAATCTGTATATCCAGACCACACAATCTAAATTCAGTTCAGATTCCCAACTCTGAGTGAAAACATCATGTCCAAGCTAAGGGGTAGTAGGAACTGCCGATGCTGGAGAATCTGAGATAACAAGGTGCAGAGCTGGATGAACACAACAGGCCAAGCAGCATCAGAGGAGCAGGAAGGCTGACGTTTTGGGCCTGGACTCTTCTTCAGAAAATTTTCTTGGCTGCTTGGCCTGCTGTGTTCATCCAGCTCTACATCTTGTTACCTCATGTCCAAACTAAGTCTTTTTGGACAGCTGAGGGCCTCAAGTAAAAATGTTAATGAAGGTATTACAGCACACAGTTAACAGATGAATTTACAAATTTGGAGAGTAGGCCACTGGGCCCCTCTGGCTTTGTTCGACCATTCAATAAGATGACAACTGATCTGATTACTTCATCTTCGTCTACCCAAAAAACCCTTCTCGCTTATTATAAAGACTGCATATATTTCTATTTGGAAATATGAACCAGATAACAGAAGTGAGGGTTATTGCTTGTTTTTTGCAATTTAGAGGAAAAGTGAAACTTTGTGGTCACTTAGAGGTTAATCAGGAACTCGTAACTTTGCTGGAAGCTGGATTTAGTGGGATATGCTGGCATCAGGTGTCTTTGGGAGAAAAATATACCTGCCCAGCAATGGGCTTTTCATTGATTGCAAGTGGTCGTTTGTCACTTGAACTGAATGTGAGGAGATGCTGAATGGTGGCAAATGAACTCTCATTGGTAGAGCCTTTGCCATGGACTATGCAATTTATTAATAACACTGACAGTTAAATGCCAAGCTTTGTTTGATTTTAAACCTGGTAGGCTAACTCTGGCTGGCTCATTTCTAAGGGAAATGCTTGGATCAGAGAGAGATTGTCACCTATTTTGTTGAGTTGAAACAGGCACAATACATGTACATGTCCTTTCTGTCTGCAAAGAACAAGGCACTGTATATTAATGTACATAGCTCCCAGTACAGACAGTGTGTCACATTGCGAGCCCAATCAGAAATTAGTCATTAGTTAATTCTTCTGGCACAGAAATTATTCACTAAATGTTGTTTCAAACAAGCAGCCACCCATTTAAAACTGAAGAAAGGCAAGTTTATTTTTCTCTCTCAGCTTCATGAGTTATGGAAATCTCTTCCTCAAAAAGATCATCTGGGACTTTAAGAAAGGGGCTATTGCCCAGGACTGGACCCCTAGACTTTTGGAAATACCAAAAACATCTGACTGCAGATGGACAGAAAGTCAAGTTTAATATTTCAGGTTGATCACTATTATCGCAGAATGTTAATTGTTGCTCTCTTCAAAGATGTTATCAGATCTGCTGAATTTTTCTAGAAGTTTTTACTTCAGATATGCATTGGAATATGAATCACATGGGCCATGTATCAGGGTAGGAATTAAGATATCCACAATATTTTGCTTTTTCCTCAACTTCTACCAATGAGATCAATGGTTTGCAATTCACATCCTGTTACTAGAAGGAAATATATTTTTTGTATAAAAGACAAGATATCCAGTTAACAAACCAGTAGAAAATTAAGAAAAAATGATTTGTTCAATGCTAAACTGCAAATCTCAAACAAACATACATGTCCTTACACTGGAGCTAATCAGGAACTAGCCCTATTCATATTTGCTTCTAGTAAAGGGAAGTGAATCACAAACAATTGATCTCATTGGTAGAAGTTGAGGGAAAAGCAAAATATTGCAGATATCTGAATTCCTACCCAGATACAAGGCCCATGTGATTCATATTCCAACAGACTACCCCTAAGTTTCACAATTTACATATTACCCCTATGAATCACAGAATAATACGTCCACACCAGTACAAATCCTGGAAACTATCCAAATCCGATATATAGGTAAAAACAGAAAGTGCCGAATACTACTTTCTGATATGCAGCTTGACAAAGTTCAAGGTAACCCCATTCCCCCATTGAATCTGAGCTGTAATTCAACATGCACTTGTCTCCAAATCCAATTGGCCAAAGACATAAAAAACATCAAGGTGGGGAAATGGACAATGCAGAATCTGGAATTGTTCAGAGGCAAATAAAAGTTGAAATGGAATTTTGATGTTGGGCAGATACTTAGAGATTTAGAGTTTAGAGATTGTTACAATCCTGGTGGAGACTGACCATTTTTTCCAGGAAAACAACCTGGGTATCCCTTTAGCCAGCAAGCTACCTAAGCCTGTGGTCAGACAGAATTCAGGTTACATGACTCACCCACCACTCCCCTTCTAGCCCCCATTTCACATTAAACAGAGGGTCCCAAAATGTAATATTATATATGATGTAATAGGATATAATTTCAGAGTACAAAAGTAAAGACAGGTACATGCTTTGCAGTTTTCAAACAGAAACCTTAAAGTTCCTACTCTCTCAAATTGGAGGCCAAATGAGGAAATTACAAACTGGGAACAGGTGCACCAGCAGAGCAGGACTCAGAGTGGAGAATTTAGTTGAGGTGAAGTTTTTGTGTCAGAGAGTCCAGATGTACAGCAAAGTGCGCTAGTCTGTTTCTGTCCCTGGAAACACGTGTAGCTGTTTGAGACTTACTGTCTTGCCATCAGAAAATGGTCAACTTGAAATCCTGCCACAAGGAAAGCAACTCAGGATAAAACTCCCAACTGAATCCCTATAATCACTTAGTATCTTTTCTATAACGCACAACAAAGTAGGCGGGACCAATCCTCCACTCTGCCCTGAACCTGAATAAGGCAAGGTACAAGAGTACTGGATAGAGTAAGAGGCTAATCTCAGTAATGGCTTCTGTGGTGCAGTGGTAGTGTCCCTACTTCTGAGCCAGAAGGTCCAGGTTCAAGTCCCAACTGTTCCAGAGGTGTGTTACAACATCTCCATACAGGTTGATTGGAAAATAACCAAAGTGATTAATTTGTGTGAGAGGGAAAGTGAATTAATGTTCCTCAAATGACTGTTTCTTCAAAAACTAAATGAGAGTAAGCCAGTCCTGATCATCATCCAGAGCCCATAGTAAAGGTACACACACATGTACAGGAACAGGCCGTCTCTCTTAAAACATTTGTCAATTGCCTGTACAATAACATGGTACATTCTGCCCATTGAATCCATGCTGGCTCCTGAAGAATTATCCAGTTGGTACGATCCAACTGCTCTTTCCCTATATCCCCACAGTCCCCTCTCTGCCCTAAATTCAGATGTAGACAATAGCTGCTGTGGCAAATTACTGGAAGTCTCAGAACAAGGCACCAAAGGACAACACAAGGGACCAAAACGTTGATGTGGTAACACAAGGATCCGATTGCTCATCGCTTTGGACAGGGAACATCTTTTAAAGTTTTCAAAATGAATGTGTGCCTCTCAACAAAATGTTTTAAAGTCCAAAAGTAAAACAAAAAAAAAAAATCAATTTTATCCAGCACTGCCATTAGATATATTGGCTCATTAACCATCAACAAAACCATGTACATGACAACGCGCCCACACGGCCAACCTTCCTCAAAACAGCATGAGACTGGGTGGGGAAACGTGTACCAAGTAGACAGAGCCTCAAAGAGCAATGTACAAATCCACCACAGAGAAACTGAACAGTTAGACTTGCATCTCCTCAGTGGTTTATTTAAGATATATTTTAACAAACACAAAGAGATTGAGAAACTCAGTGGGTCTCACAGCATCTGTGGAGAGTGAAACAAAGTTACCATTAAATCCTGTGACCCTTCAGAACTACAAGCAATGAGTAAGAGATGGCATTTATGCTGATGACCAGGGGCAGGAGAATGAGGAGGAATGAATGGATAGGAGGGGCAATAGAAGGGATAGGACAGAGAAGGGCACGAAAGGGAGGGGGAGAGAGGGCAGCATGAGAAAGAGATGGGGGGGAAAAACACTGAGGGGGCAGGTGTGACAGGAAGAGGGGCACGAGAGAGAGAGGAAGATGTGTGACAGGGAGAGGGAGAGAGCTGAGAGAGAGGGGTGGGAGGGGCTCATCCCTCCTTAGAGAGGGGTTGAGATAGAGTAAAAGAGGGGAGAAAGCGAGAGAGCGCGCGAAAGAAATGTCCCAGGTCAGCTGTGAAACTGCACTGCACTGTTTGCTCAAAGATAACCAAATCTCCAGAGATGTTTGTAACTTCACAGTCAACCAGCTGTGAAAGTTCACTTCTTGGTTCTTTTGATGCTTTCTTGTTGATCTTTAGAGCCATTCTCCAACCTCTGTATGTGCTCACTCTCCCAAAACTTTGTTTCCTGCTCTCCCTTTCCTCCCATTTAAAGTATTGTTGTTCTTGATTTTATTTTAAAAGGTTCCAAAAACAGTGCAAGACTTACAAAAATAGTAATAATTGCTCCAAGAAAGTGAGGAAATCAGCTCCAGCACTGAAAAACAGAATCACAAAAAAGGAGCAGCTCAGACAGCCAGGATCCTCTCCCTATCCACAGACAGGAGTCAAACGCAACTAGATCAGATTGGGATTGCTGGTCAGCAAAGACGAGGTGGACAGACAGATAGACTCAACTGCAGTACTACTGATCGAGCCGGTCGGGTCCTCGAGCACAGCTGCCCATGGGCTTGCTGCAGGTGGTGAGGGAACCAACAAAGATAAACATACCTGTCCTCCTCCTTACCAATGTGCCGGCTGCAGATATATCTGTCTGTGACAGTATCGGTAAGAGTGACAACTGCACCCTTGTGGAGACAAAGTCCTGCCTTCACATTGAGAATACCCTCTATTGTGGCACCATCACCATGCTAAATGGGACAGACTTTGTACAGAACCAACAACTTAAGACTGGATATCCGTGAGGCAGCAGAATTGCACACCAACACAATCTATAATCTCAGCATATCCTCCACTTGACCATTACCATCAAGCCAGGGGATCAACCTTGGTTCAATGGAGAGTGCAGGAGGATAAGCCAGGAAGAGCACGAGGTGTACTTGAAAGTGAGGTTTCAAACCAGTGAAGCCACCAAACAGGACTACTTGCATGCCAAACAGTAAAAGCAGCAAGTTATAAGCAGAGCTAAGTGATCCCTCAGCCTCAGGTCAAATCTAAGCTCTACAGTCCTACCACATCCAGTTGTGAATGGTGGTGAACAATTTACCAAATCACTGGGAAGAGTTGGTTCTGCAAATATCCCCATCCTCGTTGATTGAAGAGCCCAGCACATCAGTGCAAAAGATAAGGCTGAAGCATTTGCAGCAATCTTCACCCAAAGTGACAAGGGAGGTGATCCATCTCTGCCTCCTCCAGTGGTCCCCAGTATCACAGATATCAGTCTTCAACCAATTCGATTCACTCCAAGTGATGTTAAGAAACAGTTGGAGGCACTAGATACTGCAAAGACAACAGGCCCTGACAACATTCCGAAAATTTGGGCTTCCAAACTTGCTGCACCCCTAGCCAAGCTGTTCCAGTACAGTTACAACAGTGGCATCAAGCAGACAACATGGAAAATTGCCCAGTAGGTCCTGTACACAAAAAAACAGGACAAATCCGACCCAGCCAATTCCCACCCCATCAGTCTCCTCAATCATCAGTAAAGTGATGGAAGGTGTCAGTAACAGTGCTATCAAGCAGCACCTGCTCAGTGACACCCAGTTTGGGTTCTGCCAGGGCCACTCAGCTCCTGATCTTATTACAGCCTTGGTTCAAAGATGGACAAAAGAGCTAAATTCCATAGGTGAGGTGAGGGGAGAGTGACAGCCCTTGACATCAAGGCTGCATTTGACAGTGTGGCATTAAGGAGCCCTGGCAAGGGTATCAGGAAAACTCTGCAGGTTGGAGTTATAACTGGCACATAGTAAGGTTATGGTGTATGGAGGTCAGTCATCTCAGCTCCAGATCACTGCAGGGATTCTTCAAGGTAGTGTCCTAGGCCCAACCATCTTCAGCTGCTTCATCAATGACCTTCCCTCCATCATAAGATCAGAAGTGGGGATGTTTGCTGATGACTGTTCAGTATCATTCGTGACTCCTCAGATACTGAGACAGTCCGTGTTCACATGCAACAAGATCTGGACAATACCCAGGCTTCAGCTGACAAATGGCAAGTAACATCTACACCACAAATTCCATGAAGTCGACCACCACCAATGAGAGATAATCTAACCATCACCCTTGGACATTCAATGCTGTTACCATCACTGAATCCCCCACTAAATCAACATCCTAGGGGTTATCATTGACCAGAGACACAACTGGAGTTGCCACTAATAGTGGTAAGAAGTGCAGGGCAGGGACTAGGAATACTGTGACAGACGTCCTGACTTCCCAAAGCATGCCCATGGGGTGTAATGGAATGCTCCCCACTTTCCTGTGTAGCTCCAACAACACTCAAACTTGACACCATCCCAAGACAAAGCAACCTGATTGGCATTACATCCATAAACATCTGCTCCCGCCATCATTGATGGTCAGTAGCAGCAGTGTGTACTATCTACAAGATGCACTGCAGAAATTCACCAAAGATCCTCAGACAGCACCTTCCAAACCCACAACCACTTCCATCTAAATGAAAAAAAGGACAAGTGTAGCAGATACATGGGAACACCACCACCAAGTTCCCCTCCAAGCCAGTCACCATTCAGAGTTGGAAATTTATTACCACTCCTTCATTGTCACTGGGTCAAAAGTCCTGGAATTCCCTCCTGAACGCCACTGAAGTCTACCTACAGCACATGAACTGCTGTTCAGTGTGTTGCAGTTCAAGGCAGCAGCTCACCTTCTCAAGGGGCACTAGGGATGGACAATAAATGCTGGCCCAGGCAGTGACAACCACATCGCAATGACTGAAACAAGGTATTTGTTCAGGCATATTGTTATCTCACACCCCTGCACCACAAGTCCTTTAAAGTGTACACCTGGGTCAATTACAGTACTTGTCTAAAGTCACTTGAATCCAGGCCTCCTGGCTCAGAGGTAGGGATACTACCATTCTGCCACGAGAACCCTCAAAAGTTGCTTTTAAAAATGGAGGTAGGCTCAATGGAGTATTGTGCATTATCAGCCAACGTAATACACCCCTACCTCCCTGAAATGTGACCGTCAGCTCCTGTTCCTGATCTCTATTTTCCTCCAAATCAAATTCACTCACCCCCAGGTAGGTGTCCATTTGATTGGGTGCAAGCCACTGTCTGAGAAACATCAATAAATATCAGCCAAACCTAGAACTGCTTCACCCATTACTGATCACTTCACAGCAGAGGATCATACACAGGTAAGTCAGTGTGTTCCACAAGTATGTTGTGCACCTTTATCTCAAATAAATCACCTGATTTCCCTTTTTTTTTTAAAAAGTAGTGTAGATGGAGGTAGACAAATTTAGTGCAGCAGATGGGATTGAGGATGGCTAGCTACTATAGGGGTTTCAGATAGAGAATCTGGTACTCCTCTAGCTCAGGTTGACAATAATAGATCGTCCCCATGTTTACCAACTTCAGTCAGGCTACACTGATGTTGGAAAGGGGTCATTACTGCAATCTCTCAAATCATGCAACATAGTGGGGGCCATTCTGTCCATTGGAAGAGCCAACACAGGTGTACAAACCCTGTATCCCCTCCCAAGCGCTGTCCACAATCCTTCACATTTACCCAATTTCCAGCAGTTAAACCACTTCCTTTCTGGAATTACCTGTTGAATCCGCTTTGAGCCCTGTCAGACAATACATTCCAAATTGATAACAAATTGCTGCTTTTAAAAACAAACACTCTTCACACGGCTCTGGTCTCCGTATGCTTTAACCAACCGGAAGGAGAAAGCTGAAATCTGGCAGCCCTGATACTCAAAAGAAGTCACAAAAATTGTATATAAAAAAAAGGATTTATTGAAACTGTTGAATGACAAAAAACAGACACAAAACTAAAGGTTTGGCTTTGCTGAGAAAAAACTGTGGTGATCTTTTGTACAGATGAAATATTGACTAGGAATACAGTCACCCCAAATATGAAAGTAAAACTCTGTACATTCACTAGGCATTTTTTTTTCCCACCCCAAGTCAATTTTACTGACTTCACCAAGATAAGAAAATACAATTCTGTATTAGTAAGATGCCCTCGAATGTATGAAAACATGCCCATTCAACACTACGTGCCAGACTTATTCTTCTGCATAATGAGGCTTGTAAAAAAATTCAAAGTGTACAGCACAAGGAGGAAATAAATGCAGGCATTTCTTCTCCTCTATGGTATCAGGTTATATTTTACAGACCAAAGAGTAGTACACAGTTGCTGGGAAATAGTTTCAAATGTAATTTTTGTTTATTACAACTGTAATCACTACCAATCATCAATTAGGACTAAATTCTAATGGGTGCCATTTTCAGAAGCCAAGCTACCGGTGAGGTTGCAGGGAGGGGGTTTTGGCAAGATGGGGAAAGGAAGGGGACAGGACAAATGATATTTGGTCACCATCTAGAAAAAACATGACCTCACACCAACAGGGTGTGAGAGAAGGGTTTGAGGTTGGGGAGAACAAGATAGGAACAGTGATGGTGAGGGGGCACATTTTAGAAAAAAAAAGGCGGGGGGAATATGTCAGCTTTGCTTTCTAAAACTGGCAGCCATTTACTGCACAGTACACACACACACTCACACATACACACACACACAACCTCTTCTCCTGTTGTTGCATTTTGAAGATGCCATTTGGTACATGTTGCTGTGGTAATGATGATGTCAGATATGAATTTTTAATGGCTGCTCCACCCACCCAACATCATTTCAGTTTTGTTTCAGAAGAAAAAGAGACAATATGACTCAATGTTGGACCTTGCCCATGCCTGTAACTCATCCAAATTCACAAACACCAAAAAAAAATAAAAAAAAATCAAAATTAAACATCCCTGAGCAGCAGTAATGGGAGTTTTCTTCCAACTCATCATTCCCACAGCAACACTGGGGCGGGAGGGAATTTGGGGTGGGGTGGGGGAAGGGGAAGTGGTAGAGAAAACAGATAAAAACAAAATCACAGTAGGTTAACATCCAAAATTTAATCATCTTCTTCGCCTTCATCCTCAGGATCTCGTTTCCTCTTCTGTCCTTTGATCCCTATTTCGGAAGGAACAAGGAAGTATCAAAAACAAAGTCCACAGAGCATCCTATACAAGTAACAGCCAGTTTCTCCTCAAGCCCCAGGCTCCTTAATATCCCTTTAGGTACCATTGGGGAAAATGAATGGTTTTTAATAAAAAGGGAATGTTTGGCATCCTTATTCTTCCCCGCCCTCACCCTCTCTGAAGTATCTGGTTCAAATGTGGCATGACCATAGAGTCATGCAGCATGCAAACGGACCCTTCAGTCCAACTTGTCCACGCCAACCAGGCATCCCAATCTGACCCAGTCCCTTTTGCCTGCATTTGGCCCATATCCCTCTAAACCTTTCCAATTCACATACACATCCAGATGCCTTTCACATGCTGTATGTGTGCCCGTGAGTCCGACAGTTCTCAACTGGAGATTAAACATGTGACCCTTCCGGTCTGTTTAGCTGTGACAGACTGACCACAGATTGTTGAGCTATCACTGTTACACAGTGAACAGCTTTGATCTCCTTGAAAGGAGATAACTGTATTAGAAGTCAGTGCTGAGACAGCATTCACTCCAGCCAATTCCTGGGATGACCAAGTCTCTTTAGTGAAGACAGGTTGAACTGGTTGGGCCTGTACTCCATTGGAGTTTGGAAGAATCGGGGCAATCTTACTTGAAAGATGGAGGGTCTTGAAACCAGATATGGACAGGTCACTTCCCCTGGTGGGGGACGCTAGAACTAGAGGAACAGAGTCTAAAAGTAAGAGGTCTCCCACTTAAAACAGCGCAGTCTCTATCCCACCACCCTCAACCTCAGAGGGTGGTTAGTTCATGGAACACTTACAGACTGAAAAGGCTGGGTCATTAAACATTTGATTCTCTTCAGTCAAAATTTAACAGGTCAATAGGTAGGATGTTGAGGTACAGTGGTAGCATCCCATCACTGAGCTAGGAGCTCCAGTTGTAAGTCCTACCTTCACCAATGAGATCCTAGATGATCTT
Source organism: Rhincodon typus (assembly GCF_021869965.1). Lineage (NCBI taxonomy): Eukaryota > Metazoa > Chordata > Chondrichthyes > Orectolobiformes > Rhincodontidae > Rhincodon > Rhincodon typus. The sequence continues at coordinate 28,260,356 of NC_063364.1, read as the reverse complement.
GATAATCCTCAACTCCATTTTTCTCCATAACCCTCAATTCCCTTCCCAATTAAAAAGTCCCTCTCTCAGCTTTGAATATATTTAACAATCCAGCTGCAAGAATTTCAAAGATGCACCACCCTTGAGAGAAGAAATTTGCCAGGGTTGGAGGGTTTGAACTATAGGGAGAGAATGAATACGCTGGGCCCATTTTCTCTGGAGCGTCGGAGGCCGAAGGGTGACCTTAGAGAGGTTTAAGGTCATGAGTGGCACATGGGGAAGCAATGACCTAGTGGTATTATCGTTGGACTGTTAATCCAGGGACCGAGATAACATTGAGGATCCAGGTTCGAATCCCGCCATGACAGATGGCGGAATTTGAATTCAATAAAAAAAACCTGGAATTAAAGAGTTAGTTGATCACCATGAAGTCATTGTCGATTGTCCGAAAAACCCACCTGGTTCACTAATGCCCTTTAGGGAAGGAAACTGCCATCCTTACCTGGTCTGGCCTACATGTGACTCCAGACCCACAGCAATGTGGTTGACTCAACTGCCCTCTGGGTAATTAGGGATGGGCAATAAATGCTGCCTGGCCAGCAATGCCCTCATCCCGTGAATGAATAAATAGGGTAAATAGCCAAAGGGTTTTCCCCAGGAGTCCAAAACTAAAGGGCACAAGTTTAAGGTGAGAGGGGCAAGATTTAAAATGGACCCATGGGGCAACTTTTTCATGCAGAGGGTGGTGTATGGAATGAACAGCCAGAGGACGTGGTGGAGGCTGATATAACATTTAAAAAGGCATCTGGATGGGTATATGAATAGGAAGGGTTTAGACAGATATGGGCCAAGTGGGGCTAAATTAAATTTAGAATGCCTGGTTGACATAGTTGAGTTGGACCAAAGGGTCTGTTTCCATGTTGTACGACTCAGTGACTCACTGGTCTTAAAACGTGCAAGGATAAGAACACCCTTATTCCGAGATTATATCCTCTGGTCCTGGATGCCCCCAAAAGGGGAATCAACTTTTCCACACCTACCCTGTCAAGTCCCCCAAGAATCTTGTAAATAATACCAAGCCTTTAGATTTGAGGGTCTGACAAAAACCATGAAATATGATCCTTTAAATGGAGCCAGATTCACACGTAACAAAATGACTGTGAAACTGGTCGCATAGATTAACTAGCATCAGCTCCTTTGCTGATTAAAATGTGTGTTGCCTCAATTTACTTTAAAAGCACAAGGTGAGGTACCTGAACTGGTTTAGTGTATTAGATGTGTACATTAATGTCAATACCCTGGTGTTAGAATTCACAGATCAGGAAACATACCTTTTGCTTCTGTGAGGAGGAACACCCAACTATCAAAAAGCAGCGAGCAGGAGTTTGTGATACTCACCTGTTTGTTCATCCTCTTCCTCCTCTTCGTCTAATTCACCATCGTTGAAGTCCTCTTCCTCTTCCTCCTACAAGAGGAAAACAGCCCTCTTGTTAATTGGTAGTAACAACAGACCACAAAGTGCTCTGTTTAAGTTGACCAGTAATTGGGACTGTTCTTGCCTGCAACAAGGCTGAGAGATGGAGGCCCATTTCTGGGTGAAAATGCAACAGACTGCATTTCTGTTTGGCCTTTGGTAATACAAAGCACGTTGACTGAGGTGCCTCACAGCAATGTTGTCAAACAAAATATACATTAATGAGATATTCAAAACAGATGATCATAAAAAAACTAGGTTTTAAAGGAGCAAGTCATACAGTACGCAAACACACCCTTTGTCAGCATGGACTGGTTGGACCAATATTCACAAACTATACTAGTTCTATTTGCCTGGGTTTAGCCCATATCCCTCCAAACTTTGCCAATTCATGAACTTATCCAAATGTTTTTTTATATGTTGTAATTGTACCTGCACCCACCACTTTCCTGGTAGTTCATTCTGCACACAAACCACTGCATCAAAAGCAAACTTCCCTCACGTTCTTTTTTAAAATCTCTCTCCTCTCACCTCGATATGTCCCCTTGTTTTGAACTCCCCCTAGGGAAAGACCCCTATTAGTGCCCCTCGAAGTACTGGAGAAGTTCAGGGAGTGAGCTCTAAGCTCTGAGGCAGAAGCAGCTGAAGGCACAGTCAATGGTCACCCAGTCCAAAGTACACACTGCACTGCGTGGGGTGTTCTCCCCTTGGATGAGATTTAACGGAAGTGTATAACTGGGTGTAAAAGGGATCCTGGGATCATCAACCCGTTTGCCCACAACGAAAATTCCTCACTGCTGTGCACAACACGGCTACACTGTCCCAGCACAAAACAGAACTTCTCCCCTTAGCAGAGGGATCAGTGCCCAGGGACAGGAGGTTCGAGATGCAGGAGCAAGATTTTTCATCCAGAGGGTGGTGGGAATCTCGAACTCACTGCCTAGTCAGGGTGGTAGAGACAGAAACCCTCAATATTTTTAGTAGTGTTTAGGTATACGCTTGTGATGCGTATTATTTAAGGTCAAGTGCTGGAAAATTGGATGAGAATAGTTAACTGGTTATTTTTCACAGGAGTAGACTCAATGGGCCAAAGAGCCTTTTTCTATGCTGTTGACCTCTACCGCAATGCACACTTTTAAAAGCGATTCAATGCACTCAGAAGTATTGAAAAGTTTGTACAGTAAGAAGTGTAAGTCTTCATCTAGGGGACTATGTTTTTTGAACCATTGTTCTTTCTCCTTTGCTTTCAAACCAAACAAGATCCATATTTACATACAAAGAACAATCTCCATTCTCTTACACGATGCCAGTCTATTCCCAATGAGACTCGAATCACTTTCTCCAGTAAAGCAATGTAGTAAACAAACAGCTTAGGAAATGCTGAGCTTTTATAATAAGCGATAGTTTTCACCCCACACGATTGTACAACCACTCAAACATATGCAAAGCCAGTAGAGGGTCATAATTCCCCATTCGGGAGCTTCTCATTTTTCTTTACAAGCATCTAAAAAGAAACCCAATGTGTGAAAGCAACAGAAACTGTACAGTCTCAACTGTAAGTAGATTTGATCCAGTGGATGGACTTTGCTAGACAGAGTAGCGAGACCTCACCTTGTAAGGAACCAAGCCTGTGCTCCATGAGATCTGGCCTCTTGCACATCACCAGTAATTACAGCTTGATGCTGGCTATGCCTTTAGCTAAATGCCCTCTGCCTCTCCCTCTTCACCGTTAACTGACTACTTCAACGTTCTCGGTCATCTCTCCCAACGTTGCCCGATGTGGCTTGGTGCCAACTTTTTTCAATAACCCACACTGATGCATCTTGGGCATTTTACACAATGTTAAAGATGCTATGTAAACGCAGGTAGTTGTTGAGTTAAATTTTAGCAGCTCAGAAGGAGTGGGCAGAAATCTGCTCCCTTCGAGCTGACGTTGGAGATTAGTCAGAGGGTTGAAAGGAATGCCATCTAGCACCCCGAACTGCTGAGCTCCCCTGCCGTGAGCTTTGTGCTGGTCTTTCCAAAGCGCATTACCCCAGAGAATCTATGCTCAGTGCTGCGACACCAAATTTCAGATAGGATTGGCAATCTGATAAAGACAATCATGCCTACACTGAAAAATGTGTAGCCAGAAAACTTCCCCAGATTTTGTGGGGAGGATTTAGTAGCTATGAACTTACATAGCACTCATTCCCATATCCTGCAAAATAACTTGTAATAGGTTAGGCCCTTCCAAGTCATTCACAGGATATGGGAAAATATAAAAAGCTGATAGAAAAAAAAAATTATGAATCTGAGAAAACAGTTGAGGGGGAACAAGCTACATGGGTGAGTGGGAGAACATCTGAAGGCACGAGTTGAAGTGAGTTTGACAATATACAGGGTATGAGCACTGATGATCAAGATGACAATGTGTTGGTGGGAGAACAAGTGAAGCCCTGTCAGGGCACACGCTACTTTTAAAAAACAAAGGGAAATTCATCAGGACTGCATTTGTTACAAGGCAGAAGAACACTGCAGCTGGAAAGTCAGTTAGCTGTCAAGCCAAACTTTACTATATACCGAATTGCTCCAAGTCTGGAGGTGGATAAAATTACAACCTGCATTTACGTAGCTCCTCTCATGGCAATAGTCCTAGCGTTTTACATCCAATGAAGTACTTTCAAAGTGCAGTTTTTTTGGCAAGTAGGAAGCTGGGCAGCCAATTTGGACAATCTCCCATAAAACAGTAATGAAATAAGGTAATTTTTTTTTTGAAAAAAGTAATGCGATAGAGATTGAGGATTACCTGCCAAAACAAGAAAAAACAAACTGGGATGAACTACCCTGTTCTGTGAAAGAGTGCTGTGGATTTTGTTTTTAAAAACACATTTATCCTCAGGGACAGATGCCAGCTCAGTTTAAAAGAAGTTCCACCCAACAGTGCAGCCTTCCCTCAGCACTGCACTGAAAATGGACAATGTCAGGCACATTGTTTCATAAAGCAGGTACCCAAGGATTTGCTGCAAAAATCGACAGGCAACCCTATTCCTGTGTTTTTTTTTGGGGTGGGGCAGGGGGGCGTCTTGCTATGGTTTTGTGACCAACCCAACCTGATTAAATTTGTACAGCCGATCAAACATTGCATCTCAAAAATCAGAAAATGAACGCAATTCAATTCAAACTAAAACAGGACAAAAAAAAAGTGCATTTATATAGCACCTTCACTACGGTCTAAGAGGGCTTTGGGTACAAGATACTGACATGGTAATTCCTCAAATGCCCATGCCGGGGCTTCTCTGAACCAAACCGTACCTCTTCCTCTACACTGAGAGCCTCTTCCTCCTCTTCCCCATCCTCCTCCTCTTCATCCTCATCTTCCTCTTCCTCCTCCCCTTCTTCATCTTCATCCTCTTCACACTGAACTGCCTCATCATAATCTTCCTCTTCGTCAACTTCTGTACATTTTAAATAAAAAAAAAGTGTAATTCAATTAAATGCAACATATTAAAAAAGTAATACAAATGGTTTCTAAATGAGACATTACATCTACAATGGAGATTAGAATATTCTAAATGTTTCTAGAAGTGTGGGAAATTATGCACATGATCTAAATCAGTCATTAGTGCAACACAGAATTGGGACCAGTGGTAAATTCTCATAACTGGGTCAAGCATCTGGTCCTGCAGACTTTGTATCAGAATGAACTATTGATAACGACCCAAGAAATATACAAGTGGGTCCACACAGGAGGTGGATTTCAAAACCCACCAATATTCACATCATAGTCAGTGTCAGAGTCATACAATGTGGAAACAGAACTTTCAGTCGAACTTGTCCATACCGACCAGATATCCTAAACTGATCTAGTCCCACTTGCCAGCATTTAGCCTATATCCCTCTAAACCATACCTTTTCATGTACCCATCCAGATATCTTTTAAATGTTGTAATTGTACCCACCTCCACCACTTCTGGCAGCTCATTTCATAGATGCACCACCCTGTGTGAAAAAGTTGCCCCTTACGCCCCTTCAAATCTCTCCCCCTCTCACCTGAAACCTATGCCCTCTAGATTTAGACTCCACCCCCTCACCTTAGTAAAAAGACCTTGGCTATTCACCCCATCCATACCTTCTATTTACCCTAAACCATGCCCCTCATGATTTCATAAACCTCTAAGGTCATCCCTCAGCCTCAGACACTCCAGGAAAAATAGCCCCAGCCTATTCAGTGTCTCCTTACAGCACAAACATTCCAATCCTGGCAACATCCTCGCTAAACTTTTCTGAATCCTTTCAAGTTTAACAATATCTTCCCTATAGCAGGGAGACCAGAAGTGAACACAGTATTCTAATAGTGGCCTAACCAACGTCCTGTACAGCTGCAACATGACCTCCCAACTCCTATACTCAATGCACTGACCAATGAAGGCAAGCATATCAAACACCTTCACCACCCTGTCTACCTGTGACTCCACCTTCAAAAGGAACTCTGAACCTGTACCCCTGGGTCTCTTTGCTCAGCAACGTTCCCCAGGGGCCCTACCATTAACAGTACGAGTACTGCCCTGGTTTGCCTTACCAAAATGCAGCACCTCATTAAGTTAAACTCCATCTGCCACTCCTTGGCCAAATGCACGGGAACCAGAAAATAAAACTATTCCTCAGTCTCTCATCCCTCCCCTTTTCCTCATTTAAGAAAGATAGTGGACAGAAAATAAACAGAACATAATTTGGAGACATCCAACGTGACCACGCCAAAAACTGGTTTCAGCTACACAGCCACTTTGAAAAATCTAGAGCTGAGCTCATGAGAGTCAAGTTTCAACAGGGGAAGATTAAACTACAGTTCTAGATTCTTCCCTTCAAGGGATTATTGCTTGCCACGAAGAACCTGAAATTACAAGACCGGAGACTGTGCCCATATCAGGCTGTATTCCACAATCACGATATTGCTGCTCTTGGGACAGAGTTCAAGGACAGGCCTGCACTGTTTACAAGATCCAATACAGCAACTTGCCCAGCCTCCTTCAACAGGTGGGACCAGGGACCCCACACCCAGAGGAATGGGGTAGTGAACAGGAGCAACCTGCAAGTTCCCTTTCAAGCCACACACCAACACGACAGAGCACACTGTCACTGCATCAAAATCCTGAAACTCACTCCCGCACAGTGCCCACACAGTGCAACACAGCTCACCGCCACCTATAAAAGGGCAACTGGGTACAGGGAATAAGTGTTGGGTTTTCCGTAGGTGACCACATCCTGTAGGTAAGACAATAGAAAAAGCAAGCTATCATTTTACACAGCTGCATGCTTAAAGAGTTGAACAGAGTGAAAAAATAAATCAGCTGCAAACCTGTCTCCCCCAGCAACACTTCTACAGGAGCCCAGCCTATAGCTCAGGGAACAGCTCTCAATGGAGAGAATCTGACCTCCACAGGGTTCCTCCCAGACACTGCATTGGTCCACAGACAAGAATCCAACACTGCAGATGACAGGCAAGTTTTGTGCTTTGGTATATATTGGAGAAGTTACAGACTATGCTCAAACAAGACCTGCTGGACTTCATTTCCACTTCAGCTCAACAGAATGGAAGTTCAAAACAAGCAGATTAAGGATAAAAAAGTGCACAACAAACAAATAAATCAGAGGAGTTAGTCTCAACCAACTCATTTTTCTTGTGAAGCAAGTGTTCCAAATGTGGGATTTGACAATACTGTAGCTGGCCAATGACTGACTCTATACAACTTCATCCTCTAGCAAAAACAAATCATTGCACAAGGTTAAAATTCTCCAGCTGAAGGCAACAGGAGAGGGGGAAAAAAAAAAATAATGTTTTGTTGGTGCAAAGATTCCCCAGTTGTGTGTGTGTACACACAGTTGGAACTCTGATTAAGCCCCAGGCACTCTCAAACACAAAGAGGAGCGGAGAACCCAGCAGAGGAAAGTACATGCACAAGCAGAGGTGTTAAGTTACATTCTGATCCTTGGTTTCACAAACTGCTAGATGCCAAAAGTTCAGCAAGTTGGAGAACAGTCCAACAAGATTTACTGTTTCTCAACTTTTTTTTTTTGAAAAGAAAAATCTGTTTCCGTAACCACTACAAAGCTGGGTATGTTTATTTGACAAACTGTCACTTGATCAAGGATGTTGATGTGACAATAAACTGATATCTTAAACGTCAGGTCCCAGCATACAACTGAAAAATTACCGCAGCTTTAAACATATTTCTAGCTTTTATAGCATCTCTCTTTTAAAGCTGCAAGTTTGGTTCAATTAGCTAAGGAAGGACAAAGAAAGGATTTACACAAATATTAAAGCAGCTTTAGGACTGGAGATTCATAGGCAACTTCTGATAAACTTTTGTTATTGTTACACAAATAGAAAATAATAAAAATTACTTGCTCAGTGCAGCCCCGTTTTGCTTTCTTCCCCATCCAGTTACCAAGATTGTTTTATCTTCTAAAATTGCTCAAATTGAGGGAATTTAAACTGCACTTGTCTGCAAAATGAAGGGATTTAATTTTGTCTGATGATGCACTGGTTAATACCTCAATTATACTGTGGTTACTAACCAGTCGAATGACTGTTAACACAGCACACAACGGAACTTAGTTGAGCACACTGACACAGGGCACTACTAGTCAAAATTAAATCTTAAAATGTTGAAGCGAAACATCAGATCCCTATACAGTCTACAGGCAGTCATTTCCAGTGTATACAAGTATCAAGTTGCTATTTTACTCAAAAGATATTAAGCCAATTTAAATAAATGGGCTATACATTTTTGTGAAAGAGAAAGATCAATTCCAGCAGTCCAAGTGTCCAGTAATTGATAAGTTTTCATCCTGACAAACCCACACAAAAAAAAATTGCCAACAGATGTTTGACAAAACATTCAGAAGTGCTGGGCCAGAGAGAGGCCAAAACCTTTGTACCATTTGTTTGACCTTATGGGTGTTGAGCCAATAAGATCAGCAGCTCGGCAAATCAGTGAATGGGGCTTGTGTCGCATTCAACATGAGGTTCCAGGTTTCAATGGTTGCTGTGGAAACAGGATAAGATACTGAAACACTGAGGTCAGAGGGGAGGCCATCCAACCTCCAACATAATGGGACATGGGGCGTTGCTGGAGGATGTAGCACCCATGTGGTCCTTGATGGTGTTGTTGTCTAGGGACATATTACAAAAGCCCTCTTGCTCCTCTATTAGTCTTTCACTTTGCGATTGAAAACTGCAGCCTGTTTACAGGCTAGGCTGGAATGGAGCACGTTTGATGCACTGCATATTTCACAAGGGTATCTGATGCAATCAGATAAAAATCGAGTTGTTTTCTTGAGGGGTTTTAGTGTTTAACTATGCTGTCAAGATCATGGTCAAATTTACTCCTCTCACCCTTTATTTGGGGCACTGGGCTGCTCTAGTAAACCAGCCCTGGTTAAACAGAATAAAAACCAAAAGAACTGCGGATGCTGTAAATCAGAAACAAAAACAAAGTTGCTGGAAAAGCTCATCAGGTCTGGCAGCATCTGTGGAGAGAAATCAGAGTTCATGCTTCGGGTAAAGGGAAGAGTTGACCCAAAGCATTGAGGGAGTGTCACTGAACCTGAAATGTTAACTAATTTCTTTCCACGGATGCTGCCAGACCTGCTGAGCTTTTCCAGCAATTTCTGCTTTGGTGCCAGTTAAAACAGTTGAGTGTGCATACAAACTATTCCAGGCTTTATATGAAGTACCATTTTAAAAAAAAAGTTTCAAGGGAACTCAACTTTTAGAGCTTTTCTGATTGACCCTATGGGTCAGAGAGGACCTTCCCAGCTCAACTGAAAAAGGTTTCTTCCATAAAGTCAGAGCATGGAAACAGACCCTTCCGTCCAACTTGTCCATGCCAACCAAGTTTCCCAAACTAAAATTAGTCCTACTTGCCTGCTTTTGGCCCATACACCTCAACCTTTCTTATTCATGTACTTATCCAAATGTCTTAAGTGTTGTAACTGTACCTGCATCCACCACTTCCTCTGGCAGTTCATTCCATACACATTACACAGGGTGGTAAGAAGTTGCCCCTTGTGTCCCTTTTAAATCTTTCCCCTCTCACCTTAAAATTATGCCCCCTAGTTTTGAATGGAACCAACCCCAGGGAAAAGACTTTTGCTATTCACCTTATCTATGCCCCTCATGACTTCATAAAACTTCTGTAAAAGGGTCACCCCTCAATCTTCTACGCTGTAGTGAAGAAAGTCCCAGCCCCTCCTTGTAACTCAAACCCTCCAGTCCCCGTCAACATCCTTCTGCTGCCGTCCTTTCCCCAACACTCCAATCCATCATTGACTTGTGGCTAAAGAGCCACACCCAATTACAAGCCAATTCCTTCAGGACAAAACTGGGGACAGTTCACAGCAACAGACTGGACATTGGAGAAGGACAGACAGGAGTTTAATCACAGAAATTTTGGTGTACCGTCTTCCTCCTCATCATCATCGTCCACACCTTCTGCGTACGCTTCAGTATCCGAGTCCGGTGCCTCTTTGTCTTCGCGATCGTATCCATCGAGGTACGTCAGTTGTGGGAGAAACTTGAAGACATTTTCTCTGTAATCATTGAGGTTTGTCACCTCGCAATTGAAAAGGTCTAGACTCCTCAGGTTATCCAATTTTTTCTGTAAATAAGGTGGGTGGGTTGGGGGGGGGGGGGGGGGAAAAAAGGGAAGGGGGAGGGGGGGAAAAGGAAAAAAATCCCCAAAAGGTTTGGTTTGAAATTGGGCCAAAAAAAAAAAAAAAGACAACTACAGAACAGACAGTTCAAATCCTCCAAATATTCAGTGTTGACAGTTAGTCTGAAAATAACTGCTTCAGGAACCCCAAGAAGAATTTCCTCCCAAAATTGAGTAGCTCAAACAACACAATCCTATACAGATTACCAAGCAACTTTGATTGAAATGATCCTAAAGCCATAGACTGATCTGCAAGACTCCAGATCTAAGTGGATAGCTCCTTCAGATAGCCAGCACAAGGAAAATAGACCCAATGTCCTCCTTCTGGTTTAAGATCCCTAGAAGTGTGGGTTAACCCTAGTCTTGATGGATCTTTCCCTCCAAAGGCTTGCTCCTTGAGTGACATACTGGAGTCACCAGTGACAGCAAGTTCCAAGGAATATGGAGACAACTCTGCAGGAGGATTCTGCCTTAGAAAAGCTTCAACGAACACAACTTTGCCTGGGGCTGTCCTTTTAGGGCAGAGAAGAGAGGAAATAGTCCTCCTCACAAATAAAAAAGGTAGCGTGATATTGGAACTCTCTGCTTCAGAAAGTAGTGGAGGGGAGTTATTGAATTTTTTTTTTTTGAAAAAGGCAGAGGTAGATGGACTTCAGGGCAGCACGGTGGCTCAGTGGTTAGCACTGCTGCCTCTCAGCACCAGGGACTGGGTTTGACTCCACCCTCGCGCGACTGTGCACATTCTCCCAGTTTCCTCCCACTGTCCAGATGTGCAGGTTAGGTGGATTGGCTATGCTAAGTTGTCCGCATTTCGAGGGATGTGCAGGCTAGGTGGGTTAGCTACAGGAAATTGGAGGTTACAGGGACAGGATACAGGGGTGGGGGTGGTGTAGGGTATTTTGATTTCTTATTTACTTCACATTTGTAATGGGTTTCTTCTTTGTTAACAATCTTCATTTGTAAAGTTTGGCACTATTGTATTTTTCATTAAAAAAATGTTTTTTTTTGAAAAAAGCAAGCCCACCAGGTAAAATGATGTAAGGGGATTTATGAATCAAAACAGAAACATCCAGTGAGAATTAAAATATATGAAGAACTAGAAATCTGTCAAGCTTGTGGGAATAGTATTTATAGTTGTATTGATCAATATTTACAGCCCACCTCAGAATTGGGTATGAGATTACAAATTCAGAGTTCAGCTTTATATCAGTTGGCCACTTGCTGCAGGCTACTCACCAGAGGTTCTATTGTGCTGAGATCTTTGATTTTGTTGCCGCTGAGGTTGAGATGTGTGAGGTTCGGACATTTTTCTGCCAAAACTTCTAGCCCGCCTGAGATTCTGTTATCACTTAGTTCGAGCTATATGCAAACATTAAAACATCACATCATTAGCGCTAACACAAATTGGGGAGTCAGTACTTTTAAAAAAAGAAGTACTGGGAGCAAGAGAAAGGAATATTCAGTTCAGTCCAGTCCAGTCCAGTCCAGTCCATCAAGGGCACTCTATTTCAACATCATGTGTCCACATCTGATCCTGGACTTCCCTTGCACGTTGGCAAACAGGAATCTCTGAAGGATAATTGATTATTTCTTCTGCACAGCACTTCAGAACTAACACAAAGGTTTTAACCCAGCACAACTGGGAGTTCTAGACCATAGGAGGTTGAGAAAGATAAACTGAGACTATGATGGTACCCCAAGATCACAAAAAGCAACATCTGATAGAAGAGTTTGGTTATTCTTTTGATACCAGCAACTAACAATTTCTTTGGTAACAGATGTTCATGGAAACATGGGGGGGGAAACATGTTCTAGTGCAGCTGCACAGTTGGCTGGAGGGCTGGTTTGCCATGCAGAATGACACCAACATCAGGGGTTCAATTCCTGCAACTGATGAGGTTAACATGAAAAATTGTCCTCCTCACCATCTCCTGAGGCATGGTGACCCTCAGGTTAAACCATCATTAGTCGCTTCACTATC
>NC_063364.1:28234073-28247726 GCF_021869965.1 Rhincodon typus | reverse complement strand
CCTAGACCCTTCTTCAGAAAATCTGAAGAAGGGTCTAGGCCCGAAACGTCACTCCTGCTCCTCTGATGCTGCTTGGCCTGCTGTGTTCATCCAGCTCTACACCTTGTTATCTCAGATTGTCCAGCATCTGCAGTTCCTACTATCTCTGAAACAAAGGCCTGAGTGTCGTTTTGTAAGTCACTGCATTACCCACAAGAATTCTTCAAGGCTGGGGTCTCAGCCCAACAATCTTCAGCTTCTTCCTGCATTTCCTCTGTCGTAAGATAATGTTGGTTTACACTTCTACAGCTCTTTATACAGATATTGAAGTCACTCCTGCCTGCCTACAACAATGCCTGGACCACATCCAAGCTTTGGCAGACAAGTAGCATATTGATGTCTCTCACTGGCTATCGCAAGTTTCAGAAAAGAGTGAAATAAAAATCTTTCCCTGCTCTTTTAGCTGACAACATCCTAAGCCTCAGCACCGGCCAGAGGATTAACTGGACTGATATTACCAACAGTTTAGGTCCAGGAAGGAGACAGAAATGCTTCATCTCTGCACCTTTCAAAGACTCTCCCATCCAAAACACTCATGTCACAAGGGTCTCAGCACTTGCTTGCCTTTGTACAGCATGTTCAATTAGTAAAACATCTGAATGCACTTCATTGGAAAGTTATTAAACAAACCTGGACACCGAGCCAAGCAATGAGGTTTCAGGACACACAACCAAAACGTCTGGACGGTTTAAGGAGGGAATTCCAGAACTTTCGGTTCAGGCAGCTGAGACACAGCCACCAGTGATGGAACAATTAAAATTAGGAAATATGCAAAAGGTCAGAATTGGATTATATTAATGACTGGTGTGAAAATGCATAATGATGACATTTCCTATCTGTTATTTTAACAAGAGAACCAACCCTGAATGGGTAATTGTATTCATTAAAATAAAGAGAGGCAAAGGTACATCACACAGCGTGATTGGACCCATCTGTGTCTTGTTAACATTCGAGGCATTTCCAGACAAAACTCAGGCTGATGCGAACTTCACACAAACCAGCAGAATTTATGCTTCCTCCTCGGGCAAGTTCTAAGGTGGGGAGGGGAGGGGACGGCAGGGATTCGGGTTGGGGTTGGGAGCTGGGGGATGCCAGGTGATCAAGTGGGAAGGTGCAAGGTGGAGATCCTGCTGCCTTTCCATCGCCTTCTGGTCAAATCTAAGGAGGGAGAGCTTGCAGTGGCCTTCCCGTCCATAGCTAACTGAGGCTCCTGTGATCACTTGACAGCCTTGTCCAGCCATTGCACTGTCGGGAGACTATCCAGCAAACCACACGAAATAGGAACAGGAGTACCTCATTTGGCCTCCTCAAGACTGATCTGCCATTCGATAGGATCATGGTTGATCCAATATTTCTCACATCCATTCCATTTTCTGCCCATTCCCCATAACCCTTAATTCACCTACTAATCAAAAATCTATCTAGCTCAGCCTTACATTTACACAAGGAAGCTAGCCCGACAGCTCTCTGTGGCAAGGAGTTCTGAAGACTCACAACACCTGGACAGAAGAAATTCCTCCTCTTCTCAGTCTTAAATTGGTGCCACATTACTCTGAGATGATGTCTTTTGGTCCTAAACTCTCCCATGAGGGAAAAAATCTTCTCAGCACTTACCCTGTCAAGCCCCTCAAGAATCCTATATGTCTTAATGAGATACCCTTTCATTCTTCTAAAATCCTGTAAGTCCCAACGGTTTCACTCTTGCTCATAAGGCAAACCCTCCATACCAGGGATCATCCTCATGAAACTTCTCTGAACTGCCTTCAATGAAATGATATCTTTCCTTAAGTAAGGGACCAAAACTGCAACATTTTCACAAGTTTGCCGGTGCCAACTTGGTTGGACAGAGATCCTTAGGGGATTGACTGGGTGAATGTGGAAAGAATGTTTCCTCATGCGGGAGAATCTAGAACTAAGAGTCACTGTTTAAAAATAAGGAAGTGCCCATTAATGGCAGAGGTGAGGAAATTACTTTTATCTCAGAAGGTTATGAGCCTTTGGAACTCCCTTCCTCAAAAGGCAGTGGATGCTGATTCTTTAAATTATTTTGAGGTAGATTCTTGATGACCGAGGGAAAAAAGATTATTTGGGATAAGCAGCAATGCAGAATTGAGGTTGAAAATTAGATCAGTCATGACCTTGTTGAATGGTGGAGCAGGCTGAGGGGCTACTCTTGTTCATTGCTCATAAGAAGAACGTTCTTCTTTCATGGCACTCCATGCCTGATCAAGGGACCCAGCATTGGGAATTCACCCTCTCACCTTTGCATCTGATCCCCTCATAGGTGATCCCCTTCCCATGAACTCATCCAACTCATAGTCGTGTCGATCTTGGGATCCATGGACCATCCCAGGTGAAGTAATGCACTAGCAGTGGTCATCACACCTGGTGCCACCACCAGAACTGGAGAGCCGGCAGCTTCTGATTGTCTAGGAGATCTCTAATGTATGATTTTGGGTCTCCTGGGAGCTCAATCAAATGGGAGGCTCAACGCTGCCCAGTAAGTGCTGATTGGAACTAAATATTGTTGAAATGAGATGCAGGAGACCCCCATTACCTCAATCAAAATGCAGTTATTTGTCCTTGTCCACACAAGAGAACAGAAAATAGTTGATTGGGCTTTGTTGCCTGAGGTTGCCCAAGAATGCATTGCAACTGATGTCTCTTGCATGTGGCAGAGCATTGTGCGTAATGAGAGAGAATAAGCCCCATTGCGTTCCGAAGCAGCATCAGCTCTGATATCAATGACAACACAAGTAGAGATTCTGAAACCCAGGAACAGGGGTTTCATTACAGACACAATTGGCCACCTCTCAGGTGCAAACTGAGCACAGAATTGGGCCATCACGAAAGGACTTTTTTCCTCCAGTTTCCACTCAAAATCACTTCATATTGTTAGACAGAAGCCTGTCATGACCCAGTGCAAACAAACATCACTTTGAAATTAGTTTAAATTTACATCAGGGCTGAAGTTGCTCTATATGATTTAAAATGTAATTAGTTTTTATTTTAAATTGATTCAAAAATATCACTTGATGTGTTTATAAGCAGAAAATGTTTGGTTAGTAGAACAGAAAATGGGTTTATCACAAAAATAAAGCACTTGTAGTCACAGTGTCAATTCCTCACCTGTGATTAAAATGGTTTTAAATGACAGAAAATGACTTTCAAGAGATATACTGTCAATTTAGGGATCATAGTGATACAGTAGTCTTATAGAATCATAGATCATAGAATCCCTACAGTGTGGAAACAGGCCCTTTGGCCCAACAAGTCCACACCGAACCAGCTGGACCCATTCCCCCTGTAGCCCACCTAATCTACACATCCCTGAACACTATGGGCAATTTAGCATGGCCAATTCTCCTTCTCGGAAAATTTAAACATATTGCATTTGAAACCTTTTTTAAGTTAGGCATTGGAGCCCTTGGAATGTTTCCACTTGTAGAAGAATCTAGAACAGGTTCGAACAGAAGGTCAGTGAAACAGTGTCACCTGCTCCCACAGCCTCAGATGCATCGGTTTCCTCAGTCACCACTGTAGACGTCAGATTGGCTTTTTTGAGAGTGAACCCACAGAAAGAGACCAGCCCAAATGGAACGCCCAGCTGTGCACTCAGACCTTGGGCATTGCAGCTGGCGGGAGTATTCGCTGACATCTTTAAACTCTCCTTACTACGATCTGAAGTCCCCACCTGCTTCAAGAAGACCGCCATCCCGGTACCAAAGAAAAATCATGCAGCGTGCCTCAAATGACTACCCCCAGTGGCTCTGACCTCCACAATTATGAAGTGCTTCAAGAGGTTAGTCGTGGCTCATATCAACTCTTGCCTCCCAGCCTGCCTTGTACCAACAGGTTCAAGAACAGCTTCTTCCCCACTGTTATTAGACTGATGAATGGACCTCTCACATTTCAAATTTAATGTTGACCTTGCTCTTTGTGCACCTTCTCTGCAGCCGTAACATTGTATTCCTTGCTCCAGTCTATTGCCCTAACACACTTTGTATGGTAGGATCTGCCTGTACTACAAACAAAACAACACTGTTCACTGTACCTAGGTACATATGACAAGAATAAAAAAACAAACTAGGGGTGACTGTATACAAATAAGAGGTCACTCATTTAAAACTGGGATGAGGAGAGATTATTGCTCAAAAAAGATTGAGTGTGTTTGGAACTCTGTTTCTCAAAAAGGCAGTGGAAGAGGATTCCTTGAACAATTTGAAGGCAGAGGTAGATAGATTATTAATAAGCAAAGTGTCTGAAAGGTTATTGGAAGTGAGCAGGAATGTATAGTAATTAGATCAACAATGATCTTAGTGAATAGTGAAGCAGGTCCAAGGACCAACTGGCCCATTCCTGCTCCTAATTTGATTGTTAGTAAGCGTCCAAAAGTTCCACCTTCATTTTTAGAGGCTCCTCCAAAAGCAAACAAGTTGGGGCTGTCAGCAGAAACTTAGAGCATCATTGAGCACGGAAACAGACCCTTCGGTCAAACTCAGCCATGCTGAATAGATATCCTAAACTGATCTAGTCTCATTTGCCAGCAATTAGCCCATATGTTTGGAACCTAAACATAAACTCTTCCTATTCATGTACCTCTCCAGATGCCTGTTAATTTTCCTGCTGTACAAACAATGCTGTCAAACTTGAGAGGATGCAGAAAAGATTTACAAGGATGTTGCCGGGACTGGAAGGTTTGAGCTATAGGGTGAGGCTGATTAGGCTGGGGCTATTTTCTCTGGAGCATCGGAGGCTGAGGGGTGATCTTAAAGAGGTTTATAAAATCATGAAGGGCGCGGAGAGGGTGAATAGTCAAGGGTAGGGGAGCCCAAAACTAGAGGGGATAGGTTTAAGGTGAGAAGGTAAAGATTTAAAAGGGACCTGAGGGGCAACCTTTTCATGCAGAGGGCGGTGTGCGTATGGAACATAGCTGCCAGAGGAAGAGGAAGCTGGTACAATTACGACGTTTAATTTCAAGCAAACAGTAAAGACAAAAAAACTCAACTGTGGGTCAACTCAATTCCATGATGTCTCCACCAGAAGGTCATAATTGTGAGTCCTCTGCAAAGGATAGCAAGCTTTATTATCAGATGCCTATGCAGCCTCCTCTCTCCTTTTAATCACAATACTTCTTTTAAAAATAAATGCACAAGACAAATGTCATGTTCACATCAGAATTTTAATGCTTTAGCTGAAATGACTACTTCAGTTTAGTTATTCAGATTAGACAGAAAACATCTTTAAACATGGTATATTTTGACCTGGCCTCCAAATAGAGTGAGCAGATAATTGTGCACATAATCAATTTTGAAAAATACTTAATTATCATTAAATTCAAGTACTGATTATCTCCTTTTAGAAGTATATATTGCAGCAGCTGATTATAATTTCAGATAGCCCCAATTGTTTAATTTGATGTAATATCTTCATGTTTATACCTTAAAGTTTGATCATACTGATGGCTTCTGTTGTGTAAATTCTGTATCTGACAATACCCCTGCAAAGTCCCTTAAAGCCTCTAATTCAAAATCAATGAAAGCATTTTTGCCTTTCAGCCATGGGATTTGCTCCAGCTGAGTAACCACTTTAAGCGATTGATCCAAAAGTTGATGAGCCAATTCAAAATCATGCTTCTTCATTTTACTGAGAGATTGCAAAATCAGCTTCAGATTGGAAAGGTTTTCCTCCAGCTTATAAAACATTTGCACAAAGTGATTAATTTGGTTAAATTCTTTCCATTTGGAATTTTGCTCACTTAATTCATTTCTCATTGAAGATGATTTGTCTGGTTCAGTATTGCTAGCCACATCTCCTGACAGCCGACCCTTCAGATCCTGAAGAGCACTGTTGCTGAGGTTTAAAATCTTCAACAAGATTCTCTCACTCATCAGAAGGTCCTCCTTTTTATCCACTGTGAGCATTTTTGGTGCTACAGCTATCACTTCATTCAGCTTTGCAAAAAGTTTGGAAAACTTCTGTCCATGTCCATGCAGATAGTTCGTATTTATCATTTCCACTCTCTCAGCTAATGAAGCATTTTTCAAAAACTGGTTAATCACCTTCACTACCTGAGCAGGTAAGAATTTGGTTTCAGACTCTCCCACAGAGGCATTACTTTCAGAAACACTTTCCATCACAACTAGTTTTGTCAGATTTTTACTCTCGGCCTGTGACTTATTTGCATCTGTGCTTCCCTTGTTTGAAACTCCACTTGTTGGCTGGGCCTTTCTGATGGATGAGACTGTCACAATGTCTTCCAGAAGCAGAGGAACCGAAGTTTCATTATTCATTATCTTCAGTAGCTCCGCTTCATGATATATCTTCTCCAACATACTGTTAATTTCAGAAAGTTCAGCAGAATTTGTTTTGATTCCCTGTCCATCTTTATCCACAACTGCAATTCCTACAGTACTGCTTGACTTCTCCACAGGAGTGTCCCTCAATAATTTGACCAAAGTCTTGAAAATCCTTGGAGAAAGTTCTATCAGTTCACTCCGATTCCGCAGATCCTTGTCATTCAACATTTGGTCTAGCAGAAACATCAACAATTTATTTTTTATTAATTACACATTTCGTTTAAGAAAAAGATTTACATTAATAATTTTCAACAAAATCACAACCAGACTTTCATTAATACCGTTATTTGGCTATCAACATTATGGAGTGTATTAACACTAAATACTTGCATTTATATAGCAAATTTAACATAGTGAAACTTCAGAAGGCAGTCCTTTCACAAAACTCCAGAACATAAAGGCATTATCTCAGGACAAAGTGCAATCCATTTAGGACTGAGATGAAGAGGAACTTCTTCACTCAGAGGCTGGTAAATCTTTGGAATTCTCGACCCCCTTGAGTGCTATGGAGGCGCAATCATTGAGATTCCAGATGTAAATCAATATGTTTATGCATATTAATGACAAGAAGGAATGTGAAATTCAGATGGGTTGAATGGTCTACTTCTGCTCCTGCGTGCACAGTATTATCAGGAAAAACATGGTGCTGGACTCATAAGGAGATGCTAGGACAAGTAGCCAAAAGCTTGGCTAATGAGGAATTTTTAAAGGAACATCATATAGGAGATATAGAGAGAGTGAAGGGACAAAAAGGTTGAGGGAGGGAATTCAGTGCATAGCACCTGAGTGCCTGAAAGCACAACTGGCAGCAATGAAATTAAAACTGCATGAAAGGCATGGAGGAACACCTGGAGGATTCCAGGGCTGAAGGAGGCTATGGAGATCAGCAATATATGAATAACGATCATAAATTCCAGGTATTGTTGGCCTAAAAATCCAGTGTGGGTCAGCTGGCAGATAGGTGAACAAGATCTGGGTGTGATTTAGGATTAAGGCTGCTGTGTTTTGGATTAGGTCAAGTTTAAGGATAGTGAGAGGCTTGCCAGTTGTGAGGTACGTGGGGTTATTGCAAGAGTGCGGCATTGTAAAAATTTAGTTAACATTCCAGAAATGAGAATAGTTGTTCATGAATGAAGTAACTGCACAGAGGCTGGTATTCCATCATCAAATCACCCTTTATTTACTTGCACACAGTACACTGCCTGTGGCCAGCCAGCTTGGAGTCAGTTCCCTGAACTGAAGAGATTCTAAATCCCCTGTTTTTTTTTTACTTAATCTACTTTTCGAATCAACCTGTTCATAGCTGTTATTACGTACCTCTGGAGTTGGTGGGACTTGAACCTGGGCCTCTTGGTCCAGCAGTAGGGACTCAACCTTGCACTATAAAAGCCCCTATGTCAGCCAGGGCTTCCTGATTGACCCAGGTTAACAACCCCAATCAAGGATGTCATTGTTAACAAGCTCCACCTACTTTCAATCACTACAGTGACCATCATCATTCAGTCATTCTTATTACAATGTGCTTTTTTTTATACTGTGTCATTCTAACAAGTATAGAAATTAAAAGCCTTGCCTCTTTGTTCGCTAAAATCACTTATAGCATCAATCAACGCCATCTCAAACATCGTTGCTGACATATTAATATCCTGGTAAAGATAAAACAAGTTTTAAAAATTAAAGATACTTTCCAACATCTGGCTCATATTCAAAATTCAGAATAGACTAGCAGAAGGAAGTTTACAAAACAGCATTAAAATCTCTTCAAAAATATACTATGCATAGATATTCGCTGAATGTTCTATAATATTCCAGTGACTGGAACAGAGGCATTAACCTGTGGATTATTATATATTTAATTGAATTTACAGTTTGGAAAGAGTCCATTTGGTTCAACATGCCTGTCCCAGTGTTTACGTTCCATACGAAAGTTCTGCCCAACAATTTTGTCTCACTCCACCCTTGTAGCCTTCTATTCCTTTCTCTCTCATGGACTTTTCCAACTTCTCAGTAAATGCACCTGTACTATTCCCATCAATTACTCTCTGTGATAGCAAGTGCCCAATTCTAAAGTGAGCCCTGTTTAGTAAAATTTCAAGTGCAACAGAGTGAATTTGTACATCAGTTTTGGATTGTGATAGTTAAAGGTAGGATGTCTTGTTTGACATCTCAATGGTTGGTGCACAAGTGGCTGTGGTCACTAAAATGACCACCTCTTTCAAAGTAACCAGACAGAAACTGAGAAGACACTACATAGCCAATTCAAGGACTATTCATGCACCAATAAGCAAATTATAGTTCAGTGTGCCTCTGATTATGCTCAGGGCAGTGGCTAGCAAGGGTTAAAAGTGACTATTTTTAATGCACAAGAAGGCAGACTGAAGATAGAAAGAGAACTTCACTCAACAGAAGATAAAAAAGAAACCAGTGCTCTGTCAATCAAACTGCAATCCCAAAGCAGAACAACTAGAATTATAGAGTTATACAGCATTGACACAGAAACTTCGGTCGAACTCATCCATGCCGACCGGATATCCTAAATTATTCTAGTCCCATTTGCCAGGATTTGGCCCACATCCATCTAAACTCTTTCCATTCATGTACCCATCCAGGTGTCTTTTAAATGTTGTAATTGTACCAGCCTCCACCACTTCCTCTGGCAGCTCATTCCATACACACACCACCTTCTCCATGAAAAATTTGCCCCTTAGGTCCCTTTTAAATCTTTCCCCTCTCACCTTAAACCTTTGTCCTCTAGTTTTGGACTGCCTCAGCCCAGGGAGAAGACCTTGGTTATTCACCCTATCCATGCTCCTCATGATTACATAAACCTCTATAAGGACGGTCCAGGAAAAATAGCTCCAGCCTATTCAGCCTCTCCCTACAGCTCAAACCCTCCAACTCCAGCAACATCCTTGTAAATCTTTTCTGAACCCTTTCAAGTTTCACAACATCCTTCCTTTAGCAGGGAGACCAGACTTGCACACAGTATTCCAAAAGTGGCCCTAACCAATGTCCTGTACAGCTACAACATGACCTCCCAACTCCTATACTCAATACACTGACCAATAAAGGCAAGCGTACCAAATGCCTTCTTCACTATCCTGTCTACCTGAGATTCCACTTTCAAGGAAATAAGAACTGCACTCCAAGGTCTCTTTGTTCAGCAACACTCCCCAGGACCTTACCAATAAGTATATAAGTTCTGCCCTGATTTGCCTTTCCAAAATGCAGCACCTCACATTTATCTAAGTTAAACTCCATCTGCCACTCCTCGGCCAATTTGCCCATCTGATCAAGATCCCATTGTACTCTGAGGTAACCTTCCTCACTGTCCACTACACCTCCAATTTTGGTGTCATCTGAAAACTTACAAACCATACCTCCTACGGTCTCATCCAAATCATTTACATCAATGACAAAAAGCAGTGGACCCAGCACTGATCCTTGTGACACACCGCTGCTCAGAGGCCTTCAGTCTGAAAAGCAACCCTCCACCGTCACCCTCTCTCTTCAACTTTCGAGCCAGTTCTGTATCCAAATGGCTAGTCATCCCTGTATTCTGTGTGCTCTAACCTTGCTAACCAGTCTATCATGAGGAACCTTGTTAAATGTTACTGAAATCCATATAGATCGTATCCATTGGTCTGCCCTCATCAATCCTCTTCACTACTTCTTCATAAATGCAATCAAGTTAGTGAGACATAATTTCCCAAACACATGTTGACTATCCCTAATCAGTCCTTGCCTTTCCAAATACAAGTAAATCCTGTCCCTCAGGACTCCCTCCAACAACTTTCCCACCACTAATGTAAAAACCATTAGTTTTATTAAGTATTATTTAGCTTGTACTTATGGTAAACTTAATAAATTCTGTAAAACATCTGTATATAATAGTACCTGGAATGGGTCTTGTAACTAATTATAACTAGTAAACCTTTAGATTGGCTCTCTCAGACTGTCAATAATTGTAACTGACTTAGGTCTTATAATTAAAGTTAATCTGAACACTAAAATCTTACAGTTATAACTTCAGCTCTGAACTTAGACAGAATGATGGATGACTGCCAGGAAGAAAAATCTTTTCATAGCTGCCCGCTGTTGTCATCTTTTTAGTGTTTACTTAATGCCACTAATTAGCTGGCTTAATTAGCTTATAGTGCCCGCATACAGCAACCATGATGAGGTTTTTGGTTTTCTGCATGTTAGTCAGAGTAACATATACCACAGCGAGTCAGGTTCGTGTTAAGACAGACGTCCTGAAGTTTATTAATGGTAGCTTCTCATTCTTTTGCAAATTGATCTGTTTCCTCTGACCTTTGAGCTGTGCATTTGTATCATGCTTAGATTTTTGCTACAAGCTTCTTACTTTTAGTAAGATAGGGTGACAGGAAAGTTATTCCACTGACTGGAATTTCATCTTCAATAGGTTAATTGTTACTTATCCCATTTTTATTTATCGGATCTTCATCAGGAAGCAAATCCCATTAAAGTCACCAAACTGCTACAAAAACTCCCATAAGAACTGCGGATGCTGTAAGTCAGAAACAAAAACAGAAATTGCTGGAAAAGCTCAGCAGGTGTGGCAGCATCTGTGAAAAGAAATCAGAGTTAACGTTTCAGGTCCAGTGACCCTTCCTCAGAACATAGTACTCAACTGGTAACTCTACAATTACTCAACTGGTTCACTCAGACCCATATTAAGTGCTCGATACTTGGAAGGCTGATTTTTTCTTGTTGCAGTGTTTAATTGCCCTGGAGTTTATGGAAGGATGACCTCGTGCAGACACAAGCCCACAGCCAACAAGGAATGTTGTTAGGCGGTAATTATCTATAACCCTATCACCTCAACCTGTCCTGTTGGACACCTTGTACAAAGGTCCCCCAAGATGCTGACAGTGAGACTTATAGCAGTGCTTTGTTCAGAGTGGAGTACAGCAACCAGTATGATCTGTTAAAAAGGTTCCCAGTGTAAAAGCCTGAAAGGGAAAAGATCTGGAGCACGCTGATGACCTGGGACAACAAAATCAAGCTTAACAACTGGTGTAACTTTGGGGGAAACTCATCATCCCTTTCATATCCTCTGAAGTGACCTAAAGGCCCCCTCAATTATAAAGGTGATTGCTAGTCCAACATCTCATACTTAGCTTTTATTTTATTCATTCAAGGGATGAGGCCAGACAGCATTTATTGCCCATCCCTGATTGCCCAGAGGGCAACTCAGAGTCAACCACATTGCTGTGGGTCCAAATTACACGCAAGCCAGACCGGGTAAGTACAACAGTTCCTTTCCCTAAAGGACATTAGTGAGTCAGATGGGGTTTTCCTGACAATGGAGTTATGGTCATCATTAGACTCCTAATTCCAGATTTTTCTTCACTTCAAATTCCACCATCTGCCGTGATGGATTTGAACTTGGGTCTACTGAAACATTTATCTAGTTCTCTGGATTAACAGTCCAGTTGGGGTGGGGGTGGGGAATAATAATACCTATACCATCACCTCCCCATTTTAGCAGAAACTCTGAAATAAATGACAGTTAGAATCATGGTTCAGCAAGGAGCATCAAGTTATCAACATGATCACAGGTTTGGCTGTTCTGAGTGAAGTGCAGTCTAAGAAATCATGAGTTATTTAAGACGTATTTTCCTCTGATTGTTATTGTCTCTGGGAATCTTTTCTTTCGCATTTAGCTTGTATATCCAACTAAACCAGGTTGGGCAAGAAGTGGAACCTTCGCAGTGTCACTCAAATCATGAGAAAAAATGAGAAAAACACTCATAAGTTATTAATTGCATGTGAGACATATTTTGGATATCTAGGAGCAATGTTAAATAAATGTAAATATCCATTTACACTGCACTACATATTCCCAACCCTTCCCATATCCCTGCTGCACTGAAATTCAACTTCATTATAACAACTGCTACTCTAAACCAATCCCACTCGTCACCTCAAACTATAAAGTTCCATACATTTCTCAGTTTTGTCACAATCTATAGATCATTAAAACCCATGAAGGAAACACAGATGGAGGGTCCTTTTTAAATTGAGAAAGCCAAATTCATTTAATGGTTACAGAGCACGGCACTATCAGAATTCAAATATTGCAAATCAGCTGTGCTTGGCGATGATGATCAACATTCTCAGGGCTTGGTCTGCCAATGTTTAATCACAGACAAAAATCAGCATGGACTAGGATCTGTCTTCCCTCAATGAAACTACTTGGTCCTGTCACTGTTAAACGCAGTCCTCATCAATGTTTATCCCTTAATCACAGTAATAACTCAGGAAGCCCAAATGGAAAGCAACACTATTTATTGGGAACACCAAAATGGAACCACTACCCATTGCATACCCAGGACTGACAGTTTCTGTGGAACCATCCCTGGGTCTGCTTTATAAGGGGGTCAGGTGATGAGTAACTTTGCCTGTTACCAAAGGAACTCATATTCATTGAGCTCCATGAGGAGATTAATTAGTGATTCCCTATGGGCCTTGTAGGGGTTATCACCATCACTAGAATCAGGCTATCCAGTCATCCTTTTCTTGCTGTCTCTGAGAGCTTGCTGCACATAAACTGGCTGCCACATTGCCTTGCAATACAGTTCAAAAGTATTTAATTGGCTGTAAATTGCTTAGGAATGTCCTGGAGTCTGTGCAGTAGACAGTTTTTCAGCATAGATTCTAAGGTGAAACAGCAGTGTAACGTGAAGCAATTCCACTTTCTGGATGATACAATTAAACCAAATTTCCAGCTACCTTTTCATGTGGATGTTAAAAGTCCAATTCCATTCTTTATTTAAGAATAAGGAGACCTTCCAGTGTCTAACATTTTTCCTACTTCTTGAATTTCAACAAAATAGATGAACCGGTCAGTCATTGCATGGGCTGTTAATGGGATCTTCCTGTGCAGAATAGCTGCAGTCACTGCACTTTCAAAGGTGCTGTGTAAATATAATTGTTTTCTATTTTAGTAGTAAGAGGAGAATTTGATTTGGGATTAATCTTTAATTGAAGCCACAGGACCATTAAACCAGTTCACTGTAACTATCATTATCCACTGGGTGGCAGTCAATTCACAGAAATACTTTACATTACACCAAACAGTCCACTCTAAATCCATTCAAAACCGCCCCTTCAGGAAGCAGAGACAACAAGGTGCAGGGCTGGATGAACACAGCAGGCCAAACAGCATCATAGGAGCAGAGAGGCTGACGTTTCGGGCCTAGACCCTTCATCAGAAAAGGGGGAGGGG
>NC_063364.1:28225605-28233573 GCF_021869965.1 Rhincodon typus | reverse complement strand
GCCCTGCACCTTGTTGTCTTGGTCCCTATCAAATCCACTTTTGGTTTTTGAGCCAATCGAGACATTAACATAAGTGGGTTTACTGAGCTCCGATCTTCCATTCAACTCTCTAATCTGTTTTTGTGTCTGTCCCTTGTTTATATTGTATATAATTTCCAACTAATATGATTTCTGTTAAAAATATTTTATCCTTAATCCTTATTTGAAAGTTTTTGCCTTGTACTAAAGAAACATTCATTATTTCTGTAAGACATTAAGATTTATGGCGGCACTAGCACAGCCGAAACGACTCTTCCAACTCCGCCACATGAATTAACGTGTCGCTTCATACAATGTATGGGCCGCTATAAGATTGTCAAGGTATTTTAAAACATATTTTAATGTGATTTAAGATGGAATCAATCTGAAAATAAACTGGTGTGTAAAATAATTCTTGGTTAATATTTTTGCAACAAGGTATTTTTAAATAGCTTCTGCCATAAGTTATGCAATGTTATTCATTGGAAATTTGATTAAAATTATGAAAAGAAAGTGCTGCACAGCTCTACAAAAAAAAGGAAGCTAGTGGGAGCGGTCAATAGTTGCTGGAGGGGGGGGTTGGAGTAATGTGAATGCAGTGCATTGTAGAGACGGTTTAAAGAATAGCTTAAACCCCATCATTTGCGCACACGATGCACGCAGTCGCTGGCAAAACAGCAAAACCTCGGTCGAGGGGCCGCCTGGTGACACACCCCAGCAGCTGAAAAAAACATTGAGGTGATTCGCGCAAGGAATTAAAAAATATGGTGCAACCAAAAATGCCTTTAAAAGGGGGCTCGCTGCAAACTCCAGCTGTCGCGAAAGCTTGACAAGACGACGCTATTATTGCACATCCTATGATTGCATTATTTTTCTCGTTTTTTTTCGCAAAACAAAAAACAAATGCACGTTTACAAAGACGGCCATGCCGCGTTGCAGCAGAGAAACTGTTGCGTAGTTACTGGTTCTGCATTATTTCTGTGCCTCTAGCGCGGCGCTGGAGCTCGGCAGAGAGCGCCCATGGGCAGTAGGTAAAACCACTTGCTTTATTTGATAATTTGCATTGAGAAGTGAAAGGTTTTATGTTGTGGAGTTTGCAATTTTTAATGTTTTTGTCTGAAAGAAATGTTGCGATTAAGATGGCGCCCGGGCGCGCACGTGACCCACTGTATTTTTTTTGTTACATTTGTTGTCGCCGGATTCGATGGTTGCTGTGCATGTCCCGCCCGCGCTCCCGCGATGCTGATTGGATGCCATTCTTGTCAATCAGTACAACGACGAGCCGATTGGCTAATCCACATGTCAATCAGACCTCCGCTTTTCTCATTGGTACGTCGTTCGACTGTCTGTTCTTCCCACCCCACATGAAGTTTTTGTTAATTTTTTTTTCTCTTTGGACTTGTAGTTAAAAATTGAGCGTGACGCATATTAAAATTTATAGCACTTCACTTGCTCCTGTGCATATGTTCAAAAGTTGCAAAAATATGCACACGTGCTGCTTTCAATCATTTGAAATTTTCACTGTTTTTAAAAAAGTATTTTTCACAATGATTGGACAATAAGGTAATTAAATTTTATGCATGCTAATGAAGAACCATGCGGGAAGGACGTTGACTCTTGTGTGCCTCATGACATGACAATGCCCTTCCATTTTGTTGTGTATAGTAAGCGACTGTTGCTTGGGTGCTATGCTGTTATTTAGATGACTTGCATTTAATGTGTAAAAATATATACTACTTAGCGACTTAATTCTGCTCTTGATTGAAGTTGGATTGATTTAAAAAAACAACGCCACGTGATGGGTGTTGTGTTTCGCTCCCTTCTATTTACTTTTTCTTAAAAATCACAATATTAAGCATATTATGGTGCATTTGTAGCAGTGTTTGCTTGCTTTCAAGTTTTTAAAGTTATTTCAATCCCGTGTATTTCTCAATTCAATCAGTGTACATTTGCAAAAGCTGAACTTTTGACAGCGAGGAACTTGGTTGGCTGAACCAGAAGTTGCACTCATCAAGTACTCTTGTATGCGTAGGGTGTTATTATAGAAGAAGTTGGGCAGAGCATTGTTTTTTAAATAGTCTAGTTTTAAGTGAGCTTTTGTCGGATAAGACTTTTCTTTCTGATCCCATATTAAAAGACGCCATTTGCCACCATGCTTTTTGCCTGGGCTGTGAAGGGCTATTAAATGCATTGAAAAATCCTAGCTGCAACCGAACTTAACAGCTTGGAGCTCCCGCCCCGGCCTCGGCTTCCCTCTTGCTATTGGGGAATATCTTGGAGAGGAGGGATGCTACTCGCGAACTGGCACGTCCGTCAAGGCAGCCTAGTCCCCGCCCCTCCATGGAGTTAGTTATCAAGTTGGGTTGGCTGGGCGGTGTAGTGGCGTTAGCCTGTATTACAAGCAGATCTTTCTCCCTGTGTGAAACAGCATTTTGGTGACCAGAGCGTTTGTCTTCATATTGTAAATCAGCCTTGGTGGCAAAGATGGATATGACGAAAAGAATTAATTTAGAGCTACGGAATAGGACGCCTTCAGATGTAAGATTTGTCTAAAAGAAACTTGTAGACTTTTTTTTAAAAAAAAATATTGTTCTGTTTTTTTAAAAGGAGGAATAGTTGATATGGGGGTCCTGTCTGTTTATACATGGAGCAGTTACCATACCTGCTTTCCTAGGAATCTGGTTGCAAATGTGTTAGAATATTCTGTTTTCCTGTTTTAAGTACATGTATTTATTGTTTTCTTTTGATTGCTAAATTTTGTTTGTATTATCATGGACTGTAATCTCAACTGGACTGGATGAAATGCACCCAAGAGTTTTGCAAGTGTCTTTGAAACTTGATTACTTAATATTGCTGGTGCTTGGCAAACTTTCATTTTTTTTAGAAAAAAGTGAAACGTTTGAAGTTTGTAAAATGTGTGAAAAGAGCTTGAGTAATAAAGAATCAAGGAGATATTCCAATCGGTGATCAAGGGAGAATGGGGAGCCATATTTGCAACTTCATAGTCATGAACGCGCCCATTCTCGGATATTTTTCTAAATTACAAAGTACTCCAATAATAGACAACAGTCCGAGGTTAACAGGACGGTGTGGTTGAGGTTAATCCCATGGTTGTTTTTTTTCTTGAGGTTTTCACGCTTCCCGTTTATTTTAACTTTGGAAATAAAATCTTTAGAAAAGCGAAAGACCTTGTGGGACAAAAATAGTTGCTGTTTGACATGAATCTCTGCATTACGCGCGCATGAGAGCTTGGTGTGGATCATTTTGGATACTGTAAATATATTTAAAATGCACGAGAGACGCGGAATTTAAATTTTAAACCTGCGGATTTCGGCTTCCGAAAGATTTTAAACTCGAGTAACCTGGGCTGTAAGAAAAACTAGTTTTTCTCAGACTTTTTTGATCTGGTTATTGAACTCGTTTTTTTTTCCCAAAAAAAATTATTTAAAGGGGGATAGGCTCGACTATTTAAAACAGTGATTGCATGGAAAGTAGTATCGTTTCTTGGAATGTTTGCGGAGTAGAAATGATTGCATTTTTCTTAATAGCTTGATCTTTAAATTATCTGTTTGTGGCCGCGATATCCTAGCAGGTTTCCAATGGGGAGGGGGGGGCGGTGGGAGAGAGAATAGCTGCGCGTTAGCTCGTTGATGTTTTTGTAACGCTGGTACAGTAGCACCGAAAAAAAAATAGGGGAGGCTGGGTTTGAGTTGAGCACGCACTTTAAGCGGCGTGTGTATTTGTCTTAAAATTACGAGATTTAAGTTCAACCTTTTTATTTTTTGGAGGAGGAGAGAGGTAATAGACGGAGCGCGGGGGTGGTTGGGGGATGGGGAAGGGGGGGGAAGAGGGAGTGTTAATGTTTTACAAAAAAAACCCCACAGTTTTCATCGGTCCCGGCGACAGAGCCTTTTGAGAAATCGGGGCCAACTTTGGAACTTTGTACCGCGTTGGCAGGACCCGAACCAACATTAAGTAGGACGGCCGCCATTTTATTCAGGGCTGGGAAATAGAAATGAAGCACATTTGATACCGCGCTCTTTTTAGAGCTTTCTTTTTAAAATTAAGCTGGCGGGTGGAAGAGGAGAGACGGCTAGACGGACCCGTGTGTTCGGCGCCCTCGGTTGGGGGGGTGGGGGGGCAACGGTGGAGCCCAGGGGAAAATATCGAGAGAGAAAAAACGATTAAACCCCCCACTCCCCCAAAAAAAAATGCAAGGACGAAAATACAGTAAGGTTACGTCATTAGGGAAATCGAGTCCATCAGCTCTTTTTTTTTTCTACCGCTTCAAGAAGATTCATCAATGTTGAGAAAATCCGGTGGGGGTGGCGGGCGGAGAAAATCAACTTTAATTTGGGGGAAAATAAACGTAATCTGGGAGTTGACGTTGCTTTGTGGCCAGAAGGCTCGGGGGGGGGGGGGGGGTTGGTGCGAGCTGGGTGTTTTCAAATTGTATAAGAACTAATGTTTAAATCATGTGAGGTCTCAGTCCCAGGTGAAGTTTTTTTTTAACCTCCTTTTGCCCTGGTTGCCATTTTGTAATGTAGCAATTGTGTGGAAGGCGATGTAACAATTTGCGGTGTCGAACGTTCCAATTTGGAACTCTGCAACTTCGCAACACTCGGCGTTCTATCAGGAGCAACCAGCAAGCAAGGTCACCAGGGTCCTCCCTTCCCTCCCTCCACTCTTTTGGGGGACGTGGGCTTGTTATATAACCACCTTTTTTTTAAGATTTTTTTTTAAAAAAAAGAAGTTGCTGTTGCGGTGTATGCCTTCTCAATCCAGCCACGTCTGTGCAAATTTTCCGCTCATTTTTTAAAAAAAATATCTTCTCTCCCCTGCACATCTTTTTTCCCCCCCCCCCCCCCAAAAAAAAAAGTGATGCCAGTGAACATATCTGCAGATCAGGCTGTTGGGTTGCGCTGTTCGCGTTATTGTTTTTCTTTTGGGCGGAGGGGGGGTGGTGGTGTTGGGAGGTCTGCGAGTTTAGTTATAGTTTTTGACGATAGTGAATCCTTTTCCCCCCCCCCCCCCCCCCCCCGAGGGAAAGGGGTGAGACTCGGACAAGTGAAGCATAAACACACGCAGGCCCTGCGAAATATCTCCTTCCGAGTTTGCGGTGTGTTTCTTTTTTGTTCTAATCCCACGTTACAACAGATCAATTTCCCATATGTTGGGATGCTATTATGCCTCTTTAAAATCAACAACAGGCCACACTGCCTGCAATTTGACACAATAGTGTTGCATAACTCAGCTCTTGCATCCAGGTTTGTGTTTCTTAAAAAACTTCTTTTGAATTTGTATTCAGTTAGATTTTGTAGCGGCTAAATTGCTGGCAATTTGTCATGGGTTGTTTAGTGTACCCACTCCATCGTCTCAAGTGTGAATTACTGTTGTTCAGCTGTAGGCAATGTGAGGAGTTGACTACTTATGTTGGGTTTAGTATGCAAATATGGAACACAGGATGTCCATAGCACATCATTCAACACCTGAAGGGGAAAAGACAAGTTTGAGGTTTTTAGGCTTGTGTCCCTTTTATCCTGGTGTAAACTTTCCAATGGCTGGAATGGAGGAAGTAATTCTGAACAGTCAGCAGTGATCAGACCTACTGCTCAAATTGTGATCTTATTGGAATTTTTGTTTTGCTTGAGATTAGCTTTACCTCTGCCTTGATTGTTTTTTTAACCAGTAGTGTTAATCCTGGGAAAATGTTTTTATATATTTGAATGCATTAACATTCAGCACTCTGTTCTGTATCAGGGTTTATGTTCTGCCATTAACTTGTCCAATATAGAGAGTTTGTATTCTCAGAGATGGGCATTCATAGACTTGGTGGTAAGTTTGAGTTGTTTAGGCCTGTGCTTTTGACAGACAGGCATGCTTTACCAGGGCTGCCTCAAATAGGGTTGCCATCTTAAAAAAAATTGGGGTTGTGATCTCTGAGACATGCATTTGGCCTCCATCGATCTCCCCCAGCAGCAATTGTAACTCAGTCTTCTCTTCTCCGCACTCTTCTTACTCTATGCCCACAGATATTTGTTCTCTCCCCCTCTTTCTCTTTCCCTCTTCCCTGGCACACTTGGGTCTCGCTGAGATAACAACACTTTGGGTTCATGCTGGGAGAAAGGTCGGGCCCACTGGAACACTGTTCACGCTCTGGGAGCTGAGAGTTTAACCACCTGTGCCATCTTGGCATTATTTTAACGTTAATGACCCAGGAGGATGAGTACTTTCTGTTGCAATATTGGATTTCATTGAACCCATGTGTTGCTATATTCAGTGCATTGCAAACCAATGTCTTGGAAAAATCAATGGGCTTAGAACTGTATACCATTAAATTCAGAAGTTTTGAAGCTTACAGAATAGCTGTGTTTTTGGAGGCAGTATCAAGCCTTTGTACCGCTCTGCTGCATCTTGAGCACCTTTTTTAACTGTGCCGTTATTACATGTTCTGGTAGATCTTTCATGTGTAATGTTTTCTCATTGGTATGCCCAGCTCAAGTGTAGCTTGTGTACTGCATTGCTTGATACTATTGCAGAGACTTGCACCTGGATGTTTAGACTACTGTGAAACAGGATGTGGAAGTGTTGGGCCTTGATGTAGAACGTTGACGTGCATACTTTGACTTGCCTCCTAGATTTTGATAAGTTGGCTTGTGTGGAAACCATCCCTAAATGACAATGCACTTATGTTTTGTTTTTAATCCAGTGGGCAAATGATGGATTTCTTTCTTGATGAGGTCACAATGTTGTGTTGCAGTCTGTTCAGAAGCAGCAAACATGACCTGACTGCAATATGCATGTGAAAATGAAATGAGGTAATGTAACAGAATATTTGGATGGATTGGTAAAGGTATATCCTTCTGGGAGATAGAACACTTTCCGTTTTGGGAACCTGGTGTCAACACTGAGTAGCAACTAATGCTGTCTTTACAAAACCTCCAATGGTGTGGCTTTAGCCTGAGCTTCAAAAGTACTGACTGTGTGCACCTGTACTGTGTCATTGCCAGTTACTACTACGTTGGCCAGTGCAGTCTTGACCTTTTTGTGTTCCCCATTCTGAAGGGAACACTTTTTTATATTCTGGGTTTATAGCCTGATTTTGTGCATTGCTGTTTCATTTTGGAGGGCATGCTTAGTGTAGAGTTACATAACTTTTTAAATAATGTCAGTGTTTCGCCCCCAACTGTTAATTTAAAAACTGGAAGAAACTCCAGTTAGACAGCATCTGTGGAGTGATAATCAGCGTTTCAGGTCAGTGATCTTGCATCAGGACATTCTTGTTCAAGTATTGGGGTAAAATTGAGAAAGAAAGGGGCTCAGAGAAGGTGAGGATGGCATTCACGAGGGAGCATTGGTGGTCATGATTCAGTGAAGTTTGTAACACTTTGCATCTAAAGGAGCATCCAAGGTTTTTTCTTTTTAAGATACCAGAAGATGTACAAAATTAAGCATGCACCCGGGCAACGTTGATGTTGAATCAGTTGGTGTGCTTGAGGCAGAGATGAGGTGTATGTGTGTCAATGAACAATGTTGGGCTGCACCAAGAACAGTGGTTTTGGATTTCTGAGAGAACCTTGTGATCATGCAAAGAATGACAGAATTCTAGGTTTGAATCCAATGGGAATTAGTTGAAGCCAGAGGCTGTTGCCTGTAATAGAATTGTCACTGTAAAAACGGTTTTTAGATTATCATGGCATCACACAGAAAGGGAAAAGGAAAACCAAGAAAGTGAACAAGGTAGAAGAACCAAAAGGAGATCCCATCAGAAAGAAGAGTAGGACACCTGGAAGAGAAGCAATAGTGAATTAAACCAGAAGCAAAATGCTATGGATGCTGGAAATCTGAAAGGAGACTGGAATCCTTGCTGGATGTTATCCTTGTACAGGAGGCCTCCTCCCATTCTGCTTTACCTAACTGTGTAGGTACCACCTCTGTTCCTTTTCTCCA
>NC_063364.1:28210902-28225505 GCF_021869965.1 Rhincodon typus | reverse complement strand
CACTTGGTTTTAAAGGTGCCATACAAATGGTGTTTGTTGTAATGTGAGCTTGTTGACCTTGACTTGAACCCATCTCCAGCAATGCACATGGACTTGGTATTGACAGTTTGAATTCACAAATTATCTGTCCCAGGTTTGTTTTTGACTTGACAAGTGGGTGGTATGAAGACTTCAGCTGATTTTAGGAAAGTCTAACATTGGGGTCATCAACACGGTTTTGATGCTGAGCCATTCAGAATTGTGCAGTAATTTCCAAATTCTGTAAAAATCTGGAGTGCCGAGTTTAAAATTTGGGAAGCGGTTTTTTGCTTTGCCTTGCATTCCAAAGGAATTGTGTTGTAACTGAGATTGACACGTTATCAGCTCTGATCTGTTGTTGGCTTTGAACGGTAATAGTTTACACCTAACAGCATACAACTTAATTCAAAACATAACACTAAGCTGCAAAAAGGTGGCAATTGAAAAGCTGGGTTTTAAAGAGCCTCCTGAGGAAGCAAGTCAAGGTAGTGGTAGAGGGGTTAGGGAAGGAATCTCGGAGCTCCAGGCCTGAGCAGCTGAAATCATGGTCGCTGATAGTGAAGTGACAAAAATCGGAAAATACTCCAAGACTGGATTTAGATCGACTTTGTGGGAGCGAAGCTGTGGAGCAGGGTGAGCATTTTAAGATCAAGATGTTGTTTGACTAGAGCCACTGTAGCAATGTAGATCCAGATGGGGATGACCAAGAACCAAACACACAGAGCAAATAGAACTGTCTCTGCTAGTACAAGGTCAGAAGTCGTACGGCTCCCCGGTTACATTCCAACAAGTTTATTTGAAATCACAAGCTTTTGGAGCATTGCCCCCTCATTGGGTAGAGGCCTGACTTTACCTGATGACGGAGCAGCACTCCAAAAGCTTGTGACTTCAGAAACTTGTTGGACTATAACCTGGCATCGTAACTCTGACCTTGTCCACCCTCTTCCAACACTGGCATCTGCACATCTAATGTAGGAAGGGGGAAAGGGTAATGTTGTATTTCACTTTCCCACTACCAAGACTACTATAATGAGCAAGTTCACAAAATGTGCCCTGCAATCCCACATTTGTGAGGGATTGGGTTGACTCCCCTCAAGGTCTGAAATAGGGGACGTTGCAGTCAAACCAGCAGATGTATTGAGTTTGCGTGCAGCCCTTGGGAGTCCAGAGTGAACCATTTCAATGCCACTTGGCTCCAAAAAAAAATTTGTTTCAATTATGAATGTTCTTTGAGCTTTTCATCAACAGTTGACATTTTTTTTTCCATCTCCTCCAATCCAGTAGCTGAGTTGCCTTTTCAATTAGTTTATCCTGAATGGAGATCTAACTAACTACACGGTTAGCAACTGTTCAACATGGTTAGCTTGAACTTTTGTCTCCCCCACACGTTGGGTATGATTGGTTGCAACTTTAGTCTAGCGTGGGATGGGGTTTTTTGACGTGGGGTCTGTGCTTTAGAACCTGATCAAAAGATCCAGCAAAGGCAATGGTTGTGTTGTGGAAAGGTTACTGAGTGAGAGGATTGGAGATATAACTTTGGACATTGCAGGGTTTTGCTTCACTGTTTAATTTATTCCTCTTCTTCGTATCACTCCATGATCTTTCCACTCCCTTCCTATCCTTGTAATTCTCCAAACCTACAGCCTTCCAGAGATCTCTGCTGCCTCTAATTTAGCCCCTTGTGATTTCCCATAGTTTCTCCATTTTTTTGGAGGCTGTGCCTTTAGTTTCTAAGTCTTGCAATATCGCTGTCCTTTATTTTTAAAGACTTTTAAAGCTACTCTGCCTTCTGGATTTTTTTTTGCACTAATAACACTGTTATTGGCAAGAAAAAATTGTAGTGTTACCTTTTTTAATGGGTTGGAACTGAGGCAAAAGATGGTGTTTGTAAGGTGGGCCAAATGGCCTGTTTTAAATAACTTCCTGACAAGACTGGAAGTTAGCTTGTGGGGTGGTCATGTTATCTCTGGATGCTTGATTTTTAAAAATACAGAATTAGCCCAATGCCAAATATTTTGAGCCTTGCGTTCAATTTTATCTGGACTTAGTGATTTTAAAACAACTTGCTGAAGGGTTCATAATGACTGTTTTTGCTTATTGCTGTGGAGAAGGATTTGTGTGAATTGTGCGTTCTTCAAATCAGCTGAGCGGCAGATTTTACCCTGTGGGTGCTAATGAGCTGGAAATAATTGTGGGGATTGGATGATGGGGTTAAGGACCTGCCCATTCAGTTGCAGAAATGATTACAATCTTCAGGTTTGTCACGGTTTCTACTAGCTACTTTGGGGATTGAAACAGTTTAAATCTGCATCCTAATCAGTCTTTGGAATTTTTGCAAGTTGAAGTGGATTTGAGGATGTATTATGTTGTATATGCATGTCCAGTCTTACACTCATCTCATCTCTGCTGCCTCCTTCTCTTCTCCCCCCCGCCCCTCCAGGTGCTTGCAATGGTCTTATACAGGATATCTGTCTGAGTTTTCAAGCCACTTTGCTGTTGACAAGGGCTCACAGTTTTTTGTTAACTTTTCTGTGTTAAAGGCAGGCTGGAACCCCAAGTGCACTAAAACAAGTCCCTAAGTTGCAGATGTAATCCCCACAAAAAAATCTTCGAAGTTCTGGAAGGTATCAAATAAGTCAACTGGACCTACCATGGATGTGACAAACTAACACTGATTTGCCATGGAAGATTTTGGTTGTCGGAGCAAGGAGAGAGAACCACTTTAACAGCTGGTAATTGACTGACTATAGATCAGCATGGGCAGTGGTAGCAGCAAGCAGTTTTATATAGCACCTTGTAACCCAGCCAGACATTCTGTGGTCATCCTCAGGAATGTTATAGTTTGCTCAATAAACAATCTCTCAAAAGCAGGATAGGAAGAGCATTGTCAGACAGGTAGGTTTTAAGGAGCTGCTTAAAAGCCAGGTGGAGGGAGCGGAAATGGGTTTAGGGAGGGAATTATTGAGCATCTGAAGGTGATGTGGTGAAGATTTGGGATAAGGCAAGAGGTCAAGTGAAAAGATCTGCAATGGCTGGAGGGGTTTATACTGACTTTAGGGAGTGGAGGAGATAGTGATTCAGATTTTTTTAAAGTCTCCACTAGACTGTAGATCTTTAAGCACAGTGGTGATGAGTGAACAGGATATCTCTGTCCATTAGGAAGGGGCAGAAAGTCAAGTCTGGAGTGACTTTGAACAAGAACTGTTCTGTTAGTGTTATAGCTAAACACCCTGCTTTGGTCTGTTGTGTGGCCATTTGCTGGAGCACGTTTTCCCAAAAGTGCTGTCTCTCTGCAGTTCAGACTTTTTAAAAAAAAAACTTGTTAATATTGCCAAGTTTTTTTTTATTTTGATGGAGTGCTTTGTTTTCGACATCCTTAACCCTGGCTATGAATCTGACCCAAACAGAGTCTCTCCCCTCGTTGCTATTGGGAGCCCAGAAATTCACACTTCTGCAAGTGTCCCAGCTTAGAGACACATGTTGGGGGGGAAATTGCCAGAGAAGTGAAGAAACCATCTCTGGAATGTTGGTCCCTACAAAGCAAGTGTTGTGGAAATTTATTTGTCTCAAACTCTGCAAATGTAGCTGTCTGTCTCCATTGCTATAGTCGAAATGATCGGTTGGGAAGCTCCCTTTTGTGCTTTTTAAAAAGTCATGATGTTGCCAAATACCACTTTTTTAAAACTTTGCGCACGTGCACACTGTTGAAAATATTTTCAGTATCCACTTGTTTGATACTTTCCATGTGTAATAGTCAGAACAAGGAGTTCTGGAGATAGTTGGGGGAAAAAGAAGTGCTGGTGGCTCAGCTGTAATGATGAACAGCTTCCTATGTTACAAAAATGGGAGTAAGACTTTCATAAAGTCTTAACCTGGTAGGAGTCACTCGAACCATTTTATAAGCTTGAAGCAGATTCTTCTATCAATCAGATTGAGAGCCAGATTAGAATCTGTGGTTTGTAGATGTGGTATAAAAGACTATACCGACACCAAAATGTGGGGTTCAGAGATTTGAAAGTTTTTTTTTTTGAACAAGTGTGGACTGTCTTGATTATTTGATCTATGCAGACCAGTGCTGTCTGGGAACCAGTAGGATTGAGTGCCTAATTACTGTTAATAAGCTGGAATTCTGTGTACACAGTTTAAATATGTCATTTTGGCAGATAAATTAATCCAGACCATCAAGCTTTTTGGTTTAAATGTTTATTGTTGTTTCAGCCTTTTGAGAGTTTGGTCTGGAAGTGGGTTTTTTGGCAACTGAAACCTTGGGCTACTCAGCTGTCTGGAATTAACTCGACTGGTTTTGTGTGATACGACATCTCTGAGCAGGTTGGTTTAGAAAATATTTATAATGGGGTTCTTGTGGCCCAGTGGTATTGTCCCTACCTCTGGATTAGGATGCCTGGCTTTAAGTCCCACCTCCATCCAGAGGTGTGTAAATAATACACTTCTGAAGAAGGGTCCCGACCCGAAACATCAGCTTTCCTGCTCCTCTGATGCCTGGCCTGCTGTGTTCCTCCAGCTCCACACTGTTATCTACATATTTGAAGGGGTTGATTTTCAGAAAATATCTCCAGTCAGTAACTTGGTCAGCTGCAGAATCAAGCCATATGACCCAGCTGGGCAGTGGTGCTATTCAAACTTCAGTCAAGCACTGTTGGAATATGATAAACTGAGTACCCACGTGTTATCTCGGGTGACTATAAATGCACCCAAGGTGCTATTTACCTAAGGGTAGGGATATTCTCCTTTGGATAATACTCCCCTGACTGCCTGAAAGCAAAATACCAACCCCTGACCATGTTGATGTTTGGGGGGAGGAGGGGGGAGCTTGCTGTGTTTCCTTCATTTACGATAATGACTGAGCTTCAAAAACGCTCCACTGGCCTTCTCTATCTGTCTTTATCACTAGTCAGTATTTTTCATTTTTCTATTGATTTCGAGTAGTGTATTTAAAGTACATTCTAAAAGATGCTGATCTTCATCCTGCATCTGATAAAGATGAAGGTGATATGGGAGGGTTTATGAATAACTCTGGTAAAAGGCGAGTGTTCCAAATACAGGCCTCCTAAAGTTGGGATGAGGGGACCAGAATTGCATCCTGTAAACTCCCAATTTCTCTGACCTGGAGCTAACTGTTGGAGATGTGGATCCCATATAACTAACTGAATTTTCTGCTGCCTATGGTGAAGATATTTAGCCGGTCTCATTCAGTGGGTTGGGTCAGCAGCTCCAAAGTTGGTGTTTGAGCTTACAATCAAACACCAGCAATCCTTGCAGAAATGGGAAATGCACTTTGTTTGGGATAGAAAGCACTTTTTTGTTTTAAGTTTTGCCTATTTTAGTACAGCTGAGCCTCTGAAGCAGTATGTAAGTTAAATCAATACTTCCTATTCTATATCTTGAAGCTTGTACAAACAGATCACAGGATTTATCCATCTTTTGAGCTGCCCTAATAACTCCAGGGCTGACTAATTTATTTGGTTTAATGAGCAAATAATATTAGACAGTGCAAATGACAGCATCCCTACTTTTTTTTTTAACTGTGACAACCTCAACAGGTACTCTGCAGAAATATCAAACTGTATTTGGTGCTGAGCCCCTTTAAAGGCCAATTAGAACAGAGATGGGTGTATTAAGCAGCCTTTTTAATGAGAAAGATGGAAAAGGAGAATTTAAGAAACTGAGGGTACATCTAGAAGCAGTACAATGATTGAAATCTACGCTCTGTAAGAGGCCAGAAATTGAGGAATAAAGGTTATTAGAGGGCTGGGGGGGAGAGGAGGTCATTCAGTAATTCGAACACAAGAATTGGAATCCCCTAGCTGAGCATTGGAATTACTTTGAAACTATAATAAGATGTAGAAGAGTAGGAGTAGGCTGTTTTTAGCCCATTGATCATATTGATGGAGTCTGCTCCACCATTCAATGTAATAGCTTGTTCCAGCTGACCTCCCACTTTTGTTTCCCCCCCCATACCCTCTGATCCCTTTTTAGTCCCAAGTGCTAATTCCAATTTCTTGATGAAATCCTACAACGTTTTGATCTTGATTTGCTTTCTGTAGTAATGAGTTCCACAGGGCTCTCCACTGTCTGGGTGAAGCAAGTATTTAGGGGGCAATCCCAGTTTTCATTTAACCTGTTTTTCTAATCCACCCATTCAGATTCAGGAGCAGGTGGGACTTGAACCCAGGTCTCCTGGCCCAGGAATAGGGACACTACCACTGCACCACAAGAGGGATGTCGTATACAGCATGAAGGCACATGCGTCTCTAGGATGGAAAACCAAGGCAGGGTGATTTTTTTTTTTTGAGGATTGTCACATTGGCCTGCTCCACCATTCAATGGGCTGAATGGCCTACTCCTACACCTTGTGGTTGAAGTTGGAGTGAGGGTGAAGTGCTGGCTTTCACTCCCCAATGGGGAGTATGTGTACTGGGTATTGGATGAGGCCTGG
Source organism: Rhincodon typus (assembly GCF_021869965.1). Lineage (NCBI taxonomy): Eukaryota > Metazoa > Chordata > Chondrichthyes > Orectolobiformes > Rhincodontidae > Rhincodon > Rhincodon typus. Next base: position 28,219,030 of record NC_063364.1, on the reverse strand, counting down.
GTTGTGATTACTAACGTAAAATTTGAGCAGCAGTGTGTTTTCTGTGCAAAAACATCAGGAACCTCCACGTCACTTGTTCCTAGCGCTCTCCTGTGAAAGGTGAGGGTGACTGTTAGTGAAATGTGACTTTGTGAACACTGAGTCCCATTTCAAAATAGCTTTAAAGCTGAAAAAAAGTAACTCTTTATTTGTATAAAAGTTGTTTGTGGTTGACACTTTATTGTGGCCTATTTCAGTTGGATTGTCCGTTGTAAAGGGAGGCTGGAGATTTCTGCAAAAACTGGCTATGCAGGAAGAGGTCGCAGTTACAGTGGGGATGTTTGCGGTTGTGTACCATGCTATCAGGATGTACGTTTCATAATACGCTGGAGCATAAGATGTTTCTACATAAAATGGTTTGCAAATTGGATTGTTGCAACCTTACTTTTTGACTTCAGTTCTAGGTCCACTTTCTCTATGGCCTTTGTGTAACGTTCATAACCTACCAGGTGCACTTGGCTGACTAAAATATCTTGTTATTTGTAACACTGACAGTGAACTGTCGGTCTTATCCCTCATTCAAGCCTTATTGTCATTTTTTTACACTTGTGGTTACTCCTGCACAAATAAACTGCCTCATTACGGAATTCCTTTTGAGAGATGCCCAACCCCTTGATCCTGCTCAACATCACTGCCCTTGTTTAAACTTGTTGACCAGTGTTTGGCTCCTGTACCCTAACAGGCCTGAAATCCTTCACTTGGTTTTCAATCAGCTCATCTACAGCTGAGCAACACCTCCTACACTCTGTCAGTTCTGCTCACGCTCTCTCAACTTCTCACAGATGGCGGTCAGGTGAGCTACTGGCTGGAGGACACCTAGCCTCTGGCCTGTTGTTGTCGTCGCTGTATTTAAATGGCCAGTCTCATTCAGTCCCTGGTCAGTGGTAACGATGATGTGGTTGCAACTTGAAGATTTTTGAGGTTTTATTGCCTGGTACTCACTGGCTGCCCCAACTTCTATCGCTGAACAGAAGCCGGAGTTTGTTGGGGTGGAGGTGTTGGAGACAACGTTGTCACTTAATCTGAAGTGGATGTGTTTTCTGTTGCCTCTTCAATGGGAAAGCTTTAGTTGAAGCCTCCTGCAGTGAGGGTGTGCAGGTGTCTTCAGGTATCACCTTGAACAGCATCTGCCTGTGAGGGTTTTCATAGCAATGCATGGCACGGCCACCAGAAAATGGACTGCATCAGTCCCTTTTTTATTTGTTTTGCTCTTTTTCTTTTTAGAAAAGCTCATCGTCCTGCAGCAAAGCAAGCTGCCCTCGTGCTCGGTCGAAGATCCTTCAGCATTCGTACATAAATAAAATGTGAAGTTTGGGCATTGTCTTTAAGCTGCAGTTTAAATGAGGTGAATGAACTTTACATGCACCAAATGTTTTTCATTCCATTGCAACCAGTTCTGTTTAATAGTGCAGCTGGTGTTCAGGGCAGCCAATATTTGTCCTCTCAAGAAGAATGAGAAGTGATCTTATCGAAATGAGTAAGAGCGTGAGGGTTTGCCTGACGAGGTAAATGCTGAGGCAGTTACCACCCCCCCCCCCCCCCCGGCTGGAGGTTTTTTGAACTAGTGCGCCCATGGTCTTGGGTTGATGGCTTGGCCACTGGTTTTTAGTCCTGACATCAGGAGAAATATCATCCCTTGGAGTTTGCAAATCTTTTGGAATTCTTTTATCCTAGTGAAGCTGTGAATGCTCTGTCATTGATTGTAGAATCCCTACTGTGTGGAAGTAGGCCATTCAGCCCATTAATTCCACACTGACCCTCAGCATCCCACCTGGACCCACCCCCCTGTCTCTGTAACCCTGCGTTTCTCATGGCTAATCCACCTAGCCTGCACATCCTTGGACTGTGGGAGGAAACCGGAGCATCCAGAGGAAACCCATGTGGACATGGGGAGAATTTGCAAACTGCACACAGACTGTCTCCCAAAGCTGGAATTGCACCCAGGTGCCTGGTGCTGAGGCAGCAGTGCTACCACTGAGCCACTGTGCTGCCTAGAGTATACTTCAAACCAGTTAATGAAGAAATGCATGTGACAATCGGATGGGAAAGTCGTATTTGATCTGGAGGATAAACCTTGATTTTACTGGGTAATGGAGCAGCCTTGAGGGTTTTTAAAGTTTTTTTTTTCTTTCTTTTTTCTTTTTTTTTTTTTTTTGTTGTTTTTTGTTTTTTCGTTTTTTACCCTCCAGAAGTAGAGATCAAGAATGTGTTCCTTAAGAACTTCCTCATTATGTTTCAAGGTATTCCTTGGTCACTGTTGCAGGGTTTCTACTGGGCTACATTCATAAATTTCCACAAAGTTGACCAGTGCTTGTAACACCAATATATTCTGCCTTCCTCGTGATCAGTGTTTCCCACAATTTTTACCTGTCTATCCTGGAGAAATTTGTTGATTTGCTGTTTTGCCAGCACTTGTCTCTGGTTCATGTGTATTTGTGCCTAGGGTGCTGGGCTGTTGAGGTTTGAGCCTAGAGAATTCTTCATGACTGACTTGTCCTTGGCATTAATTCAAACTAGTTTTGGGATCTTTTCAACTATCACTTGTTTAACTCAACTGCTGCTGCGCAAGTCCTGCATGACTTCAGGTATTTTTACAAAAACACATCTTTCCAGATGTCAGCCGGACCTCTGGATTGCGTTCTGATCTCAACAGTCAGCAGGTTGTAGTTTCAAGACCCACTTTAACAGTCATGAACTCGAAATATCTGTTAGTTTAGTGCAGCAGTGTTGCCAGCTACATCTTTTGGATGAGGTGTGAAACCAAGGCTCAGTTTGTTTCCTCGGGCTGGTGGGGGGGGTGGGGAATGTAAAAGTTTGCATGGCACTACTGTGTTTCAGAGATGAGCAGGGTTTCTGGCTGGTGTCCCAACCAAGCTGCCTCCTGATCACCAGATCAAATTATCTGGTCGCTATCGCATCACAGCACTCGTGGGACCTTTTTTTTTTGCCGAGTGCAAATTGGTATCTCTGCTTTCAACAATAAGTAATAACTTTTATTCCCTGGCTGGGAAAGACCATTATTTTTTTCTTCTTCTTCAGTCATTCTGTCGACTGAAAGGACGGACAGATCCAGATAAGTGTGAGGTGATGCACTTGGGCAGGACAAACAAGGCAAGGAAGTACATGATGAACAGTAGGACCCTGGGAAGCATAGAGGATAGGAGGAACCTTGGTGTGTATGTCCACCCAGTCCATAAAAAGTAGCAGGACGAGTAGATAGTGGTTAAGTCATATGAGGTGCTTACCTTTTATTCGCAAGTTTAAGTGTAGGGGCATTACAACTGCACTATATACAAAGATGGCTAGGCCACTGCTAGAATGTTGAGTGTGGTGTTAGAATCCACATTTTATAGGAGAGCTGGCATATAGCACTAGAGAGGCTGCAGAGGGGACTTAGCAGGGTGTTGCCTGTGCTGGAGAGTTTTAGTTAGGAAGAGAGATTGGACAGACTGGGGTGGTTCCCCTCAGAGCAGCGGAGACTGCGTTGGCCAGGGTGGGAGCAACATGATTTGAGATGCACTAAATTATTGGCGGGGGGTGGGGGAGGGTGCGCGGCTTGAGGTGGAACTAACAGGGTAGACAGGAATAGACTCCGACCCCTTTGGAGGGATCAGTGACCGGGATTTAAAGAAAGGGGCAGGAGATTTAAAGGGGATGTAAAGAAAAATTTTGCTGGCCACCTGCTTATAAAGACTGGTAGAGCCAGATGCCCTGTGTAACATTTAAGTGTTATTAAATGTGCCCTTGCAGTGCCAAAGCATACAAGGCTTTCGGCCCAGTGCTGGAAAATGGGATTAGAATAGTTACTCCTGAGGAAGGGTCACTCAACCCAAAACCAGTAACTCTGATTTCTCTCCACAGATGCAGCCAGACCTGCTGAATTTTTCCAACATTTTGTTTTTCTTCCAGAATAACTAAATTTAATTTTTGATTGGCACAGACTTAATGGGCCAAAGGGTCTTTTTGTTGTAGATCCCTGCCTCTGGCAATTTTAGATTGTTGAAGATATATAAATCACATCGATCTCATTACGAACTTCTTCGAATTCCATTTTCTGTTTTTAAAAATGGTATACCTTTGGCTTGCAAGTCAAGAGAATTCAGTAAGGAGCAGGGGCCAAGGGATTATCAAATTCTGACCTGTGTAGGTAGCACAAGTGGAGAAAGCACCCTCCTTTTCCCTCCAGCCCCCAAAAAAGTCAAGAAATAATTCGTTTACAAAAGTGATTAAAGTTCTCATTTGCAGAGCACCGTAATCTATGATGAAAGCAAAGTACGGCAGATGCTGGAAATCTGAAATAAAGCCACATGCTGGGCAGACTCGGCAGATCAGGCAGCATCTGTGGAGAGAAAACGGAATTAATATTCCACGTCAATACGACTCCTCTCTTGCAGCCTGCAGAAGAGTCCTACTGCACTCCATGTTAACCGTTTTCTCTAGAAGCTGCCAGGTCTGCTGAGCTTCTCCAGCACTTTGTTTTTCCTGTGGAATGGAACATTTGGCATAAAATCAGCCATGTCTGGAACCAACATGCTTTAATGTTCTGCAGTGGGCCAGAGCTATGGCTGAGGATCTGCCCTGTTCGTATTCAGCCAAAGAACATTTAGTTGAATGTTTTCTGTCTTGTGTCATCGTCTACTACTGGGGACCTTAACCACTTGCAACTGTCTCTGATTATGAATTACAGGCACCAATCGTGCCACCTCCCCCCACCCCCCTCCAAAACGGCCCAATGAGATCAAGAATTGGTGACAAAACCATTCTGGGCTTGTCTACCTTGGATGGCAGACCACTCTGTTCCTTCAGTAACTGAATTGCAGACTTTTGGACCTGCTCATTTCTTTGGCATAATTTAAGATGCTCCTTTTTTTTAAAAAAAAATAATATAGGAAAGCTGTTTATACAGCTTGTGACTGAATCCCATGGAAACTTCCATTGCTGGACCCACAGTGGCAAATGGTCAGAAAAAGGGGAATGCACCTGTGAATATAGAAACTGCTGAAAGTGCTTTTTTTTCCTTCAAGTTCATTTTGTGGGACGTAGGTGTCACTGGGCCCAGCGTTTGAGAAGGTGTTGATGAGCTGCCTTTCTGAACTGCAGCAGTGCACCTGCTGTGGGTTGATCCACAGTGACCTTGAGAGGAGATTCTGATCCAGCTTGCATGATTACTGTTGAGGAAGGATTGGCAAAGATGGGTTACAAGTGGATTTGTAAAAGCCTATTCCTTTTTAAAATGCTTCCCACAGATCTCGGCATCTCTTGTACTGTGGATCTTTTTTTTTTTCCAGAGAATCCCTACAGTGTGGAAACAGGCCCTTCGGCCCAACAAGTCCATATTGACCCTTGGAGCATCCCATCCTGACCTATTCCCTAATCTACACATCCCTGAACACTGGGGGAATTTAGCATGGCCAGTCCACCTAACCCCCGCATCTTTGGACTGTGGGAGGAAACCGGAGCACCCGGAGGAAACCCCCGCAGACACGGGGAGAATGTGCAAACTCCACACAGTTGCCTGAGGGTGGAATTGAACCCAGGTCCCTGGTGCTGAGAGGCTGCAGTGCTAACCACTGAGCCACCGTGCTGCCCCATACATACAGACCTTGTCGGGATTTCTGTGTAAGTTTCCTCTCTGTCCCCAGATTTAAATCTGCAACCCTCTTGCAAGGCCAGTGTTTACTACCAGTGACTAGTTACATTCCAAGAACAGAGAAAAGACAACTTGTCACTCTAACTGTGCCACCTTGAATATTGATCCTGGACTTGTTTAAATGTTGAGTATTCCAGCCCTACTGATAGGATTTGCTGCAGGATTTGGGATTTGAAACTGAAGAGTTGATGCAGCAGTAAAGAACTATATTTCCCCTTGAAAGGGTGATCACAGTATCCTTGTGATGTTGAGGCTCTGCACTGTGGGATGAGTTTTTTTTTATGTTGAGAAGTGGTGATCAGTTAGTGCAGGCATTAAAATGCAGGTTAGAGTCCTTTTCCCGCAGGTGTAGCAAGACTAGACTTTTGTGTTATCAAGGTGTGTTCAACTTGTCTTTCAGTCTGTGAGCTGACTTTCCATCTCTGCTGAAGGGGACATAAAAACTTCATCCTTGTCTTGGGTAAAACATGGAATTCTTTCTGTGCAGTGGTTTATCTCATTTGAGGGAGGTCAATGCGTTGGTAAGTTTTCTTGCCACAAATGCAAACTGAACAGGAGTATCCCCTTATGCAGTTTGCTCTGTATGTTGCTGGAAATCACAGGGCAGTTACCTGTCAGGGTCTCTCTTCCACACACATACTTCATGACTGTGGTCCAGGGTGTCAGAGACAGTTGACAAGTGGAGCTCTGAGCCATGGATACCTTGGCTTCTGGTCTTTATTTACTGTTTTGAAATGATGATGTTTATACCTGTCTTGTGCATAAACATCCGGAGCAGAGATCCAAACCACCGCACCTAGTGGACCAGGTATAATCCTTGTCCCTGTTATAATCTCTTGATGGGCAGTAATGGAGGATGTAGTTGTCGAGCAGAGAACGGTCTGGGTGGTGCAACACCAACACCTTTTGTTAATATTTCCCTCAACCTGTTGTGCCACAAGAGCCCTTGCCCTTTTTTTTATCTCCTTGTCGGTTTCTTCCCTACCTTCCGCTGCTGTAACTATTGTGTTAAAGTTGTATTGCCTAGGAAACCTGATTTATGCAGGGAGGAACCATGTAAATTGAGCCAGTTATTTCCCTCTGCTTGACAGGTACTTGATTCCACAGTGTTTAGGGTATAACTGGATAGTATCAGATTCTAACTAATCTCTCCCCTCTACATGTTTGCTCAAGCCAGAGCCTAACTCCCTTTTTAAAATTGTACAACAAAGATACCAGATAACTGATCTGTAAGGTTCATGACAGCATTAGTAACCAGCTGCTCAGATTATTGAAGTCTCCAGCTGTGTCTGTGCTCAGTGTCTTGCAAACGGCTTACAGGAAAACTCCCCAGATATTGTCTAGTCAAATCGAGAATCGCGGTTTCTGTTGCCTTGCAAGCAAGTGTGTAAGATGTAAAAGGACACTTGCCCACATGCAAGGTCTCTTCTGTTTTTATCTAAGATTTATGTCCGTAAAACATCTGCTGAAATTTCTTTTCTATTTTCTAGGTTCTTTTTGTGTTTAGTTTTTAATTTTGCTTCTGTCTTCCCAGGTGAAAGAACTTGTTCTTGACAACTGTCGCTCGAATGAAGGCAAAATTGAGGGTCTGTCAGATGAATTTGAAGAATTGGAATTCCTTAGCACAATCAACGTAGGCTTATTGTCAGTCGCAAACCTACCAAAGTTAAACAAGCTAAAGAAGGTAAGTAAAAGCCTTCTAGCTGCTCTAATATCTCCCAGTGTTCGTCAATGGCACCACACCTGGTAGGCCCTGTATTGAAATCTTGCTGAATATTAAAGAACAATTGTTTGAAACTTGAGGCAGTTTGATCACTAGACTTGACGCGTGCCCTGTTGATCGTTTGATGTGTATATGGAAAGCTCTTTGCCTCACCCCTAGTCAATACCTGGGGAAGATGTGAGGTTCCATTGGTGAGGGTGACCCCCCCCCCCCTTAATGCACTGTTTTGCTTGTTGTTAAAATTTTAACGCCGCTGATTCTTCAATCCTGATTTCCAGCAGCTGTAAATTTAACAAATGCAAAATTTTAAAAGGCATCTAGCTCTCCCAAGAATCATGGCAGCTGCGATTTTTTTGTTTTGAATGTGGGTTTTGCTTTTATTTACTCATCCCTAGTTGACCTTGAGAAGGTGGTGAGTAGCTTTCTTGAACTGCTGCAATTTGTCTTGTAGGTGGTAGTAGTAGTAGTAGTAGCAGCGTGGAGGGAGTTAATGCTGGTGGATGTAGTGCCAGTCGAACAGGCTGCTTTATCCTGGTTGGTGTTAAGCTTCTTGTTTTGTTGGAGCTGAGTTCATCCAGGGAAGAGGGGAGTATTCCAACACACTCCTGACCTGTGCCTTGTAGATGTTGGTCATGTTTCCCATCCTTCACATATCAATCACTTGTAAAGTTGCCATTGACCTACCAGACCACAGGGCTGTGAGCTCTCTGATTAGA
>NC_063364.1:28196278-28210402 GCF_021869965.1 Rhincodon typus | reverse complement strand
AATGATGGACAGTTTGTTTAATTACATGAACCTATGACTTAAGAAGGGTTTAGAGGGATATGGGCCAAATGCTGGCATGTGGGACTAGATTAATTTGGGATGTCAGGTCAGCATGGATGAGTTGGACTGAAAGGTCTGTTTCCATGTTGTGCATCTCTATGACTCTAATGTTGCCAATCTTCCAGGATTTCTCCAAGAATGAAAGATTAATCTTAAGGACTGTTGGGAGTGACGTGGAGAAAAATCATGTGAACTTTAAAAAGATAATGGCCTGGATTTTCAGAGTAGTGGAAATCTCACACAGATTGCCACTCCACTCCTTCCCTTTTAAGTGAAACACAAGTGCTTTGCATTTCTGACGGGAGATTCCAATTAGGGCTGTACATCTATTCTGACAGGTCCCTCATGACATCGAACTGTTGGGGGGAGAAGGCAATCCATGCCCCTTTTCCACAGCAGTCAGTGGCCATGTTCTGAAACTGAAATGTCCAGCATCATTTTGGCAGTTTCTGTCAAAGGCTAAGAATGTAAGTTAAGTGTGAGATGAGAGTGCTGGGAGGCTGGGGTGCCAGATGGGTAGGGTGGCAAAGGGGCCAGGTAATTGATGGAGGGTAGGGTAGGTCAGGATGGGTGACAGTATCTGGTCTGGAAGGGATCAGTATAGGGGAAGGTGATAGCATAGTGTTGTCAGCTCCAGAGCTCAGGAAAGAGGGTTCGAAAGCAGAGGTCAAGTGCAGCAATAGGTCCAAGAGTGTGTGGGGGGGTGCATGACCATGGGGACTTGCAGCTGGAGATGTGTTTGGAAAGTTGGGGTCACTTGCGACTCAGGAGTTAGACAAGTAGAGGCAATGGCGTAACAGTATTACTGCTGGACTATCAAACCAGAGACCCAGGTAATGTTCTGGGGAACTGGGTTCAAATCCTGCCATGGCAGATAGTGGAATTTGAAATCAATTAAAACAAAAATCTGGGATTAAAAGGCTAATGATGACCACGAATCCATTGGCAATTGTTGTAAAAACTCATCTGGTTCACTAATGTTCTTCAGGGAAGGAAACTGCCATCCTTACCTGGTCTCATCTCGATGTGAGTCCAGACCCACAGCAACATGGTTGAATCTTACCTGCCCTCTGGGCAATTATGGATGAGCAGTAAATGCTGGCCTAGCCAGTGAGGTCCTCATCCCATGTAAGAATAATAAAAGGTATTTCATTGTCTAACTTTCATGAGTATTACTGATTTAACGAAACCCTCTACGTACTCCAATTGAAGCAGATAATTTTGGACTGTTCCAGGCACAGGAGAATTATCTTCAGCTTCCCAGGTGAGTCTGCAGTGATTGGGGTTCTGCAGCATCCCGACACACAAGTCCCATCTATGCGAGAAAAATAACTGCACGGCCATCAGAAAATCTGGGCCCATGCTCCATTTTGTTTGAAATTATTTATTTTGTTATCAAGATGTTGAAGATGGGAAAAAATAAGCAGCTTAGCTAGCAGTCAAGAACCATCCAGTCAGGTAATTAAAAGTCCTCTTGCTTTCCAGTTGATAAAGAGGCTGGGCATTGGATGACCAGTGGTGGGTGTATGGAGGTGGGGTAGTCGGAGTAAGCAAGTTATGTGATTAAACATCCAGGAATACATTCAACCACAGTTGATAACCTGACTGCTAAATAAAGACTCACATTTAATATATCCCTTCTCATGATACCAAATGTCTCAAAATACTTCACTGTGAATTAAGTACTTTTGAAGTGTATAGTTTCCTACAATACAATAATGACTGTAGCAATACATGAAAAACTTCAAGAAAGTCAACTCTTTCTCTTTGAGGTTCAGACTTTTGATCCACAGACTTTGTTCATTTTTGCCTATATGCTCCACCCATGATATTCCTGATAAGTCATCTGTTCTGTTTGTGAGTGAATGTATGTGTGTTTGGAATTAAAGTGGGTACAGTTTAAGTCTGTAATTAATAATCTGTTTTTGCCACACTTAAAGGATTGTCTTGTAATAATAAATACGTTTTGTTTTCTTGTTCATTGATGAAATACGGCATGAGTTTCTTTTGCCTTTTGATAGTGGTCACAGTGAGATATTACTCACCCTGGTGATTAAATTGGTCATGTTTCACATTTGAGACAACTCTTGGCTTAGTGGAACTTGATTTCCTGCACTTTTCCTTGGAGGGTCATGCCAAACGTTTGGGGGTTCAGTGTGGAATCTTTGAATGTGGACAATGTGAAATTCGTCATGATGTAAGATTAGTTTGTAAAGGACAGATAATTGATTTCTCATAGTGTAAAATAAGATGACATTGAAAGCAACTAAAAATGTCCTGCAGATCAAGAAAATAGACGACCAATTTACAAAACCAAATGAAAGCTTGAGCCATAGTATTGACAAAGTAGTTAGAGGTGCAATTTCCTGTGAATGCAGAGATAATTAAAATATCTGCAAAACATTTGGGATTGATGGAAATACAAGTGAGACTAGGTATTCTGAATAGTGAGTTGTTGGAGATAGTTATGACTGAGTTACAGTCAAAGCAGCTTGAACATGAAAAAGAAATGACCCACCTTGGGAAGGAAAGAACATTGGCATTGAAAAGGATGCAGATGAAGTTGAAAACACTTGGACTTCATACAGAGGAGAAAGACAGAAAGAGTTTAAGAGGCTGGAAACTTAATTGCAAAGGGAAAAAGAAAAGGTGAGAGAGAGAAAGAGAAAGAAAAACTAGCTTAGAGGGCTGCAGTTTGAAATAGAGGCTTTGGGTGAGTGTGAGAATATACTAACATGAGAAATCCTTGCCATAATCTAAAATAAAGTAAGGAAACATTTCAATTTATACAGACCATACCAACATTTGAGGAAATGGATATAAAGTCATGCTTTATGTTGCTTGCAAAAGTAGCAAAACAAATGAAATGGCCAAAAGAAAATTGGAGACAAAATTACAGAGCAGGTTGAGAGGTAGAACACACGAAATCCATGCATCACTGTCAGAGGAGGCTTCTAAGGATTATAACGCTGTAGGAAAAAGCTACTCTGGTGCACATGCATAAGCTCCTGAAGCATAAAGGCAGAAGTTTTGCAATTTAATAAAACAGTCTGGCAGACCTAGCCAGAATTTAAAATAGTACAGCCATACAATTTTGAGTAGCTGATACAGGTGGATACACGTCTGATGGTCTGAGAGAGATCATTCTCTTAGAAATGTTTAAAAACTCATTACCTTTAGTAATCAGAACCCCTGTTGAAGACCAGAAGGTTGGCAGACCAAAGCAGGTAGCAGGAATGGCTGATTATTATGAACTAAACCTACTTTCTGTTAAATCCATAAACCTGAAAAGGATAGAACCCCATGGGACTTTGTGAGACACATAAGAGTGAGCCCAAAATGGGCAACTCTAAAGGAAAATACTGTGGACCAAGTTGTAGCTACAGTGATTGCAGGAGTAGTGAATAGGTTAAATGAGTGATATAAAGGAGTTATGCTGAAAGGAAAGGTAACTCTTTTTTTCTTCAAATGATAGGGCTGAAGCTGAGATGGACATAGTTCTTCCCCTAGACAGTGCAATGAAAGTCAACATTTTATATTTATTGTATATACAAAGTGCATGTAGAATATGACCTGAAGTCGGCAATTGTGGCAGTAGGAATTGTTCAGATATTACTGTGGATGGACTTACTCCTAGGTATTGATTTGGCTGGAGTGAAAGTTATAGTTTTGCCTGTAATCACAGAAAGGTTGACTGAGTTTAAACAGAGGGAACAGTTACAGGGACAGAAATTCCATGTGTTTTTCCATTATGTGTGGTATCCAGTGCAATGGCTAGACAAAGTCTAAAGAGGTCAAAGTGATACCACAAGAAGATGGTAGAGTAGTGAAACTTTCTTCAAAAACTTTATTAACTTTCTTTAAGCATGGGCATAATCCAAAGGAAGTGTTTAGTATATCATCTTTAGTTGAGGCTCACAAAACAGATCCAGAGTTAAGCAGCTTAACACTGTCAGCTCCCACTGAAGCTGAAGCTGAAGGAGTAATGGGGTGTTATTATTTTATAAACTGAATATTAAGAAGGAAATGGAGATTTCCTCATGAACTTGCAGACAAGGAATGGACATTGTTCATGATGTAGTGATACCGCCCAGATAGTATAAGGTGATACAGCAAGAAGCACATGAAATTTGTATGGCAATAGAAATATAGAAAATGTAGGTGTCAATTAACAGGCATTTTACCTAGCTAAGACTTCATAAGTATGCAACTGTAAGACATGCCACATCTGTAAACCTCCCCATGTAATTAAACTTTAATACCCATACCAGGTTTTGAAATACCATTCAGTAGAGTGTGTAGGAATGTTACTGAAAATGAAAGCAGGACACGAGTGTATGCTTACAGTTTAGGATATGACAACCTAATTTCCAGAAGCTATTGAGGTCAATTACAGATAAATGAATGGTGGTAAAATTAACTTAGCTTTTTACTCATCATACACTACCAATTGAAATACAATCAGACCAAGAATCCAAATGTTGTGTTTAATTTTTTCAGTACAATATAAATAATTTTGTGATAAAACAATTGAAATTAACCAAAGATCATTGATGTATCATTCATAAACACAGGGAGATAGCATAAGACTCCCAAGCCAATTATTAAGCCATATTGTCAGCAATACCCATATAATGGGAACAAGAGACTTTTTTAAATTTGCTACCAGAGATTCCCCAAATTAATCTACTCAATTTAGTCCATTTGAATAGTCATGAGAAAAGTGGGCCTTTAAAAAGCAATGAATGATATGTTTTAGGATAAAAAAGCAAATCCCCAATGTTGAATTATGTATACACATTTCTAGAGAGACGCCCAGGAGCATGCAAAGTTCTGCAGAAACATTTAGAAACTTCGCAGGAAACATGAAAGAACGGGCAAACATGCAGGAACTAGAACATTTCGAATAGGAAACAAAATATTAGCGCCCCATTCCCTTCCTGAATAAAGGTATTAATTGGCAGTTTTCCAATCCTCCAGAATTCTCCAGAATCTAAGGATTCTTGGAAGATCACTACCAGTGCATCCACCATCTCTGTAGCTACTTTCTAATATACGCATTAGGTCCTGGGGCATTATCAGCCTTTAGCCCCATTAGTTTCGTTAGTACTTCTTCTCCAGTGAACTGTTTTTGTCCCTTTATTATCTAATATTTTTGGAATGCTATCAGTGGCTTCTACTATGAAAGCTTAAGAATTTATTCAATGCCTCCATCATTTCCTAGTTCCCCATTATTATTCCCCAGTATCATTGTCTAAAGGGCTCATGTTTTCTATTCCTTTTTCATGTAATAAAAGAAGCTCTTGTTGTCTGCACTGTATTATCTTGAAAATTAATTTTTTCCCTTTTCTTTCTTTTTGATCATCTTTTGTTGGTTTTAAAATTTTCCCAACCTCTGGCTTACCACCAAATGTTGCCACATTGTATGTTTTTTTTATCAATTTGATTCCATGCTTAACTTTCTTGCTTAATCATGATTGGCTATCCTCTTCCTAGAATCCTTCTTCCTTAACGGAATACATATAGGGGGAGGCAATGGCCTAGTGGTATTATCATGGACTGTTAATCCAGAGACCTAGAAAATGTTCTAGGGACCTGAGTTTGAATCCCGCCACGGCAGATGGTGAAATTTGAATTCGATTAATATCTGGAATTAAGAATCTAAAGATGATTGTTGGAAAAACCCATCTGGGTCACGAATGCCATTTAGGGAAGGAAGAACCGCCGATGCTGGAGTCAAAGATAACACAGTGTGGAGCTGGAGGAACACAGCAGGCCAGGCAGCATCAGAGGAGCAGGAAAGTTGACTTTTCAGGTCAGGACCCGTCAGCAAAAGAAGGGTCCCAGCCCAAAAAGTCAGCTTTCCTGCTCCTCTGATGTTGCCTGGCCTGCTCTGTTCCTCCAGCTCCACACTGTGTTGTGTTAAACTGCCATCCTTACCTGGTCTGGCCTACATGTGACTCCAGACCCACCAGCAATATGGTTGACTCTTAACTGCCCTCTGGGCAATTAGGGATGGGCAATAAATGCTGCCCAGCCAGTGACACTGTCATCCCCTGAATGAGTATAAAAAAATTGTTGTGAATCATGAACTTTTTCTCAAATGTTTGCCATTCTTTGTCAACCGTATTTTCTGCTAAATTTCTTTCCCAGTCCACTATAGTCATCTCTGCCTTCATTCCTTTGTAATTACCCTAATTACAAAGAATTTTTCTGAAGAAGGGTCCAGACTCGAAACATCAGCTTTCCTGCTCCTCTGATGCTGCCTGGCCTGCTGTGTTCATCCAGCTCCACACCTTGTTATCTCAGACTTCAGTATCGGCAGTTCCTATTATCTCTAAATAGCAACCCAGCTTGGCTCATTCCTGCAGTAGGGTGAGAAGTTGCTCTGTACATGACTCAATATGACAGCAACACTTCCTTCTACTTTTTGCCCTCAGCCTGGGCAATCCTCACCCATTCCTCCAAGGATTAGATTTGTCATTACACTTCCCAACTTGCCTATGACTAAAGTTTACAGGTAATCTGTAGAGACCTGTGAAATGAATTACAGCCCATTATTGGAATACAGAATGGGTGGCAGAACACGTTTTGCAAAAATATCAGTTAGTGCTGCCACTGCATTCTCTGCTGTTGTAGACTTCACTACAACACACATTTCTTTAGGGGCCAGTCACTGTTAATATATACTCTCCTGATGGAAGTGGGCCGAAGAAGACAACTGCAACATTGACCCTGGTCCAACCACTAACAGTGCGCTGGTTCTGGGAAAAGGGTTTGCTGACAAAGTTGGCATGCATTTTTGGACAAACAGCAACATGTCTTTCTCCATCCCTGGCCACTGTATATTGGTGCATAAATGTTGCTTGGTACCAGGCACTCCCAACTGATGCTCATGAGCTAACTTCCCAGACTAGGCCTAAGCTTTTGTGTCGCCACGGATGTGCTGCCTCTGAGAATGCCATTCCCAGTCATGCACAGTTCATCTTTTATGGTGTTGTTCACCTCAAATGGGTGGACATGATGACCTTCTGCAAATTCCATTGCACAAGCCTACATATCTGTATATCTATCCTTATCATTAATGGTACAGCTCAGGCTGAAAGAGCAACATTCAAACTTAGAGCTAGCTGCTGGTGCCACATCATTTTATCCATCATGTTGGTTAATTTCCAAACACGTGCTATCTGACTTTCGCTGATCTTCATCATTATGCAACATGTGATACTGTACACCAAGCATCCAGACACTTTCGTTATCATTATGACAGTACCAGCTAAAACAGTCGCAGGTCTCCCAAACCACCAGCTGATTCTTCTACCTGTTTTTTAAACACTAAGTAGAACATTCTTTCCAATGATGAAAACGCTGTTATGCAATGTCAGGTAAAAAATATTGCTTTACACAACAAGGAAAAATAGATTCCTAGCTCAAGTATTAGAAAAAGTCTAAAATGTGTGGTAACAAAATTGTAACACATCGGTCAGTAATGAAGCAGGAAGAAGCCAGAAGTTATGCATATTGGGCAAAACATACATTGAATTAAACCTGTAGGAAAGTAGGCTTAGTCTGCATGCTGACATCAAAGTCTAAAAAAGCAGACAGTAACAAGTTTACCAACTGATGGTCAGAAAAACATAGGATTCTTAAGGGGCTTGATAGGGTAACAGGATGTTTCTCGTATGAGAGAACCTAGGACAAAAGGGCATAGTTTCAGAATAAGGGGGCTCCAATTTAAGACTGAGATGAGGAGCAATTTGTTACGTGTGTCCAACGAAGGAGGGGGCCATACTGGACCTGGTATTGGGAAATGAGCCTGGCCAGGTGATCAAAGTTTCAGTAGGGGAGCATTTTGGGAATAATGACCATAAGCCCATAAGTTTTCAGATACTTATGGATAAGGACCAGAGTGGACCTCGGATGAAGGTGTTAAATTGGGGAAAGCCAACTATAACCGAATTAGGCAAGAATTGGATAATGTGGATTGCGAGCAGCTGTTTGAGGGTAAATCTACATCGGACACGTGAGAGTCTTTTAAGGACCAGATGGTTAGAGTGCAAGACAGGTGTGTGCCTATGAAAGTGAAGGACAGGAATGGCAGGATATGGGAACTTTGGATGACAGGAGAAATTAAGTCAAAAAAAGTAAACATACCTATGATCTAGGCAAAAATAGACAAAGTTCTTGAAGAACGTAGAGAAAGTAGGAAGGAGCACAAATGGGAAATTAGGAAGGCTAAAAGGAGCTTTGAAATATCCTCGGCAGGGTTAAGGAGAATCCCAAGGCATCTTATACTTATATTAGGAGCAAGAAGGTTGCTAGGGAAAGAGTAGGCCCACTTAAGGATAAAGCGGGGGAGTTTATCCGTGGAGCCAGAGGAAATGGGTGAGACCCTGAATGAGTACTTTACATCAGTATTGACCAAAGAGAGGGACATGAGGGACGTTGAGGTTAGGGAAAGCTGTGTGAATACTCTAAGGCAGGTCAACATAATGAAGGAGGTAGTGTCGGGTGTCTTGGAATGTATTAAGGTAGAGAAGTCCCCAAGGCCAGATGGGATCTATCCCAGGATAATGTGGGAGGCCTTAACAGATATCTTTGCATCCTCTTTGGCCTCAGGTGAGGTTCCAGAGGGCTGGAGAATGGCCAATGTTGTTCCTTTAAGAAGGGAAACAGAGATAATCCAGGCATTTACAGGCTGGTGAGCCTGACATCAGTAGTGGGGAAGCTGTTGGAGGAGATGCTGTGAGACAGGATTTATTCACATTTGGAAGTGAATGGACTTGTTAGTAATAGGCAGCATGGGTTTTTGCAGGGAAATTCCTGTCTGACCAATTTGATTGAGTTTTTTGAGGAGGTGACAAGAATGATTGATGAGGGAAGGGCAGTGGATGTTGTCAATATGAACTTTGGTAAGGCATTTGATAAGGTACTTCATGGCAGGCTGGTACAAAAGGTAGAGTCTCTTGGAATCCGAGATGAGGTGTCTAGATGGATACAAAACTGGTATGGTCATAGAAGATGGAGTAGCAGCGGATTGGTATTTTTTGGAATGGAGATCAGTGCTGCAGGGATCAGTGCTGGGACCTTTGTTGTTTGTAATGTATGTGAATGATCTGGAAGAAAATGTAGGTGGTTTGATTAGGAAGTTTGTGGATGACACCAAAATTGGTGGAGTTACAGATAGTGAGGAGGATTGTCAAAGAATACAGTTCAGACGTCCTCGTTTTTCAAGGACCGCAACCTCCCCCTCTCAGTGGTGGAGAACGCCCTCCACCGTGTCTCCCACATTTCCCATAACTCATCCCTCACACCCCGTCCCCGCAACAACAACCAAAAAAGAATCCTCCTCGTCCTCACGTACCACCCCACCAACCTCCGGATCCAACGCATCATCCTCCGACACTTCTGCCATCTGCAATCCGACCCCACCACCAAAGACATTTTTCCCTCCCCACCCTTATCAGCTTTCCGGAGGGACCACTCTCTCCGTGACTCCCTTGTCCGCTCCACACTCCCCTCCAGCCCCACCACACCCGGCACTTTTCTCTGCAACCGCAGGAAGTACTACACCTGCCCCCATACCTCCTCCCTCACCCCCATCCCAGGCCCCAAGAAGACTTTCCACATCAAGCAGATGTTCACCTGCACATCTGCCAATGTGGTATACTGCATCCGCTGTACCTGTTGTGGCCTCTTCTACATCGGGGAAACCAAGCGGAGGCTCGGGGACCGCTTTGTAGAACACCTACGCTCGGTTCGCAATAAACAACTGCATCTCCCAGTCGCGAGCCATTTCAACTCCCCCTTCCATTCCTCAGACGACATGTCCATCCTGGGCCTCCTGCAGTGCCACAACGATGCCACCCGAAGGTTGCAGGAACAGCAACTCATATTCCGCTTGGGAATCCTGCAGCCCAATGGTATCAATGTGGATTTCACAAGCTTCAAAATCTCCCTCCCTCTACCGCATCCCAAAACCAGCCCAGCTCGTCCCCGCCTCCTTAACCTGTTCTTCCTCCCACCTATCCCCTCCTCCCACCTCAAGCCGCACCTCCATCTCCTACCGACCAACCTCATCCCGCCCCCTTGACCTGTCCGTCTTCCCTGGACTGACCTATCCCCTCCCTAACTCCCCACCTACACTCACCTTTACTGGCCCCATCCCCGCCTCTTCGACCTGTTTGTTTCCTCTCCACCTATCTTCTCCTCTATCCATCTTCTATCCGCCTCCCCCTCTCTCCCTATTTATTTCAGAACCCCCTTCCCCTTCCCCTTTTCTGATGAAGGGTCTATGCCCGAAACGTCAGCCTTCCTGCTCCGATGATGCTGCTTGGCCTGCTGTGTTCATCCAGCTCTACACCTTGTTGTCTCAGATTCTCCAGCATCTGCAGTTCCTAATATCACGGATATAGATACATTGCAGGTTTGTGCAGGTTTGGGCAGAGAAATGGCAGATGGAGTTTATTCTGGACAAATACGAGGTAATGCGTTGTGGAAGATTAAATTCAGGTGTGAATTATACAATAAATAGCAGAATCCTTTGGACCATTGACATACCAAGGGATCTGGGAGTACAGGTCCACAGATCCCTGAAAATGACAAAACAGATGGATATGGTGGTCAAGAAGACATACAGCATGCTTGCCTTCATTGGCCTGGGCATTGAATATAAAATTGTCAAGTTATGTTCCGGCTGTATAAAACTTCAGAAGGCTACATTCGGAATATTGCGTGCAGTTCTGGTCGCCGCACTCCCAGAAAGACTTGCATGCTTTGGAAAGGATGCAGAGAAGGTTTGCCAGGATGATCTGAATGGTTTTAGTTATGAGGAGAGGTCAAATAAACTTGGATTGTTTTCACTGGAAAGATGGAGGCTTGAGGGTAACCTGATAGCGATCGGAAAAATTATGAGAGCCATAGATAGGGTGAATAGTCAGAGGCTTTTTCCCAGCGAGATTGTGCGGTGGCGGGCGGGGGGGGGTGTGCAAGTTTAGAGGAGAAGTGCGGGGAAAATTTTTCACACAGAGGGTGGTGGCTGCCTGGATCACACTGCCACTGGAGGTGGTGGAAGCAGGGATGTTAGCAACGTTTAAGGTATATCCTGAGAGACACATGAATGCGAGGCAAACAGAGGGATAGAAACCGCATATGGACAATAAGTAGCAGATCTAAATAAAGATTAAGAATTGGTCGAAGTGCCTGTTCCTATGCTGTGTTGTATTGTATTCGTATTATTGTATTGAATTTCTTCTCTCATAAGGTTGAGTGTCTTTGGAACTCCTTGCCACCGAGAGATACGCTGGAGCAATCATGTTCTTATTGAACGGTGGAGCAGGCTCAAGGGGCCAAACGACCTACTCCTGTTCGTACTTTTTACAGTCTATAAAAAAACTGCTCCTGGTTTTGTAAGCACTGGACTATTGAGCCTATTAAGTTGCTCTGCTGTTCAATTAGATCATGGCTGATCATCTACCTCAATTTCACATTACTGCAGGATCTCCATATCCCTCGATGTCATTAATCTTGGTGCAATTATAAGGATAACTCCTAAAGCTAATACTTCTTTCAAGAATTTTAACATTCTTATATCTTTATGATATTGCATGTTACTTCCTGGGAGTTAACTAGGCTGGCCATGAAATTAACATGGCCACTAAATCCTTTGGAAACAATGTGGCAAGTGGTGAAACTGCTTTGTTTTATATGCTGCCTGGTTGATGAATTTTAGCTCTTTCCTGCCTGTGTACTGAAAGGAAATGACAATGATCCATTTTGAAAATAGTGATAGGCTAATTTTATGTTTGTTGCTGTACCAATTCGAAAGAAAACTGTTCGATAGTCACCTATAAGATGGTGGTTTGGTTATTTCCAATGTATTACAGTTAATTATGAATGCTTTTTGTTCAAAGGATATGTTTGAGAACTTATTAGGTATGACATTTCTTTTTGTGACAAATGAGCTTTGGGCATAGTATGCGTGCAAAACCATTGTGTAGGCATGTGTCTTGTAGATTATGGCAACTCTTGGGATGTGTTTATTTTTAACAAATAATTCAATAATTAGCTCCTAAAATTATAGGGAAGTTTGAAATACCAACCAAGAATAATTAAATGGTTGTTTTTAACCCACATGGATGTGATGGGTCGAAGGGTCATTTTCTGTGATGCAGATCTCTACGACTCTATAACCAAATATTCCAGGAAAATTAGACAGGAGATTTTAATATCCCTCCAAGCTCATTGGTCTTTCTACGAATGACCTGTGTCCAAGGAAATGTGCAAAGATACAAAGCTTTAGTGAAAGTGCCTGAGACTAGACAATTGGCCAGTAATTCGTTTTCTTGACTGTTATTGTTCTTCAATTCTCTGCCTGCAAGTAGGGCCAACCTCTACCACAATTAGGACCAGGTGGCAGGTCATGAATCCAACCCATCCAGAAGAGGGATCAACCACTGTGCTATTGAAACTTGTCTGATCCACACTGGCCATACAGCCATTGAATCAATCAGTTCCCCAAAAGAGTACAAGTTGCTGTGGCAAAATGCACATTTAGATAAATGTTATAGCCTCAGAGCAATGGATAGTGACGGCAAACACCTCTGTTTTCTTTCCATCACTGGACTTTAGAAGAACTTACAAGTTGATACTCAGACTGTTGGCTCCATTACAAGCACACCTTGCTTGGCCATCAAATCTTGTAGTGGGACTTGAACCTCTAGTCGAGGGGCTAGAGGTAGAGTCACTAACACTGCATCACAACATCAGTGGCCATTTTACCTCAATAAATATATGCTCCATGGGGCACAGATCAGGAAAGTTGGTTATAAGGTGTAGAGCTGGATGAGCACAGCAGGCCAGGCAGCATCAGAGGAGCAGGGAAGCTGATGTTTCGGGTCTGGACCCTTCTTTGCTCCTCTGATGCTGCCTAGCCTGCTGTGTTCATCCAGCTCTACACCTTGCTATCTCAGATTCTCCAGCATCTGCCGTTCCTACTATCTCCCAGGAAAGTTGGTTGCACTCTTTCTCGACAGAGAGCTAAGTGACTTGATTAATTGATGATTGATGTTAATATATTATCTCTAACATATTAAAATTAGCGCTTGGAGCTGCATTGCAGTTTAAGATTAATAGCTTTTATGGGAAATATTATAACAAGTGCTCTCACATATTTTGCAATTACCTGTGATACTTGTGGGTGGCACTATAACGGAGGATTCAAAGTTAAAGCCTTTTGTCAGTAACTGAAATTTCTTCAAAATAAGGGTTTAAAATTGTAAATCAATGCATTAAGCAACAAAAAAAGAAATTTTTCAAACAAAATCTTTTAATTCATTCATTAACATTATTACTTTAAAGTCCTATCATCTGACAAAGTTGGTATGTAAATTATACATGTAATGCTCAGAGTTGAGTCACTGCTGGTTTAATTCAGGTTTGGCAATGTTATGCACCCACTTTATCAGAATGCATCATTGCCAATTAATAATTGAAATGTTGAAATGTTGAAATGCTGGAATATTTTTCTTTAGCTTCTAGCATTTTCTTCCCTGACAATGTTTAGAAAAAAATCTAGAGGCATGTATCTGATGTATTCTGCCTGGGGTATACTGTGTGGTCTAGAGTTAATCTACTTGATGATTGGAGAAATTGGAAATGGAGTAGATCCCTTGCACCTTGGGCAATAATGAAGCACATGGTTGCAATTAATATAAAGCACTGTGCCGCGTTGGCAATGGTCACCTTACAATATTCCTGCAGTTACTTCATTTGAAATTACTGCTGGATACCATCCAGGAGAAATGTTAAGGTGTGTCATTTAAAAGATACATTGCAAGATTGTCAATGCAGTAAACATCAATGTGCTTAGAATCTATTCTCAAGTCATGCCTTTGTTAATGCCCTTCAATTGGAGCCAAGAGGGGTAAAACATCTGACCTAGTGTAACAAATCCTCCATCAATCCCTTCAGAGATAGTAGGAACTGCCAATGCTGGAAAATCTGAGATAACAAGGTATAGAGCTGGATGAACACAGCAGGCCAAGCAGCATCAGATGAGCAGGA
>NC_063364.1:28183518-28186278 GCF_021869965.1 Rhincodon typus | reverse complement strand
GTTGTCTCGGATTCTCCAGCATCTGCAGTTCCTACTATCTCCAGACCCGATACGTCAGCTTTCCTGCTCCTCTGATGCTGCCTGGCCTGCTGTGTTCATCCAGCTCTACACCTTGTTATCTCAGATTCTCCAGCATCGGCAGTTCCTGCTATCTATGAGTGGTTAACCCTGCTGCCTCACAGCACCTCAGCCCACCCATGAATTTGACTTTGGTTCAGAAGAGTTTGTGTTCAAGTCCTGCCTTAGTTGAACGTTATACATGGGGAGGTAGTGATGTTGTGGTAAAATCACAGGACTAGTAATCCAGAGCCCCAGGTTAATGTCCTGGGAACATCGATTTGAATCCCACCATGGTGAAAATTGAATTTAATAAAAATTTGTAATTAAAAAACAGCGATTATCTTTAAAAACCCATCTGGTTCACTAATGCCCTTTAGGGAAGGAAATTACCTGGCCTCACATCCACAGCAATGACTCTTAACTGTGCAATTAGGGATGGACAATAATGGCCAAGAATAAATGAAACAACATGCAGCTGCTAATTTGCTCACAGCAAGATCCCACAAACAAAAATACACTAAATGGCAAGATGAGCTATTGATTCAGGGATAATTGTTGGAAGAATACTAAAGAGAACTCCCTTGTTTGGCTTCAAGTAATGCCACACCACCTTTTCCATTCTGTGAGACTAGAACCTCAGACAGAAAAAGAGCGTGCATTTAAAACATAATCTTCAATTTAAAAAAATGGTAAAGAATAGAGAATTCCGCCAGAAAAGCACTTATTAGACACATACCAACCTAACGCAAGAGCACACAAGAGGAGGCTGTAAAGTTACACGGAGGTTTATGTTCTGCTATAGTCTCAACAGCAGGTCCCTCCAGCCCTGCATTTCAATTCTAAATACAATATTGTTTATCTGCATTACATCTAGTTTTTTTTATTCCTAATCCATGGGTCAAATGTACACACTTTACGAAATAAAAATAACTTTAGAAATTCTTCAAGTTTACAAGGTTTTATGTAGTGAATAGCAGGCTGAGGAGTACACCAGCTGCATGGTAAAATGTTTACTTCTACAAGACTTGGGATGAACAAAGGTCTACATGCACTCAGTAGCATTAATGGGCACTTGTAGCACCTAAGATAGTGCCAAAAACACTATGTTTTTAATCTTTCGTCCTCTTATTCTTTAGTTTTGCTCCACTCGGTTAGCTTGAATTCAGCGTGTAGCTCCCTCTCCTCAAAGCAAACACCAATTTGCAAAAAAATGCTCCCACCCCAATACACATATTTTCCTCCCACTCCCAATCCTACTGGTGACTCGACCTGCACAGCTGCTAAGTTAATGCCAATCTATAAATAATTTCTTGAACGCTGATATTTGAGAGAATAGTACCTGCTAAAATTCTCACAATTTCTCCCCTGCTTATGGAGGACGCAATTCAAATCAGGGCAGGAAGCCAGTTGCTTCATATATTGAGTAGCGCCACTAGGGGGAGCACGAGGGGGCTGGTGAGGAGAACATAAATCTTTGACTCGGCTCTACCTAAGAAACAATTCTGAACGTTTTATAAGAAATAATAGGCATTTTATTTGAATTTTCACGACCCTAGAATATTACAGATCTATACCATTCTTTTCACATCTCAGCCAATTCAATAACTTTAAAAATTGTTAAATTGTGGTGGTTATACCCATAATTTTCCAAATAAGTCTGGGCAAACTTCAGTGCTGGAAATATGTTTCTAAAGTTCACCCTCCTGTCTCTTTGTGATTGTCCTAAGTTGAAAAACAAATATTGAACGATCGTTGTCTTCTATTGAAACTGACAAGAAAACTACTATGGAGACAGTTACATGTAAAAAAGGTCCATGTTCAGATTTGTAAATGGAAAAGCATTAAATTTGATTTATTTCCCCATCAACATATTTCTGAACAGTGCGTTCCGGAAATCAGATCTTCGTGATGTGGGGGTGGGAAATGTTTAACTTGTTTCAGTTGTTTTTTTTTTAAACACACTGATTTTTAAATGCCTCCTTTCATGCTGAAGCAATCCTTTGATTCTATTCTTAAACCTCGTCCCATCCTTACAACACCTCCTTTCTGCTCTTGATTAGCTAGATGCTAGACCCTATACATGGCAAGTAACTTTCACGCCACACAAGCGCCAGGCAATGATTATCTCCAACAAGAGAGAATCTAGCCATGGCCACTAAACTTTCAATGGGTTTACCATTACTGAATCCCCCCCTCCCCAAAACCAACATTCTCACACTTACTATTGACTAGAAACTGAACTGGATTAGCTATTTGAATACAATGGCTATAAGAGCAATTCAAAGGCTAGGAATCTTGCAGCAAGCAACTCACCATTTGCTTTCCCAAACCCCATCCACCATATTCAGCAGTGTGATGGAATACACTGCACTTGCCTGGAAGAGTGCAGCACTAACAATTCTCAACGATAGGCAAGAATTTCTACAAGTAGACTCATATTCAACATATGCCTCATGTACAGTTGTGAGGGGAAATTTCTTACCTTAAAAATAAGTAATAGCACAAGAAAGAAAGACAAGCAGTTGGCAGGCAGCATGCTATTGGATAGAATATGTTGATGAGAGACTTATGTCTCCAGATAAGAAGGTGAGGTCCCCAGGTGAGAGACTGATGTCCCCAGGTGGGAGACTGAGGTCCCAGGTGAGACACTGAAGTCCCCAGGTGAGAGAATGAAGTCCCCAGGTGAGACACTGAGGTCCC
>NC_063364.1:28168997-28183508 GCF_021869965.1 Rhincodon typus | reverse complement strand
GAGAATGAGGTCCCCAGGTGAGACACTGAGGCCTCCAGGTAAGACACCGAGGTCCCCAGGTAAGACACTGATGTCCCCAGGTAAGACACTGAGGTCCCCAGGTGAGACACTGAGGCCTCCAGGTGAGAAAGTGAGGTGCGCGCGCCTCCCCTGCCGTTCTCGGTGCACGAGTCCCAGGCGAGGACGGGGCGCGCGTGACGTCCGCGCGCGCGCGCGCACCCATTGTGACACACGTGCACGTTGGAAAGCACCAGGACAACAGATGGGCCGGGGGGGCAAAGCGGCCATGTGTGGCTGGAAGACTGGCATGATCTCATTCTGCTTCATATCCCTCTATGTTGTCACTTGTATGATGTTTCCAGGTAGGTGACCAGATCCAATCCGCCTTTTCCAGCCTGTTTTTAAAATTGCGTTTCCATGTAGCTACACAGGTCATAAACCCGAGTATTTACATTGAAAGATAAACCCTCAATATGCTTAAGATAACTTGCCAAGATTGGCTTCAGGACTGGAGCACTGTAGGGCAGATTCCCCACATTTCTGAGAAGCCTCTGGCAACTTTGAGGGTTTATCCATTCAAAATGCGGTCGCTAGTTTAATGATTTGTTTAGATCACAAAAGAAAAAAAAAATCTTAGGCATCTTGGCTGCTTACAAATGAATTTTCAGGTGACCCAACTTAACTCCTTATATGTTGACCTTGACTTGTTTCTCCTTTCCTTGATCCCTTATTTCAAGTAAAACTCCTGTGTTTGTTTCCCCCATTGCTAAAATTTCTACTTCAGAGTTAGAAATCTTTGCCCCTCAAGAACTGTGAGTTAAAAGCTTATATCCACTGGACTTTGGGAAGCACAAGACCAGACTTTGGGCAATGCTGATTTCTTGAAGTGTTGCGGTACCGCAGAAGATTTCTTACAGAGATGAAGTTCAAGTGCTTGCCAAATAGTTCTTGATGTGGAATAGGATTTGCAGTGAGTCTTGGGTAAATTGAAGTATATTGAAGGTGAGAATGGGCAGCCTTCCAGGACAACATTGGAAAGATCAAGCCTGGATGTGACAATGGCACGGATCAGACTTGTGGCAGCGGATGGAATGAAGCAGGAGCAGAGATGAGCCATGTTGTTATCAAGGTGGAAGTAGACAATGAAGAAATGGGAGAACAGTTAATCAGTTGAGTGGTGCCATGTTCAAGATGCTCCATTGTCTTTGTTGACTTTGTTGTAAACATAAGAAAACTCAGCAGCCAATTTGCGCATGGCAAGATCCCATAAACAGCAGTAACACAATGACCAGATAATGGTGATACTGGTTGACCAATAGATTTTGGCCTGGAAAATGGGGAGGACTTCCCTCCTCATCTTCAGCTTGTGCCGTAAGATGTTTTACATCCAACTAAGTAGTGCATTGGGCATCTGTTTAACGTTTCATCTGAAAGGCATCACCTCTGGCAGTGCAGCATGCCTTCATTAATGTATGAAAGTGCCAGTCTAGATTATGGCATTTGAAACTCCACTGTTCTAGTTTTGAGGTAGGTTTTCATTTAACCTGCCAAGGCACAAAGGTGAATCCTTCCCTAAGTGACTCTAATTATACAGGGCATGTTCTAACGGGTAAAACCCAAAAGAACTGTGGATGCTGTAAATCAGGAACAAAAACAGAAGTTGCTGGAAAAGCTCAGCAGGTTTGGCAGCATCTGTGAAGAAAAAATCAGAGTCAACGTTTCAGGTCTGGTGACCTGAGTTCTGAGAAAGCATCACCGGACCCGAAAAGTTAACTCTGATTTTATCTTCACAGATGCTGCCAGACCTGCTGAGCTTTTACAACCACTTCTGTTTATGTTCTAAGGGGTCTTGTGGCACAGCAGTAGTGTCCCTACTCTAGACTGGGAAGCGTGGGCTCAAGTCCCACCTGCTGCAGAGGTGTATGATGACATCCCTAAACAGTTTGATGATAAAATGTCTACAGGATGTGTTATGTTAACAAGGGCTGTTGTGATGCATTGGTGCTATCCCTACTTCTGGGATAATAGGTCTAGTTTGAGTCTTACCTGTTACAGAGATGTCAAAACATGTCCAAACAGTCAATGAAGAAAAGTGTTACTGAAATTGGTGTGGGAAATTGCAGACATAAGCCTGCTTCAAGCTATTTATGTGGCTTGCATGTTTTTTCATTTGTATCCTTCAACTTAAATGTTCCAACCTCAATATTAGGTGTTCATTTTATTCAAAAGGCTCTCTTTGATCATACATTTACAATCTCTGAGATCAATAATTGTAGCTATTTCATCCAGTAATTATTGTGCACTAACTATTGCAGATTACAAATGTTGAACATCAAGCTTAAATAATGGGATTTTGCTGTGAAATTGGGTTGAATAGTTCAGTAAATATACTAGTCACCTTCTCATGAAATTGCTCAGAGTCCAGAGCTGATAGTGTATTTGTGATATTTAATTGCTAATCTGTCCTTTCCCAATAAATCTGTTGCTCTAAATAGAAACACGAGCAGATATTTAGAGCCACTTAAAAACTATTGACAGCAATTAAAAGACATTTGGAATTGCATGTAAATATTAGCCTGTTTACCAGTAATTGTTTTTCTCTTTTATTAAATGATTAATTTGAATCTGTAGTGTGATACTTGTGTGTGCACCACAGAAAAACTTGATGCAATCTTTTTAAAATCTACCTAATGTGTATGTTAATATATTCTTTCAACTTGTATACCAAGACATCATAGAACATGTGTAGAATAATTAATAAAATAAATGAAAACAGATACAATTTGAAGCATAAATAACAAAGAAATCCTGGTTACTTAATATTCCCATTTATTCCAATGTGAAAAACAATGGTTAACATTACAGAGCTCAAAGCAAGTACAAACTAATGAAGAACTGTATTCATCTGAATTGCCACATAAAGCTAAATGGTACAAAGGGGAAATGTCATAGCATTTATTGGCACCTGCCAGTCCCTACTTATTCCTAAGTTTTATTCTTTAAAACAGCTTGCCATTGACAGCATGGAATGAGACATATTGAACAGATTGTAATTCTGTTTATGCAGCTGCCAATTGTAACAGAGCCATGGTAACGTAGTTGAATGCCCTCCATTAGTGCTGGCAAAGCTAAGCTCCCATGTCTGACCACTTCAAGAAATGCACTCATATTCTTAATTTGAAAGAGTTCCCAAATAGCATCCTATTGCCCTCAAACCTTTTCTTTAATTATTAGTTCTCTTATGGCTAGGAATATTGCGGCTTTTAAATACAAGGCCGTTGCACTCCATCGCTCCAAGACAACATACCGTTCCCCATTGCAAAATTTCTTGTCATTATTTTATCACTATTACAATGCGCAAGGTTCTTGATCTTTCTTTTCTTGTTCTTTCTGAATTGTGAATATGTCATCCAATCTAATGGAACTTTTCTGTCCAGTCCATGGTGATAAAATCAACATCCTTCTCACATTTTCCAACTTCCACTCACACTATCTTCCAGTCTTAACATTGTGGAGTTCCTTGCTTTTTGCAGTCTTCCATTACAATGTCAGGCATTATAACCCAAGAGTCACCTCACATAAGAACAGTTCATGATTTACCTATTGTTTATCCTTTTCCTGTATTGATTTCAACCTCAGTAATGTCCAATACTGTAGACCCAGACCTGTTGCCTTCATTTCTGAGTTTTAGAAAAAAAAGCACTGATGGGGCTGGAAATGCACAATTGAAGAGTACTTTGACTTCAGTTCTAATGTTCAGTTAGCTACATATAATTTTGTGCCAAGCCACGAAACAACTATGTTTTTGCAGCACAATGTTGCTACACGTTGCCATTGGTGTTGATAACAGCACTCCCACGTAGAAAGAGTAATAAATTATGGTCCTTTGTTCAAATCATTGCTGTGACTTCATGAACTGAGAGGGGCCACTGAGCCCTGAGTGATGAAGTACATTCCTCATCCATGATATTGTTGAAGCAAGATGTTGTTATATCGAAACGAAGAGCATTGAATGTAAAAGTGATACGATTTAGGTGCTGATTACAGGTATTCGAAACATAAAGTAAATGAACAAGCCAGGCATGCAGTGGGTTTAGGATGAAGAAGTATTTGTACCATTTATATTCTGTTTGTACAGTCAAAATCTTTTTGGCTGGAATAACTCCAAAATGACTCTTTAGAATTCTCTACCCAAAGGACTGTCATAGATTCCTTAGAGTGTGGAAGTAGGCCATCTGAAGAGCATCCCACCCAGATCCTTTCCCTGTAACCCTGCATTTCCCATGGCTAAGCCACCTAGCCTGCACATCCCTGTAGACTGTGAGCAACTTAACATAGGATAGAATAGAACAGCCTTTATTGTCGCGTACACTCAAATGACTGCAGTGAAAAGTTTGTAATGTCACCTCTCAGCGCCACCTTAGGTACAGAGTATCTAGGTACAGATACTTTAAGTGTTGTCACAGAGTCAAAAAAAAGGTCAGCTTGGCCAATCCACCTGACCTGCACATCTTTGGACTGTGGGAGGAAACCCACACAGATGTGGGGAGAATATGCAAACTCCACACAGTCACCTGAATGTGGAATCAAACCCAGGTCTCTGGCGCTGTGAAGCAGCAGTCCTAACCACTGAGTCACCGTGCTGCCCCACTGTGGAAGCTCAATCATTGAGAATGCTCAAGACAGAGATTAAAAGATTTCTAGATACTAAAAACATCAATCAATGCGGGTATAGTGCAGGATAAAAGGGTGTTCAGGTAGATGATTGGCCATGACCCAGTTGAATGACTGAGGGGTCAAATAGCTTACTCCAATTCCTATTTCCTATATTCCTGTGAACAAGACTGGTGTATAAACATTCTAATACAAAATTCCAGCTCTTTGAATCATGTCCTTCAAGTTCAACCCAGTATTAAAGATACATTTATTCCTGTTTAGTTTTTAGTATGAAGGCAGGATGTTGCAGTGTAATCCCATCCAAATTCCAAGCCAGAATTAGCTGGGAGATAAACTCAAGAGATATGCTCAGGCTTTGAAACTGTAACGACAAACCTCAAAAACAAATCAAAGCCTAGAACAAGTAGGGGTTCATCCTGTTTCCATTGATAAGTTTAACATAAAATTGCTGCAGGAACTGATGATGTGGTGAAATGGCAATGCAAGATTTTAGTGCTTTTGACAGGAGGTCAATTGTTTCCTTACAACCATCAAACCAACCTACTTGTTTTATTTGTGCGGACAGGGTGTGGTATCAGTGACTTCACAAAACCTGCGAGCATGCCCCCGCCGATGTAGCACGTGTGCACACAGTGGGTGTGACAGCAAGATTCACAGTGGCGGACTCCCCCCCACTGTATAAGGGCAGTCTAAACGGAGACAAATCCGTGTTGAACGTCTACCTCACAATGCAGGAACCATGTCAGAGTTAGAGCCGGCTGCACAGTTAAATAAGGTAAGGGCATTATGTGGCAACTTGGATGAATACATGTCTTTAAAATTGATATGGTGTACCTTTCTTTAAATTATGCTGTAAAACTGAAACCTCAGAGTACCAGGGCTCAAGGCAATTCCAACTTTTTATAAAAATAATATTTAGCCCTAAATGCTGAAGTAAGCCCCGGACATGTCGGAAAAAAATATCTCCTTGTGTCCTCCACCAGAAGTAATAATTTCTTTGCATCTTCCTATTGACTCCTTTTTATTAAGATTCACTTTATTGCTGTAACATTAATAAATCCTGCATGGCTAAAATATATTATTAATGATAATCTGCATGTGTAGACATTTTTGTTTCTAACAAGTGCTAGCAATGCTTTTCACAGAAAATATTGAGTAATCTCCCAGGAAACAACCAGAAGATTCCTTAACGCTTTCTTCTAGTTCTGATCTAACAACTCTTGTGTCCAAATGCTTTTAATAATGACTTTGTTTTCCAACCAATCTTGGGTTAATTAAATAACATATTGCACAACTTATTAACAATGCAGGTGATGACGTAGCTATATTTTTTAAAAAAAGGTTTAAAAACTTCTCAATTCTTCATGTTTTCAGTCTTTTTTTTAGACTTTTTTTAGTCTTTCCTTGTTTCCGTTTTCTTGCTAATTTCACTTGCTAAACTTATATTTCCAGTGCTTATTTTCAGTACTTTTCTGAACTGTTTTGCTCCAGCCTTGTGCATTGTAACTGTCTGTCATCCGGAGAAGGCTAAATAAATCCCTGGTTGGCTACTTCCCGGCAATAAATGTTATTTGATGGGCCAACTGGGCATCAGAATACTGTAATTTCTTTTTCCCATATCACCTTAAGCACAAGTAGTTGAGTTAATAATTTTTGGCTGCCTTAATATCTAATGTTGGTGGTACAGGAAACAAAATCCCATGAAAAACAAAGGTAGATGTTATGGAACTCTATATTATTTCCATGATTAGCACATAGAGTCATACAGCATAGAAACAGACCCTTCAGTCCAACCAGTCCACTCCGAACATAATTCCAAACTAAACTAGTCCCACTCCCTGGTCCTGGCCCAAATCCCTCTAAACCTTTCCTATTCATGTACTTATCCAAATGTCTTTTAAATGTTGTAATGGTACGCACATCCACCACTTCCTCAGGAAGTTCATTTCACATGCGAACCATCCTCTGTGTAAAAAAAATTGCCCCACATGTGTTTTTCCTAGTTATCTTGAGCCCTGGCTGCAGATCTGGATATGTGTAGAATACACACAGCTAGTGAAAGTGGGAAATGATACGTAGGTAAAATGTAAAGTATTTTAAAGGACTTTTAAAGTAGATAATAATCCCATCTGTTCCAGACATGTGTTAAAACATCTCTGAACAGGTTGCTTAGAAAAATAGGTTACATTAAAAGAAAATATCCAGGATATTTGGAATGAAATTTAAAGTGGGGATGTTTGCTGATGATTGCGTAGTGTTCTGCTCCATTTGTAGACTCTTTGATAATAAAGCAGTCCATGCCTGCATACAATAAGGCCTAGATCCTATTCAGGCTTGGGCTGGCAAGTGGCACATAACATTCATGCTATATAGGTATCGGGCAAGGATCATTTCCAATAAGAGAATGCCTTGCCAAATCTCCATGACATATAACGACATTATGATCACAGCCCACCCTATCATCAACATTCCACTGTCATCATTGACCAGGAATTTAAGTGAACCAAGTGCGTAGATGCTGTAGGCACAGGAATGGACTAGAGCTGGAGTATGCTGTGGCAATGATTCACCTTGTGACTGTCCAAATTCTATCCATTATCTACAAGGCACAAGTCAGCTGGGGTACTCTGTACTTGCCTGAATGAGTGAAGTTTCAACATCACCCAAGAGTTTTGCCTCCACCCAAGGAAATGGAGAATGCTTGATTGCACAAGGGCAAGGGCAAAGGCAAGTGCAGAGAGAAACCATCTCCTTTGTAACTTTCCTTACAAATTGCACAGCATCCTAACTTCAAAGTGATCACAACAATGTCAAAATCCTGGAATACCATAGCTTGACAGTGTCCCTACCATATAGGAATGCCACAGTTCAAGAAATGGCTCACCACCAGCTTCTTAGGGGCTATTAGGGACTGGCAAAAATGTTGAGCTTGCCAATGATATCTAAGTCCCATGAATAAAAATTAATTGGGGTTTACAAGGCAGTGTTTCTGTTTTTGATTGTGTGGTATTATCTCCATTTCCACAGAAATTGCCAGTAGCAGAAATGGGAATATCTCAAACTATTATTTTGCTTTTGCACTTCCAGATAAGGTGACACCCTGTCAAAATGAATGCAATTTCCACAGCAGCTCACATTTATTTACAACATCAGCTCACAGCGTTGTAGCAGGAGCTGTGAGCTCCTTTGATATCACGGTGTATGTCATTATGTCTGCCAAATCTTCCCACAGCTTAGATATGGTTGCTAGTATCTTTGCAGTTTTGGCCAAGATATATTTTATCCTGATCACTCTGTGTCCTTTTTCATACATTATAATTTAAAAGATGGTATACTGCATCAAATTATTTGTTCAGTCATAGGATGTGGACGTTATTGACTAGGCCACATTTATTGCCCATCAAATTAAAAACAGAAAGAACTGCAGATGCTGTAAATCAGGAACGAAAACCGAAGTTGCTGGAACAGCTCAGCAGGTCTGGCAGAATCTGTGAAGAAAAATCAGAATTAACGTTTTGGGTCTAGTGACCCTTCCCCAGAAGTGAGGAAGAGTCACCGGACCTGAAATGTTAACTCTGATTTTTCTTCACAGATGCTGCCAGACCTGCTGAGCTGTTCCAGCAACTTCGGTTTTCGTTCTTTTTTATTGCCCATCCTTAGTCACTCTTGGGAAGGTGGTATGGAGCTACTTCTTGAACACTGTAGTCAATTGATGTAGGTAAACTCACAATGCCACAAGGCAGGAAATTCCATATGAATGGCAATACATTTATTAGTCAAGATGGTGAGTGGCTTGGAGGGGAACTTTTAGGTGGTGGTGGTACTATGCATCTGCTGTGCGCATCCTTTTAAATGGCAGTAGTTGTGATTTGGTGCTGTCTAAGGTACCTTAGTGAATTTCTGCAGTCCATCTTGTAAATGGTACACACTGATGCTACTATGCGTTGGTGGTAGGGGAAGTGGATGTTTGTAGATGTGGCGTCAATCACCTGGACTGCTTTCTCCTGGATGGTGTTCCTGACAGTTGTTGAAACTGTTCCCATCCAAGCAAGCTGGGGAGCATTCCATCCCACTCTTTACTTGTGCTTTGATGGTCGACAGGCTTTGGGAAGTCAGGAGGTGAGTTACCTGCTGCTGTATTCCTAGCCTCTGACCTGCTCTTCTGGTCAAGTTATTCATATTGTTAGTCTAAGGACCACCGGACATTATGCTTAGTAAGTGTGTCAGTTATTTTCTCTTGGAACTTAGAACTTTTGCATTCATAAAGCATTTTCGCTTTTGTTTGTGGCTGTGGATGGCGTTAGTTGGTCATTATCACAATCCTATATCCAAATAAAAACAGAAAATGCTGGAGAAACTCAGCAGGTCAGGCAGTATATGTGGGAGAGAACAGAACTAATGTTTTGAGTTGAATGACTGCCTGACACTTTGTTGACAAGAAGCATTAACTCTGTTTTTCTCTCCACAGATGCTGCCAGAACTGTTGAGTTTCTCCAGCACTTTCCATTTTTTTAATATCTCTGGAATTGCTTGACCTAATATATATGCTTCTCTTCTTGCACCTTAAGAAATTTCAAAAGCACCTTGCTGCCTTTGAAAACAAAACACTTTGGATTGCCATGAATCACACAATACAAATGCAAAATTCTGTCTTTCATGGTCAATGATGACACAATGGAGTTGCTAGAATATCAATGAGGCATAAGAGCAATTGTAACCAGGATTTCTCAGAATTGAAATGGCATTTTGAAATAAATATAAACAGTGCAGAAATTACCTAAAAATTGTACAGTGTTTTTTTTCCAGAGCCCTAAATTTAGGTGAATAATTATTGTTGAATATCCTGCGTACCTGCATATGAGAAAATTATGTGTAGATGACGAACTGCCTTATTTCAATATTTTAATGAAGCTCCCGCCTATATTAAAAAGCTGTTTCTGCATGCGTTTTTCCCCTATCTCAGAAATGTATGCAGTTTGTTAAACATGAGACTTGGTGTTATGGATCTCTTCCCATTATTTTTTCATCTGTCTGGCAATCTAGAGACTCTGCAAATTGATGTTGATAATAAAATAATCCTGTGAAATGGAAATTTTAGAGTATTTACTTGCACAGGATGACACCTAATCTAGAGGGTGCTACAAAGCAAAATAATAGATTAAGATATTCCAAATCCTGAATTCCATTACTGACGGAGTTTGTTTTATTTTTGTTTAGCAAGCTTTCTTTTTGCAGCAGGTGTCATAGCTGATAGTGATAGGAGCTTACATTTAAACCACAAAATATGAAGAGATTAACATTTATGCCAACAGATTTTAAGAACAGTAATATTGGAATTTATTTCACAAAATAGAGGTTTTAAGGAAAACATATAAACATCCCCTGGATATATTTGTAACTGGTATTCACAAAAGGTTTTGCTTTTGCACTCACTGCGACTATAATTTCCGTTGTTGTTGTCAGTACACTTTGAAAAATTCTTTAATGGAACTGAGCATCACTGCCGAGGCTAAAGTTTATTGTTCATCCCTATCTCCCCTTTAGATGGGATGATGAGCTACCTTCTTGTAGCCATTCATGTGGTGTAGGTACACCCATACTGTTGTTAGGAACAAGTTTCATGTTTTTGACCAAGTGGTAGTGAATGAACAGAGATATAGTTTCCAGCCAGAATGGAGTATGCTGTAAAGGGGAACTTGCAAGTGGTGGCATTCCTATATATTTGCTGACCTTGCTGTTTCAGGTCAGTAGTTCCCAACTTTTTCAGTAATAAGGCACACTGGCTGCATAAATGATTGGATTTCCCTTCTCTTGCACATGCGTGTTGATGGATGTCGGTAGATACTGCCTTCAATAATGAGACACTGAGGAACCAAAGGAGATCAGAAACATGGACATGACAGTTTTGCGGCATACTTCTCAATTTGTTGTGGCACACCAGTTGAAACTACTATTCTAGGTGGTAAAGTTTGCACGTTTTGAGGGTGCTGTCGTAGCAGGCTTAGCAAGTGACTGCCGTGAATCACCGCTGCTGTTATATGCTAGTGGTGTGGTGAATGTTTTTGAGATGGTTGAAAAATTGTCAGTTATCCATGTTGGCATTGAGATTCTGGAGTGTTGTTAGAGCTGTACTTGTTTTGGCAAGGCAGAGAGTGTTCCATTGCATTCCTGACCTTGCCTTGTGGAGTCCGGCTGTGAGTTACTTGCCACAGAATTCCCAGTCTTTGATTTGTTTTGTTTTTAGCCATGGGTATTTACATGGCTGATCCAGTTCAGTTTCTGGTTAATTGTAACTCTAGAATGTTGATAATGGTTTCAGCAGTGGTATTGCCATTGGAGGTACTGGATACTGTAAAGGCTATGGGTCCTGTTAACATTCTGGCAATACTCCTGAAGACTTGTGCTCTAGAACTTGCTGCTCCCCTAGCCAAGATCTTCCGGTACAGTTATAACACTGACATCAACCCAACAATATGGAAAATTACCCTGGTATATCCTGTACATAAAAAGCAGGACAAATCTCCAAACTGGCTAATTACCACCCCATCAGTCTAGTCGTGTTCATCAGTAAAGTGTCAGTAACAGCGCTATCAAGCAGCACCTGCTCACCAATAACCTGCTCAGTGACACCCAGTTTGGGTTCAGCCAGGGCCACTCAGCTCCTGACCTCATTACAGCATTGCTTTAAACATACTCAAAAAAAGTTGAATTCCAGAGGTGAGAGTGACAGCGCTTGACATCAAGATGTCAATCAACTAAGCAAAACTGAAATCAGTGGGTGTCAGGGAGCAAGCTCTCCATTGGTTGGACTTATACCTGGGACATAGATGGTTTAGTTGTTGGAGATCAGTCATCTCAGCTACAGGACATCTGCAGGTGTTGTGTCCTTGGCCTAACTATCTTTAAGTGTTTCATCAAAGACGATCCTTCCATTATAATTGGGTTGTTTGCTAATAATTGCACAATGTTTAGCACCATTCGCGACTCCTTAGATACTGGGCTGGCAACTGGCAAGTAACATTTGCACTACACAAATGCCAGGCAATGACCATCTCAAATAAGAGACGGTATAACCATTTGCCCTTGACATTCAATTGTGTGTTACCATCACTGAATCTCCCACAATCAACATCCTGGGGGTTACCATTGCCTAGAAACTCAACTGGACTTGCCACATAAACACAGTGGCTACAAAAGCAGGTCAGAGTAACTCACCTTCTGACTCCCTAGAATCTATCCACCATATGCAAGGCACAAGTCAGGAGTCTGATGGAATATTCCACACTGGCCTGGATGGGTGCAGCTCCAACAACACTTGGAGTTTGACACCATCAAGGCCAAAAGATTGGTATCACATCCACTTTCCACTACCGATGCTCAGTAGTAGCAGTATATACAATCTACAAGATAGCTGCAGAAATTCACCAAAGATCCTTAGACAGCACTTCCAAAATCCATGGCCACTTCTATCTAGAAGGGCAGGGTTAGGGTTAGGTCAAGTTCGTCTCCAAACCACTCACCATCCTGACTTGGAGATATGTTACCCTTTCCTTCACTGTGTCACTGGGTCAAAATCCTGGCATCCCTTCCCTGAGGGCATTGTGTCTCTACCTACAGCACATGGCAGCTCACCACCACCTACTGAAGGGCAGCTAGGGTCAGGCAAAAAATGCTGGCCAGCCAGCAACACCCATGTCCCTTTAAGAATAAAGAAAGGTTTTACATCAAGAGGTGATGATGTGATTCTCTTTTATTAGAAATGGTCATTGTCTGGCATTTGTGTGGCACAAATGTTATTTGTCACTTATGACCCCAAGGCTGAATGCTATCCAGAACTTGCTTCACCAGGTACTGATAATTTCAGTGTCTGAGGAGCTGAGAATGGCGCTGACATTCTGTAATCATCACCAAGCCTTGCACTTCTGACCTTATGATGAAAGAAGGTCATTGAAGCAGCTGAGTATCGTAACACTTAGGACACTACCCTGAGGAACTCCTACAGCAATATACTGGGACATAAGGCCATAAGGCATAGAGCAGAAGAAGTAGACCATTTGACCAGTTGCAACTTTCTCATCTGATTGTGCAGTTCACTGTGGATGGCAACAAAATGCTTCTTATCTCCATTTTAACTTACCAATTGGTTCTGAACTTCTTTATGTTGTTTCAACCAGTTGAGGAGAAGGTGAATCAGCTCATCTTCTTACAGAACCTTGGTTGGCTACAACAAAGACATTAAATTCTTTTTAGCATGCAGCTATCCTACTTAAAGCATTGTTCATTGGTTAAAATTAAGGAGATAATTACAACATTCCTTGAGTGAAAGACAATGGAATTTTATTACTTAGGAACTCCAAGAAAAATAACAAAATGCACGCACAAATGTACACACAAATGTAAGTATGAAGTTCAAAAAGGGGAGAGTGTCCAGTATAAAATGGAAGGAATAGGCAACTTAAAAAGCCTTTAGTGTCCTTGAGATATGAAGTTTTAACTTGAAACGGTGGTTGTTTATTTGATGTTTGTATCCTCAGCAGTGGCAAAAGT
This sequence comes from Rhincodon typus, assembly GCF_021869965.1. Lineage (NCBI taxonomy): Eukaryota > Metazoa > Chordata > Chondrichthyes > Orectolobiformes > Rhincodontidae > Rhincodon > Rhincodon typus. The sequence continues at coordinate 28,170,284 of NC_063364.1, read as the reverse complement.
TGTGGACATTCGTGAGTTCTTGGTGAATGAATGTTTCTCCGAATTGCTTTATGACTGGATGCTATATTTTGAGAAGCTGTGAGAATCAGGCAGGTTCTCTTCCAGACTTACTGTTACCAATCTACTTTCTTTTAAAATGTATTTTTTTCTTTCTCTTTTTGCCCAAATGTTGTTGCCTGAAATACAGTTCACTTGTCCGTTCACATGTCTGGTTTTATTGTTTTCAGGCTGGATAATCTGTAGGCAACTTTTATCCCGAGATGAAAAACTTTTATTCAAACTTCTTTCGATTAGATTTGAGTTCAGTGCCCTTCTATATGAATGTTAGTTTCAGCTCAAATTCTTGTTTATTGATGGTTTCATGAACGTTGCCTAACTGGTCATGCGACTACTAAAGACATTTTAAGTTGGCGAATTTCCTTTTTGTGGAACCATTTTTGCTCAAGAAAGGTCCCAGGTATTAAAATCAAATGATAGAAGTTGAAAATGAATAGTCAATTTTTACCACTATAGTGAGAATGTTATTAGATTATGCAGTTGCTGTTAGTATCCTTTGACTGTGGATATTTTAATCATATGATGTTGCTCAAGTCAATAATTTATTTAGTTGACCCATTTCCATTTTACTGACTCAAAGATCTGGTTTTAAGATGCCATCACTCTTTGGGATCTCTACTGACTAAGCTTCCTTTTCATTTACTTTCAATCCAGATGCAAGGCTTGTTTGTCCTTACCACAGGTTGAATCATTTATAGGCTTACGCTTTCTTCATAGTTTCAACTCTTCTTAAAAAAGATGAATGCAAAATCAGATAGGGACATTTGATATCTTTAATAAGAAAACACTGCAAAGTATTTTTATTATCCAAGTGTAATTTCCTTCCAAATGTAAATTGTTGAGATATAAATAATGAAAGAAGCATGGGAATGAAAGGCTCATTAAGTCCTTGCTGACTGCTTATTGATTTCAGGCGTGTGTTTGTTGAATTTTGTATCGCAATATTTATTTCCTTCTTCAGTGTGGAAGTTAGTCAAAGAGGTTGATGTTCTTGCCTGAGCAAATCTGCTATTGATTTATGAACAGAGGCAAAACTTCAAGTCTCAGTGCCTTCTGTCAGTTTCACTGTAATGCTGTCAAAAAACAATCTCCACTGATAGACCAGGCAATCCCCGTTAGGTTGAATCAGAGATAGTAGGAACTGCAGATGCTGGAGAATCCGAGACAACAAGGTGCAGGGCTAGATGAACACAGCAGGCCAAGCAGCATCATAGGAGCAGAGAGGCTGAC
>NC_063364.1:28141578-28163997 GCF_021869965.1 Rhincodon typus | reverse complement strand
AACCCCCTTCCCCTCCCCCTTTTCTGATGAAGGGTCTAGGCCCGAAACGTCAGCCTCTCTGCTCCTATGATGCTGCTTGGCCTGCTGTGTTCATCCAGCCCTGCACCTTGTTGTCTCGTAATCCCCGTTAGGTTCTGCTCTGCTATTCCACTGGCAGACTTTGCTAATACTACACTGCTTGTTACTTTGCCAAGTCAGTAATGAAACCACTGGAATGTCACACTCCAAATCCTAACCCATCTCAGCCTGTATGACTTGTATGTCAACAGACACAGTGCCTATAATAGATCTGATGTTAGTCTATACATTCCTGATGACACACCCTGCATCTAGACCAGAATAGACTAGAGTAGCCTTTATTGTCACACATACTCAATGAGTATAGTGAAATGTTTATATGTTGCCAATTATGGTGCTGACTTAAATGCAAAAGTACCTAGGCACTGATAACTGCAACGTTATTCTTAAATAGCCTGACAACCAGTCACACAGTTACATAAGATGGGCAATAAGATTTATAGGAATTGTGTTGTATATGTGTGAGTGATTGATCGATTCCTGTTATGCTTAATTTTGTAGAAGTAACATAAATGTGTCAATATTACTGTTCACTCTCCTTAAGATTGGCTGATTTTCAAAGTGTCGGTTCACTTCTTTTTTCTAATTCATTCTTTCAGGTAACGTGGGGGTCACTAGCATGGCCAGAATTGGTTGCCCATTTCCTAAATGCCCTTGATCTGTGTTGCTTTCTTGACATTCTAGAGAGTAGTCAAGAGTCAGCTGGGGGTCTGTACTCATGTAGGTCAAACTGGGTAAGGACGGCAGCCGAATGAGGCTGAACTGAGCAATCACAAACTTGATATTCTGTTTGACTCTAATCGGAACTTTTGGCCTCGTATTCTGTCTGTCAGTAAAACTGTTTATTGTCACATAATATTGCTCAATTCCTGCCTCACCCCACTTTCTGATGGAAAGCTTGTCCATGGTTTTGTTACTCCAGACTAAAGTTCCATTGCTCTTCTGACTGACTTCCAAAATTCTATCTGTATAAACTTAAGCTCGTTCAACACCGTGCTACCTCAAGCCATACTTGGGTCAAATCCTTTTCACCCATTACCCCAGCTGTGACTGAGTTAAAATGGTTCCTGGTTCAACAATGCATCAGATCCATAAATTTCCATTTTGCATTCAGATCTCTTCATGTTCTTGTCCTTCTCTATCTCTGTAACCACCTTCATGTGTGACTCTCCCAGAACACTGCATTCTTTCCATTCTGGCCCCTTGTGCATCACTGATCATTGTCACCCATCACTGTGTCTTTAGTTGCCTAGCACTAAGCTCCTTTATTTCTGCATATGCCTCTCTACCTTGCTACCACTCCCTCCTCTCTATTAAAGCCCTGATTAAAAGCTACCTCTTTGACCAAGATCCTCATTACAATGTGTCCAAGTATGATTCGTGTCAACTTATTCCTGATAACACTTCTGTGAAGTGTTTTATGCTGTTTATGGCAGTACATAAAAGATGTGGTTACCTGGATTAAATTTCTGCTCGCTAATTTTACTGAATTTAGGAAGTATTTATCAGACAGTACAAAACTTAGTACACTTATTAGCATGATCAACAGGTACTAGAGATACGAACAAGTGGTTTTACTAATTGTTTCTAAAGGCATAAGTTGGACAAAATTAGCCTATCAAAATATTTTTATAAATTGCATTTAAAGTAGCTGTTTGGTGAGACAGCAATAAACTTCTGATAATGTTTTAAAGTTTACATTTCACAATTAAGCAAAAAGTCCAAAATATAAATGTTATGTTAAATAAACATAGTGTTACATTTATGCATATGAACTGGGAGCAGGATTTGATTTAATTGATTACTGTCACGTGTACTGAGATACAGTGGTGAACAGTGTTGTCTTACGTACTTTACAGGCAGAACATACCATACATGTGCATCAGGGTAACAGAACAGGCCATTCAGCCCCTTGAACCTGCTGCATTGTAACCTCAAGTTTGCATTCCTGCCTGCCCCTAATAGCTTTACAACCCCTTGGTGAACATGAATCTATCAATCTCTGCCTTAGAAGTATTCTGCTGTATCCTTAAAAATATATTCCAAGAGCTCTGATTGTATCCCTTTTTCAGGAAGAGAGTTCCAAACACTTAAGACCCCTGAGAAGAAAAACAAACACCTCACTCCTGCTTTTAATGGCAACTCCTGATTTTCTTTTTAAATAGTGACCCCAATTTTGTATCCTTTACATACATAAACATCCAATATTTCATAGATCTCTTCTATCTGTTCCATTATTGTTTGCCTTGAAGAATAACATAAAGGGAGATATTTTTGGTTGTTGTTAGTGACAATTTTTCTAGACACGGCAGTAGAACATTCCACAATAGTTAAGATGCTGTCGATGCATAAAAACTGGAGAAAATATTGTTCAAATGTCACAATCCAGGAGATATATTCAGTTGGTAAGATAAATTCAGTTCTGTTCAGTAATACCTTTTACAAAAATCATTACTTCCAATGGGACGACATTACAATGATAAGGAACTCACAGTTACAAATTCAGAAATGGAAAGATGAGCTGACAATATTCACCGAACTACATTGGATGGAGGGGATGACAGACGGGCTATTCTGTCCAAGAGGTTTTCAAATAGAAAGCTGCCTTGTAAACCAAGTTTGTAAACCAAAAAACAAATGCATTAGGGAAGACATGATAATGCATACATAGAGCCATAGTGTCACACAGCACAGAAACAGGCCCTTCAGCTCATCTTGTCCATGCTGACCAGATTTTCTAAACTGAACTAGTCCCATTTGCCTACATTTGGCCCATATTCACTCTAAACTTTTTCTATCCATGTACCTGTCCAAATGTCTTTTAAATGTAAACTAAAAGGACTGTGGATGCTGTAAATCAAAGGCAAAAAACAGAAATTGCTGGAGTAGGTCTGGCAGCATCTGTGGAGAGAAATCAGAATTAACGTTTTGGGTGAAGTGACCCTTCCCCAGAACCGTTCTGAGCTCGGTTCATTCAACCCGAAATGTTAACTCTGATTTCTCTCCACAAATGCTGGGCATTTCCAGTAATTTCTATTTTTGTCTTTTGAATGTTTTAATTGCACCTGCTTCTACCATTTCCTCTGGCAGCTCATTCCATACACGCACCACCCTCTGTGTGAAAAAGTTGCCCCTCGGGTCCCTTTTATATCTTTTCCCTTTCACCTTAAACTTGTACCCTCTTATTTAGGACTGCTTGACCCTTGGCTATTCACCTTATGTGTGCCCCACATGATTTATAAACCTCCATAAGGTTACCCCTCAGCCTCCTATACTCCGGGGAAAAAATCCCAACCTTTCCTTATAACACAAACCTTCTAGTCTGTTAACATCCTTGTAAACCTCTTTTGCACCCTTTCTAGTTTAATAACATTCCTTATGTAGCAGGGCGACCAGAATTGTACTCAGTAAAATAAAATGCTGCTCTAGGTGAGGTTTGAACTCACAACCTCAGCATTTCATATTCTGTGATTATAAGTACTGTGCGCTGACTGATTGTGCCACTGGAGCCACAGTAGAACCTACAACATACATTGTAGTACCAATCACTTCAGGTCAAGAAACCTTGAACTCAACTGTCCTGTTGATTATCTGATGTAATAGAATGGATAATCAGTTGTGAAAGTATTTATCATTTGGCACTGTATGTTATTATTCATCTGAGAAGTATGTAGGATGAGCAACATTGAATCAATGTACAGAAACAGCAAGCAAATAGAATAATTTTTGGATATGTAGCCCAATAGAGATGGATTCTTTTTAAGTGTTGAGATTGTATTTTGTACTGGTCAAGCTGCCATTTATATCCTTGAAGTTCAGGAAGGACATTCATGAAAAGGAGAACCTGAGAAAAGGAATTGTAGAAGTGGTCTGTCTGAAGGAGATCTTCTGCTCATTTCTCCACACCTCACAATCTGGCACTTTCCAGTCATAGGAACCTCCCATTTTCAACTGCAATGAGAAATCAGTAAGATGATTACAGGAAAGAACACATGACCTAGTCTCATTACCTTCATCATCTTGTCTAAGATGGAAGAGAGCCTTCACCTGGGCTCAGCTGTTGCCCTTTCTGACTCTAGCTGTTCCACCAGCCCCATGAAAGATTCACTCGTCTGCCTGTTAGCCTGACCCCATAGTCTGAAGGTGGGACCCTGACCTAGGCCTGGAAAGTTTCAAAAGGGAAGCGAAATCTCAAATGAACCTGCAAACTTGGAAATCCCGAGAAGAATAAAGTCAAAACTAAAGAGCTTGAGCAACGGAGAAAACATTACAGAAACTTACTCAGAGTTGGTAGGAACTGCAGATGCTGGAGAATCTGAGATAACAAGGTGTAGAGCTGGATGAACACAGCAGGCCAAGCAGCATCAGAGGAGCAGGAAGGCTGACGTTTCGGGTTCATCCAGCTCTACACCTGGTTATTACAGAAACTTATTCCCTGAGTACTGGATTTTACCAGAAACCAGCCAGGTCTAATTTGACAGAGGGTTTCTCTCCATGGACTTATATGAGTTTTCTCATCCCAAACTTGCCTAATTAAGAATGGTACTATGCCCCATTGGTGACCACTCGTCCGATACTAGCCCAATTTCCCCACTTCTCGTAGGCAGAAGTGCTCGCCACTGCCTTGACAACTGAAGCTGTAGATGAACAATAATCATTGCTAATAGGCCCCTCACTGCTCACTAGATGGAATCTTGTCTTGACGTTCAACATTTGAAGGAGACCTTTAATATTGATGTAAAGAAGGTCCTTACTGGACAATTTTTGCACAGAATTTTCTCAACTAAGGGAGGGAATGGCCTAGTAATATTACCATTGGATTGTTAATCCGGAGACCCAAGTAATGTGCTGGGGACCCGGGTTCAAGTCCTGCCCCAGTAGGTGGTGGAATTTGAATGTGGTAAAAACAAATCCAGGATGAAGAGTTCAGTGGTGACCATAAATCCGTTGTCGATTGTCGGGAAAAACCCATCTGGATCACTAATATCCTTTAGGGACGGAAACTTCCATCCTTACCTGGTCTGGCCTAAATGTGACTCCAGTCCCACAGCAATGTGGTTGACTCTTAACTGCCCTCTGGGCATTTAGGAATGGGCTATAAATATTAGCCCTCATTCTGTATATGAATAAAAAAAAATGGCTCAAATTGTTTAGGGACTGGGAAGATCCTACCTTTCGTCTACAAAGAATATGGTTAAGGATGATCTTATTTTTATCCTTTAGAAGGCTGTCTACTTCAAAAGGAGGTGATGGCGTTGCGGAAATATCATGGACCTGATAAACCAGAGCCCCAAGCTAATGCTCTATGTGGATTTGAATCCCACTGTGGCAGATAGTGAAATTTGAATTCAATAAAATCTGGAATATAAGTAAAAGGTTAGGTCTAATGGTAACCATTGTTAGTTGTTGTTAAAACCCATCTGGTTCACTAATGTACATTCAGGGAAGGAAATCTGCCATTGTTACCTGATCTGGCCTACATGTGAGTCCAGATCTTTATGGCTAGTGATTTTTTAAAAGTACTTGACTTTTCTTTTTAAACAAATGTGAATTTATATTTCACAGTATTTTTAAAGCATTGAAGGTATATATATATATAGCTCCACAGGTCTCCCAACTATTAATGGTTAAAGGAATTAAGCTTTACAGACCGGAGGAGATTAAATGTAGTGATGTTGATGTTGTAACACATCGTGACCCATTGTAATTCTCTCCTTTCACATAAAAAGTGCTAAATTTTAATCCCAGATCTGTGGAATTTGCTGATCTGAAACAGGACAGGAATGAGGAAAATAAAAGTTCCAGCTGTGTTTTCCAGTGCTTTGAAAATTTATGGTGAGTGGGCCATAAATCTACAGAGAGCTTTCAAACTTGGGTCTGTGTATTGTACCTGGAGTGATGATATAGATACTGGCAATGGCTTTCGTATTCCTCTAACAGGGAGAAGGAAACTTGTCTGAATTCTTGCTTTTGAATACAGTCAGGAGATCAAGCTCTGACTATGATAAAATGAAAAAGAAGATAAGACTTGATTTTATTTAATGGCTTTCCTGTGCATAGGTTCCCCCCAAAGCACTTTACAGTGAAATAGTGCTTTTTAAATGCTGGTCCCTATTGTAATGTAGAAAACACAGGAGTCTGTTTATACACAGTAAGATTGCACAAACAACTGTGATAATAACCAGAGAACTTATCCCTCAGCCCTTCCTATCAGCCAGTGAATAAGGAAAAAAAAACGAAGTTGCTGGAAAAGCTCAGCAGGTCTGGCAGCATCTGTGAAGGTAAAAACAGAGTTAATGTTTCGGGTCCAGTAACCCTTCCTCAGAATAAAGAGAACTCAACCTTAATAGTGGGATCTTCAATGTCTACCAGAGGGGGAAGACAGGGCCGTCAGTTTTATCCAAAAACCATCATTGCTGAGTATGTACAGTGCGGGAGTGTGAGCCTGGAATGGTGTGCATGTCCTCAGAGCAGGACACGACAATGTAACCTGTTTCCAAGGCAAGCTTGTTACCCACTGAACAATGAATGACAGCATTTTATGTGCTCCCAGCAAGGCTCAGATGTAAATAATGCACATGCATTATTGGAAAGTGTCAGACTTGTTCAAAAACATACTCCGACAAGGGTCACACTTTCAGCATTGCTGATTAAAGTGGTATTTTTCTCTTGATCTTTGAAAGCTTGGTCTCTCCTGACCTAGTCAGTGATTTTAATCTCCGTGTGATCTCTCACACTACACAAGCAGGTTCAAAGCTATAAAACCGAGGATGAATGGAATTTAAAGCCCAGACTTTCTGCTAGTACTCCACTTATGGAAAATTCAAAGGAGCTATTTCTTTGCTCACTTGTTATGTTTTACTGGGGGATAATGTCAGGTAGTCTGGCCAAAAATACAAAGGCAGAATCTTACCAGAAATTGGCCAACTGTTATTTTTGTGGAGCTTCGTGAAGTGTTTGTCTCTGCAAGGCCCAGTCAGTTTTCTCGTGCCGAACTCGCCTCATTAACTGTGCATCATACCCTGTATGATGCCCTGCTCGTTGAACTCGCGCTCATTCAACCACTCACCATAGGAGGACGTACTCACTTGGGATTCCTGGCATTGGCGCCATCTTTAAAAGGCCATTGTGCACCCAGTCAAATACCATTAGTCCATAGCTGCCTTGCAGAGTTCATGACCTTTGCCCTGATGCAGCAATGGGTGCCCTGCTTTGCCGAGAGGGAACTGGAAGTCCTGGTGGACAGGGTGATGCGGAGCAGGGCTGTCTCAGAGCAGTTCATGACACCAGACCCTGCCAGCCTGTACCAAGTTTGCCTCCCAGGTCCAGAGAAGTGTCCAGAAGTGTAGGAAGCAGATCAGTGACCTTTCCCACTTGGCCAGGATAAGTGCCACCATCTTTCTTCTACTACCCCACATTCACTGTATCTCTGCTACTGCACCCACTTTCTACCTTCTTCATTGTTGCATACAGTATCTTCCTTCGCTTGTTATCATCCATCCAAAGTCCCCAGATTAATAACCTAATTGACCTTTACAGCAGCTCCCACTCACTCAGAACATCTCACTAATTTTTCTCCTCACTTGCACAAGTACCAATAACTGTGCTAACCATGTTCATCTCACTCAGTCCCTCCTTTGTCTTGTTCCAGGAGATAACAGCCCACAGTAAGGCAGGAAGATGCAAAACAGCTTGGTGGGGTCCCCAACATTTGTCTCCTCAGCCCTTATGAAGAGAGGAGCCAGACTGTGAGAGACCATGCTCAAGCCCCTGGACTGATATCGGAGGCTCCCCTCGATGTCCTGCGCCAGACTCCTCATGGTTTTGGAAACCTCGATCAAATCTCCTCTCAGTCTTTACCTTTCCAGGGAAAACCATTCCAGTTTCTCCAATCTGTTTACAAGACTCGAGCTCTTCATCAATGGAACCATTCTCCTGAATCTTTTCTACATCCTCTCTGTTGCTGGTACATTCTTATAAATGTTGTGCCCAGAACTGGATACAATACTTAATTTTGTATTCTTTGCTCCTATTAATAAATCCTGTGTGCATTAATAACCACTCAATCAATCTGGCCTGCCACCTTGAATGGTTTCTGCACGTATACACCCAGGTCCCTCTGCTCCTGCACCTACTTTAGAACTATACCCTTGGTTTTATATTGAGTCTCTGCAGTGTTCCTTCCAAAATGAATTGATGGAAGGGATGCCTGCAGTTGGCACCTGGTTGTAAGGGGTTTTAGCTAAACGTTCACCTTAAAGATGGATGAAGATATTGGATAGAAATGCTGCCAGAAATCCTTCATGTAATACCAGATTACGGGCTTACTAGTATTAAGTGGTGAAGCACTGACTACAATAAATCTTTGGTAGAAGAGACATATACTTAAGTAACAAGTAAGTAGTTTAGTTTATTACATAGTTGTAAAAAACATGTTCCTGTAACATCTAACTAGCTAACTAAATTACACCAGGATATGATTGCTGCACTAGATAGGCAATAATAAAATATGGTTATTTCCTAAAAGATACAAGGCTAAACCTTAGCAATGTAGTGGTTACTTCAGAACTGAGTAATACCTCCCAGAAATTGATTCTAAAAATGACACAGTGGGCAGAATCATTATCCTGGAAAAAACAGCAGGGATGAGAGATACATTAGTGTGGTAGGCAGAATTCCCACAAGCTGAAAGCAAATCTGGATTTGGCAAAAATGGAAAATCCCTGCCTAAAAGGATACTATGACAAAAATACATTTATTTTGTGGTTGGTTCCTTAGTTTGCAGACGTTTCATTACCCTGCTCATCAGTGCAGCCTCCGATGAAGCGCTGTTGTGTTTTCCTGCCTGGCATTTAAACTGTGGGGTCTGTTGGAATTGGTTACCTCATTTCTGTTTTTTCTTCGCAGTGTTATATATGATAGGGTCTAATTCTACATGTTTATTGATGGCCTTCTTGGTGGAGAACCAGGCCTCTAGGAATTCCTGTGCTTCTCTCTGTTTGGCCTGTCCTAGGATCCTGGTGTTGTCCCAATCGAACTGGTCGTTCTCCTTATCCATGTGAATGGAGACGAGTTAGTATTGATCGTGTCTTTTTGTTGCTAGTTGGTGTTCATGTACTCTTGTGGCCAATTTCCTTCCTGTCTGTCCGATGTAATGTTTGTCACAGTCTTTGCATGGGACCTTGTATATCACGTTGGTTCTGTCCATTGTGGGTAAGGGGTGTTTGCTTCATGTTAGCAGTTGGCGTAGGGTTGATGCAGGGCCAACAGGGAATTTCTGACAAAGGTACACAGAAAGGCCACACACACGGATCAAGTCCTGAATTTCAACAGCAACCACCACAATGCCCACAAACGGAGTTGCGTAAGAACGCTATTTAAACAAGCGACAACACGCTGCAGCAACCTAGAACTACGCCAAAATGAAGATGAATACTTCTACCAAGTATTTAAGGACAACGGGTACCCGAACAGCTGGGTTCAATGATGCCTATCACACAAACAACAGCAGGAAGATACAGTACGCCCTGACACACTCGTCACATTACCATTCGTCAAGGATATATCCGAACTGACCACAAGATTCCTACGAACATTGGGCATCAGAGTGGAACACAAACCTACATTATCCCTATGCCAACTGCTAACTCGAACCAGAGACCCCTTACTCACTATGGACGAAACTAGCGTGATATACAAGCAGGGTAATGAAATTTCTGCAAACTAACGAACCAGCTCAGCGAGCGAACCAACCACAGGATCCACACTCCGAGCTACAAATCCACTCAAGAACCTCATACATTTATCTTATATCTTTAACATACTAAAACAATCAGGAACTGACCAGGAGTACATTAGAAAAGTCAAGATTGGAGGTAACAAAGGGAATGGATGAGGTTTCCAACAGTAGATGAGCCAAGGCAAGGGCAAGAGACAGGCGATGTTATGTGGGCAGTCTTGATGAGGGAGCGGACATGGAGTTGGATGTCTAGCTCAGGATCAGGTAGGATGCTAAGTTTTTGAAAGTACTTGTTCAGCCTCACACAAAGGCCAGGTAAAGCAATAGGGTCACTGCCTAAGGAATGGAGTTTCTAAAGGGATGGTGGTAATAGTTTTGGTCTTGCTAATATTTAATCAGAATAAATCTCTGCCCATCCAGTAATGTATTATTGCAGTGTATCACATCAGAGGGAGTTGGGGGGGTGTTGGGAGCAAAAGTGGTGAGATAGCGATGGACATCAGCAGCAGGCTTGTTTTTTTGATTATAATTCTGGGATTTTTCTTCTAGGTCAACTTCCTAAATTCCGTTCAAGAAGATCAATGCTGAAAAAAACAGAGGTAAGAACATGATATTTTTCTGCCATTCCAATAAAGCTCTACAATAAGAATAATGCATTTTTCATTTATTTTTCTTCATATGCAATTGCTTAATTGAGGTCTCTCTGTGGGAGAAAAAGAATAATCGCCCTGTACTAGGCTTTCTGTGCAGGTGAGGAGACAAATGTTGGGGACCCCACCACCCATAGAAATCTCAGGCCCTTGAGTCTAGGCAACTTCCTTGTAAATTTCTTCTGCACTCTTTCCATTTTATTAATAGGACCAATGTGGACATGTATGTGTGGAACTGCAGGAGGTGGGTGAGGTCCTCAATGAATATTTCTCCTCTGTGTTTACCGTGCAGAAGGACATGAAGGCTTGGGAACTTGGGGAAGTTAGTGCCGATATCTTGGGGACAGTCCATATCACGATAGAGGAAGTGTTGGAAGTATTAGAGGGTATGAAGGTGGATAAATCTCCTGGCCCTGACCAGATAAATCCAAGAACTCTGTAAGAGGCAGAGAAGAAATTGTGGGGACCCTGGTTGATACATTTGCATCATCGTTAGCCACGGGTGAGATCCCGGAAGACTGGAGGATAGCGAATGTTGTGCCCTTATTCAAGAAGGGCTGCAAAGAAAAACTTGGGAATTATAGACCAGTAAGCCGAACATCTGTGGTAGGTAAGTTACTTGAGAAGATTCTGAAGGATAAGATATGCATGCATTTTGAAATACAGGATTTGATTAGGAGTAGCCAGTATGGTTTCATGCATGGGAGATCATGCCTCACAAATTTGTTAGAGTTCTTTGGTGAAGTGACCAGGAAGGTTGATGAGGGCAGGGCGGTAGATGTAGTCTGTGTGGATTTCAGTAAGGCCTTTGATAATGTTTCACATGGTAGGCTGCTCTGGAACGTTAGATCTCATGGAATCCAGGGATACAAATTGGATGCACAGTTGACACAGTAGGAAGCAGAGAGTAATAGTGGAAGGATGCTTATCGGACTGGAGTCCAGTGACTAGTGGTGTACCTCAGGGGCTGGTGCTGGGCCCATTGCTGTTTGTTATCTATATCAATGATTTGGATGAGAATATACAAGACCTGAATAGTATGTTTGTGGATGACACTAAAATAGGCGGTATTGTGGACAGTGAGTAAGGTTATCAGAAATTGCAGTAGGATCTTGATCAGCTGGAGAAGTGGGCTGAGAAATGGCAAATGGAATTTAATATAAATAAGTACGAGGTGTTGCATTTTGGAAAGTCAAATCAAGGCAGGAGTTTCATGGTGAATAGTTGGGTGTAGTGGAACAGAGGGACCTTGGAGTCAGGTGCACGGTTCTCTGAAAGTAGAGTCACAGGTAGACAGGGCAGTGAAGAAAGCTTTTGGCACCCTGGCCTTCATCAGTCAGGGCATTGAGTATAGAAGTTGGGAAGTTACGATGCAGTTGTACATGACGTTGGTGAAGCCACACTTGGAGTATTGTGTTCAGTTTTGGTCACGTTGCTAAGGAAGGTTATTAGTAAACTGGAAAGAATGCAGAAGAAATTTACAAGGATGTTGCCAGGACTCAAGGGCCTGAGATTTTCTTTAGAGCATAGGAGCGGAGGGGGGATCTTATAGAAGTCTATAAGATTATGAGAAGCATAGATAGGGTGAATGCACTCAGTCCTTTTCCCAGGGTTGGGGAATCAAGGACCAGAGGGCATCAGTTTAAGGTAAGAGGGGAAAGAACACATTGGAACCTGAGGAGCAACTCTTTTACACAGAGGGTGGTACGCATATGGAATGAGCTGCCAGCAGAAGTGGTTGAGGTGGGTACATTAACAACATTTAAAAGGCATTTGCACAAATACATGGAAAGGAAATGTTTAGAATGATATGGGCCACGTGCAGGGAAATGGGGTTAGCGTGAAGGACATTTTGTTCAGGATGGACCAGTTTGGGCCGAAGGGCCTGTCTCCGAGCCGTAGGACCCTATGACTAGGATTTTTAATGTTCAGTGCAAGGAATTATTAAGAAGTGAAAGCCCAATGAATTAGAGAGAACCATCTGAGTTTTGTTTTAGGGAAGGAAACTGCTGTGGGTCTGGTGTCACATGTAGGCTGGACCAAGTAAGGATGGCAAAGTTGGTGACTCTTAACTGCCCTTTGGGCAATGAGGGATGCACAGTAATTGCTGGCTCAGCCAGCGATGCCCACATCCTATGAATGAATAAGGAAAAAAAACCTTGAAGCATGGCTTGGTAATTTGTCATCAAACAGGAGATAGAGGGGTGGAATACTGTGGTTTGATTTGCCTTTACTGATGCAACCTTCAGTTGATATACCCTCGTGGATTACCCTGTTGGAGTCTACGTTCCAGTGCTCAATCCTACATTACTGAGAAACTGCTCTCTTAGCTGATACTGCCTCCGCTCTTGTTACATCTCGGTCTCTGTCTTACCCAAAACTGACCATTACCTGACTTTTGGAAGTTTGACAACCCTTTATTTATACACTATCATATATTACACTGATCTCTGTAGTATAATTCTCTAGTACAGGCTAATCCACTCCCTCTTTGGAGGGCCTTGATAGCAGTGACCGCTAATGTGAGTGTCACATTATCTTATAAACCAGGCATGTCCAGGAGTGATGGGCCACATTTCAATTCTTTTCTTGTTCGAGCAGTTGATGAGCGACTTTCAGGAAAATTAAATTTGGAACCCCACTGAACATGAATTTCCAAATGAAATTGAAAATGTGAAGAAAACTCCACTTGCTTGAAGAAAAAAATGTCAAAACAATAAACTGATAATTCCTGAAATGAATAATTAATAAAGACAGCCATTTAAAAGTGTCAAACAACAGAGCTAATTAATAAACCCTTTCACTTAAAAAGCAGAGAAAGATGGTGAGGTCCCAAGCCCTGGTCACCAGGGAAGAGAGGGAACTGGGCTAAGCTAAAGAGTTGGGTTGACCAAACCTTGACCTTGTGTTGGCCTCTGGGGTGAGCAGGTCTGGATTGAATCCATTGAGGGTGGAGATTAGAAGCAGGTGGCCTTTCATTTTTCTCTTCTGCCATCCCAGTGTGTGGCTGGTTTGTTTGGAGCAAGTAGGCGTATAGTGAGGGTCTGTGTGTGTGCCTGGTTCAAAGACTCTCATACACACAGATTCACGCACAGTGTCCCTCACACCACGAGACTAGTAATCCAATAAACCCAGGCTCATTCAGGGAACATGGGTTTCAATCCCACCACAGCTGGTGGTGAAATTTGAATTCAATAAAAATCTGGAATTAAAAGTTTGCCCAACGATGACCATGTGACTATTGCTGATTCTCATAAAACCCATTAGGTTTGCTAATGCCCTTTAGGGAAAGAAATCTGCTGCCCTTACCTGGTCTGACCTACGTGTCATTCCAGACCCACAACAATGTGTTTGACTCTCAAGTGTCCTCTGGGTAATTAGGAATGGGCAATAAATGCTGGTCTAACCAGCAACATTCAAATCCCATGAACAAATAAAGACAAACAGACTTGCTGTTTTTCAGACACACACTCACACAAAGCCCTGGTCAAGGTGGCCTACTCTGCCAGTTTGACTGCAGTTTTTCAGGGGGCTGGCTCTTGCCCAAGGAGGGTGAGAGTCTTGTTCCCCACACTGGGTTTCTCCACCGCCCGCCCCCACATGCCCCTCTCTGCCCTGCCCCGTGCAAATGCTGTTGAACCAGAAAACTAGTCACCCCCACTTACCTTCCTACCAAGTACTGCTCATCCAATCGCAGACTGTTTTCTTCTTGCATTTCCTGTTAGCAGCAGCAAGTGAGGAATAGCCAGTGACTGGAGGGAGCAACTCTCCAGTATCTTCCAAAAATCCACTTGATTTGATTTTATTTGATTTGATTTATTGTCACACGTACCTAGGTGCAATGAAAAGTTTTGTTTTGCATGCAGTACAGGCAGATCATTACATACAAAGTACATTAGCATAATAGAACAAAGCGAAGAATGCAAAGTTATGGCTACAAAGAAGGTACACAAAAAGCGAGATCAACATTAGATTTGAAGTTTTGAGAGGTCCATTCAGAAGTCTAATAACAGCGGGGAAGAAGCTGTTCTTGAATCTGTTGGTTCGTGTGTTTAAGCTTTTGTGTCTTCTGCCTGATGGAAGAGGTTGGAAGAAATTTTAACCAGGTTGGGAGGGGTCTTTGATGTTGGCTGTCTTTCCAAGGCATTGGGAAGTGTAGGTGGAGTCAATGGATGGAACAGTGGCTTACGTGAAGGTCTGGGCTGTGTTCACAACGCTCTGTAGTTTCACACAGTCCCGAGCAGAGCAGTTACTGTACCAGGCTGTGATGCATCCAGATAGACTGCTTTCTATGGTGCATTTAATCAAGTCTATAACTTTGCCAGTTCACATGGCCATGTCCATGTGTTTTGGCCTCGGCTTGGTGGATTACATGGAGCCTCCATATAGGCCACCTGCTGGATGCATCTTGGTGTCATTTACATTTGCGTTCCCATTGTAGCACAAAATATATAAATGATATATATAGGATATGACAGGTGATGTTACCAAGGCAACTGCATGGGGACCTCATCTTTTTACCATATAAGTAACTTACATGAAAGAATGGGTTGCTGCGTGTTTTAGTTTGCAGATAATGCTCAGTTAGGAGACACAGGATGTGGTGTGGGTGGCAGTAGGAAGTTGCAAATGGGTAAAAATAGGATTGATCAGAGTTTAATGTAGGTGAGTGTGAGGTCACTTACCTGAGATGTGGGACAGAAAAATCACACTTGGAAGAGGAAGTGGAGTTGTGGTAATGTCAAATCATCAGTTTAGAGCTTTTATTCCTGACCCATCTTTACCCTTTTCCATAACTAATTTAAATATAACTGAGGTACAGTCACTATATCGAAAATGGTCTCCTACTGATAAACCTTTCATCTGCCTGGGCTCATTTCTAAATATTAGGTCCAGAACTGACCCCTCCCTTGTTGGACTTTCTGCATACTGGCTAAAAGTGTCCTTCTGAGTGTGACTTAAGAATTTTGCTCCCTTCCTAACTTGAGCACTAAAACTGTCCCAGTTAATATTCAGGTAGTTGAAATCTTCTCCTGCTATTGCCTTGTTATTGTTACACTTCTTTGAAATTTGATTTCACATTGCTCATTTATCTCTCCCTGATTGTCTGGGGACTTATAGTATCATCAGGGACTTATAGTAAGCAGACAGTAGCATGTTTGCCCCTCAGCTATATTTTTAATTTTACCCATTTGGCCTCATTTAATGATCCTTTCAACCTATCACTTCTCCTCACTGCTATAATTGATTCTTTGACCAATATTTTGACCCCCTCATCTTCCTGTCCTATCACTATCTTGTCAGAATACCTACCTCTAAGACTGGTGAACTGCCATCTGCCCATCTTGCAGTCAAGTCTTGGTCATGCTGTCGTATTGTACTCCCATATCCCTATTAGTGCCCTCGGCTCATCTGTCTTATTTCTCGGGCTATGGAAATGGAACTTAAAATATGTTCCATTTAGCTTTGCTAAATTCACTTCTTCTTTATCTAGCCTATATTCCGTCTGGTTTCCAGACTCACTTGTGTTATAAGTTCTAATGCCATCTTAGCTTTTGATGGCACAGTGGCTCAGTTAGCACTGCTGCCTCACAGCGCCGGGAACCCGGGTTCAATTCCACCCTTGGGTGACTGTGTGGAGTTTGCACATTCTCCCCGTGTCTGTGTGGGTTTCCTCTGGGTGCAACAGTTTCCTCCCACAGTCCAAAGATGTGCAGGTTAGGTGGATTGGCCATGCTAAATTGCCCGTAGTGTCCAGGGATGTGAAGACCAGGTGGGTTAGCCATGGGAAATGTAGGATTACGGGGATAGGGTAGGGGGATGGGTCTGGGTGAGTTGCTTTTTGGAGGGTCAGCGTGGACCTGAATGGCTTGCTTCCGCACTGTAGAGGTTCTGTGATTCCGTCACCTCTGAACCACCTGTCAGGATCCTATCCTCTTGCCAGTCTAGTTTAAATCCAGCCCAACAGCAGGAGAAATCCTACCACACCCCCAGTGAGGACGTGGATCCTGTTCCTGTAAAGACATAACCTGCCCAAATTATAAAGTTCCAATTCCACACCCTCCATCCCACACCCCCAGAAATGGTCCCAATGCCTCAGGAATCTAAAACCCTCCCTTCTGCACTATTTCTCCAGCCACGTGTCCATCTGCTCCATCCTTCTCTTTCCTGTCCTCACTACTGTGTGGTACAGGAAGTCATCCACAGATTACTGCCTCTGAAACTTTGCTTTTCACTTTCCTGCCAAACTCCCTGAAGTCTGCTTCACTTCTCTTCCTTCCTGCGTCATTGGTTCCAACATAGACCCCAGCCTCTGCCTGTCCGCCCTCTCCTTTCAGAATGCCCTGCAGCCCTTCCATAAGACTGGCTCCATTCTGCAGTCACGTTTACAGCCACAGTGTGCCTGTCTATTTTCCTCACTAATGGATCCCCTACCATTATTGCCCTTTCACAATTCTTCCTCCCTCCCTATACAGCTGGATCACCACAGTGCCATGGCCTTGGGTCTGGCTGGCATCCACAGAGGAGCCATCACTCTTACTGTCTTCCAAGGCCAAAAACACACACTTTTGTGAGTGAGATGCACCCAGAAGTCCCCTCACAACGTGCCAGGTCCCTTTCTTTTATCTGGCCATTCCCTCTCATCCCACAATTCCTTAGGTTTGCCGAGTGACCACAGCCTGAATCGTGCTATCCACCAATCTCCCTGCCTCATCAATGCATCATTATGCTGACAGGTGCCTCTCAAGCTTGAACCTAAAACTCAGGTTACTCCAGCCGGAGGCATTTCCTGCACACGTGGGTCATCCAGACCACCTGGAGCAAACCATGGGCCTCCAGACAGATCTTCACTAAATGGAATATTGATCCTTTGCTTTTATTTCACCCTTGCTCCTACTTATGTATAGACTAAAAAAATCTTATACATATTGATACCAGACAAACGACCAGACCCTCTTAATTCTATTCAGTGAAAAGATTTAGTTTGGAATTTCTAAAATATTAGTTACCTATGTAAACTTTTTACGCCGCACCTACATTCTTAAATAATATTCAGTCACAAGGGACAAGAGAGAAACCCTCGCCGATTACCTACCTGCTCACCTATCATAGAATCCCTACAGTGTGGAAACAGGCCCTTCGGCCCAACAAGTCCACACCGACCCTCAGAACACTCACCCAAACCCATCCCCCTATAACCCACCTAATCTACACATACCTGAACACTATGGGGGAATCTAGCATAGCCAATCCACCTAACCTGCACATCTTTGGACTGTGGGAGGAAACTGGAGCACCCGGAGGAAACCCATGCAGACACAGGGAGAATGTGCAAACTCCACACAGACAGTCACCTGAGGGTGGAATTGACCCCGGGTTCCTGCCGCTGTGAGGCAGCAGTGCTAACCCCTGAGCCGCTGTGCCACTCACATGTTGTTGAAGCAATACTACTGCCAATCTCTCTGCTTCTTCCTCTGTGTGCTCACTGCTCATTTTAACCTCACTGCCCCCTCACTGGTCTCTCTGCTTCTGGGGCTTCTTTGTTCTTGCTGTCGTTTTAACAAGTTTCAGACAGACCATAGATCGTCTTTCACGGAGTTGATTGTCCTCGAGACAGTTGAAGATCGTCTCGGTTTGCATCCCAGGGAACAGCCGTAGGATGCAGAGAGTTCCGTGTCACAGAGCTGCTTGGGGATGAACCTTGACAAAAACCACTGTGTCTTTCTCCAGACTTCCTTTGCAAAGGCACATTCCAGAAGGAGCTGTGTGACAGTCTCAGCCCTCACCCACAGCTTCTTCTCCCTGCTATTGCTGTTCCTTTTTAACCTAGCTGCTGCCTGTCCTGGGTCCAACACCAGTCTGTCTGCTTCTGTCTCACCTCTGCCACTCCTCTTAATGATGCTAACAGCCTGTCTTGGGGTCCGCATCTCTCCTGTTCCTCTACATTGATGATTTCTTTAAATACATAATATGACAAGAAAGCTTTGTTTTTACTAGACTTTCTCTAGACTATATAAATTGATCAATTAACCAATGTGGCTAAAACCTTCTCACTGCAACCTAGTCTTTCCTTTGTTACTTGAGAAGGTCAGAAATCACACGACACCTGGTTATAGTCCAACAGGTTTGCTTGGAAACATAAGCTTTCAGAGCGTTGCTCCTTTGTCAGGTGAGATTCCAAGAGCTTGTGTTTTCAAATAAACCTGTTGGACTATAACAGGTGGGTTATAGGGGGATGAGTCTGGGTGGGATGTTCTGAGGGTCGGTGTGGACTTGTTGGGCTGAAGGGCCTGTTTCCACACTGTAAGGATTCTATGATAGGTGTTGTGTGACTTCTGACCTTGTCCACCCCAGTCCAACACCAGCACCTCCACATATTACTTGAGAAGGTGAAAGGTGACCCAAATTATCTTTGCCTCTGTTATACTGGGTGACAATTAATGTTAATTCCTGCCACTTTGGGTCAGTTGTTCAAGAGCACATGTTTCCAAGATGGTGTGTCAAGGCAGGCTGCCTTGCTCACCTCATTTGATGGAGGTTCCTGTGTCTATACTGTTAAAAGAAAATTACAGGTGAACCCCTCATGTAGTAAATAGCCCTGCCTCAAGATTCGCACTTGTGCCTCAGTAACAGGCATTCACCATTGCTGATTCACAGTTATTTTGCCCATGATATTGGCTGCCACAATCTCACTAACGTATTCTTCGCGTTAACATTTTCTTTTACAAATTATAACTGATTTTGTCTCCCAGCAGAATAGAACAAAGGGAGGTAGAAACACCATAGCAGCAGCCGCAGTATTGTCCTGGAAACCAGAAAACACAGACTTCTTGTATTGTTGTCACAATTCTGAAGCTTTCTTCCCACCTCAAGTAATTTCATTACTTAAGGGAAAATATTAACATGCTTTTTCAATGTATGTAGAATAACAAAATGCTGCTTTGTAGCTTAGCTGCTACTGCATACACATGGAATTTAGCATTTGTACAGCTATACAGTTATTGTAGATGCCATTAGCTATTGCCAAGTTTATATCTGGCATTTGAGGGCTGTCATAATATTGACAAACAACTAAAAATATCTTGTCGTGATCCAGAATGTCACTCTGCATGCAGTTCACACTATTTTCATGTCATGGGAATCTGGGTATAGGAGTAGGTCATTCAACGTCTCACATTTGTACCACCATTCAGTTAGATCATGACTTATCTGTAACTTACCTTTTTCGGTTTATATCCTCTTAATACCCTTGACTAACAAAAACCCATCAGTCACACTAGAAGAGAGACTGGATCAGTTAGGACTATATTCACAGGAGGTTAGAGTGAAGAGGGGTCTCACAGAAATCTATAAAATTCCAGCAGGACTAGACAGGGTAAACACAGAAAGGATGCTTTTGATGAGCAGACAGTCCAGAACCAAGGTTCACAGCCAGAGGCTATGAGATAAGCCTTTTAGGACTGAGATAAGGAGAAATGCTTTCACCCAGAGAGTGAGCCTGTGGAATTCTCTGTCGTAGAAAGTGGTTGAGACCAATTGTTTTCAAGAAGGGGTTGTATACAGTTCTTAGGGCTAAAGAGATCAATGATTATGGGGAGAAAGCAGGAAAGGGGTAATGAGTTGGATGAACAGCCATGATCATGTTGAATGATGGAACAGGCTCGCAGGGTTGAATTGTCTACTCCTGCTCCTAATTTCTGTGTTTTTCCGAGGAAGACCATTTGAGGAATCAGAGTGTTATTCATTTTGTGGACTAGGAGCTGAACATTGATTAATCAAAGTGGAAAACAGTGTTGCACAATTAAAATTATTGCCATTTCCCTCCGATCTTAACTTTCACCCATACAGACAAGTTTACCTATTCCAGGAGACCATTGGTAAAAGAATGTGGAGGTCTTTTGATGACTTCAACCAGTGTCATAAAACTAAAAGGTTAACGAGTTATCCAGCTCAATGTGCAAAATGACTAGTGTTTGCCTATGTAGTATTACAGTCCAAAAGGCAGTTAAATTGTTTGTCATGCATTTTGCCTATGCAACAACAAAAGGCTCACTTCAAAAATAGCTTACTGGCTATAAAGCATTTTGGAACATTCTGAGATTGTGAAATGTGCTATATAAATATAGGTTTGACCAATCAGAGGCCAGTTGCCTGCAAATCAGCAGCCTGTTGACCATGCTGTACAAATTTGTTTTTCCCTTTCAAATTTAGTATTCTTGCATCCGTCCTGATGACTGCAAGATGAATAGCTTCCTATCTCTTTTATTCAGCAATAAATTACTTAAAATGGGGTCACTACTTCCTTTCTTTAGTCGTATTAATAGAAATCTTTGTCATAATAAAGGTGCTTGGACTAAATACTTGGGACAAACCCAGTAGTGGCTACCCCAGATCTATGCAAAATATTTCCTGAAGTGAAATGGACCAAAATAACAGCACAAGTGAACCAAGGGGAATTGGATTTATCCGAGCTAGCAGCACATAGCAGTCTCCTCTTTACTCCACCTGATTTTTTTTATCTGCTAAAGTTTACTGAACAGTAGTTCACATGCTTTTTGGAAACTCATTTTCTAGACTCACTGGGCTGAATTCTTTTGGCCCCTAACGGGAGAATGTATGGAGATACAGAATTCTCTGAGGGTGGCTGGTGTGCTGGTTCCTCAGCTCCATCCTGTCCCAGTCTGTTTTCCAAGCAGGCACTCAGTTCAGTTGGTTACAGGCCTATTGTTAGAAGCTGACTAAAATTCTGCATGCTTCAGGTGCTATCTCTCCAGCCACAACTCCAGCCCTGAAGGACCTTCCAGCTTCAACAGCACTCTTAATGGTACATTTCCCCTTAAGGCACATAATCAGCCAATCAACGGAAAATCAAATGTCCACTGATCATTCCACACATTATTCATTTGAACATGCAAATGAGGAGAGGTAGGCCATTTAGCCCTTCAACTCTGCCATTCAATATGAGACAACAAGGTGCAGGGCTGGATGAACACAGCAGGCCAAGCAGCATCATAGGAGCAGGAAGGCTGACATTTCGGGCCTAGACCCTTCATCAGAAATGGGGGAGGGGAAGGAGGTTCTGAAATAAATAGGGAGAGAGGGGGAGGCGGATAGAAGATGGATAGAGGAGAAGATAGGTGGAGAGGAAACAAACAGGTCGAAGAGGCGGGGATGGAGCCAGTAAAGGTGAGTGTAGGTGGGGAGTTAGGGAGGAGATAGGTCA
Organism: Rhincodon typus; assembly: GCF_021869965.1. Classification (NCBI taxonomy): domain Eukaryota; kingdom Metazoa; phylum Chordata; class Chondrichthyes; order Orectolobiformes; family Rhincodontidae; genus Rhincodon; species Rhincodon typus. The sequence continues at coordinate 28,142,306 of NC_063364.1, read as the reverse complement.
GTCCAGGGAGGACGGACAGGTCAAGGGGGCGGGATGAGGTGGGAGGAGGGGATAGGTGGGAGGAAGAACAGGTTAGGGAGGCGGGGACGAGCTGGGCTGGTTTTGGGATGCGCTATGGTGTGGGGAGATTTTGAAGCTTGTGAAATCCACATTGATACCATTGGGCTGCAGTGTTCCCAAGCGGAATATGAGTTGCTGTTCCTGCAACCTTCTGGTGGCATCGTTGTGGCACTGCAGGAGGCCCAGGATGGACATGTCATCTGAGGAATGGGAGGGGGAGTTGAAATGGTTCGCGACTGGGAGGGGCAGTTGTTTATTGCGAACCGAGCGTAGGTGTTCTGCAAAGCGGTCCCCGAGCCTCCGCTTGGTTTCCCCGATGTAGAGGAGGCCACACCGGGTACAGCGGATGCAGTATACCACATTGGCAGATGTGCAGGTGAACATCTGCTTGATGTGGAAAGTCTTCTTGGGGCCTGGGATGGGGGTGAGGGAGGAGGTATGGGGGCAGGTGTAGCACTTCCTGTGGTTGCAGGGAAAACTGCTGTGTGTGGTGGGGCTGGAGGGGAGTGTGGAGCGGACAAGGGAGTCACGGAGAGAGTGGTCCCTCCGGAAAGCAGATAAGGGTGGGGAGGGAAAGATGTCTTTGGTGGTGGGGTCGGATTGCAGATGGCGGAAGTGTCGGAGGATGATGCGTTGGATCCGGAGGTTGGTGGGGTGGTACGTGAGGA
>NC_063364.1:28011035-28096578 GCF_021869965.1 Rhincodon typus | reverse complement strand
GCCAGGCAGCATCAGAGGAGCAGGAAAGTTGACGTTTCAGGTCATTTTGGGATCGTATCGGAAAGGTCCCGACCCGAAACGTCAACTTTCCTGCTCCTCTGATGCTGCCTGGCCTGCTGTGTTCCTCCAGCTCCACACTGTGTTATCTCAATCACTGCCATGGCCCCTGCTTCAGAGTTAGGATCTCTATATTACCACCATCTAGAATACTCTGCATATTTCCCTTGCATGTTTGCATCCACAGGTATTTTATGTTAATCTGGCGAATGCCAAAGGATTATGAAAGTTAGATCACTGGAAGGATTTAAAGAGGAGGTTGATAGATTTTTGATACATCAGGAAATTGAGGGCTATGCTGAACTGACACAGAAGTGGAGTTGAAGTCTGGGGCTGATCATCCATAGTTTTGTTGAATGGCAGGGCAGTCTTGAAGGGCCTACTCCTGCTTCTATTTCTTATGTTCGTAATAATCTGGCAGAGTAAGTAGCAGGAGTGGGTCTGTCTTCAACATAGGTTTATTCACATTACCCAGTACAGGATACACAGTGATTCCTTTTCATTTTCATTTCCACAGATGACCACCCCTAGGTGGAAATTGAATTTTTTTTACCTGTTTGGGTATGTTAGGTGACACACCCAGGTCCATCCTGAGATGGGAATTGAACCGTCTGACCCAGAGGTAGAGATGCTACCATTACACCACCAGAACCCTTTAATATAATTTTTTAATCCACCTGTTTGGACATATTGGGCCAGATGTTCCAAGGAGTGGCAATCACATGCACATAGCCACTCAATTCCTTCTTAATATTCAGAAAGACCTTTCTGCCAGGAGGTTTCAGTCAGGGTTCCTTCCAAATGCAGAGTGAACATTAATTCTGGCATGGTCAGGGAAAGGCAAATCATTCTTCCTTTTTCACAGAAGTTGGTTGCTGCTTTCTGCGATTTAAAGATCCAGCATTGCAGGCAGACATTCTGACAGCTCCTGTGAAAGGCTAAATACATATGATATGTAGGACTTTAGTGTGCCAGGAGGTAGGGTGCTAGGAGGGTAGGGTGCCAGATGGGTAGGGACAGGGTTATCACCTCCAGTGTGAAGGAGATGGTGTAGTCAGGGTGGCATTACTGAGTTACCCAGAAGTTAGACACTATTTTTATTTGTCTAATCTTTTCTGGGTAACAATTTAATTAACTATCCAACTTAAATGGATACTTTAGAGGGTTTCAGACACAGGGGAATTGCCTAGCAGAATCTTCAATTTCCTGGTTATTCCTTTGGAATCTGCTACATCAGGGATTCTGAGATAGTAAGAACTGCAGATGCTGGAGAATCAGATAACAAGGTGTAGAGCTGGATGAACACAGCAGGCCAATCAGCATCAGAGGAGCAGGAAGGCTGACGTTTCGGGCCTAGACCCTTCTTCAGAAATGGGAGAGGGGAAGGGGGTTCTGGAATAAATAGGGAGAGAGGGGGAGGCAGATAGAAGCTGAATAGAGGAGAAGATAGGTGGAGAGAAGACAGACTGGTCAAAGAGGCGGGGATGGAGCCAGTAAAGGTAAGTGTAGGTAGGGAGGAGATAGGTCAGTCCAGGGAGGACGGACAGGTCAAGGGGGCGGGATGAGGTTAGTAGGTAGGAGATGGGGGTGGGGATTGAGGTGGGAGGAGTGGATAGGTGGGAGGAAGGACAGATTAGGGAGGCGGGGACGAGCTGGGGTGGTTTTGGGATGCGGTAGGGGGAGGGGAGATTTTGAAGCTTGTGAAATCCACATTGATACCATTGGGTGCAGGGTTCCCAAGCGGAATATGAGTTGCTGTTCCTGCAACCTTCGGGTAGCATCGTTGTGGCACTGCAGGAGGCCCAGGATGGACATGTCGTCTGCGGAGTGGGAGGGGGAGTTGAAATCGTTCGCAACTGGGATGTGCAGTTGTTTAGTGTGAACCAAGTGTAGGTGTTCTGCAAAGTGGTCCCCAAGCCTCCGCTTGGTTTCCCCGATGTACAGGAGGCCACAATGGGAACAGCGGATGCAGTATACCACATTAGCAGATGTGTCGGTGAACATCTGCTTGATGTGGAAAGTCTTCTTGGGGCCTGGGATGGGGGTGAGGGAGGAGGTATGGGGGCAGGTGTATGGGGGCAATTGACAGGTTTTCATTTTACAGAATGTGCTCACTGTACAAGTTTACAGCTTTGAGTTTAGTTTCATTTTAATGGTGTGAATGGTAACGTTTATGGAGACTGGTGCAAACGTCAGTGGCAAAGCAGGATTTGTAAGCATGTACCTTGCTACACCAACCCCAATTTATAGCATTTCACTTTATTCACGTTATGACATGAGGGCAGAGTAACAATTCTTGTGCTAAAGTCAAAATGTGCCGGGTGAGGTGGGGCTGGAGGGGAGTGTGGAGTGGACAAGGGAGTCACAAAGAGAGTGGTCCTTCCGGAAAGCAGATAAGGGTGGGGAGGGAAAAATGTCTTTGGTGGTGGGGTCGGATTGCAGATGGCGGAAATGTTGGAGGATGATGCGTTGGATCCGGAGGTTGGTGGAGTGGTACGTGAGGAAGAGGGGGATTATTTTTTGGTTGTTATTGCGGGGAGGGAGTGTGAGGGATGAGTTGCGGTAAATGCAGGAGACACGGTCGAGGGTGTTCTGGACCACTGAGGGGGGGAGGTTGCGGTCCTTGAAAAACGAGGACATCTGAGATGTACGGGAGTGGAATGCCTCATCCTGGGAGCAGATGCGGCAGAGGTGAAGGAATTGGGAATAGGGGATGGCATTTTTGCAGGAAGGTGGTTGGGAGGAGGTGTATTCTCGGTAGCTGTGGGAGTCGGTGGGCTTGAAATGGATATCGGTTTCTAGGTGGTTGCCGGAGATAGAGACAGAGAGGTCCAGGAAGGAGAGAGAGGTATTAGAGATGGTCCAGGTGAACTTAAGGTTGGGGTGGAAGGTGTTGGTGAAGTGGATGAACTGTTTGAGCTCCTCATGGGAGCACGAGGTGGCGCCGATACAGTCATCAATGTAATGGAGGAAGAGGTGGGGTTTAGGGCCAGTGTAGGTACGGAAGAGGGATTGTTCCACGTAACCTACAAAGAGACAGGCATAGCTTGAGCCCATGCGGGTAACCATGGCCACCCCCTTTGTCTGTAGAAAGTGGGAGGAATTGAAAGAGAAGTTGTTGAGGGCGAGGACGAGTTCGGCTAAGCGGATGAGGGTGTCAGTGGAGGGGGACTGGTCAGGCCTGCGGGACAGGAAGAAGCGGAGGGCCTTTAGGCCATCTGTATGGGGAATGCAGGTGTATAGGGACTGGACGCACTAAACAACTGCACCTCCCAGTTGCGAACCATTTCAACTCCCCCTCCCATTCTGCAGACGACATGTCCATGCTGAGCCTCCTGCAGTGCCACAACGATGCTACCCGAAGGTTGCAGGAATATCAACTCATATTCCGCTTGGGAACCCTGCACCCAATGGTATCAATGTGGACTTCACAAGCTTCAAAATTTCCCCTCCCCCTACCGCATCCCAAAACCAGCCCAGCTCATCCCTGCCTCCCTAACCTGTCGTTCCTCCCACCTATCCCCTCCTCCCACCTCAATCCCCCCCCCCCCCTCCCCCCCCCCCACCCCCTCCCCCCCCCCTGGCCTGTCCGTCCTCCCTGGACTGATCTATCTCCTTCCTAACTCCCCACCTACACTCACCTTTACTGGCTCCATCCCTGCGTCTTTGACCGGTCTGTCTTCTCTCCACCTATCTTCTCCTCTATCCATCTTCTATCCCCTCTCTCCCTATTTATTTCAGAACCCCCTTCCCCTCCCCCGTTTCTGAGGAAGGGACTAGGCCCGAAACGTTAGCCTTCCTGCTCCTCTGATGCTGATTGGCCTGCTGTGTTCATCCAGCTCTACACCTTGTTATCTCAGGGATTCTGCTACGTTCCCATGTGCCACTCCCAAGGCAACGCAAGTCCCAGGGCAAGTGAGACCCGAGCTGGAAATTCACAAGACCCTCATTGCTGGTTCTTTGTTTTCTTCTGTTCAACCTTTTCAGAGATGTTATGACACACCTCTGGAGCAGGTGGGACTTGAACCCTGCTCTCCAGCCTCAGAGGTGAAGCCATTACCACTGCACCCCTTGCTGATTCTCTTTTTGTGTCCTAAGTCTTCCCTGATTTGTGAAAGCTGCTGTTAATCATACATATATATTGGGCTCAATAGGTACAGTCTCTTCAACGTTAATAATATACTTTGTATCATGCTCATTTTTAAAGAAAGACAAAGCTGCCTTGGGAGAGGGGTTGCCAAATCTCTGGGATTGATCATGATCTGTCAGTATTTAAATATTGATTTCCAATCCAATATATTCCTGTGAGAAGTCCCAGAGAAGGAAATCATGGGGCTAATATTGTTTCTTTTTTTTGTTGCATTTGGACCAATTTGTTTATGAATATATTGGGGATGGGAGAAATATTGTTTAGCAGATTTTACTTGCTTGTTTTGGACCTGTTTTCTTCTCTAGTGCATACTATTATCACAGCAATATGTAATCAAATAGCCAAGGGTTTGTTGTTCCAGTTGGCACGGTAAGGAAGGGGGATGTGACTGCAACGTGGTCAGATGACAGGGGCATATGATTAGTGCCAAATGATGAAACCTTCCTTCACTGGTGACTCAACTCCAGAATTTAGGAGATAAGACTTTTGAGGAAACTGATGAGCTTTGAAGCTACCAAAATCATTTTCATTATAAACTGTGTTGCAATGAGCAAAGTTTGCAAACTGCATTTTCCTTCTGGAGATGGGAAACAGAGTTTGATATTGTTTCCAGGTGCCAAGCACCTCCTCCCCAACCCCATCCCAGAAACCATTGCTCATTGAGATTTTCATAGGGGCACCCACTTAATTGGTCCGGAGTCTGATTCGCTATAAAAAACCGCGGTACCAGCTGAATGCTCTGAACTGAAGGGCCGACAGAGCCAATCACTGGTCATGGAAAGCATCAGGTGCTGCCTCTACAGGACCACCTGACATGGACAAGACCACACAAGAGAGACGAACAGCTAGAGTGTAACATTTCTGATGACCAGAGCTGCATCCTTCCTAGACCAACAAAGGAGCAAAATAAATAAAGTTATATTACTGCAAAGTTTGTTTGATAAATTGATTCTTTTTCTCCTTTTTGTCTTCAGTCCTTTGGTCATCCCTTTAAAGTAGCTGAGTTTTTAAAATATGCTGGATTGAATTTTAAATACTAGGAAATATATAAAATCACCCACTCACATTTCACGTTCTGTGTAGTTGCTGGTTGATCCAATACTTGTGATGGGCCCTGAACCTGTGCTAAATTTTTCTCAAAGCTTGATACTTTGTTTTCGGAATGGGTTAACAGTCAGATACAAAAGGTGTTCGCAGGGATATAGCATGAGCACAGATTCATAGAAAGTAGGCACAGGAGTAGGCCATTCGGCCATTCGAGCTTGCACCACCGTTCAATATGATCATGGCTGATTGTGCGATCTCAGTATCCCATTCCCGCTTTCTCTCCGTACGCCTTGACCCCTTTAGTAGCAAGGGCCATGTGCAGCTCCCTGTTGAATATATCCAATGAACTGGCCCCAACAGCTTCCTATAGGAGAGAATTCCACAGGTTCACAGCTCTCTGAGTGAAGAAATTCTTCCTCGTCTCAGTCCTGAGTGGCTTACCCCTTATTCTTAGACTGTGACCCCTCGTTCTGGACTTCCCCAGCATCAGTAACATTCTTCCCACATTCAGCCTGTCCAGTTCCGTCAGGATCTTATAGGTTTCTATGAGATCCCCCCTGCCCCCTCATTCTTCTAAATTCCTGTGAATACAAGCCCAGTTGATCCAGTCTTTCTTCATATGTCAGTCCTGCCATCCTGGGAATCAGTCTGGTGAACCTTTGCTGGACTCCCTCAATAGCAAGAATGTCCTTCCTCAGACTAGGAGACTAAAACTGCACACAATACTCAAGGTGTGACCTCACTAAAGCCCTGTATAACTGCAGCAACTGCAGATATGTTAAGTGTCTGTGTGTAACACTGGTGGAAAATCAAACTTGGTTGATCTAGTAGGTGAAAGGCTCCCAAAAGATTGAACAAAGAATGAATTATTGATTTCAATTAATATGATCTAAAAATTACCACCAGAAGAAAATGGCAGTAATTGTTTTTTCACTTGTTCATGGAATGTGGGTGTCACTAGATAGGCCAGAAATTATTGCCCATCCCTAATTGCCCAGAGGGCAGTTAAGAGTCAACCAGATTGTTGTGGAACTAGTGTTATGTGTAGGCCAAACCAGGGCAGGATGGTAGATTCCTTCCCTAATGGACATTGGTGAACCAAATGGTTTTTTATAACAATTGACAGTGAGTACTATCATAGAGTCATAGAGCTGTTCAGCATGAAAACAGTCCCCTTAGTCCAACCCGTCCATGCTGACCAGTATCCTAAATTAATGTAGTCCCATTTGCCAGCATTTGGCCCATATCCCTCTAAACCATTCCTATTCAGATACCCATCCAGATGCCTTTTAAATGTTGTAATTGTACCAGCCTCCACCACTTCCTCTGGCAGCTCCTTCCATACATGCACCACCCTCTGTGTGTAAACATTGCCCCTTGGGTCCCTTTTAAATCTTTCCCCTCTCACCTTAAACCTCTAGTTTTGGATTCCCTCATCCTGTGGAAAAGACCTTGTCTATTCACCCTATCCATGCCCCTCATAATTTTATAAACTTCCAAAATGTTACCCCTCAGCCTCCAACATTCCAGGGAAGATAGTTCCAGTCTGTTCAGCCTCTCTCTACAGCTCAAGCCCTCCAACCCTGGCAACATCCTTGTAAATCTGTTCTGAACTCTTTCAAGTTTCACAACATCTTTCCTATAGCAGGGAGACCAGAATTGAACACAATACTCCAAAAGTGGCCCCACCAATGTCCTGTATAGCTGCAACATGACCTCCCAAAGCTATATTCAATGCACTGACCAATCAAAGCAAGCATACCAAATGCTTTCTTCACTATCCCGTCTACCTGCGTCCCCACTTTCAAGGAATTATAAACCTGCACTCCAGGGTCTGTTTGTTCAGCAACACTCTGCAGGACCTTACCATTAAGTGTATAAAAGTCTTGCCCTGATTTGCCTTTCCAAAATGTACCACTTCACATTTATCTAAATTGAAATCCATCTGCCATTCCTTGGCCTATCTAATTAAGGTCCCATTGTACTCTGAGGTAACCTCCTTCACTGTCCACTGCACCTCCAATTTTGGTGTCATCTGCAATCTTACTTAACTATATCTCCTATGTTCACATCCAAATCATTTATATAAAGGACAAAAAGCAGTGGACTCAGCACTGATCCTTGCGGCACACTGCTAGTCACATAGAGAAGATTTTTCTCAGGTTTTTATATATTGCACTCAGAGTTCTGTATAAAGATATTGAGGATAAATTGATCCCCATTACACCTCTATTTGGGTGTTCAGAGTCTTTTTATGAAGTGCCTGTGGCACAAAAAACAGATAACTGAATCTACAGGAAAAACCTTCAATAAAAACAGGGGTGTTTCTTCAGCAAAGTGCAGTAAGTGGAGGATAGTTACACAGCACATGTCAATCCTAGTCACTTATTCCAGAGAGAATTGATGGGGCATTTACTCAGTCATCTCTGTTTCGGCCAGAAATAATGGTGATGTTTGTAAAACCTGTATCTCGAAAGCAGTTTACGGCAAGGTATGGAGAATCAAACCTTTATCATGAGTAAAACTGAGGGCAGTTTGGCTATAAGGAGTCTGAAAATGAGGGGAAGGCGTCACCTCACGGTGTGAGTTGCAGGCAAGATTGAAATCTCACCATGACCCACTGGGGTGTATGAAAACAAATTTGTGCAGTTCTGATTTAAATAATTACCATGCAAACTCACAAATCTGTTGTACATTAGTCTTGAAGTAGCGACTGGTCTCCAACCGTGGATGACAGCAGCATTGTAAATTATGCACATTAATTGTCAATAAATAAACTTGGACAAAATAATTGAACAAAGTCTGTAGATGGAAAAGATTGCCTCTTGTAATGCATCAACAACATCATAAAGGCTTTTTATCTTTGTTTCTTTCACCACAATCATATAGCTTACTGATAAAGTGAGCTCATGATAATGCAAATTATAATGGAGAAATATTCCTTCAGAATCCTTTAATGAGGTACATTCTTCATACAATAATATTTGGTAAACCACATTTTTTTGGAATTCTGCAAGTATTTTTGCATTTTGCATGTTAGAGATGAGAGGAGGAAAGACAGTGACTGATTATTTACTTTCCAATTGGCGTGAAAGGCAGTACCTAAAATGTGGAAGTGTCAACAGTTGTATATTTTATATCTCTCAGAGTAGTGCAGAAATGACATTAGTTTCTAAGTCTGCAATAAGTTTCATTACAGTGCCTCAGAATATCTGCAATCACAAAATGTCTGCACTAATGTTTTACAGCTCAGCTTTCTGGCAGCACAATTTACTTAGCTCAGGATCAACATCCAGTCTTAACCAATCAAGTGCAGTATGCACAGGTCAGACTCTCATAATCAAACATGGAACAATTGATCATGAAATTGGGTAGCTGATGTGGTTGTAGGATGGTTAGCTACAGAAGTTCATGTAATGGAAATGCAAAGAATGCATCAGAGCTGGCAACCCTTTAACACCCATCAACATACTCCAGAAAAATCCAGCAAAATGTCAGACTAATGATCCACCTTTCAATTCTTACCTTTTACTGATTGTTTTCCAGGGCAGGATATTCAAGTTGCCTCTGAACTGAAGGAATCAGCACTTTTTGTGCAGTCTGCTTTATTCAGGATATATGTGTACTTTTGTCTTCCATTCCTAATCAAATATTTATCCAGATCCTTTGTAAGAGACTTGATCAATACACTAACTGTTTTGACTACAAGTCTGTGCACATAGAATAAAATACAGAAAACCCCCTGTTGTGCCGTTACTGTCTATTTGAAGGAAATATTCATCTATTTTATTTCTGACTTATTATTTTTCTATCCTTGCCTCAGGCCAGCTGCTAAATGGAATCATGGAAATTTGAAAATAGAAGGTTGTAGGGCTAGTGTTCGCTGAATTTAGACCTCCCTATAGAATTAATTTCACACCATCAAATAATCTTGCTTCCTCCCCAGTTCATCTCTGCCCAATACGCCCTTCTATAAATAATACCAAGTCTCTTTTTGAGTGTTACGTTCAATTTAGCTTAGATCACCAGTTGTGGCAAAGCTCTCAAATCATAAGTATTTGTAGTATATCAGCATTTTCAAAAATTTACATCTTTATGTACACAGTCCTTAACTTATGATGGTGATCCTCTGTCTTCAGTAGTTGAAATGTAATATCTCTGCAATTCACCATTTCAGAAACTTGAATCCCCAATCTCAATCTTCTCTCTCATGAAATCAGTTTAGTTTTACGAATGACCCTTTGAAAATTGGCTGAAGCAGGAAGTGCTGGAGCTTTAGGCAACTGAAGAGAGAACATCAGTTAATATTTTGGGTAGGTACTTTGCCTCATATCCAAAGTGGTGAAATTAACTTTCAACTTGGAATTCTCACAGACACATCAATGTTCTTTAGAAGGTTAGGTGTTTAAAGCTGCATACAATGTACAAACATTATATCACTTGTGATTTGGTATACATTAACGTCTGCAATAAAATGAATCTTTTGAAATTGTTCACTATGACAAAACATTCAAACTTCAAAGGACACATGTTAAGGGTCTGAAACAAAATGAATGTCTATGTTTTCACTGTTCGTTGTAAAATAAACTCCCAAAGAAGTGGATGGTATAAATGTACTCAACAAAAGATCTGCTTGTGCTTTTCAAGAACGTTGGTGATCTGGGCAGTGAGGCTGACCATTCACTATAGGAGCAGGGTTGTTAATTCTTATGAGTTTTCCTTGTTTTAATTATTGTTCCATTTCTTTTCAACCACCTCCTTCTGTTGCAGCACAATGAGTGCAGACGATGATGCTAAGTGGTTGGAATGGGTAACGAAGCAGTTTGAAAATATTGCTGGTGAGGATAAGGAGATTAATTTGGAAGAATTCAAGACAGCACTCAAAGTGAAAGAGGCAAGATCACTTTCTTAATGCACAAAGAACATATTATGATTGTTGTCAGTTCAAAACTCAGCAGTTTTAGATTTTTGTAGGAATAGAGGGAGAACTTTCATCTCTAATAAAATGGTAGATATGGTTTATAAAGAAATGGTTAATATTTTTAATACAAATTACAGGCAGAGAAAATCTTGCTGGATACATTCATTACTAGATAATATTTGCACCAATAAATTTCATCTTAAACAGTGTATTATATTTATTGTTAGGCGTGTCTTGAGTAATTTGGGAACTATTTGAAAGAATTGCCTTTTTGTTTGTAATAGTGTAATCAGAATTTTAATATATATGATGTTTGTCCAGTGCCACACAGTTCTGCTGGAAGCATTAGTCAGCAGGTGGAAAATTCTTTATAAATTTTCATTCAGAAATACATCGCTAGTGGACAGTATCCAGAAACAACATTGGAATAATACTGCTTAGATGGAGGCCATTCGGCCCAGTTCTCCCCCACAGGACTGTAACTTTTCTCCCTCACATGTTTACCCAACTCCTTTTTGAAAGTTAATTTCAGGCAGTGCACTCTAGATCATAAGGTCTTCTTGTTGTGAATATCCTGTCATGGTTCATGCGTTTTAGTGTTTAGTGTTTAGTTCCGGGAATTAAAGATTAACTGTTGGAATTGGGATAATGCAGTTAAAGCAAGCCTGGATTTCATCAAACTTACAAGGTTGAAACTGTTGACTTAAGAGATTAACAGCTAGTAAAGTAAGATCATAAAACAGCGTGTGGGTTTACTTAGCTAAGAGCTGGAGACTCATCATCTGCTATGTTTGCGTGAACTGAATATGTTTTTCTTATAGGAATTAAGTTAGTTTAAAGCATTTAGTGATGGCCTGACAGATGGAGAAGCTTTATTGAATAAGAATCTGGAATAAAAGCCCAACTAAATGCTGTGGGCAGCATAATAACTCAGTGATTAGCACTGCTGCCTCACAGCACCAGGGATCTGGGTTCAATTCCACCCTCAGGCGACTGTCTGTGTGGAGTTTGCACGTTCTCCCTGTGTCTGCGTGGGTTTCCTCCGGGTGCTCCGGTTTCCTCCCACAGTCCAAAGATGTGCAGGTTAGGTGGATTAGTTGTGGGAAATACAGTGTTACAGGGATAGAGCTGGGGGGGGTGGGGGAGCAGCATGGGTCTGGTTGGAATGCTCTTCAGAGGGTCGGTGTGGATTGATGGGTTGAATGGCCTGCTTCCATACTGTAGGGCTGCTATGATTCTATTCTAATTGAAGGAAATGAGGAATAATTCACTTATGGGATGGTCTACAGCAGGCTCCATCATCATGGCTATAGGTGTAGCTTAGGAAGGCTATTTGGTTTTAGTTTATCTGGGTGTTTGCAGAGAAAGGTTTTTAGTTGCAGTTGAAAGCTTATGTGGTTACTAACTCACAGAGAGAAGGTGGCCAAAATAAATGACAGACAGAGCTGTTCTGTAAGCAGAGGAAAACACTAACTTCATCATTGACCATTTGCAGAGTGGGTAAGGCTTTATCTCAGTTTGTAACTTGTGAGAAACAAAAGCTGGGTTATTGCCTAGTTTGACACCAGTTGGAGAACCTACAGCGAACCTCCCACGGTCTTATTGCAAAAGAAAGAAGCCAGCAGATTAGTTTGGAAGTATTGAAAAAGAAAGTAGACAAAGAAAGTGAGGCATCCACAGTCAAGAGATGGTAAATGAAGATATTACCTATAAGAATATCTACAGACAAGAAAAATTCTCTAGAGGATTGAGGCACAGTTAAGGGTGGTCCCTACAGAAGGAGTTTTCTGTGTCTTATGAGAGACTTCTTGAGGGGAGAAGGAAGTAAACCTGAGTACATAATGTGTGTAATTATGACCCATGTAATTAAGTTAAGACTGCTGATTTTGTTCAAATCTTTTATATTCAATAATGTTTGTTTTGTTTTTGAAAAAGGTGAAACCTTGTGGTGCACTTCATTTGGTAAAAACAAGATAATCAGATTCCTTTTTATACTTTAATAGTCCCGAACTGGATTGTTCCACCCTCTGAATGTATTTTTCTTACCTCGGTCTGATTCTTTTGCCAAGTGAACTTAAACCTTTGTACTGTAGTTATTAACTTTCCTGGCAGTGGAAACGTTTTCTCCCCATCTATACTAAAGCTGTTCATAATTTTGAACAACGCTGTTCAATCTAACCTAAACCTTTCATACCTGAAGGCGAACAATCTAATTTCTCTGTCTCTCCATCTACTGAATAAAGAAACTTGAATTTAAGTTGAACCTTAGGACGTGCCAAAGTACTTTAAAATGAATTGATTACTTTCAAATTGCAATAAGCTGACCAGTGGGAGAATTGGCACACAGCAAGTCCCTGCAAGCCTCATTTAGAAGTGCTTTTTGATAGAGGGATGTTGGTTAGGACTGGGAAAAGTTACTCCTCAACATCAAACAGTACTATAGGATAGTTAGCAGCCAACAGAGCAGACAGATAGGACATCAGGTTCATGCATCATCCAGGAAATGAATTCTGGTCATTTTAGAAAGCACTTGGCTGGCAGCTAGAATTTACATGGTGACCTGTCATGAAGTTTGAACCCACAACTTTTGGATTCCGAAGCAAATGTACTACCTATTATTCGTCACTGATTTATAATGGGTATTTTAATTTGGGATATCGTAAGCATGTATAGATTTCAACCTTGCCTCAATTGGCAGCAATTTTCATTGCACTCAGAACTCCATAAACAAGGCTGACATTCCTAGTGCAGAACGGATGCAGTTCTGCATGTCAGAGATTTCTTCCCTTGAACGTAACATTAAAGAAAGACTCCACCTGCCCTTGGGACTATGGAGAAAGCAGCTAAAAGAAAAAGAAAGACTTGCATCAGGATCTGCCTTTGTTGAACACTGGACATCCTGAAGCACTTTACAGCCAAATAAAGACTTCATATTTGGCATGGTGGCTCAGTGGTTAGCACTGCTGTCTCACAGCACCAGGGACCCGGGTTTGATTCCACCCTCAGGCAACTGTGTGTGTGGAGTTTGCGCATTCTCCCCTGTGTCTGTGTGGGTTTCTTCCCATAGTCCAAAGGTATGCAGATTAGGTAGATGGGCCATGCTAAATTGCCCATAGTCTCCAGGGATGTGCAGGCAAGGTAGATTAGCCATGGGGAATGCAGGGTTACAGGGATAGGGTAGTTAGGTGTCTCTGGGGGATGCTCTTCAGAGGGTTGTTATGGACTCGATGGGCCGAATTGCCTGCTTCCACGCTGTAGGCATTCTATGATTCTAGATCTGAAATGTATTCACTGCTGTAAAGGGAAATGCAGCAAAGAGGGAGTGAAACTAATTGGATAGCTCTTCCAGAGATCTGGCACAGCCATGATGGGTCAAATAATCTCTTTCGGTGCTGTAAGAATTTTTTTTTATGTTGAATCACCAGTATCTTTCTTTTTAGTCAGGTACTAAAATGTTGCCTTTGTATTCTCACCTCAGTCCTTCTTCGCAGAAAGGTTCTTTACTCTGTTTGACTCTGATGGGAGTGGCAGTATAAGTTTGGACGAATTATTGAAAGCCTTGAATCTCCTCACACATGGAAGTGAAACAGACAAACTACGATTCCTTTTCCAGGTCTACGATGTTGATGGTAATATATAATTGAATCGATTGGCATGCCTTTGACAGGAAAAGCAAATGGGAGTTTTGTAGTATGTACAATGCAGTGAAAATCTCAGTATCGTATTGCAATCTTTAAGTGATTTTCTTGTTTCTTGTTTATTGATAGACCTAAATGACAATACAAAATCCATAGGGCAGGATCCCACTGCTTTTTGTACAATTACTCTCAATTGCAACATAATGGCAATGCAGGAGAGAGGACGAGTAGATTATTTTATGGAGCTTCAGAAGGAAGAAGAGGGGAAGAAAAGTTGCCATACCAAACATTAATTAATGAGAAAGATACACTAACATGTATGTTTTGATAAAAGTTGGACGCTCAATGAGCTAGATTGGCTACTAGATGAAAAGGTTTTCCTTACTCGTCAGCAGGATGCATGAGTAGAATTGGAGTTTATTCAGATATAGGAGCAACACTCAAATATCTGGTGCAGTTAAACGATATGGAAACTTAACATCTTTGAGAGACAGAAAAACAGGATTCGTCAATGGAGAACAAAGTGCATTTGAAATAATTTAACAAGAAAGGAAACAATGAACATTCATCCTGAGATACGAATAGATAGTTAGGCAAAGAATGGCGATGTTAAAAATGGAATAGGGTGAAACTGGCAGGACAGACCCAGCAGAGGGGGTGACACAGTGGTATACAGTCGGGAGGGTGTTGCTCTAGGAGTCCTCAACATTGACTCTGGACTCCATGAAGTCTCATGGCTTCGGGTTCAACATGTGCAAGGAAACCTCCTGCTGATTACCACATACTGTCCTCCCTCAGCTGCAGAATCAGTATTCCTCAATGTTGAACAGCACTTAGCACTGAGGATAGTGAGGGCACAAAATATACTCTGGGTGGGGGATTTCAATCTCCACCACCAAGAATGGCTCGGCAGCAGTAATACTGATCGAGCTGGTCAGGTCCTAAAGGAAATAGCTGCTAGACTGGGTCTGCGGCAGGTGGTGAGGGAACCGACAAGAGGGGAAAACATACTTGACCTCATCCTTACCAATTTGCTGGCTGCAGTTGCATCTGTCCATGACAGTATCGGTAAGAGCGACCATCGCACAGTCCTTGTGGAGACGAAGTCCCGCCTTCACATTGAGAACAACCTCCATCGTGTTGTGTGGCACTATCACCGTGCCAAATGGGACAGACTTAGCACAGATCTAGCAACTCAAGACTGGGCATCCATGAGGCGCTGTGGGCCATCATCAGCAGCAGAATTGTACTCCAGTACAATCTGTAATCTCATGGCCCGGCATATTCCCCACTCAACCATTACCATCAAGCCAGGGGATCAACCCTGGTTCAATGGAGAGTGCAGGAGGGCATGCCAGGAGCAACACCAGGCATACCTGAAGATAAGGTCTCAACCTGGTGAAGCCACCAAACAGGACTACTTTCATGCCAAACAGCGAAAGCAGCAAGTGATAGGCAGAGCTAAGCGATCCTAGAACCAACAGATCAGATCTAAGCTCTGCAACCCGGCCACATCCAGTTGTGAATGGTGGAGGACAATTAAACAACTCACTGGAGGAGGAGGCTCCACAAATATCCCCATCCTCAATGATGGAAGAGCCCAGCACATCATGGCAAAAGATAAGGCTGAAGCTTTCGCAGCAATCTTCAGCTGAAATTGCCGAGTGGATGATCCATCTCAGCCACCTCCAGCGGTCCCCAGCGTTACAGATACCAGTCTTCAGCCAATTCAGTTCAGTCCATATGATATCAAGAAATGGTTGGAGACACCGGATGCTGAAAAGGCTATTGGCCCTGACAATATTCCAGGAATAGTACTGAAGACTTGTGCTCCAGAACCTGCCACTCCCCTAGCCAAGCTGTTCCAGTACAGTTACAACACTGGCATCTACCCGACAATGTGGAAAATTGCCCAGGGATGTCCTGTACACAAAAAGCAGGACAAATCCAACCCGGCCAATTACCACCCCATCAGTCTACTCTCGATCATCAGTAAAGTGATGGAAGGTGTCAGTAACAGTCTATCAAGCAGCACCTGCTCAGCAATAACCTGCTCAGTGACGCCCAGTTTGGGTTCCGCCAGGGCCACTCAGCTCCTGACCTCATTACAGCCTTGGTTCAAACATGGACAAAAGAACTGAATTCCAGAGGTGAGGTGAGAGTGACAGCCCTTGACATCAAGGCTGCATTTGACTGAGTGTGGCATTAAGGAGCCCTGGCAAAACTGGAATCAATGAGTATCAGGGGGCAAACTCTCCGGTGGTTGGAGTCGTACATGACACATAGGAAAATGGTCGTGGTTGTGGGAGGTCAATCATCCCAGCTCCAGGACATCTCTGCAGGAGTTCCTCAGGGTACTGTCCTAGGCCCAACCATCATCAGCTGCTTCATCAATGACATTCCCTCCATCATAAGATCAGAAGTGGGGATGTTCGCCGATGATTGCACAATGTTCAGCACCATTCGTGACTCCTCAGATACTGAAGCAGGCCGTGTTCACATGCAACAAGATCTGGACAATATCCAGGTTTGGGCTGACAAGTGGCAAGTAACATTCATGCCACACAAATGCCAGGCTATGACCATCACCAATAAGAGACAATCTAACCACAGTCCCTTGACATTCAATGGTGTTACTGAATACCCCACTATCAATGTCCTGGGGGTTACCATTGACCAGAAACTCAACTGGACTCACCACATTAACACAGTGGCTACAAGAGCAGGCCAGAAGCTAGGAATACTGCGGCAAGTAACTCATCTCCTGACTCCTCAAAGCTTGTCCGCCATCTACAAGGCCCAGGTTAGGATTGTGATGGAATTCTCCCCACTTGCCTGGATGAGTGCAGCCCCAGCAACACTCAAGAAGCTTGACACCATCCAGGACAAAGCAGCCCACTTGATCGACACTACATCCACAAGCATCCACTCCCTCCACCACCGACGCTCAGTAGCAGCAGTGATGCACTGCAGAAATTCGCCAAAGATCCTCAGACAGCACCTTCCACACTCATGACCACTTCCATGTAGAAGGACAAGGGCAGTAGATATATGGGAACACCACCAGCTACAAGTTCCCCTCCAAGTCACTCACCATCCTGACTTGGAAATATATTGCCATTCCTTCACTATCGCTGGGTCAAAATCCTGGAATTCCCTCCCTAATACCATTGTGGGTCAACCCACAGCAGGACGACTGCAGTGGTTCAAGAGGGCAGCTCACCACCACCTTCTCAAGGGCAACTAGGGATGGGCAAGAAATGCTGGGCCCAGCCAGCAACACCTATGTCCCACAAATGAATAGAAAAAAAAACTATCAAAAGGAAGATAAGGTAAGTCTTAGTAGGACATATTGGAGAAATTAGCAAGATTTTAGTACCCCATCAAAGAATAGGGATGTCAAAGTGTAGCAGTTGCATCAACTTCTTCCTCTTCCTCAATTCCTCAATTCCTCACTGTGCTGAATCCAAAACTAATTATATCATCTGTTGCAGCTCAGAATCTTAAAAGTTGTGCAATATCATGTTGGTTAAATTCAGTTTTGGCAGATGCAAAATTGTCAGTTATGGAAGTCAATGGTAAGAAAATTCAGGTTGTTGTTTGATGGAGAACTAATTGGCATCCCTTACAAAGCTGAATTTCATCTGCATTATCCCCCTCAGTTACTTATTCATCTTGTAGTTGATCAACTTTCAAAATCCATGCTTTGCCTTGTCACCGAACTTCACTTTCTGGTCTACTTGCTCTTGTCTCCTGTTCTTTGTGACGTTAGTGATATCCTGCACCAAGAATATTCACTTAGGTTTTCCACCCTAGAAATCTTTCCTCTTGCAGCTTGTAAAGTCATTAGAAGGAGGAATTGTGGGATTACTACCTTATCGCTCATACCATCCAGTCTCAGTCAATGTATGGCCTATTGCAAGCCCTCAATGAATGTACTCCCTATAATCATTCTCAGGTAACCTCTGATATATAGGTAACCACCTGATTATTCCTATGAACAACTGTCATACAGATTGTCTTGAATGAAGTCTTTTGAACTCCTTAGATACGCTATTGCTTTGTGACGATTCTCAGTTATTCATCATTTTCTGTACAAAACAATGATATCTTGCTCTTACAGTTAATAAATTCAACCCAAATTTAAGTTGTAATTCTTCATGTACTAGCTTGTTTATTAGCAGAACAGCAACTCTGAGATTGTAACAGATCATACAACCAAGTACAATTGCTTATCCCCTACATAACAGACTGAATCACCTGTTCCCATATCCTTCTATAAATCTTTTGCTTTTAGTCATCTTTCTCATCTCTTCTTAAAAATTGACATGATTTCCTGTTTCAATCAGAGTCCCCCGTTGTGCATATCATAGCCTAACAATCCTACTCTTCAACACTGATAACATGCATTATGTCACACCTGTAACACACTAAATTGTTCCCAAGGTATTTGTAAAAGTGTACGAAATAAAGTTTGAGGTTGATCCACATGAAGAAATATTATGATAGGAGGCCAAAAGTAGGTTTTAAGAAGTAGCCTAAAGTAGGAGAGAGAGAGAGAGAGAAAAACACAGACAAAAATGTTTAGGAAAATAATTATGGAGCTTGGAACCTCAGTAGTAGTAGACCTGGCTGCCAAATTTGGAGGCAAATAAATCAGGAATGCACATTGGAGGAAAGCAGAGATCTTGAAAAGTTGTAGGGCTGAAAGAAATTTATATAGAGAAGGAGGGACATAGCCATTGAGAGGTTTGAACACTGGATGATGTTTAGATTTATATCAATGACATTTGTTCTAGATCCTTCAATAACTGGAAACAGCCTATTTCTCTCTAACTTTTAAAAAATAAACTCTCTTGATTCACCCTGTAATCATCCATAACCCAATAACAGCCCTGATTTACTATTGCTGTAACTATCGACTCACAGGCAGTGGCTCCATAGACCCCGATGAGTTACGCATCGTCCTCAAATCCTGTTTACGGGAAAGTGCGATTTCCTTACCAGAGGAAAAACTTGATGACCTCACAATGGCACTGTTCGAGTCGGCCGACAAAGACAACAGTGGTGCCATTACTTTTGAGGAGCTCAAGGAAGAGCTGGAGAACTTTCCGGAAGTAATGGAGAACCTGACAATAAGGTAATGTTGGAAAAATGAAGTTGGCTTCGATTCAATTTCCGAGCTAGCCACGAAACAGAGCAAAAAATTGCTGATATTTTGTGGACTGAATTTTCAACACCTCATAAGATTGCTAGATGCAGCAAGTGTAATTGTTATGCTGGTATAGGTAGAAATGTACTTCTGAAATTGATGATAAGTTGGTTAATGGGACAAAGAAGGCAAAGATTTAACCTGAACTATAACCCACACAATAACTGGCTTAATACTGCCTGGTGCATTAAAGTTGCCAGTTGGATATATTCCTGGAGATCCAACATTAGTTCTCATCTCCAAATGCCCCACTCAGTCAACAACTTTTCTCTGCCATCATTGTTTCTTTATAACTAATCAATTGAGGTGTTCAAAGAAAATAGATAAAGTACAATATTTTTAATACTACCCTCTCTAAGGGCATTGTGGGTCAACCTACAGCACATGAACTGCAATGGTTCAAGAAGGCAGCTCACCACCACCTTCACAAGGGCAACTATGGATGAGCAATGAATGCTGGGCCCAGCCAGAGATGCCCAAATCCCATGAGTGAATAAAAAAAGAAAAAAAAAAAAATTCAATGCCACCATACTGAATTACTGTGAACAGTTTTTGGACCTTTATCCAAGTAAGGATAAACTGGCATTACAGGCAGTCCAGAGGAGGTTTGCTAGGCTGATATTAGGAATGGAGGGACTGTCTTATAAGGAGAGGTTATGTAGGTTGGACCTGTGCTCACTGGAGTTTAGATGGATGAAAATGACCTTATTAAAACAGACAAGACTTTTAGGCGATTTGACAGGGTAGATGCAGAGAGGTTAATTCGTCTTGCAGGAAAGTATAGGACCAGAGGGATTAATCTTAGAGCAAGGAGTCTCATATTTAAGATATTGAGGAGGAGAAATTTCTTCTGTCAGAGGATAGTGAATTTGTTGAATTCTTTACAACAGAGGACTGTAGCGGCGGGGACATTAAGTGTATTAAAAACTGAGGTAGACAGCTTTTTAATCTGTAATGGAATTGAAATAAGTCTACAGAGGCCAGTATTCCATTACCAAATCACCCTTTACAAAGTCCTTGACTATTGTGGTACCTCGTACAGTAGTATCCCTGACACTCAACCTTTTTATATCAGCCAGGGCTCCTTGATTGGATCAGGCTAATAGCCACAACCAGGGAACTCATGTTCTATGAGGTCCAGCTGCCTGACCTTGTTTCAATTACTACAGGAATTAAGGGTTTTGAGGGGGAAAAGGCAACGAAGTAGAGATGAGGATTATCAGATCAGCCATCATCTCAGAATGGTGGACCAAACTCGATGGGCTGAATGGCCTCCCTCTGCTCCTACATCTTGTGGTCTCTTGGGTTTTCCCTATGCTTTGCATACTTCAGTATCATGGAGATTAATCTTTAGACTGTGGACTGTTAGCAACTCCATGATCTACGCTCTGTGCATCAACCTTGGAAACTGACCTTCCCTGAACTAAACATCCCGATTTTAGAAACATAACTTTGTTGAAAAATGTGCAGAATTCTGAAACAAATTGTAGCACAGTTCCAGTGGAGCACTCCTGTCTCTGCACAAATGAATGATTGAATCTGAGATCTGCCTATGTGGCTGTGGGGCACACAAAGAGAGGATTCATTCAACCTCCCACCCCTTCAATTTACCAGATTGAATCATTAGCTTCATCAAGACTTTCGACCAAGTGGGAGCAAAGGTGTTGTTTCTACAAAGGTTCCATACACTTGTTCGACATTTGCAGCAATTCTCTAATTGCTGTCAGCAACAGGCATGTTTAATTAAGCATAAATAATGAGCTATATTGTACACGAGTTTGTTGGCAGTTGAATCAGTTGGTTATATTTAGACTTTTGTGGCAGAAAGACCATATGATCTATATGTGTGTGAAGCCCTCCTGGAGGTTATTACAGAGCTGGCAAGAACGGGGACTGTTGCATTAATACATGGCCCTTATTCCAAAACTTTGAGGTTTCTGGATGAAATTACAAAGCTCTAAAAGCAGCCATTAAAAGACTGATGTCTATATCAAACAGTTTGTGTGTACCTTATGTCACACTAATATTTTGTCACAGAGTGCACCGAGCTAGCTGCATGGATCTCATAGAGTCTGTAACGTCAATGGTATAAATAAGGCAAGGTCCAGGACTGATGGCTCTCTGAAACATGTCTCTCCGATTCTGTTGCCAATGCAAGGAAACTGGTTCATTTGATATCAGCAGATTGTCAGTGTTGACACTCTTGGGTTTAATTCGTTCACAGGACATTGGCATCGTTGACTGGGTCCACATTTATTATCTATCAGAGGGTGCTGATGCTGAGCCCCTCCTTGAACTGCTGCAGTTAATTTTGTGTAGGTAGACCCACACTGCCATTAGGAAGGTGTTCCAGGATTTTGACCCACCAACAGTGAAGGAAGCATGATGTATTTCCAAATAAGGATGGTGAGTGGCTTGGAGATGATCTTGAAGGTAGTGGTGTTCCCATGTATTTGCTGCCCTTGTCCTTCTAGATGCAAGTGGTCGTGGGTTTGGAAGGTGCTGTCTAAGGAGCCTTGGTGTATCTTGTAGATAGTACACATTGCTACTACTGAGCATTGGTGGTGCCATTATGAAGCAGAAATCTTGTGCAATGATGTCCAATAAACATAGCTGCCTATGTTCCTCTCTGCATTGCGGCCTTGAGCACTGGATACAGAGAGATCAATCCGTCATTTCAATCATGATTTGTAGAGGTACATTACCTGAGAAGCGCTGTGTTGAAACATTTGCAAAGAGATTAGATGCAAATGAATTAAGCACTTGTGCAGGAGTAGTGGCAATTTGAAAATAAATCCTGTTATTTCTAACGACTTTGAAGTAAAGCGCTTTAAGCATTAACAGGCAATAATTAAACAATTCAAATTAAGTTTCTTTTTCCACTACTTTAATGGTGTTATAAGTGTGTTTGCATCTCCATTAATATAGCAAAGGAAAAATTCCAAATAAATATGTTAAGTGTTACCAAGGCATGAGATGACACGTAACAGAAAATTATGTGTGGCAAGTGTGAACAAATGTGAAGCATTTCTGACATAACAGAGTCATTGTTGCTGTTTGAATGTGGTGGAATGTTGGACCAGTGCCAATTAGGATTTTACAAAAGTTATAGTTTTTAATTATGGTATGTAAAGCAGATGGTGAAATTTGAATTCGATAAACAACTGGAATTCAGAGTCTCACGATGACCCACGAATCGATTGTCGGAAAAACTTATTTCGTTCACAAATGTCCTCTAGGGAAAGAAACTGCCATTCTTACCCAGTCTGGACAACATGTAACTCCAGTCCCAAAGCAATATGGTTGACTCTTAGCTGCCCTCTGGGCAATTCAGGATGAGCTTGGCCAGCAACAACTTCATCATGTGAATGAAGAATAAAAAACAAAAATCAGGGCATACCGTTAAATTGGGCCATTTGGTCCATACCAATGCTTAAGCTCCAGAGAAGCTTTCTCCCAACTCTTTTCATCAAATGTGTCAGCATAAAGTTCAATCCTTTCTCCCTCATGTAATCTAACTCCCCTTTGAATGTCTCTCTATTGTTTACCTCATCTAATATTCATGGTCATTGTTTTATCATGTGCTTTGATGCCACACAATAAGTTTGGATAATTTCCAGACTGATCGAAGAACGAGTAAAGTCACAAACTGTCTTCAAGCTTTGACTTCAAAGTAACACTATTTATTATACCTGCATACTAAACACTGCTGTTCTCAGTTATCATAGATACATCAAGCTCTGGTTTATGGTTAAATCAGTTACAAACTAATCTATCTTCTTTGTGTATTTAGGTCCACATGCTCATGTAAGTCTTCCAGAGACTGGTCTCTAATGTAATGTGTTGTAGTCTAATGTGGTCTATTCTGCCTCCATCATATTATTCTATTTATGTTCAGTGATGTGCAGCTCTGTGAAATTATCACAATTTTGCTCCAGGGTCTTGAAGCTCTTAGACAACAGTAGCTAGTTCCATTCTTTACATAAAGAGGCTTTTCCTGAATATCCTAATGGATTTATTAATGGCTATCGTATATTCATGGCCTTTAGTCTTACTAGTCTTACGTATCAAATGTTTAATAATCATAAAGGTCTCTATCAGGACCTCCACAACCTTCCCTTTTACTGAAGTAAAGAGTCCCAGCCTGTCCAATTTCACCTGATAGACATAACCTTGTAAATTGTTGTAAATAATTTTTGCACCTTCTCAAATTCCTCTGTACTCTTTGTACTCTGTGAAGACCAGCACCTTCATAGTTCAATGTCATTTGTTGATTTGCACAATTCAGTATCAGCCAACCTTGTGTTTCAAACCAGACACAGTGTTGCGCAGTGAGCAGGGCAGTGGGCTTAATCCTAGTCTTAAGAAATAGGAGCAGGAGTAGGCTATTCAACCCCTCAATCCTGCTCGCCATTTAACATGGTCATGGCTGATCTGCTCCAGGCTTTACCTCCTCTTTTGTGTCAGCTCAGCATAGTCATCAATTCCTCGATATTTCAAAAATCTATCCACCTCCTCTTTAAATAGTTTCAGTGATCTAGCCTGGACAACTCTCTAGGATGGAGAATTCACTATCCTCTGGATGAGGAAATTCGTTCACATCTCAGTTTTAAAAGCGTTTCCCCTTATTCTGTTAGTATGTCCCCTAATTTGAGATGCCCCCAGTGGTGGGAACATCTCAGCATCTACTCCATCAAGCAACCCCCTCCCAGAATCTTGCATGTATCAATAATATCACCCCTCATTCTTCAAAACTCTTAATGAATAAAAACCTAACCTGCTTACTCATCAGCCCAGTCATTCCAGGAATCAGCCTGGCCTAAGCAAACAAGCAGCAGGTACTATGGGCTGAAGAATGGATACAAAAATAGACATAAAAATAGACTGGGAAGACTGGGAGTTTTTCCACTGGAGCCTAGAACATTGAGGGATGACCTTATTGAGGTTTATAAAATCACGAGGGGCATAGATAAGGTGAATGACAAGGGTCTTCTCCGTAGGGTGGGAGAATTCAAAACTGTGGGGCATATTTTTAAGGTGAGAGGAGAAAGATTTAAAAAGGACATGAGGGGCAACTTTTTTACACGGAGAGTGGCTCGTGTGTGGAATGAACAGCCAAAGTGGTGGCTGCAGGCACACTTACAACATTTAGAAGAGATTTGGATAAGTATGTAATAGGAAAGGTTTGGAGAGATATGGGCCAACCAAGCGTGGGCAAGTGGGACTATTTTTGTTTGGGAACATGATCGGCGTGGACTAGTTGGACCAAAGGGTCTGTTTCCATGCTGTATGACTCTATAAGAGTGGGATATTTACAAAGTATGCGTAGAAATAAACTGAGAACTATATTTTTAAGTGAGCCAGATGTTTGGAAGCAATGTGGTGAATTTCAGTACTAGGGTTTATTGTCAATGGTGAGTCCAATGAAATTCAACATTTCTGATGATTGAAATATTACAGACCTCTGAATACCTTGTAGACAGAATGACTCTGAGTTCTAATCTCAGGATAGAAAAGTTGAACAGGGAGGTTCACTGTAGCTCACGCACTTGCAATACTATTTATTATCAGCCTTGGGAAGTTTACAGATAATATGTCCCAGTCTACTGAAGGAGGACAGCAGTTAATTTGGTAACTCTTTTCCTACAGTGCTGCTAACTGGCTAAAGCCACCAGCTACAGAGAAGTGCACAAGACAGACCCCGCGGTATCTAACACCAGCCTACTGGCACAACAATAGCCGCAAGCTGCTCTTCATGTGCTGTTACATTCTCGTCAACATCTTTCTTTTCACGTTTGCTGCAGCAAAATACGTCAACGCTGGTGGATGGGTTATGTTGGCAAAAGGTTGTGGACAGTGCCTTAACTTTAACTGTACCTTCATCGGAGTGAGTACTGAAATAAGCTCCCATTGGAATTTAATCTTAGCCCAATTTAACCTAACTTTCTCAGGTAAAGGAAGTTGAAGGATACGAATGCCGGTTTAGCAGGTTAATGCATTATCAAGTGAGGTAGTGAGTCACACAGGCCAGGGAAAGTCCCAGGTTTAACTCCTAACGTGTTGAGTTAATCACAGCCAGAATAACAGAGCTGTGCTCGTACAACCTACAGAGTGGCAAATCAATTGGGCTCCCTGTTCCTGACTGCTGTCTGTTTATTTTCTGCTGGAAAATTGTCAGGGGACAATGCCTAGATATTCCCTCCTCACACCACAGCTGAATCATCTGCTGTCTCTCAGCAGATCCTCACGCCTTTGATTGATTATGTAAAATGAAAATGTAAACCAGGAAAATCCGTGACATTGGAGTTGCTCGCCCCTTCAATGTCTCTGTTCCCATATAAAGAGTGACAGTTTGCAGACTGTTGACTTCTGGGTGACCCCAGCTCCCCTGCCTCAGTCACTGGTGTAAGCACGCAATGGAAGATTTAATGGAAATGTTCAAAATCAGCAAAATGTTTTTTTTGTTGAACCATAGAATGGTCAAGCACAAAAGGAGGCCATTCAACTCATTGTGTCCACTACTAGTTCTCTGAAGGAGCAACCTATTTAGTCCCACTCACCCAATCTTCCCCAGCATCCCGCAAGACTTTTCTCTTCAGATTATGACCCAATTCTACTCCCTGGGTAGTGACGATTCTCCTGAATTCTTTACTGGATTAATTTGTGACCATTTCATATTTATTCCCCTCCCACCCCATTCTTGGTCTCTTCCTTATGGACACATTGAAGAAAAACAAGTTACTTTGAATAGGATATCAGCTAATTACTAACACATACTATCTTGTTATTATTTGTGTTGCAGGAATTCAAGAATATTTTAACCAAAATTTAAACTATTTTTTCATCTTTAAGGTCCTTATGCTACGCCGATGCCTGACTTGGTTAAGAGCAACCTGGATGGTAAGGGTTCTGCCTTTGGACCAACATGTACTTTTGCACCAGCTGGTTGGATTTGCTATATTTGGACTGAGTGTTGTCCATGCTATTGCGCATCTCATAAACTTTGGTAAGTATTCAAACAAAGTGATGAGTGATACTATTTACACACCAAAGCATTTTTTTGGAACAGTATTTTCAAAGCCTGAAGATCAGGGTTTAGTTTGAAGAACACCTCAACTACTTTCAACAATTTGTTTTGAAGAACACCAGGGGTTGGGATTTGTGGAGATGTTGGTGAGTGTGTCTGTTGAGGAGACATTGGCTGCTGGAATGACACATAACCAGCAAACCAGGGTTGAGGAAAGAACTAGGCGCAGGGAAGAAATGGCAGGAGTTTCATGAGTGGGGAGTGGTAATCCAAATCCTTATATCAACATATCTTTCAGTTCCTTTCTCCTTGTCCTCATCTCTCTTTCCCTTAGATATATCCATTCCAGTCACATGAACAACTCCAAGGGATGGCAAGTATACTGAGATTTATTTCCTTTTGCAGTGAATTTGACTCTCAGTGATGGAACCTACCAGCTGTGGGAGTATCTCTTTACTACAAGACCTGGGATTGGTTGGATTTATGGAACAGCATCCATTACTGGAGTAATTTTGCTGCTCCTGATCATTTTGATGTTAATCTGTTCAAGTACATTCGTTCGCAGGAGTGGACATTTTGAGGTATGATAAACTATAGTCAGTACTCTTTAGAATTTAAGTTAAAAACCAAGTGTAATGATTTGCTCATTGATGTAGAACCAATAAGGCACGTCAGTTCATGATAGGAAGGACAGTGCTGCTTGACCTAATATCCATGGTTGAGCACTACATTGAGTCTATTATTGCTGTTTGGATGCTGTATCACAGAAACAGAGAAACATAGAAAATAGGTGTAGGAGTAGGCCATTCAGCCCTTTTGAGCCTGCATCACCATTCAATACGATCATGGCTGACCATGCAATCTCAGTATCCCGTTCCCGCTTTCTCTCCATAGCCCTTAATCCCTTCAGCCACAAGGGCCATGTCCAACTCCAATATATTTAACCCACTGGCCCTAACAGCTTTCTGTGGGAGGGAATTCCACAGGTTCACAGCTCCATGAGTGAGAAACCTCTTCCTCATTTCAGTCCTGAATGGCTTACCCCTTATTCTTAGACTATCACCCTTGGTTCTGGACTTGCCCCACATCGGGAACATTCCTCTCGCATCCAGCCTGTCTAGTCCCATCAGGATTTTATATGCTTCCATGAGGTAGCCACCCCCACCCCGCCATTCTTCTAAATTCCAGCGAGTACAAACCCAGTCAGTCCAGCCTTTCCTCTTATGTCAGCTTCTGTCTGGAAACTTTTTATGCTTGTTGGAAAGACTAGCAAGACCAGCATTTATGAAGCATCCTGAGATGTCCCAAGAATGTTTTGGCCTTTTTCTAGACTCACTGAGGTGAGAATGTTTCCTTAATGTGAATGCTGTGGGAGTTTTAGATATCTAACCAATATAATGAGGCTTACACGGCCAGTTAAGAGTCAACTACATTATTTCATTTGGGAGTAGTATTATACAAAGTCCAGAAGAGGCAGAAGTTGGATTTTTGAAGTATTTAACACCTTTAAACTGACATTTACAGACATATGATCTAGGAACAAAAGTAGGCCATTTGGCCCCTTAAGCATTCTCTGCCAGTTAATAAGATCATTGACGATCTGTATTTCAAATTCCACATTCCTATTTACATCCAATAGCCTTTGATTTTATTGCCTCACACGAATCTACCCAACCCTGCCTTAAAAATATTAAATGATCCAATGTCACTGTTTTCTGAAGTAGAGAGTTTTAAAGTTGCACAACCCTTTGAGAGAGAAAGAAAAGATTCTTCATATCTTTGCTGAAAGGGAGACGCCTACTCCTGAGGAAATACTCTTCCCATGTAAATCTTGTCAAGACCATTCATGATCCTACATTGTCCATTCAGGTCACCCCTCACTTTTCTAAACTCCAGCGGAAACATTTCCAGTATATCCAACCTTTCCTCATAAGACAACCCACTCAATCCAGGTTTCAATCTGATAAACTTTCTCTGAACCACCTCCAATGCGTTTAAATTCTTTCATAAATAAGGACACCAAAACTATAGAAAAACTAAAAGAACTGCGGATGCTGGAAATCAGAAACAAAAACAAAAATTCCTGCTCAGCAAGTCTGGCAGCATCTGTGAAGAGAAATCAGAGTTAATGTTTTGGGTCCGGTGACCCTTCCTCAGAATTAAAACTTCCCCAAAACTATAAACTATACTTTAGAAGTGCTCTTATCAAAATCCTGCATAACTGAAGCATAACATCCTTACTTTTATGTTCACTTCCTCTCATAATAAAGGGTAGCATTCCATTAGTCTTCTTAACCACTTGTTGTACATGGATACTAACTTTTTGTGACTCGTGCTAAAACACCCAGATCTCTCTGCACCTTGGAATTCTGCAGTCATTCTCCATTTAAATAATACTTTTTTTTATCCTTCCTGCTAAAGTGGGCAACCTCACATTTTCCCACCTTATATTCCAAATGCCAGATTTTTCCCACTCACTCAGCCTATACATATCTGTCAGCAATCTTCTTTTGTCCGTTTCACAGCATATTTTCCAAAACCCCCCCCGACTTTGTGTTATCTGCCAGTTTAGCCACTATACCTATGATCCTTTGATCAAAGTAATTGTTATGAATTGCAAAAGGCTGAGGACTCAGCACAGACCCTTATGGTACTCCACTTATCACACTCTGTCAATCAGAAAAAGACTCACCTGTGCCAATCCCTCTGTTTTCTGCTTGCCAACCAATCTTCTATCCATGCTAATTTGAACTCTTGCACTTTGCATTATTTTTCCAGGTCTCTGATAATCCTGAAACATTACCATTACATAATGTTAAGCCAAACTCTGTTTCTAATTTTGCTAAGAGAACACAACCTTTGTTTTATTTAGAGCTATTTGCTCCCACACATCTCCCTAGACCATAAATTCAGCACCAACTCGATGATGCAAGGCAGCCTCTGAACTCTGAACCAGCACTAGGAGATGAACAATGATCTCCCTCCTCTCTAATTTCACCAGTTGCCTACTGCCTGATGATTCTTAATGATAGAACATAGGAACAGGAGTGGGCTGTTCAGTCATCAAGCCTTCCCTACTATTTGAGATCATGGCTGATCATTTCATCAGTGTCATCATCACTTTTCCAAACTGTCGCCATTTCCCCGAATGTCATTAGTCTATAGAAACTCATTAATTTCTATCTCAAACCTGCTCACTGGTGCTGAGGAGATCACAAATTGAGTATTGTAAGAAATTTTGGGTGTGAGCCTTGTTTGCCCCCTTCTTCCATTGATGATCTATATGAGTGCTAAAGGGCCCTGTGGCACTATGTTCTTCTGTTCAAACAGCCTTTAATTTTTCTCTAATGAAGGGCTTTAACAAACACACCTTCCCCCGGACTAAAACAATAACAGCTAATTGCTAGTGAGACTGACTAATTGGAGCATTCCCTGTCCAGCACTCATCACTATGGACTGTCGATGAAGCACAACAGTATAGTTAGGGCTCATTATTTATGGTGGCAGGAAAACACCAACATTGGAGATACAATTACAGTTTCTGTGTATCTCTGTATGTTTCGCGTTTTTGATCCTAAGTCTTGACTTTGTACCCATTGTAGTGATTGTAACAAGCTCAGCCAGCTGGACCTCATAGAATATGAGTTCCCTGATTGGGGCTGTTAACCTGGTCCAATCAGGGAGCCCTGCCTGACAGATATAAACAGGAGTGTCAGAGGTTCTGTTCGCTCTGAGAGCTGGCCCTGAGGAACCTGGACCAGTGTCAAGGATTTTCAACGTGTAAATAAAGGGTGACTTGGTGACGGGATACCAGCCTCTGTAGAATTATTTCACCCATGATGCTGCTTGATTTATCTGTTCAGACCCTAAGGTTGTATACTGATATTGGTCACTCTGCTTGCTGGGGACATAGTCACTTTCACTCTCTGCATATCTGGTTGGGAGCTTAGCTAGGGAGCTGCCAGCTACCTCTGACAATGTTTAAGAAATATTGCATAAGTGTGACAATAACTTGAACTTCATGCAATAAGTAGCAAAGAAGATAGTTCTTCCTCATTATTTATTTTCATTTAATTAATGCAAATCCACAAAGGGAATGATAAGCTCCTCATTTGTTGAATTTAATCATAAAATTCCTACAGTGTGGAAGCAGGCCATTCGGCCCATTGAGTCCACACCAACACTCTGAAGGATATCCTACCCAGACCCACCTAGCCCACACATTATGGGCAATTTCCCATGTCCAATCCACCTAAACTGCACATCTTTGGACTGTGGAAGGAAACCAGAGCATCTGGAGGAAACCTATGCAGACACGGGGAGAACATGCAAACTCCACACAGACAGTTGCTCAAGGGTGGAATCAAACCTGTATGGACTCAATGAGCTGAATGGCCGGTCTTCCGCACAGTAGGGATTCTATGAAATAGCAACGATGTAAGTATTGCCAACTATTGTAAAAACCAGTGCCTCGGGAACCTACAGCCCAATGGCCTAAATGTGGATTTTACCAGTTTCAAAATCTCCCCATCCCCGGCCTCATCCCATGACCAACCCTCCTTCTCATCCCCGCCTCCTTGACCTGACACAACTTGTCCATCTTCTCTCCCACCTATCCACTCCTCCCACCTCACTAACCAATCCCCACCACTCCTTACCTGACTCACCTATCACCATCCCACCTACCTACCCCAGCCCCACCCCTCCTCTATCTATTTATTTCAGAGCTCCCTTCCCCCTCCCCCATTTCTGAAGAAGGGTCCCAACCCAAAACGTCAACTTTCCTGCTCCTCTGATGCTGCCTGGCCTGCTGTGTTCCTCCAGCTCCACACTGTGTTATTTCTTTAGTTCGCTAATGTCTTTTAGGGAAGGAAACCTTACCTGGTCTGGCCTACAAATGGCTCCAGACCCACAACAATGTAGTTGACTCCTAGCAGCCCTTTGATTAATTAGGAATGGGAAATAAATATGCTGGCCTGACTAGCAACAACAACATCCCATGTATGAATAAAAAAGGAAGTTAATCTGTAGGGGGGACACACCACAGTAATATGCAGCATTGTCTGCGGGTCTCTGAGGGCCACAGTGGTGAAGGCTGGTAGCACAAGGGCCCTGGCTTGTTCTGAATGTATTTAGCAAGGGCTAGTCTTACCAAGGTATTTCAATGTTTGCTATTGGGCAGATGGGGTTTGTCACAAGAAACATATTAATGACATCCTGTGATTCCCATTCCTTGATCCCATCTGATTGATGTCACCTTGCACGTATTCTGTTCTTCCTCACGATAACACAGTTCACAGCAGCTGATTTAATACAGA
Source organism: Rhincodon typus (assembly GCF_021869965.1). NCBI lineage: Eukaryota > Metazoa > Chordata > Chondrichthyes > Orectolobiformes > Rhincodontidae > Rhincodon > Rhincodon typus. Next base: position 28,065,208 of record NC_063364.1, on the reverse strand, counting down.
AGTGTTGTGCCAAATGAATCTTATTGTCTGATAGCGATGCAGTTTTTGATCAATATTGACGAGCCAGTGCTCAAATTCCACATGATCACAGAGAGTCATGGAATTGAACATAGGTTTCTTAATGCTAAACATCCAAAACTCTCTCTTCCAGGTGTTTTATTGGACGCACTTGAGTTATATTTGGGTCTGGGCTCTGTTAATTGTTCATGGCTCCAACTTCTGGAAGTGGTTTGTAGTCTCTGGGTTCTTGTTCCTTATGGAAAAAATAGTTGGGATCACAGTTTCACGGATCGGTGGCACTCAGGTTGTGGAGGTCAACTTACTGCCATCTAAGGTGAGTAATATCCAGTGTGTGTTTGCACTCATCATTAAATAAGTGGAGAGACAGATAGATATCTCCATTCACCAAATGGATCCATTGTTACTTAATTTATTTCATCCTTTTTTCAACTTGTAATACAGGACCTCCATTTGATTTCTCCTTAAAGAAGACAGATAAACAAACTGATGTAAGCTGTGGTTTTCTGATGTTGAAGTCAACATGGGAGAGTTACTTAAAATCCATCTTTTGACTACTATTTAAATTTTTTAAAAATAAATTTAATTGGATGCGGGCATCTCTGGTTTAGCCAGTATTTTTTGTCCATCCCTAATTGCTCAGAGGACAGTTGAGAGTGAATTACAAACACAAACAAAACCAGAAATTGCTGGAAAAGCTTAGCATGTCTGGCAGCGTTTGAGAGAGAAATCTTCAGAACACATTCTGAGGAAGGCTCACTGGACCCGAAATGTTGACTCTGATTTCTCTCCACAGATGCTGCCAGACTTGCTGAGATTTTCCAGCAATTTCTATTTTTGTTTCTGAATTCCAGCATCCGCAGTTCTTTCAGTTTTATTTGAGAGTTAATTGCATTGGTGTGTGAGCTGGAGTCACATATAGACATGTAGACCAGGTACAGGTTAGCAAATGTTACCTGGTAATGTCCGCATGGGATATTGATCGACCAGAACGGTTGCAATTTCTTATGACAGTCAGCAATGATTACATGGTCACCATTAGGTCAGCTCTTTTTTCCAGATTTTCTTGGATTCAGTTTTCATCATCTGCCATGGTGAGATTCAAATCCATGTTCCTAGAACATTGGCCTGGGCTTCACAATTGCTAGTCCAATGTCAGTAACACTACACCACCACCACCTCCTCTTACTGCCCCTTTTTGTTCGGGTAGAGCCTTCGAATAAATCCTTCCATGATAGAATGTTCTCTATTTCACGAAGAAGAAAAAAAAATTGAACCTAAATCTGGAGCAGCATGTCTCTTGTAGAAACGCTAGCCAGCTCCTGGCTGAAGATTGATGCTGGAATATGGTAGTAAGGGATCTTAGAGTAAGAAAAATTCAGATGAATTATCTACCAAAAATTATACTTTATTCAGGAACTGCATTGGCAAACTTGCTCAGTTGTTATTTTCTCTGTTTAAGATGTTTGTGGGTTACATTATAGACTATTAGTCCAATACAATATTGTTCAAATAGTTTACTATGTGAAGTACTTGGAGCACTTTGAAATCTAAGTATATCAATATTTTTTGCTGATTTATTTGCTTTATATTAATCTAACATTGGATCAGCCAAGAGATACATTGAAGCAATTCTGACGACCTGTTAGTATTTCAGCTGTTCACTGTTGTACTTCAATAACAAACTCCACAGTGACTCACCTGAAGGGCAATAAGGAATGGGCAACAAATGCTGCCTGACCAAACAACAGTCCTATCCTGTGGAACAATAAGTTTAAAACAATATAAATAAATTGCAAAATGCTGGTCCACTGTACATAACACAGACCAAATTCATATCTGCATAAATAATAGATTTTATCTTTGTTCCCTGCTTCAAATTCTGTTCTGTAGCCACGGTTTGCATCCTTCTCCCTGGCAACTGCCTGAGGTCAAACCAGACTCTTAAAAATTGGGTGTCTTGTTTGACCCCGAGATGAGCTTCCGACCATATAAATGCAAGTTGTTGTCCCCAAGTACATTAACGATGCAGAATGTTGGAATTGTAACAGGACCTCCAGCAGCAGGTGGCGATGGTGAGAGGGGAAACTGGAGCAGTCAAATGGACCCTTGCTGGAACAATAACGTTTTTGGTGGGAAGAGGGCTGATGGGAAGGGGGAGCAGACAGACTAAAGGAATTCCTCAGGCCAATATAATTCACAAGCTAATTCCATGTAAATACTGTAAATAGTTCCTTGTTTATCCTCCTTTCCCTTTCTATTTGTAATGACCCAATGCCAATGGAGTAAAGAATCCCTGCTTCATGATGTTTGGACCTTCGATGTGTTAAAATCACATGTTATACATCTGTAGGGAGACAATGGCACAGTGGTATTATCACTAGATAATTAATATAAAGACCCAGGTAATGTTTGAGTCCCACCATGGCAGACCATGGAATTTGGATTCAATAAAGAAAATCTGGAATTAAGAGTCTAATAATGACCATGAAGCCATTGTTGATTGTTGGAGGAAAACCCATCTGGTTCATTAATGTCCTTCTTTAGGGACAATAATTGTCATCCTTATCCAGTGTGGCCTACTTGTGACTCCAGACCCACAGCAATGTGGTTGGCTCTTAAATGCTCTCAGGGTTGTTAGAAATGGGCAATAAATGCTGGCCCAGGCAATGATATCCACATCCCGTAAATGAATAAAAAAGATTGTCTCTGTTTTTGTCCAGCTACTGTACATCTCACTATTACTCCTTCTGCCAGTTTGCAACTCTCTGATTTTCTGCATTCTGCTGAGACACCACCAAGAGGTTGAGGAAATAGAATCCAAATTAAACTGAAATGTACTCTGTTCTCATCATGTTAACACAGTGTGATGGCAATGTGGAGAGGGAACCCAGACGTGGGGCTGGATTTTCAGCTCTCCAGGTCTGGGAATAGAGGGAGCATTGGCCTGGAATTTTGCAGCGTCTGTCTGGTTCTATACGCCAGATTGTCTTTGAGCCACTTTGGATGTCTTGTTCGATTCCAGGATTGTTGGGGGGGTGGATGGGGTGTGGGGTGGTCGTGGTTGTAGGAGGTGTGGGTTACAGCCTTTAAGCAACATAGGCAATTGACTATCAAGGCCAATGGAATCTTCCCAAGAGGCTTTGAGCCCCTGCCTCACTCCTAGGTGCAACAGTAGCTACGAGCCAATAAGCAGATTCCCCTCCACACTGCTGGCCTGGCTGCAAGGACCACTTTCAATCGTCAAGTCTGAAAATGTTGAAGGGGGGTGTCATCTCCACTTTGAAGGACTCTCTCCCTCGCTTACCTGCCACTGTAAGCTGCCACAGCTTGCAGGATGGAAAGCCCAGTTCATCCCTGTAACTGATCACACTGGGGATAGTCACTTCAAGTGACTGATCCCCATACTATGCTAGGTTTCTGACCCTGGTTGAGCCAACAGTGGTACTTGGAGGCCCACAGGGAAGATCCTGCCCCAGAGTGTGATATTTTCAATTGTGCCAAGTAGATTATAACGAAAATATCCTTCTTAACATTCAGGTTACCCATCTCGTAATCAAGAGATTGCCATTCTTTCACTATAAACCCGGATTATAACGAAAATGTGAGATTATAATGAAAATATCCTTCTTAACATTCAGGTTACCCATCTCGTAATCAAGAGATCGCCATTCTTTCACTATAAACCGGGAGATTATGTGTATGTCAACATTCCAGCAATAGCCAAGTATGAGTGGCATCCATTCACTATCAGCAGTGCTCCAGAACAGCAAGGTACGTTATGAGAAGGCTTGGGCCTTACGTTATGAAAGTGGGTTGAGGATGTTTGGATGGATTTCAGTGGAAAAGAAAAGACATCATGGTGAACTAAATGACGATGCTCCAAGTTATAAAGAGATCTGCCCAATTATTGATTGTAGTGACCTGATGTGACAAAGGGTTCAGAAACCAGGAAGTGCAAAATGTACAAACGTAAGGGCATTGATGGATGTCAGGTGGACAATCCTGCCTGAGGGCAGATTGAGGCTGTGGAATAATGCCTCAGGAAAGGATTATAAAGTAGATTCTAGAGGCAATGGGTTCTGTTTTCGAAGGGAAACGTTGAAAGGTTTAAAGAGGAGTAGGTAAGTTGAATTGACCTGTCGGAAAGGAACAGGCTCATAAGGCCAAATGCTGTTTCCTGTTTGTAAAAAAAGCACAAATTCCAAGGTCATCTTATATCAATTACCCTCTTGTCTTCTTTTCAACCTATTAACAAATAATACTGACACATGTATCTTCAGGAGTTGTTTATTACTCAACTTGTTGGGGGGGCACGGTGGCTCAGTGGTCAGCACTGCTGCCTCAGCACCAGGCCCAGTTCAATTTCAGTCTCAGGTGACTGTCTGTGTGGAGTTTGCACGTTCTCCTTGTGTCTGTGTGGGTTTCCTCCGGGTGCTCTAGTTTCCTCCCACAGTCCAAAGATGTGCAGGTTAGGAGATTAGCCATGCTAAATTGCCCATAGTGTCCAGGGGTGTGCGGGCTAGGTGTATTAGCCTTGGGAAATGTAGGATTACAGGGATAGGGCAGTGGAGTGGGATGCTCTTCAGAGGATTGGTGTGGAGTTGATGGGCTAAATAGTCTGCTCCCACACTGTAAGGATTGCATGCTTCTATGATTGTACATTCTTTTGTATCTTGGCTATCCATTCTGTACAAATAAAGCTCATCAATAACCAACTTTAAAGTATAGCACAGAGTTTACATTTTTGGTGTCTACTTTCCATTACCAATGGGAATTTGATGAGCTGCCACATAGAAGATAAGGAGATAAGATAAGAACACAAGGTGTTGAGAAAACGAATTAGTATGTGCAGTAGCTAACTACCAGGAAACAGAGGGTCAGTTTCAGATTGGCAACCTGTAACTAATAGATTAGACGTGTTGAATGAGTAGGAAAATGGGGTAAAATGTGGTGAAATATGAAGTTGTCCACTTCAGTTGGAAGAATGAAAAAGCAGACCACTATTGAAATGAAGAGAGGCTGCAGAATGTAGCAGTACAGAAGGATTTGGATGTCCTTGAATCACCAAAACCTTAGCCCTATAGCACAACAAGTACTTAGGAAGGCAGAGGGATTGATGGCCTTATTTGCAAAGGAGATGAAGTATTAAGTAGGAAAATCTTGCAACAACTGTACAGGACATTGATGAGACATCATCATCATCATCATCATTATCATTAGTCATCAGTGGATCCTTGCAGATGAAGATGACTCTCTTCCACTCTCAGGCTGAGTCGGTAGGAGGTTGTACAGACCGATGCAGCTTCTGCAGGATCTGTTACACTTAGGGCGGGTTGTTGTCACGGGAATGGGTGGGTTTAGTGTTGATGTGGCAGCGCACTCCACACGCTGTTTCTGCCTGGCTTCCACTTTTCCCTGACGGCAAGTCTCAACGCCTTTCCGGATACTTCTCCTCCACTTTGGACACTCTTGGGCCAGTGATTCCTGGGTGTCGGTGGGAATGCTGCACCTCATCAGTGAGGCCTTGAGGGTATCTCTGAAGCGTTTCCTCTGTCTGCCTGGGGCTTGCCTGTTGTTTCAAAGCTGGGAGTAGAGCACCTGCTTGGGGAGTCTCTCATGCCCAACATCGAGTCACTAACCACCCTTGATCAGCTCCAATGGGTTGGGCATGTCATCTGTATGACTGACATTGGTGAGACTACACCTAGAGCGTACACATTTTCAGATTACGTATTAAAGGAGGGATACATTTGCTTTGGAGGCAGTTCACACAGTTTACCAGATTGATATTTGGGATGAAAGGGTTGTCCAATGAGGAAAGATTGAGCAGGTTGCAACTATATTTATTGGAATTTATGTGAATGAGAGCTAACCTTATTGAAACATGTTAAGACTCTGAGTAGGCTTTGAGTGAGTAAATGCTGAAGGAATGTTTCACCTTGTGGGGAAATCTAGAACTGGGGGGCACAGTTTCAAAATAACGGGGTCTCTCATTTAGTATGAGAACAAGGAGGAATTTCTTCTGTCAGACTGTTGTTAGTCTTTGGAATTCTCTTCCAATGACCAGTGCAGGATGGGCCATTGAATATATTCAAGGCAGGGTTAGACACATTTTTGTTCTGCCAGGGAGTCGGGTCTATGGGCAGTAGGCAGGAAGATGGATTTAAGGCCTTGATCACATCAGTCATAATATTACTGATTTGCTGAGCAGGTCTGAGGACCTAAACAGCCTGCTGTTGCCCTCATTTCTTATTTTCTTATCTTCTTATGTCCTATGTTTTCTCTAAAAACAAATTCCCTTGTGATTTTTTTTGCCTTTTTTTGCATTTTTTTTTCCTTATCATATGAAGCCCTCCATATCCTTTTAACCCCCACACCAAATTTATTGGATCATTATTCAACTGAGTCTTGACAATTTGTTGGGATGCTATTCAGTCACAAGGTACGTTAACATTGCCCATTTCCTACAGATGCCGTTGGGTGACAGAGTGGATTCAATGCACTTTCTACTGCCTCAGCTTTGGGAAAGTCTACTGTTGAGTTTCTCTATCAAAGCTGAAGCAAATTAATTTAAGCTGAAAATAGCTCAAATCTGAAACTTTCTGGGTCTTTTCAGTTGTTGCCTATGGAAACACATCTGCATGATCTCTCTGATCTGCTAAGATCTTACAAAACCCAATGATCATCAAACCGGCCTGTTCTTTGCTGAGTTGCAGACCCTTATCTCCTAAAGGTGCAGTCCTCTGGGCTTCACAGTGAACTTTAGGACTGTCTCCTTCCACCTTGCCACATGCTGACAGAGTTGTGGCCCTCAAACTATAAATCCAAAACCAATTAATACTCTCTAACGTCAAGAGATGATAATGGTGCTTTGAGAATTATGGCTAATTACCTGATACACCCTTAAGGGGAAATCTAACCAGGAACAGACTTGTTCTCAATCGTTCTTTACCCAGTTTCCAGCAGGGGACAGTAAATAGCTGAAATCCTACTAGAATGTACCGAGCCCAGCAGTATTCCCCAACTTGCCCACTTGGAAAAATGCTGTGATTTTAAGTGATAGTGGGAACTGCCGATGCTGGAGAATCTGAGATAACAAGGTGTAGAGCTGGATGAACACAGCAGGCCAAGCAGCATCAGAGGAGCAGGAAAGCTGACGATTCGGATCTGGACCCTTCTTCAGAAATGTCGGAGGGGAAGGGGATTCTGAAATAAATAGAGAGAAAGGGGAAGGCGGATAAAGGAGCAGAAAGGTGGGGAGGAGACTGTCTCCTCACCTATCTGCTCCTTTGTCCATCTTCCATCCGCCTTCCCCTATCTCTCTATTTATTTCAGAATCCCCTTCCCCGCCGACATTTCTGAAGAAGGGTCCAGACCCGAATCGTCAGCTTTCCTGCTCCTCTGATGCTGCTTGGCCTGCTGTGTTCATCCAGCTCTACACCTTGTTATCTGTGATTTTAAGTGTTTCTTCTGTACTTTTATCATCTGAAAGGGAGAGGGAATTACTTCTCAAAGCCATAGTTTTTATATTTTTGAATCCAGCGTCAAAATAAATGTTATAACAATCAAGCGTCGCCAGCCAGATGGATCACTTAGATGCCAAACTGAGAACAAACAGTGAGTTTGTGAGAGGTCACCCACTGGACCCCAAACCATGTACAAAGGGTGACATCTAGTGGCAGGGCACTGTAACTGTTTATCATTTCGGTCCTGCTGGCAGAAAGAAGAAGGACCAAATTACTGCCCCCTCCATGCTTCAGGTCAGCTCTGATGAAGAGTCAATCAAAACATTAGCTTGCTCCCTCTCCATGGATGCTGCCTGATCCACTGTGATCTCCAGCATTTGTTGTTTTCAGCCAGAAAGAAGCACATCGGTACATATGATGCTTACATTTGTTTTAATCTGCAGACACTATTTGGCTTCATGTCAGGTCCCTTGGCCAATGGACCAACCAACTGTACGAATACTTTCGACAACCCGAGCTACTGGGCAATGAACCAAAGCGGCTGACAAGAAATCTGCGGAACAAGAAACACCAGAGATCTGCACAGGTGCCCTCCTGTTTCTGCTGCTTTTCTCAGTAAACCTGATTCTCTGACACATTCAGGCTTTATAACTGAAGTCCTTTGACCAGGGTTTTATGTTTTTGTTTTCCAAAGTTTGCAATTGCATGTCTTTTCATGACTGATGCAGCTATTTCCCATAAAAGCTAAATAGTGTGGATGCTAGAAATCTGGAATAAAAACAGAAAATGCTGGTGAAAGTCAGTAGATCTGTCACCGTCCACAGAGGCAGATACTGTTCCTCTCTCCATAGATGCTGCAGACCTGTTGAATTTCTCCAACCATTAGTTATTTCCCACAGTGTGTCAATACAGGTTCAACATTGCAACTCAGTACAGCATTCAGTGTATTCCATTGGACTTAGCTGAAATTTTCCAGCGTATCCATCCCAAGGCCAGTGGATCTCAATGCCTGTACTTGCCAATTATTGCAACTGTTAACTCTTACCCGGTTGTGTTGATACTATACCTGGAAGAAATGACCCTTTATATTTATTTTTAATCATGTTTGGACTTGTTATAACACAACTCCATGGCAGGTGGCACTTAAACGCCTGACCCTCTGGCATAGAGGTAGGGACACTACCACTGCACCACAAGCCCAACCTTTCAGTTAACAGCATTGATCAATTGAGCCACAGAGACTCAAAGTAATGGCCTTTTCAATATTTTCAATCAACCTGTTCAGATATGTTATGAAAAATCTGTGGTGATTGATTGATTTATTGTTGTCATGTACACAGAGGTACAGTTAAAAGTGTTGTTTTGTGTGCTAAACAGGCAAATCATACCATACAAAGTGCATCAGGGTAGCAGCACAGAGTGCATGACACAGTGTTACAGCTGCAGAGAAGGTGCCGAGAGGTCAGAACTAACGTTTGAGAGGTCTAATCAAAAGTCTGCTTACAGCAGGGAAGAACCTGTTCTTGAATATATTTGTATGTGTATTCAAATTTTTATATCTTCTGCCCAATGGCAGAGGGTGTAACCGGGATGGGACGGTCTTTGATTATTTTGGTCAATTTCCTGAGGCAGCGGGAAGTATAGATGGAGTCAATGGATGGAAGGCTGGTTTGCGTGATGGACTGGGCTGTGTTTGTGACTCTTTGTAGTTTCTTGTGGTGTTGGAAAGAGCATTTGCCATACTATGCTGCGATGCATCCAGATAGAATGTTTTCTATGGTGCATCTATAAAAACTGTTGTGGTCATGCCGAATTTCCTTACCCTCCTGAGGAAGTAGAGACATTGCTGTGCCTTCTTGACCATCGCGTCTATGTGGCTGGACCAGGACAGATTGTTGGTGAGCATCACTCCCAGGAACTTGATGCTGTCGAACATCTCCACCTCAGCACCATTACAAACAGGGGTGTGCCCTCCAATCTGCTTCCTGAGTCGATGACCAGCTCCTTCATTTTGCTGACATTGAGGGAGAGAATTTTGTCTTTACGCCATGCTGCTAAACATTCAGTCTCTTTCCTGTATTCTGTCACATCATTGTTTGAGATCCAACCTACAATGGTGGAGACATCAACAGACTTGTAGATGGAACAGAAACAGAAGTTGCTGGAAAAGCTCAGAGGGTTCAGCAGCAGATAATGTTCTGGGGACCCGATTCGAATCCTGCCATGGCAGATGATGGAATATGAATTCAATAAAATATCTGGAATTAAGAGTCTAATGATGACCATGAATCCATTGCTGATTGTCGGGAAAAACCCCATCTGGTTCACCAATGCCCTTTAGGGAAGGAAACTGCCATCCTTACCTGGTCTGGCCCTACATGTGACTGTAGACCCACAGCAATGTGGTTGACTCTTAACTGCCCTCTGGGCAATTAGTGATGGGCAATAAATGCTGCCTAGCCAACAACACCCTTATCCTACGAATGAATAAAGAAAAACATCTGTGAAAAAAGTAATCAGAGTTAACATTTTGGGTCTGGTGACTCTTTCTCAGAACTCATGTCACCAGACCCGCAACGTTAACTCTGATTTTTTTCTTCACAGATGCTGCCGAACCTGCTGAGCTTTTCCAGCAACTTCTGCTTTTGTTCCTGATTTACAGCATCTGCAGTTCTTTCGGATTTTAACTTGTCAATGGAGTTGGAGTGGAATTGGGCCACACAGTCATTAGTGTATAAGGAGTATAGTAGGGGGCTGAGTACGCTGCCTTGCGGGGAACTGGTGTTGAGGATTATGGTGGAGGAGGTGTTGTCGCCTATTCTTACTTATTGTGGTCTATCAGTCAGGAAGTCAAGGATCCAGTTACAGACGGATGATCCGAGACCTAGGTCTTGGAGTTTAGAGTTGAGTTTGTTTAGAATTATGGTGTTGAAGGCGGATCTGTAGTCAATAAGTAGGAGCCTGATGTAGGTATCTTTGTTATCCAGATGTTCCAGGCATGAGTGTAGGACCAGGGATATAGCATATGCTATGGACTTGTTGTGCCAGTAGGGAAATTGCAAAGGAACATGGCAATATGGGAGGCTGGAACTGAAGTGAGCCGTGACTAACCTCACAATGTATTTCATAATTATGGAGGTCAGAAGATATCTGTGAATACTCCTGCCAGCAGGTCAGCACAGGACCTGAGTGTGTGGCCGGGGGCTCCTCCCGGGCCAGTCACTTTCTGTGGGTTCGCTTGTAAGGGGGCTGATCTGACGTCTGCAGCTGAGTCTGTGGGTACAAGGTGCAGCCGAGGCTGTTGGGATAGGTGACATCGTTTCACTGAGCTTCTGTTCAAAGCAAGCGTAGATGCATTGAGCTCATCGGGTAGGGATGTGCTGTGGCCTGTGTTACGAAGGAGTAGTCTACCCGCTCTGATAACTAAAACTGAAACACCCAGGGAAGCTTGCCTTGCCTTGTAATCTATTAAAGGAGTGGTTAAATGAAAGAAATCCCTGATACTCACTTTATAATCAACAAGTAACAATTTATTTATTTAACTCTAACAGTTAACAAGTTAACAGAACTACTAACAAACTGCTAACAATTCCCCCTTTAGTACTAAGTATTCCCAAATAAAACAAAATTGTAATGGTATGCTGTTCCAATAGATTTGAGTCCCACTTACATAAACCAAATTAATAAAAAAAATTAAAGCTTAATCTCTTGAAATTACAGCCAGGATAAATCTTCCAGAATGTTCTTTGCCTTCTCCATTATCCTCCAGTCAGCAACACCTTCCTCTGTCAAATTCTTGTGTCAGAAATATTAGCTAAGAGTTGCGTAGTACCTTTATTTAGATGGTGCTTACTCTGAGATCTTAGAGATTTCTGTGAAAGCCAGTGTTTTTTTCTTTAGAGCTGATGGCTATTGAGAGCGGTTCTCCTAACAGATGGCAGTTTGCTTTTACACCGATGTTCAAATGCCCTCTTCCTTTATACCCTTGACCTATTAATTTCTTACAATAGGATTGGTCCAAAGTTGTCAAAACCATCAGATTTAAATTTAATTGGACTTTGGTATCTAGGGTTATCTAACCCTGGTTTAAATTAATTGGCTAAATTCAAAAACCTGTTGTCTTGGTAAAAATGCGACTTTGCCTGCTAACAGTATAGCCTTTTGATGCAACGTTTAAGTTTCAAGAACTCTCTGTACATCGGCACCTGCCTGCAGACTTTTTTCTAAAGCTCCAAGTCTAAAAGAACACATCTTTTAAAGTGACCATGCACTCTTTCCACCTATCATTTTACAAACAAATTCTAATGTCCTGCCTTCCAATCTACAAACTACACCAACTTTGCAATACCTGTGATTATGTTTGACTTTGATTTGTAGCCTGTTATGTTGTGTAAGCCTCGCCACAAATAATGGGCACCTGTGTGGTTGGTTTGGGTCTCGAACTTAGTTTGGTTTTGCCTCTTGGTGTCTGGATTTCCTGCAAACGTCAGGGTTCCCCAACTTATACACTTCATACCTGGACTTCAGTAGGGAGTGGATCTCCCAGTTCATCTGTGGTTTCTGGTTGGGGAACATTTGGATTAACTTGTTTGGCCTGCAGTCTGCTACACACTTGTAATGGTGCAGGGATGCCTTGAACCTGAGCCTTCTGGCCTGGGGGTTGGGACACTACCACAGTACCTCAATTTTGAATTTAAAGTCAACCAACTCTCAAAGTGGGATCTGAACCTATGTCTCCAGAACTTTGGGCTGACCAATTGCACCTCAGACTTTGATAGATATGCCTTTATATCCTACAGTAAAGTACATTGACTATGTAATGGGAAAGTCAACATGTCATTCCCGAGGCAATCATCTCTCTGCCTTTCCAATGCCATTCCTACCCTCGGATAATTGAATTGAAGACGTTTGGAAATCAATCCCAGGGATAAATTCCTGAATTTACAACTGATGTGAATACCCATGCCATTGCTATGCAAAGCTATCACAGTTGAAGTTTACATGGTAAATGATGCAAGTCAATTGTTGCATGAGGTCTTGTGTTCAAAGTGCTTTCGCTCAGGTTTCAGTATGCGGTTGGTGGAATTTTCCATCTGCAATGTTCAAGGGCTAGCCCAAGACAACCATAAAGAATGTTAAGTGATGTTAAATTTGTTCATATTACTTTCTCCCTAGGCAACAATGTACTGAGAAATTGTGATGACACTGATAAATTACTTGAGCTTCAGACTTATGGGGATAGCTCTTGATTTCATGTGGTAGTGTAAAATAGATGATAATGAATGGGCAGCCAGTTTTGCATTAACTTCACAGGAAATTTTAAACAAACGAAAGAGATGCAAAGACCTATTTTACACAAATTACATCATGTCGAGATCTACCCCATGGTTTATCTTGTTATCTAAGCATCCAAACTGTACCTGGTGCTGTGTAATTAAGACCGTGCGGTAATTTATATTTAGCACCATTTGTCCTTTTGACACATATTGCTCATCCTATCCTACCTTACTTAAATATGTTTCTTTTGCTGTTCCTTACTATCACTAGGAGCACCTTGGTAATTTGATTGCCTCTAATGATTCAGTACTGGCCAACAAGGAAGATATGGTGGAGCTGACATCATATAAACCACGACAGCGCTGTCAGAATGAGCCCTCAGAAGTGAACATCAAACTGGACTGTACAGATGTCCCTCAGCCCAGGGAGGTAGGAAGCAGACTGGGATATAGAGGAATTTCTCAGTAAGGGTAGATGAGTGTATTGGGTGAAAGAAAGCTTGTGATGTGGATCTATTAGCTAAGTGACCTGTTTCTGTGTTGCAAATGATCTGTAATAAATAGAGTAAGACTCACATTATATGGCACCACACACAGCAGAATGCTGTACCAAATGGCATCTCCCAACCCCCATCCTACCAAAGCATACGTCACCAATTGGAAAACTTTCCATCATGAACCAGGACTCGAGCACTGTCAGATAACACCATGAGGATATTCTGTCACAAGCCATGAAATAGATTTAGGTTAGTGTATTCATGACCCAGTGGCTCAGTGGTTAGCGCTGTTACCTCACAGTGCCAGGAACTTGGATTTGATTCCACCCTCGGGTGACTATCTGTGTGGAGTTTCTGCATGAGTTTCCTTTGGGTGCTCTGGTTTCCTCCCACAGTCCAAAGATATGCAGATTAGGTGGACTGGCCATGGGAAATTGTGCCATAGTGTCCAGGGATGTGCAGGTTAGATGGATTAGCCATGGCAAATGCAGAGTTACAGGAAAAGGGTGGGGATGTGGGTCTGGGAGGGATGCTCTTTGAAGGGTCGGTGTGGATTTGATGGGCTGAATGGCCTGCTTCTACACTGTAGGGATTTAATGAGAGATGCTGTGATCATTTAGTGGGAGTGACGGTCACTGCTGATTGTGAGAAAGCTGTGTGTATTGCATATGTTACATTTGCTGTTCAATCCCCAGCATTCTCCCATTCCCAGCATCACCCCGTCTGGTGTGTGTGAATGATGCAAACATTGCTGCAACTTCTGAAATCGGAGTTGAGTCAGAGGATTAGTCATGCTCTTCTCTAATAACCCCGCAATGGACCAAGATATTCTTAAAGATGAAAGACGAATATGCAAATAAAAGGACGAATGTTTCCTGTGCAGGATCAAGACATGTATCTTTTATTCCCACATGACAACAGTGACTACATGTCAAAAGTACCTCCTTGTCTGTAAAGTCCTTTGAGATGACTGATGGTCATCAGAAGCTCGATGTAAATACAAGTCCTTTGTGTTTGTAACAGCTAGTGCACTCCAGACTTCGAGTTGAAAGAGGTGTGCGTTTCCTGTCTGTCATGTCAGAGGCATTCTTACACAAAAAATAGGCAAGGGCATCACCTAATGTTTTTAAAATTCACTCACAGGATGTGGGCATCGCTGCCTGGGCCATCCCTAGTTGCCCTTGAGAAGGTGGTGGTGAGCTGCCTTCTTGAGCCGCTGCAGTCTGCTTGTTGTGTGTTGACCTGCAATGCCACTGGGGAGGAAATTCTAGGATTTTGACCCAGCGACAGTGAAACAACGGCGATCTATTTCCAAGCCAGGATGGTGAGTGACTTGGAGGGTGGTGGTGTTCCCATGTATCTGCTGCCCTTGTCCTTCCCGATGGAAATGGTTGTGGGTTTGGAAGGTACTGTCCGAAGGTAATTTGTGAATTTCTTATGGATGGCACACACTGAGCTTCAGTGGTGGAGCGAATGGATGCTTTGACTGCGCTGTCCTGGATGGTGTCAATCTTCTTGAGTGTTGTTGGAGCTGCACCCATCCAGGCAAGTGGGGAGTATTCCATCACATGCCTGACTTGTGCCTTGTAGATGGTTAACAGTCTTTGGAGAGTCAGGAGGTGAGTTACTTGCCACAGTATTCCTAGCTTCTGGCCTGTTCTTGTAGCCGTTGCATTTATATGGCTGGTCCAGTTGTGTTTCTGGTCACCAAGGATGTTGATAGTGGAGGATTCAGTGAAAATAACACCATTGAATGTCAAGGGACTGTGGTTAGATTGTCTCTTATTGGTGATGGTCATAGCCTGGCATTTGTGTGGCACAAATGTTACTTGCCACTTGTCAGCCCAAACCTGGATATTGTCCAGATCTTGTTGCATGTGAACACGGCCTGCTTCAGTATCTGAGGAGTCACGAATGGTGCTGAACATTGTGCAATCATCGGCGAACATCCCCACTTCTGATCTTATGATGGAGAGAAGGTCATTGTTGAAGCAGCCAAAGATGGTTGGGCCTAGGACAGTACCCTGAGGAACTCCTGCAGAGATGTCCTGGAGCTGAGCTAACTGATCTCCAACAACCACGACCATCTTCCTAAGTACCAGGTATGAATCCAACCACTGGAGAGTTTGCCCCCTGATTCCCAGTGATTCTAGTTTTGCCAGGGCTCCTTGATGCCACACTCGGCCGAATGCAGCCTTGATGTAAAGGGCTGTCACTCTCACCTCACCTCTGGAATTCAGTTCTTTTGTCCATGTTTGAACCAAGGCTGTAATGAGGACAGTAGCTGAGTGGTCCTAGCGGAATCCAAACTGGGCGTCACTGAGCAGGCTATTTCTGAGCAGGTGCTGCATGATGGCACTGTTACTGACACCTTCCATCACTTTACTGACGATCGAGAATAGACTGATGGGGTGGTAATTGGCCAGGTTGGATTTGTCCTGATTTTTATGTACAGAACACACATGGGTAATTTTCCACATTGTTGGAAAGATAGCAGTATTGTAACTGTACTGGAAGAGGAGCAGCAAGTTCTGGAGCACAAGTCTTCAGTACTATTGCTGGAATGTTGTCAGGGCCCACAGCTCACTAATGACCTTCGAGGGAGGAAATCTGCCATCCTCACCTGGTCTGGCCTACATATGACTCCAGACCCACAGCGTGTGGTTGACTCTCAATTGCCCTCTGAAATGCCCTGATAAGCTACTCAGTTGTACCAATTGTTACAAAGTCCCAAAGAAATGAAACTGGATGGATCATCTGGCATCGACCTAGGCAGCGGAAAAGACAACGGCAGAAACAGCCCTGTCGACCCTGCAAAGTCCTCCTTAGTAACATCTAGGGGCTGGTGCCAAAATTGGGAGAGCTGTCTCCCAGACTAGTTAAGCAATAGCCTGACATAGTCATACTTATAGAATCATACCTTACAGACAATGTTGCAGACACCACCATCACCGTCCCTGGGTATGTCCTGTCCCACATGCAGGACAGACCTAGCAGAGGGGGTGGCACAGTGGTATACAGTCGGGAGGGAGTTGCCCTAGGATTCCTCAACATTGACTCCGGACACCATGAAGTCTCATGGCTTCAGGTTAAACATGGGCAGGGAAACCTCCTGCTGATTACCATGTACCATCCTCCCTTAGCTGATGAATCAGTACTCCTCCATGTTGAACAACACTTAGAGGAAGCACTGAGGATAGTGAAGGCACAAAATGTACTCTAGGTGGGGGATTTCAATCTCCACCACCAAGAGTGGCTCAGCAGCAGTAATACTGATCGAGCTGGTCAGGTCCTAAAGGAAATAGCTGTTAGACTGGGTCTGCGGCAGGTGGTAAGGGAACCAACAAAAGGGAAAAACATACTTGACTTCATCCTTACCAATCTGCCAGCTGCAGATGCATCTGTCCATGACATTGTTGGTTACAGTGATCACTGTAGTCATTGTGGAGACAAAATCTTGCCTTCACATTGAGAATAGCCTCCATCGTGTTGTGTTATGCTAAATGGGACAGACTTCGAACAGATCTAGCAACTCAAGACTGGGCATCCATGAGGCGCTGTGGGCCACCATCAGCAGCAGAATTGTACTCCAGTACAATCTGTAACCTCATGGCCCGGCATAGCTCTCTTTTCTGGGACAAAATATGTATGTAAAATACATATGCAAGAATCTTTTGTTGTAATATTGAATGTGTTCTTACAAAGGAAGATGTTTATCATCTTTAAATCAATATTTTAAAACATTTAAGAATGCAATTGCTGGTGTGGTGAATGGTCCACTTCAGCTCGTGGTATTTATGACTAATGGTTTTTGACATTTTAGCCGATGGCTGCTTTACTTATTCATCAACTAGTAGCGCACTACCTTATTGTTAGATACCAGATTCCCGAGGCATCACAGTTACTTAAAGGATTGTAAGATGAAAAGGGAAAAAAGAACTCTGAAGTAGGACATCTGGGGTTGGATTTGAGCTGCTGCTGGGGCACTGAGAATACCGCTCCAGCCTTACGTGTCCTTTTCCTGGTTGCATTTCCACCTCTGGGCTGATGTGAGAGTAAGATGTGATGGCTGACAATGTTCAGATCTTGTGATGTGATACTTGTGTTAACTCCTGTAACAAATGATTGAGATGTAGGTCACGTAGTATTGACGAATTCAACGAGTGTTTATTACAGCCCTGGTATCTATATATGTCCCCTGCAATCGCAGGCACTTGCATGTCTACGCTCTGTCTAAGAAACTCAGCTGTACTGTCACACACTTCCATCTGAGTGCGATGCTGCAGGAGGACAGAGGTCAGTAAGATGGAGACTGAGACCGTTAGGTTACATACCATGATATAGTGATACCATCATGAGCATGTGTGTTACCATCACTATCCCCCACTATCAACATCCTGGGAGTAACCATTGACCAGAATCTTAACTGGACTCACCACATTAACACAGTGGCTACAAGAGCAGGCCAGAAGCTGGGAATACTGTGGCAAGTAATACTGTGGCAAAGCCTGTCCACCATCTACAAGACCCAGGTTAGGAGTGTGATGGAATACTCCCCACTTACCTGGATGAGTGCAGCCCCAACAACACTCAAGAAGCTTGACACCATCAGGACAAAGCAGCCGCTTGATCGGCACCACATCCACAAACATCCACTCCCTCTACCACCGATGCTCAATAGCAGCAGTGAGTACTATCTACAAGATGCACTGCAGAAATTCACCAAAGATCCTCAGACAGCACCTTCCAAACCCACTTCCAGCTAGAAGGACAAGGGCAGCAGATGCATGAGAACACCACCATCTGCAAATTTCCCTCCAAGTCACTCACCATCCTGACTTGGAAATATATCGCCGTTCCTTCGCTGTCACTGGGTCAAAATTCTGGAATTCCCTCCCTAATAGCATTGTGGGTCAACCCACAGCAGGAGGACTGCAGCGGTTCAAGAAGGCAGCTCACCACCACCTTCTCAAGGGCAACTAGGGATGGGCAAGAAATGCTGGCCAGCCAGCAACACCTATGTACCACAAAAAATAAATAGAAAAAATAAAGTCCCTTAAAGATATATTGCACATCTATTGTGAGACATAAAACAAATTGGCCATTTAACTAGAAGTGGGATGGGAGGGGGTGGCTTGGTAACTTGCCTGCTCCCAACTGGTCACTAATTTAATAAGTGAACAGCTGCGTGAAGCCATTTGCCAGATGATGACTGGGATTTTCAGGTTGAGGTTCCAGCAAATAGTTGTTGCAGGGTTGATTTAGTGGATGATTGTGAGGAGGCCTAGGGTCCAGGTGAGGGTCAGTTTAGTGGGTGACTGCAAACAGTGCTCACTAACTTGATTGAGGTTTTTGAGGAGGTGACAAAGATGATTGATGAGGGAAAAGCAGTTGATGTTATCTACATGGACTTCAGTAAAGCCTTTGACAAGGCCCCTCATGGCAGATTGGTACAAAAGGTGAAGTCACATGGTAATGTGTAGCTGGCAAGAGGTATATAGAACTGGCTTAGTCATAGGAGACGGAGGGTGGCAGTGGAAGGATGCTTTTCGGAATGGAGGCCTGCGACTAGGGGTGTTCCACAGGGATCAGTGGTGGGACCTCTGCGGTTCGTGGTCTACATAAATGATTTGGAGAAAAATCATGGCTGGTCTAATTAATAAGTTTGCGGATCATACAACGATTGGTGGAGTTGCAATTAGTGAGGAGGGTTGTCAGAGGTTACAACAGGATATAGATCAGTGGGAGGCATGGGCAGAAAAATGGCAGATGGAGTTCAATCCAGACAAATGTGAGGTGATGCATTTTGGAAGGTCAAGTACAGGTGGAAAGTACACAGTGAACAGCAGAACCCTTGGGAGTATTGATATGCAGAAGCTACTGGGTGTGCAGGTCCGCGAATCACTGAAGATGGCAGCACAGGTAGATAAGGTCATAAAAAAGGCTTATGGCATGCTTGCCTTCATTGGAAGGCAAGGATACACAAGTTATGCTGCAGCTTTGTAGAACTTTATTTAGGCCACACTTGGAATATTGCGTACGGTTCTAGTCACCACACTACCAGAAGGATGTGGATGCTTTGGAGAGGGTACAGAAAAGGTCTACCAGGATGTTGCCTGTATGGGGGGATTTTAGCTGTGAAGAAAGGTTGGATAGACTGGGTTTGTTTTCACTGGAACGCAGGAGGTTGAGGGGCAACCTCACAGGAGTTTATAAGATTGTGAATGGCATGGTTAGAGTGAATAGTATAAGACTTTTTCCCAGGGTGGAGGGGTCAATTACTCAAGGACACAGGTTCAAGTTGCGGGGGGGCGGTAACATTTAAAAGAGATGTATGAGGCAAATTTTTCACACACAGGGTGGTGAGTGCCTGGAACATGCTGCCAGAGGAGGTGGTGGAAGCAGACACAATAGCAGCTTTCAAGAAGCACCTGGACAAATATATGAATAGGAAGGGAATAGAGGGATATGGATCCTGTAAGTGAAGGCATTTTTAGTATGGAAGCGCAAAATGTGTCGGCGTAGGTTTGGAGGGCCAATGGTATTGTTCCTGTGTTGTATTGTTCTTTGTTCTTTAGCCTGAACTCCAGGCAGGCTGAGCCTTCTATTGTGCTGGAGTAGGGAGCAGTAGCCTTGAGTCTCCCTGAAGATGGGCTGCCCCCACCATGGGGAAAATGTTAAAGTTTGAATCCCAGAATAACCAGTAAGTATATGAATGGCATTCATTGGTCCAACACGTCTTGTGTACTTCAAAAATGGATCTCCAATCCATTTACTTATGAGTTTTACATTTATCCCTCCGGAATTCAGAAAAAATTTGGATTTAAAATGTTTGATCCCCTCCATTTTGATGTGTTCACTGTCTGGAAGGCCACTGATTGGCTCATTGGCATCAGGCGCTCATCCATGAGCTTTATTAAGCTGATCAATCTGACCAAAAGCACAGAACCTAAACATTGCCAAAAAGAGATTAAATGTTAAAGCTTTTCACCTTGCATTTGTCAGAACCAGGGCCCTAAGAAACAGACTTAAAAAAACAGAGATAACAAGGTGTAGAGCTGGATGAACACAGCAGGCCAAGCAGCATCAGAGGAGCAGGAAAGCTGACGTTTCGGGCCTAGACCCTTCTTCAGAAAATCTGATACCATTTTACACAGCACGAGAAGAGGATGCTGTTTGGTTGGGCTATCATTGATATGGAGATGCAGCACAAACAGTTAGCTGTCAATCTCAATTCTTTATTGTTTGGGGTGTTGCCATGGGGATGCAGCAGGGATTGGATGCCTCCAGGACCCCTCTTTGATGACAAATGAGCAATGTAAGTACAGATTCCACCTGCCTTTATAAAACTGGGCCCTCTGTGTTTATAGCTTCAAGAACGTGCAAAGGGGAGTGACATTCCCACACAGTGTGGACCTCTGGACCCCACCTGAGCCTCACAACAAAGATTCAGAAACCCAGAAAGAAAACCAGCTCCTGAAGTCAGATAGAAAATGCTACAAATGCATTAATATGTGAAAGAGGGGGACATGCTGAAATTCGGAAATGGGTCCTTCATCAAACCTGGCAGGGTTAGAATGTAGACAAACACCTCCCTGGGGCTGACTAACATTCCAAGGGGAGGAGTACAAGACTGGTGTAGGAGGAGAGGGGAGTTTCGGGCAAATCCGACATCTCTCGAGAACTGGGACTCTTGCACAAGTCAAGCAGTTGGCTGAGGATATGTTTAGGTTAACTGCGTTAGCCCCACCTTCAAGGTCAGAGTTATTGTTTCATTCTCAGGAAAGGCATCGACATTTATTGCATGCGACTAGTTGGCCTGAGAATGTGGTAGCAATCTATCACTTTGAACATTTTTTTTTCATTCATGGGACAAGGGGGTCATATTTATTGCCCATCCCTAGTTGCCCCTTGAGAGGGTGGTGGTGAGCTGCCTTCTCGACCCGCTGCAGTCCTTGTGCTGTGGGTTAACATGCAATGCCCTTGAGGAGGGAATTTCAGGACTTTGACCCAGTGACAGTGAAGGAACGGTGATATATTTCCAAGTCGGGAGGGCAAGTGACTTGGAGGGGAATTTGCAGATGTGGGATTCTGTTGTATCTGCTGACTGTGATCCTATCACCATGCTAAATGGGACAGACTTCAAACAGATCTGGCAACTCAAGACCTTCTCTCCATCATAAGGTCAGAAGTGAGGATGTTCTCCAATGATTGCACAATGCCCATTTGTAACTCCTCAAGACAGTCCATATTCAAATGTACGAAGGATCTGAACAAAATCCAAGTAACAAATGCCAGGTAATGACCATCTTCAAAAAGAAATAAGCTAACCATCTCTCCTTGATATTAAGTGGTGTTAACGTTACTGAATCCCACACTACCAACATCCTGGGGGTTACCATTGACGTGAAACTTAATTGGACATGCCATATAAATGCAGCAGTCATCAGAGCAGGACAGAAGCTAGGAATCCTACTACAAATCCTACTACTCACTAACTGACTCTGCAAACCCCCCGGATGTTTGGACAATACTCAAGAAGCTTGACACCATCCAGGACAATGCAGCCCACTTGGTTGGCACCACATCCATATTGAGTTTCTCCACCACTGACGCTCAGTAGCAGCAATGTGTACTATGTACAAGGTGCACTTTAGAAATTCACCAATGATCCTTAGCCAGCACCTTCCAAACCCATAACTACTTCATCTAGCAGAACAAGGGCAGCAGGTACTTGGGAACACCACCACCTTCAAGTTGCCCTCCAAGCCACTCACCATCCTGACTTGGAAATATATTGCCATTCCTTCACTGTCACTGGGTCAAAATCATAACTGCTTCCCCAGTGCTACGTTCGGTGTACCTACACCAAATGGAGTGTGGAGTTTCAAAAGGCAACTCACCACTTTCTTATGGGCAACTAGGGATGGGTGATAAAAGCTGGTCCAGCCAATGGTGCCCACATCCCACGAATGGTGGAGTTGTAGATAATGTAGAAGGTTGTCAAAGGATACAGCGGGATATAGATCAGTTGCAGATATGGGTAGAGAAATGGCAGATGGAATTTAATCCGGGTAAGTATGAGGGGCTGCACTTTGGGAGATCAAATGTTAAGGAAAAGTATACAAGTAACGGCAGGACTCTGAATAGTATTGATGTACAGAAGGACCTTGGGGCTCAAATCCATGTAAAGAGGCATATGGCATCCGTGCCTTTATTGGTCAGGGAATTGAGTACAAGAGTCAAGATATCATGTTACATCTTAATAAAACTTTGGTTAGACCATACTTAGAGTACTGCATTCAGTTCTGGTCGCCACATCACAGGAAGGAGTTGGAGGCTTTGGAGAGGGTGCACAAGAGATTTACCAGGATGCTGCCTGGATCAGAGGGTATGAACTATAAGAAGAGGCTAGAAAAACTTGGGTTGTTTTCTCTGGAGCAGCAGGGGCTGAGGGGAGACTATAAAATTGAGATGCAAAGATAGGGTTGACAGTCAGAATCTTTTTCCCAGAGTTGAAATGTCTAATACTACGGGGCATACATTTAAGATGAGAGGGGGAAAGTTCAAAGGAGATGTGAGGGGCACGTGTTTTACACAGAGAGTGGTAGGAGTGTGGAACATGCTGCCGGGGATGGTGGTGGAGGCAGATACAATAAGGGGCATTTAAGAGACTTTTAGATAAGCACACGAATAAGAAAGAAATGGAGGGATATGGACCAAGGCCAGGTAGAAGAGATTAGTTTCATTTGTCCTTCACGTTCAGTGCAACATCATGGGCCGAAGGGTCTGTTCCTGTGCTGCGCTGTTCTATGTTCTATGCTCTATGAATGAATAAAAAATAAAGGTGTGTTGAAGATGTTTCCCATTGGTGATTATTTTGGATGAAGTCAGCAGGGTAAGAGTGTACCTTCAGCAGTGGAACGAGGGTGGGCTGAAGAAAGGAAACAGATTGCAACTTAGCAACCCCAACCACACAAGCATTGGAATATCAGGCGATGGACCCTATGGGTTCATCTGCACAGTAAATTCTTCTTGTTTTGTTGTTGCTGGCCACAAATCATAATCATAATTAGAAAAAAAACATCAATTAAGCTGGAACTCAGAGACTGCAGAGAAGATCTTATTTGAAGATCTCCTGTTAATTTATCAGCCTTGCAGCAAAGAAACTTTATCTCCACCCTGCCTGCTTGAAATAACATGAGGAACTGCTTTCATCCATGAATAGTAATTATCATTCTTTATCTCTGCTGCATTTTAATTATATTCTCTC
Source organism: Rhincodon typus (assembly GCF_021869965.1). Taxonomy (NCBI): domain Eukaryota; kingdom Metazoa; phylum Chordata; class Chondrichthyes; order Orectolobiformes; family Rhincodontidae; genus Rhincodon; species Rhincodon typus. The sequence continues at coordinate 28,041,675 of NC_063364.1, read as the reverse complement.
CCCATTCTTTGCTGTACTCAGACTGCAAGCAATTCCTTTCAACACCTGTCATCCTGGAGTTGTCCACAAGGTGATGGACAAAACCAGCCTTGAGGTGACTCAAAAAAACTGAAGAAGTACTTGCATTTATATAGCATCCTTCACATCCTCTGGGCATTGCAATGTATTTTACAGCCAATGAAGTACTTCTTGAAATGTAGTCAGTGTTGCTAAGGTAAACAGCAGAAGATAAGCTCCCATGAAGAGTAACACGATACTGATCAGATAATCTGTGTGTTGTCATAAATATCATCCAGGTCACTACCGTACTTCCTTCAAATGGTGAGAGATCTGTTACATTCTTTATCTTTCTTTATCATTTCCTTGAATGAACCAGCATCATGAATGAATAACTCATGAATCAGTACCTCCAGAGTGTAAATTACCTCTGGTTCAATATTGATTAAACAGAGTGCAGGCATATACTTTTCCAATCAGAGTTTTATTCTAATTCACACATTGCAAATCTCCAATACCACTGATTACAGGCAAGTCATGTTGCAGCTGCATAAAACTTTAGGTCAGCTAAATTTTAATCCCCGAAACATTAACTTTGATTTTTTTCTTCACAGATGCTGCCAGACCTGCTGAGCTTTTCCAGCAACTTCTGTTTTTTCGGTTTTTATTTGGGATATTGTGTACATTTCTGGTCACTACATTATAGGAAGGATTTGGCTGCTTTGGAGAGGGTGCAAAAAAGGTTGACCAGGATTTTGCCTCAATTAAAGTGTATTAACTTTAAGAAGAGGTTGGACAATCTTGGATTGTTTTCACTAGAGGTTGGAGGTTGAGGGGTGACCTGATAGAAGTATATAAAATTATGAGAGACATGGATAAGGTGGATAGTCCGAGACTTTTTCCCAGAGTGGAAATGTCAAATACTAGAGTCATGGGTTTAAGGTGAGAGGGGAAAGTTTAAAGGAAATGTGTGAGGCAAGTTTTTTTTACACATTGCCGGGGAGGTGGTAGAAGCAGATACAATAGCAATGTGAAAGAGGCATTTAGGCAGATACATTAACAGGTACGGAATGGAGAAATACATGTGCAGGCAGATTGAGACATGGTGGGCCAAAGGACCTGTTCTAGTGCTGTACTGGTCTATGTTCTGCTTGCTCCCTGTAAACACATATAACACCCAGTCAAAGTCTCACCCAAGTCACTAACACATAACCATTATCTGCCCCCTTGATCCATTTTGTGTCAAGCATTCCTTGCCAGACCCTGCTGGATAAAAGTACAGGCAAAGAAGGGAAAACTGAGGGAGAAGACACCTTTTGAAAAAAAAATTCTTCTATCACATGATGTGGGCAGGGCAGGCTAGGCCAGGATTTGTTGCCCAGCCTTCACTGCCTTTGAACTGAGTGGCTGCTAGACTACTTCAGAGGGAAGTTAAGGGAGCTGACCACATTGCTATGGGTCTTGAGTCACATGTAGCTAAGACTGGGTAAGGATGATGGATTTCTCCCTGTGAAGTGGACCAGACAGTTTCGGAGTCACCACCACTGCGATTTGTTTCACTAATATTTGTTTTATTAATATAATCTTACCTGCCACATTGGAATTTGAGTCAAAGATCCTGTGTATTAAACTGGCTGTCTGGATTTCTAACCCAGCGACATGACCAATTCACATCACTACCTCCACGATATGGAGTGTAAATGAATATGTAACAATAGCATCACCAATTCTGTGTTGTCACCAGCTCCGTAGTCACATTAGTCTTGTTTCCTTTCGCAAGGTCTCAACAAAACTGAGTGACAATCATCGATACTGTAACATTAAGGTAAGACAAAACTTCTAACATGTAAAATTTAATGTGCATTTATGTACTGCATTATCAAAAATTCTGGAACAGAAAAAAGTTGCAAATCTGATAAATTATTTCACATACAATAAATTCCTGCATATACAATAAATTACTGCATATGCAGTGAATCACTTTCAGGAACTGACATTTGTGTGGCAATGTCATAACTTTTCAGACAGTAAGATCCAACAAACAACCATGAGCGTTTCACCCTGTTTCAGTTTAAAGGTATAATGTTAACCAGGAGAATTCTCCAACTTCTGTTTTGCCATGGGATCTTTAACATCAATCTGAACCATTAGAAAAGCCAGATTTGAGATTTCTTTTAGCATTTCCCACCAACGACAGGATGCTTGACAAAGTAGCACTCCCTCAGTACTGCACGAGGTGTTCCAATACTTATATTGCCAAGGCCTGGAATGACTACTGAATCCAAGACCATTTGACTCATTAGCAAAACATTTTGTGAGCCATGGGGCATCTAGGACCAGATGGCATGATCTCAGAATAAAGGGGCACCAATTTAAGACTGAGTTGAGGAATAATTTCTTCTGTCAGAGAATTGAGAGTCTTTGAAACACCTTATCACAGAGAGCTGTGGGCCAAGAGTCGTTGTGTATAGTTAAGGCTGAGATAGATAGATTCATGATCAGTCGGGAATCAAGGGTTTTGGGTAAAACATAGAAAAGTGGACATGAGGAATGTTGGATCAGCCGTGATCCTATTGAATGGTGCAGCAGGCTCAAGGAGAGAAACAGCCTACTCCTGTTCCTATTTCTTACAGACTCATGGTCAATGACACCAGTGACTTGTTGTTACTCATGTATGGGAGATGGTTTGAGAATATTTCCTAATTTAAGGCCTTAGGAGAGATCTTGAGCTTTAAGGCAATAATCCTGGTTTGTTAGAGTTGATTAATTCAGTGTACAATATATGAACTTAAATATTGTCTATTATCAATAACATTTCAATGTGATCAGTAGGCTTAAGTCAGTGTTCATCACTTCAGAGAAAATCAGATGTGAGAACTTTGGATGAGACAGCACCAAATGGATATTGTTGTGTGATGGCTCCCGGACCCTGGAGCAGCTTTAAAGAAGGAAGGGGTAGGGAGTCGGAAGGGATTATGGAGGGAATTCCAGAGTTCAGTGTATTAGTCACTGAAGGTGCAGTCACTGATGATGGATTGAATACAATTGAAGAGGCCAGAACTAGAGGAGTGCAGAGATTTCAGAGGGTTATTGATTACCAAGATAGGGAGTAGTGAGGCCAGAGGAGTATTCAAAAACAAGGATGAGAATTTAACAGTAAAGACATTGGCTCCTGGTTATCAATGTTGATCGGCAAGCACAATAGGGAATGAGACATGATGTTGGCTCAGTGTCATGAGCAAAGTACCTTTGACAGATACAATCCCTAAGACAAGTAAACTGCTACAGAGATGAGAGGTATATGAGAAATGCTGAGATCTTAATATTTTGCAACTTCACAAAATATCTATGGTACAACTCCTTGAGTGAAGGTATGTTGTTAAGTTTTGAGATGTTCTTGTAATTGTACTTGGAGACATCAGAGACCTGAAATTTCACACATTAATTGAAGTTTATCTTGTGTCCCTTTGGAAGGAATATCGCAGTTTTTGTATCTTTTTCAATTTATAGGGTCGTGCATTAATGAATGTTTTGTGCTTCTTACCAGTGTTACATCGATGGACCATATGGAACACCAACCAGGACAATCTTCACCTCTGAGCACGCAGTTCTCATTGGAGCTGGCATCGGTATCACCCCATTTGCCTCTATTTTGCAAAGCATCATGTACAGGTGAGCTTATGTCACTAGAAACAACACTAGGGTCAAACGTTACAATCTATTCCATTTCTGTGTGCATCAAGGTGAAGCCTGTCCTAGCTGGGAAAGAGAAACCTTCCATTGCAGTCATCAGGCATCAACATCAATCACCTCCAGATCAGCGAAAGAACGTTCTTGCTTTTATATAGCACCTTTCATAGCATGAGGATGTCCCATGGCACTTTAAATCAACAGAAGTACTTCTTAAATATAATCACTTTTGAAATGTAGGAAATGCAGCAGCAAAATCCCACAGACTGCAATGTGATAATGCCCTGATAATCTGTTTTTAGTGATGTTGGTTGAGGGATAAATATTGGCCAGGACAAGGAACTTCCTTGCTCTTCTTTCAAACTTACTGTTGGAACTCTTAACGGACAGGGGTGTGGGGGCAGCTCAGTTAAGTAGTTAATCCGAAAGACAGCAGTTAAAACTACAGCTCAAGTAGAAGTGGAATGGATAACAGAGCTCTGCTCCAACAATAATCTTCACCTTCAATCTGCAAAGTGTGTATCTTCTAATACAAGTGTGTCAGTTTATCATCTCTCATACAAGCCATCCTTTATTTTAAAAAATGAGAGATCTCGACAAATGTACAGGAAGGATGTATTCCCATTTGCAGGATGGGCACTAATCAGGAAAGGTCAGAAGTCACATGACATCAGGTTATAGTCCAATAAGTTTATTTGAAATCGGATTGCTGCTCCTTCTTCAGATGAGGTTAAGTGAATCTGTTGGACTATAACCTGGTGTCGTGTGATTTCTGACCTTGTCCACCCCAGTCCGACACCCGCACATCCACATCATTAATCGGGGAGAAATTCATCCATGGAAGAATCACAGAATCATTAGTGTGCAGAAGGAGGCCATTTGGCCCAATGTGCTTGCACTAGCTCTTCAGTGACCATCATTACCTAGTGCCAATCTCTTGCTTTATTCTGCCATACCCTTGAGGGGAGTTGAGGAGAAATTCTTTCACCAAGATGATTAAGATCTGGAACTCATTTCCTGAAAGAGGCAGAAATCTTCATTGTATTTAAATATACATGTAGATATGCAAATTAAGCACTATGATATGGAAGACTGTGGTCGATTGATTGATTGATTGTCACATGTACCTAAGTTCAGTGAAAAGCTATGGACCAAGAGGTTGAAGATGGGATCAGGTTGGATTGCTCTTCTTCGGGCCACGATGGGCTAAATGTCTTCTTTCTATGTTGTAAATTTTCTATGTTTCTTTAAGGTGTTATGGAGTGAAAATTTCCAATTGGTGCTAGGTTGGGGCCAATCTATGGTGTAAGTCCATGTCCAGGAAGACTGTCCAAGTAAAGAATAATTATCACGGAGCACAATCATTCAATCAATATCTGTTGGAATGATCTTGAAAATCATGCCAATAGAACCTCCAATGTCCAAACTTCTTGTCTGCATTTTAGTCACATGTAACTCTGCATTAACAGCTTAAGGCTATCAAAAAAGAGACATGGAGTACAAAAGCCAGGAGGATATAATTTTCCTTTCATAAAGCACTAGATTGGCCTTAGATAGAGGATTATGTTGAATTATGGGCGTTAGGATCTGAAGGCTTTAGAGAGAGTCCGGAACAGTTTAGGAGGGGGGTTCGGTGCCAGCGATGAAAGACTTCAATCACAAGGCTAGATTGGAGAAGGTAGAGCTGTACTCCTCACAGGAGAGAAGTTTGAGAGGAGATGTAATCAAGGTGCTCAAGATGAAGATAGAGAGAAAACGTTCTCGGTGGGAGAAGGGTCAAGAACCAGAGGACACAAATTTCAGGTGAAAGAAGTATAAGTAATGTAAGGAACAATGCAGCAAGTGGTTAGGATCTGGAATGCAATCCCTATGAGGATGGTAGAGGCAGATTCAATGCTGGTTTTCAAAATGGCATTGGATAAACACTTGAAGAGAAAAGAAATATATCAGGCTATGCCTAAAAGGTGGTAGAGTGGGATTGGCTGATTAACTCCTGTTGAGAGCTAGCATTGGTGTGATGGGACAAATGGCCTCTTTCCGTGCAACGACAGTTACAGAGTCATAGAGTCATACAGCACAGAAACAGATCCTTTGGTCCAACTCGTCCATGCTGACCAAGTTTCCCAAACTAAACTTGTCCCACTTGCTTGCATTTGGCCCATATCCTTCTAAAATTTTCCTCCTCATGTACCTGTCCAAATGTCTTTTAAATGTTGTAATTAAACCTGCATCCACCACTTCCTCTGGCAGTTCATTCCACATATGAACCACTCTCTGTGTGAAAAAGTTGCCCCTCAGGTCCCTTTTAAATCTTTCACCTCTCACCTTAAAACTATGGCCCCTAGTTTTGAACTCCCCCATCCTGTGGAAAAGACCTTTGCTATTCACCTCATCTATGCCCCTCATGATTTTATAGACCTCTATAAAGTCACCCCTCAAACTCCTATGCTCCAGTGAAAAATGCCCCAGCCTATCCAACGTCTCCTTATAACTCAAACCCTCCAGTCCTGGCAACAACCTGGTAAAATTTTTTTGAACCCTGTACAATTTAATTATATCCTTCCTATAGCAGGGCGACCAGAACTGCACACAGTACTCCAAAAGTGGCCTCACCAATGTCCTGTACAACCTCAACATGACGTCCCAACTCCTATACTCAATGATCTGAGCAGTGAAGGCAAGATGCTAAAAGCCTTCTTAACCACTAGGTCTACCTGTGACGCAACTTTTGAAGAACTATATACCTGAACCCTTAGGACTGCCTGTTCGTCAAAAAATCTAGGGCCCTACCATTAATTGTATAAGTCCTGCCCTTGTTTGTTTTACCAAAATGCAAAACTTGCATTTATTCAAATTAAACTCGATCTGCCACTCCTCAGCCCATTGGCCTAATTGATCAAGATTACTTTGTAATCTTAGCTAACCTTCTTTACAGTCCACCTGCATCTGCAAACTTACTATCCATGCCTTTTAAGTTCTCATCCAAATTATTTATTAAATGACAAACAACAGTGGACCCAGTACCGATCCCTGTGGAACACCACTGGTCAGAGGCCTCCAGTCTGAAAAACAACCCAACACCACCACCATCTGTCTCCTGCCGTCAAACCAATTTTATATCCAGTTGGCAAGCTCTCCTTGAATCCCATGTGATCTAACTTTACTAATTAGTCCGTTCTAAGATTCATTAGACCATAAAATTCATCCCATGGAGATTTATTATGGAGTGTTCCTTTCCTTAATTGTCATCTTTTTGTAAGTGTTTAGGTCCTTTTTATGAGGTTTTGGGATTAACCAGCAGTCATATCTTCACTGTGATAATTTTATGTCTCTTAATTATGATAGGTATCGCATGAGAAAACAGAATTGTCCCAACTGTAGTTACTCCTGGTGTGAAAATGTGAAGGACAATGAAATGAGTTTGAGAAAGGTAAATGGACTCTCAGAGAGCACTACTTAGTGTTGTCAATCCTCCAGGGTGGTCTGCAGTCTCCAGAAATGAAACATTAATTATTACCATGCTCCAGCTGGGAGCAACCCAGGGAAAACTATTCATGGGAGCATTAAAAGATTGTTTTTCATTTTCTTTGAATACTTATGCCAATTGGTTGGAAACTTAATTAGAGCTGAAAGGCCATGTGATGATACCTCCAGGAATGTATCCAGCCAGAGTTAGTCCCCAGGGCTAAGGTGAGTCATGTTGCTGAGCAGGTGGGGTATCAGAAGGCAGGAGATAGGGGAGGTCCAGGTTTTCCATGTGGGATGGGGAGGAGCACTCTTTCTCAGCCTCCTTGACCCTTGATGCAGCTTTATGGTGCACAGTAAGCACCCAGTGTGATTGACACACCTCAGGGTTAAACTTGTATTGGAGTCTGAGTTAAATCCCCAAACCCTGACGTTAGAATTTCTTTTATGAGGCCCTTGTCAACCTTTAATGATTAGCTCACAGCTCTACAAAGAGTTAAATTAACAGCAAGATAGTAAACATGGAAATAATTATCCTCTTCCCTAATTTAACTCCTCTTTGAGGGGGAGTGAAGGGAGATTGTTAAAATTGGCGCTATTACAGTTCTGATTTACATATTTAGAGCCTAGACTGTGTTTTCCAAGTGATGGAGTCAACTTGCTCTGATTCACAGCTACTGACTTCGTTATTTGATGGGTTATATCACCAGGTAAGCATTGTTAAAGCATTTTGGAATGCAGGAAGCAAAGTGACATCAGCCTATTGCATGCAGTACAGGATTGTTAGAATCACATTGTTACCTGTTCAGGCTGTGCTTGTCTTGGCTCACATGAAGCATGAGTTAGCTACATGAAGTCAGTTACCAGGTTGACATCAGTTTCTGGATGATCTCGGCTATGGTCCTTGAGGCTTTAAACTGAACATCTGGGAACACCCTTGCCTATCATTATGTTTGATCCCAGCTGGTAGTAATACTAGGCAAGTCAATTCCCTGAATGCGAACTGTCTTGACATTTCATATGGTTAAGTTTTGCAATTAATTACCTTGTTAATTAGTCTCTGAAAGGTCTTTGCTGAGGCTGCAGATGTTCCTCGACAACAGGGTATAAGTTTATTACAAAAAATAAGAGAAAAGAAGTTCAAACAAAGCTATATATATGACATTTAGAAAGATCTAAATATAAACAACAAAACAAAGTTTTGACCTATTCTCCAACACTATCCTTTTACAGATTCTCAGTTCCAGGGCAATTTTACTCTTACCCCAATTCTAATTGATTCTTCCAAATTTCTTTTCCTTGGATGGCAGAGACAGTTTTATGATTTTTTTCTAAGTCCACTGGCAGGAACCTTTCATAACACTGATGGCCTGAACCTTTTTGGTTGTAACAACTTGAAGACTTTTCTCCAAACTCTCCTGACTTAGAAGCTCCACAAACGAAAAAAATGACTGGTTCCTCTGAACTAAAAGTTTGATTATCCCGCATGTTCTTCCTTCTGAACTGAACTCTTGGTTCTTTTGAGTTGAACTCAAAAACAAAATCTACTAGCTTTATGGTCTGTCGTAAACTCAACTGTATAAACATTCAATCCATTAACACTATGGGGTTCTGCTAGGCAACTGACAATAGTCACATGCTTTCTTGGAATTGATGCACTTAGGATATCGTTAGAAATTTCTTTTTTACCTGTTTAAAACAAACAACCTTTACAGAACTGACCTGTATCCATCTACCTCTATCTTAAAATCCAAACCCCAAATACACCTTTCATCATTACTGTGCCAATTGTACTTATTATATAGTTAACCAGGATGTTTAACCTCTATGGCAGCAACTAATTAATTAATTAATGTTGCAGAGTATTAACAGACATTGACATTGTATGATAATTAACTGGTTTACATGGATAATAGGAGACAACAGAAAATAATTATGAGATGGTAAATTGTGTGAAGACAGGTGGTAGCAAAAACCATGAAATAGATGCTTACGGTTCATACTTATTTAAAATTAAAAAGTCAATTTCTCCCTAACTTCCTTTAACAGAATCCCTTTTTTAAAATAGAATCCCTACAGAGTGGAAGCAAGCCATTTGGCCCATTCAGTCCACACGAGCCCTCTGAAGGGCACCCCAGTCAGACCCACCCCATCCTATCCCTATAACCCTGCATTTCCCATGGTTAATCCACCTAACCTACGCATTGCTGGACACTATAGCATGACCAATCCACCTAACTTGCACATCTTTGGACTCTGGGAGGAAACTGGAGCACTCAGAGGAGACCCACACAGACACAGAAAGAATGTACAAACTCCACACAGTCACCTGAGTTTGAATTTGAACCTGAGTCCCTGGTGCTGTGAGGCAGCATTGTTAACCACTGAGCTACTGAGGTTGTCATGCTCTGATATCTCACCAAAAGACTTACTCAAGTGTGAGTGCTTGCCATGTTCTCTGTGCCATAGCAGAGAGTGTGATTTTGTCATAATGTGCTGTATTCTTTTACAGTGTCTGAGCTGCTCCCGCATGATTCTTCCAACAAGCAGATGGATGAGCACCCATTACTGTGTGTAGTCATTCATCCAAGTTTTAATGAATCATGCTGAAACAGCTAAACCACTGGAAAACTACACCCCATGTATTTTAATGTAATCAGGTCACTGATAAAATTATAGAAAATCCTGAGAAAACTAAATTTACCCCATAGTGAAGCATTCTGTTTCTCCACTTCTGAACTTCTGGTGCACTTTTGAAAAGGTAAGATTGGCAGATTGTTCTGCTCGTACTATTTGGATGCATTGTTCAATTGGAGTGCGAGTACTAAGGAGTTAAGTATTGTAGATTAAGAGCAGAAGGAGCAAAACTAGATGGCTTCAATATAATATAGTCACTAAGAAATCAAATCAGGGATTCAGAAGAAACGTCTTTACCCAGAAAGTAGTTGGAATGTGGAATTTGCTACCACAGAGAGGTGTTGAGGCAAATAGCGAAGAGACATTTAAAGAGAATCTGTGTAACTGTGTGAGGGAGAAGGGGGTAGAGGGCTAGCCTGAAGAAGTTATGAGGAAGGATGGGTAATAAATACCTGGATGGACCAAATGGGTTTCTGTGCTGTACGCTTTATGCAAATTAAGTGTTTTACTCCAGATAAACTAGATGTATGTTTCCCAATGCTGCAATGTCAGGACCTGAGACATACTTAATGCTTGCCGGACAGGAAACAACAATAAAATACTCAGATGCTTTCGTTAACAAACTTTCTGCTGGAGTTATTCATTTCTCATGAGTGTAATTATTTTTCTTCTCTTTGTCAGCGCTGATCGAACACAATGTGGGTCCAGCTACCAGTCGGTAATCAAGAACAGTGTATAATGGCTAACTTTTCAATTATTTTCCCTACTTTGAGATCAATGTGAGAAAATAATTCAGCACAATATTTCTGATTTTGGCTGTATGCTGAGGTCAAAATTTTCCAAGATCAATCCAAGATTTTGTGTGTCCAATTTATACCTCACGTTCGACAGAACTTTCAGAAAAATCTCTTCACTCGGATAGATATGAATCTTTAGAATTCTCTACCATAGAGGTATTGGAAAGTCCATGATTGAATTCATTCAAGACACAGATCAGAGAATGAAGGGATTTGGGGACCAAACAGAAAATTGTAGTTGAGTTGGATCAACCATGGAGGGAGGTCTTGCAGTGCAGTGGTAGTATCTCTATCTCTGGGCCAGCAGTTCTGGATTCAAGTTCCCACAGGAACTTGTTGGCAGTGAAAGGAGCCTTCATGATGCAGTTCAAAAAGCTCATGAACCTGTGAATTCTTCCAACACTTCCCTCGATTCTCCAAAGGGGATAAAAGTCTTAACGGAGAAATGAAAACAAGAAACGACCCTCTTATTGAATGGCACAACAGGCTCGAGGGGCCGAATGGTCTACTCCAGCTCCAGTTTCTTATGTTCTTATGGGCTTTTGCACAGTCTGTGGAGATCAGGAGGATTATGGCAAGTTTTGGGACAATAAATGTGATTTCAAACTAATAAGAACATAAAGAATAATGATGATGATTTGTGATTGCAGGTTGACTTTATTTGGATCAACAGGGACCAGAAATCGTTTGAGTGGTTTGTTAGCCTTCTGACTAAACTAGAGATGGACCAAGCAGATGAAGAGCCTCAAGGTAGGTTGACAGGCAAAGACGTGAATTAATCTAGCACCCTGTACAATTTCAGGATTACTTAGAGTACTTCTCAATTACTGAAGTATTGTGAAGTCTGATTACTGTAGTTGTGTAGAAAATATATTTCCAACAGCACAATAAACTCCCACAAATCACAATGAAAATGGCCAAATAATCTGGTTTAGTGGCATTGAGGGATCAATATACACTGGGAACTATTTTCCTCCTCTTCTTCAGTTTTGTGCAATGGCCTCTTTCACCTGAGAAAGCAGATGCAGCCTCAGTTTAACATAAATGTGCAGGTCAGTGGTGTATGGTAGGGTATAGTTGAACTGTAGATGTGGATATGAAAAATGTTCCCAGTATTCTCACTTGAATGGTGAAACACATGGCTGTATAGTTATGGATTTTATTCTTCCAGAGTTGAGCTGTGTTTGGAGAGAGTATATTTAACTGCACAACATTCGGTACATTATGGTAATTGTATGTGCGTCACAAGTAGTTGCAACATCTATGTTTCACCTAATTAATCGATTCAAATATGAGGCTGCAGACTAATCATGAAATGAAACTGGATAACTTTTTCTGGCTGGAAAAGAAAGAGAATTATCTTAAAATGTGAATGCTGTTTTTCTCTATATTTTGTAAGTGCCAAGCATAAGCCTAGGATCATTCCACATAACTATTCACACCCTCGGATTGGCACTCCGAATTTCTTTTTCCACTGAGACTAAGTTCCACATTTCTAGCTGGGAGTTCCAATCCTGGCTTCTTCAGAAATATGGAGTGAACCTGGAATCAGACAGTTCCCTCAGAGTGCAGGAGACGTGAACAAAGTGAAACCATGTCCCATCAATATGCCAGCTTCTGGGGCTTAAATATTAAGCTGCACAGCCAATGGCTGCACCAGCTGCTCTGAGAGGCTAGATATATCAGTTAAGACAATAAGACCATAAGACATAGGAGCAGAAATTAGGCCATTCAGCCCATCGAGTCTGCTCCGCCATTCAATCATGGCTGATAAGTTCCTCAACCCCATTCTCCCACTTTCTCCCCGTAACCTTTGATCCCCTTGATAATCAAGAACCTACCTATCTATTTAAGAATGATGTTAGGGTGGCAGTTGGTTCAGGAGATAGGCTACCAGGTAACTAGGGTTCCAGGTAATTAAGGTGGTGTGTAAGTAGAATACCAGTGTGCCAGGTAAGTGATGAAATACATGGAGTAGGTCATGCATAGGGTAGGTCACTGTCTGGGGGTGAAGGTTGTGTCATGTTCAGCGACAGGCGAGTGGAGCGTTGAGATGATGAGGGGTGCGAGGGGTTATCGTGTCTAGTGGTGCGGGAAGGAAGGTGTCAGGACCAGTGGGAGGAGATAGGGATTTCCTGAAATCTGCTGAATTTGGGATTCTGCATGATACCACCATGTAACTCCAGTCTGTGCTGCTCCGAAAACTATATCAGAATCTTCAGGCCAATGATCTATTGAAATAATCATCGAATTGTCTCCTGTGTGCCTTAATTGTTCCTGCTGTCAGCACTTTTCTAGACAGTGCATTCCAAACCTGGATCAATCTTATTTCTAACTCCCTTTTTTCTCAGCTCACATTTGCTTCTTTTGCAAAATGCTTTAAGTATGTACCCTCTAGTTATCAAACCTCTTACAAATGGAAACAATTTCTCCCTATCCATTCTGTTCACAGCCTTCATGGGTTTGAATGCCAACAAACTATTGACCTATCAGTCCATATCACCAATTTGTCAATGTCCTTTGGAGTTCCATGCAGCCCTCTGCAAAGTTTATAATGCCTGTAAGTTTTGTGTCATCTGCAAACATTTAAATTGTCCCTCTACACCAACATGTAATAATTTCTGTATGTCAGACACAGAGTTGATGGCACTGTGATAAGTCATTGGACTTAAACATCCAAAAATCCAGGCTAATATTTTGGGGCATGAGTTCAAATCCTACCATAGCAGATGGTGAAGTTTGATTTCATTTAAAAAAAGAATCTGGAATTAAAAAGGCAGCCGAATGGTGACCATGTAACCACTATTGATGATTGTAAAAAATAATTTGGTTCACTAATGTCCTTCAAGGAAGGAAATCTGCTATCCTTATCTGGTCTGGCCTACATGTGACTCCAGACTCACAGCAATGTAGTTAACTCTTAACTTCAATTGTGGATGGGTAATAAATGTTGGCCTAGCAAGTGACACCCATGTCCCATGATCAAACAAAAATAATCTGTCAAACATGATGTGACTGTGATCAAAACTGATTGTGTGATCAGACTCCAGAATTGTTAAGTCGGTCATTTCTTCCTTCCAATGTGTAGGTAGATTCTTGGAGATGCACATGTACATGACCTCTGCTCTCAGTAAAAATGACATGAAGGCTTTGGGTCTACAGATGGCTCTGGATCTGTTGGCTAAGAAAGAGAACCGTGATTCCATTACGGGCTTGCGAACCAGAACACAGCCAGGTCGGCCAGACTGGGCCAAGGTAATTGTTTTCACCTACAGAGGGAAAAAGAAGTAAATGGGACACTTTCCGTGTGGGGCAATCAGATGTATAGCTCAGTGGGGAATAGTTCAGTGATCCCAGCTGGGGAGACACATGAGGTGCTACAACTGGCTTTACTGCCCCTACCCTGGGGAAGTACCAGGGAAAGGAAAGCTGGAGGTGGGATGACAGAAAGTGGGAGAGTGGGGTAACATAGAAGGAATAAGTTCACGAGAACAGGAGAGCGCAGACAATGTAACTTTTCTGATATCTCCTCAGGACGCTACGTACTTTTCCATGCGAAATATAACGCCAGTAACTCATGAAGATTCTTCCAACAGCACCTTCCAAACCTTCGACCTCTACCACCCATCGGGACAAGATCAGCAACACATGCTAGTTCCCCTCTGAGCCACACATCAGCATAATTTGGAACTATATCACTGTTCCTTCACTGCTTTGAGGTCAAAATCCTGGAATTTCCTTCCGAAAAGCACTGTGGGTGTACCTACACTCGAAGGACTGCAGTGGTTCAAGAAAGCAGCTCAGCACCACCTTCTCCAGGGCAAGAAGGAATGGCAATTACTGCCGGCTGAGCTAACAACAGTCACTCTCCCATGACCGAAAAGAAAGCAACTTTTATTTTTCTAATCTAGTGTTCTATAATTAAAGCATGTTTTCTTTGTACTGTTGGCAGAAATGCTTTCTGTCTGCCTATGTGACCCTGATCTCCAGGTCACTTGCTACTTTAATTTCTGGGTGTTCTGACTTCTCCTTCTATGTCTTTCTAAAAGGGCATGTTATAATGCTATCAGTTGAGTCTGTTGGCATGCAGGGGATAGATGGTTGGGCTGATTGCTGCAGGTGACGTTTCTTCAGGAGTTGGTACAAATGCAGCAGATTGCAATGTTTGAGATGATGTGCTTTCCTCATCTCTTTATAGTTCAGTAAAGCAACCCATTTAATAGTAGGTTTTGCTTATGAGATTTCAAACTACCTTCTCGCTCTTCCCTTTTCCTTCTCACTATATTAGTGATTGTAACATTGTTTCTCTAATTGTTTTCATGCTCTTTCCATTGTCTGATAAAAAGATCATTGTATCTAACACCATCTTGTTTGCTTCTTCAGCCCTTTCTCACCCTCCCCACACATTCTGCCTCTTGACTAATCCCCCACCCGACCTTTTCATGTTACGGATTCTGTGGTACATTCCTCGGGTGATGTAGCAAAGTGGTAATGTTACTGGATCCAGATACCTGAAATTATACTGTGCACGAGAGTTCAGATTCTACCACAGCATCTGGGGAAATTTAAATTACAATAATAAAATTGGAATAAAGTGCAGTGTCATCAATAATGATCATGAAACTGTCAGACTGTGGCAAACCCACCTGGTTTACTGATATCTTTTAGGAAAGGATATCTGCTATCCTCACCCTCTCTGGCTTCCAGATCCATGGTAATGTGATTGCCTCTAAACTGCCCTCTGGAGTGGAGAAGGAAGCTACTTATAACTGCTACAGAGAAAAGCACTGGCTATGCCTACAACACATGCACTGCAATGGTTCAAATGGCAATTCATCACAATTTTCTCCAGTGAAATTAGAGATGGAGACTGAATGCTGGCCTTGCCCAAATTACTTGTATTCCAAGACAAATTTTTAAAAAGTGCAAGAAGGAGAGAATTTGAGAAGATCTTTGCAAAATATAAGGAAGGTTAGTGAGCTATAATATCAGGTAGGATCAACCAACTTGGTCCCAATTCTTGATTCCTTTGACTTGATGTTGGTCTAGGTGTTTTGCCCTGTCTATTCAATACGGTATTAGTAATGCCAGTATGGCCCACAGGGATACAGATTCAAGTCAGTTTGAGATTTCTACTCCTATTTATATAGTGGAAGCAGTTCTGATGGTCAGTGAGATTACTTAAATTCTGCACAACTATTTATTTGTTAATAATGCATACAGATCCAGAAATCAGCAATTATACCTATTCAATACTGTATCTGGAACATTTACACGTTTTAAAGCTTAGTTATTCCACCATTGAAAGTTTCCAGTGGTCAGGAAGTAGCCCATTTAACACCAATAACTTGCATTTCCAGCAATTGATTAAACTGCTTCACAAAAATGTCATCAAAAAAAAAATCTGTGTTATGTGTTATGATCCTGGCTGATGTTACTGGAAAAGTCAGATCACCAGATTCAAACCTGCATTGGTAGATCCTATTTCGCTTTGTTTTGGTTTTAACTAGGTTGTCTCTCGCAGAAACACAAGCATGCAATGGTGTAGCTTTTGTTTAAGCAATAAAATAGAAGTTTATTAAGTAAAAGAAATGAATATAAAATAGAGTAAACCAATCTATTTACTTATAACACAAATTCAAAGAGCTTAAAACTCACAGTAAATGTATAATCCTGTTAATCCCAAAACACTCCTTTACCAATTCTATAAAAAAAGTCCTTATACAATACCCAACCAGAACTCCTGCTCTAACGTCTTGATAGGTTTAAGGTAGCTACAACTTTAACTCCTAAAATGCAAATAATGATAGCTTCTTCCTGGAGCCATCATACAAATAACATGTTAGATATGCTTAGCTTCAAGTCCTCTTCACAGTTTTATCCCCTAACACTTCTGGTCTGGAACTAACGATACTCCTTACTCTGAGGTAATCTAGTTTCACCGTATTCGCCCCTTCTCAGGAGCACTGCTGTGTACATACATCTCCATGCAAGGACCTCAAGGAATTACCCGTCTCAAAGCAAAAACATCTCTTTCTCTAAGCTATGGATATTTCCCTTAAGGTCAATAAACCTCCCAATCCAGAAATTTCAAACAGAAACATTGAGGTACAATTGTCTATATTGCTAGCCCATAATATCCTGAAGTAAACTAAAACCCATTAGAATGCCTAAAAGGCTCTCTCAAACTGTTGTAAAAGAGATCACCATGGCTACAGAAATACTTACATGTTAATTGTTAACTTCAGACACACCGAAAACACATATACTATTAACCAAAATTCAAAATACAAACTTAAAATAAGTTACGTATTTTTAAAAATATCACACCGGTTATACACACCAAGCCACACAAGAACGTACTAGGACAGATGAAAAAAAGCTTGGATGAAGAAATAGCTAATATAATAGTATATTAAAGGAGCAGAGGGAGGTGTGAAGTCCACTTCAGTGGTCCCTCCAACAATCTTTGCTACTTGCTGTGCCTTAAACCCAGGGCAGGTATCAAAATCACCCTGACAGCTATAAATTTCCCAGTTCCTGCAGACTTGTGCTCCATCTGAATCATTGTTCAGCCTCAGTTGGGATAAACTGGCAGTCTAACTCATCAGAAAATGTTCTGGTGTGCTGTCATCTCTTGCATTTCAAAGCTGCATTTTGCTGATTTGGAGTTTGAGGCGGCAGAATAGTTGGGGTACAGGCAAGCGTACGTATTATGCCGTATTACATGCCCGGCTTCATTACAGAACAGCAATAACAAGGAGCAGGAAGAAAGGAAGGGACAAGAAGAGAATACTAATTTAAATATATAAACTGGTAATTGTCACTCGTGGAATATAGTGTATGCACTGGCGTCTTTATATTCAAAAAGCAAAATGTTGAATAGACACATTAAAAATAATTTATAGCACAGACACTTTACACAGCATCTTAAATTACATAACAACTGTAAAAAGAGCTTTTAGATTATGACAGAGTTACACGTTGATTGCTCTCTTGTTGGAGCTGTAAATCATTGATTTTTATTCTCCCTATCTCTCCTCTATACTATCGATTTCAGACAGTAATTATGTGGGTGTGAAATGCGTATCAAAGCCGAGACAGCAATTTAATCTAATGATACATGCTTTACAGTAACATTTGCTAATGCACTGCGAGAAAAAGTTGCATTAAGAGGTATTTTAATAATATGTTGTAAAACCTGAAGTCGCTCAACACCAGCAGCAGTAACCTTGCCTTTATTAACCCCCCGCAAGGGAGTTTGTGGCATTTGCTTGAGTGCTTTATTTCTGCTAATTCACATTTCGCGGTCTTCTGCATTGCTAGTGAAACAATTGATGGCTAAACTCACTTCCTGTGGGACTGCAGATGAACTAATTAGATTTTCAGTTCATTTGGGTCAAAGAAATCAAAAATTTTAACTTCAAGCAAGAGTTCTAATAAATTGAGCCTTTCCCAATGCACTGCACAGTCAGGCTAGAATTGTGCTCATACTCTGGAATGGGTGCAAAGTAGATCTAACAATTGTTTCCAACTGAATATTTACTGTATCATTCTCACTTCTTAGTTGAAGTCTTGGATTTATACAGGACAGATTCTACACCTCAGTAACAGGCCATCACACCCAACTATATGCCAGAGCATAAGCTCCTCCTGAGCTTTCTCCCACATTGCTTCATCTCAATCTCTATCAACAGATCCTTCTTCCTTCTCCTCTCCCGCCTGCTTCACCTCTGCCTCCACAGATCCATTCTTTCCATGCTCTCCATTCCCCTCTCCCCATCTCTCCTGCCCCTCCCCAGCAAACTAAAATCTGACCATTACTGTGCCAATAAAATGATCACTTCATTGTGAAAACAAGCCATTCTTTTTTAATTTGGGCTCGTGTTACAGAACAGTGTCTCCCTGGCTATGTTTTTACTTCTATAATATTTGTGTCTTATCTGTTTCTATTTGCGTGTGGTATTTTAAAAGGGGTGATGTTTTAAGGTGCATAATCATAAATTGGTAATTCAGTTATTCTGCCATTGGTTAAGAAAATTAGTTTGGCTACAATAAATAATTATTTCCTTGTTAATAATCAAAACCCGGTATGTATTTGGTTGTTTTGGTAGTTTAGTTAAATTTTCAAATTTGTGACAACTCTGGGAACAGTGGAAGTCATATCCATGCACCGTCCCAAGTGAATTGTGACATTTAAGTTGTAACATAGTTGATATAGTTGTAAGTAGCGTGATAACAAATCTCAGCGCTTTATGATAACATTGTCTTTTTAACTTTTGTAGGTTTTCCAAAAAATTGCTGAAGAGAGGAAGGGGAAGGTCCATGTTTTCTTCTGTGGTTCCCCAGTCCTGGCTAAAACAATCAAGGCTCAGTGTGAGCATTTTGGCTTCAAATTCTACAAAGAAAACTTCCAGTGATGTGGTAGTGATTGTGCATCAACTGCGTTTCTCTCTGGTGCAATGTACAGGTTGCCTTTATGTAGTCTTCCTCCGTTCATGTGATTGATTCAGGTCTGGCCACACTGGATTGCTGGGAGTGAGATTCCCCCAGTGGGAGGAAATCATCCCTGAGATTTTCCATCAGTTTTTTTTCTTTTTTTGCCTGGTATTCAGGAAGGCAAACAATTGGATAGTGGAGATTCCACTTGATTTGTTACCCTGGCATGACTAACCCAGACTGAATCCGAGATCCCAGGCATCATCTCTGAAATGTGCTGACTTAGTTGACCTCAACCAGCAATGGTTGGCCACAGCAGTTAGTCTCTGCACCATTGGACTCTAGGAAATTTGTGTGTGCTGTGTTAAAGTATTATGCCCCTCACATTCAACTAGCTTCTTGCATTCGGTATACAGCTGCATACATGAAGTGTGGGCACTTAGATAAACTATCAGGTAGGTTTCAAACACAGGGAACCATGCTGGCTATTCTAGCTTGAGTCAAAAGAGGAAGGCAACAGAAACGGAAGACCCAGGATTTAAAGATAATTCATTATGTTCAAATATTTACCGAGATCTTTCTTTTGAAAACTGCAGCTTACTGCATTGAATATGGGATGAATAAGGTCATTGGGCTTCACTGTGTTAAAATGCAGATTTCCAAAGGTACACAATCAGTCCCAGTGATAACCTGGAAGCTCATAACATAATCTGTTCATTTAACCAATCTTGCTGATGTGCCTTAGTGTTTACAGAAATAATATTCATTGCAGCAACAATCTGCACATTTCACTGGCCTCCTGTTGCAACCTTATGTGTACTTTCAAAAGAGTGATGTGGCATATTTCTGTTTGCTCAAGTAGAAGTAATACTTTTGTGGAGCTTGTAACATGTTCTTGGAAATTGATGTGTGCGATGACCCCTTGAGCATTTTAGAAAATCATGTTCTCATTCACCATTTGCCTTTTCAATTTATGATAAGATTTTATTTGGAATCAATGCTGTGCAACAGTCAATCTCATTCATTTAAGTTTTAAGAATGTTCACAGACTTTGAACTGAAGAGTCTGATTTTGTTTCAACTTGGTAATTAACTTCCTTTCACACGAGACAGTAAAAGTTTGGTTTCCCGAAAACTGCATGAGAAATGCATGGAGAGAAACCATTTCATTCTTCTTCACTCCCCATACAGGTTGGGTGCTCCTCCCACATTGCAAGGTCAGGAGACTACTGCTAACATGTCCTCCTATCCAGCCATGGGTTTGGAGAGAGCTGGATACTGCCACTGCTGGTTTCATTTTACCGGGTCCTCCTTTTCCTCATGTGGCCTGTGGCTGATGAGAAAGCGGTGAAGGCTTGTCACGTGCAAGGCTGAATTCGATCGAGCTTTGCTTCACAAGAGAGTCAAAGTTTAAGGCGATCATACAGGAAAGTGAAGTTGGGGCCACAATCATATTAGTCCTGGTCTTCTTGATTGGCAGAACAGGGTCAAAGGATTGAATGGCCTATTCTTGCTCGTACATCCTATGTTTATTAGAGGAGAGAAAGTCTGTGATTTAGACATATCACCTCCAATTTTGTCCTTATTGGCTTGAGTCTTACTTACCAAGCCGATGATAACATGCATTTGTGACCTCCAATCATGAGAGAGGAGATTAAATCTGACCCAGGCACTATGTTGTATCTTGATATTATTCAGACAATTTGATGAAAATCCTGACTCTCAGTGCCTTTGTACGAAAGTGAATATTCACCAAATTCCTCCATGTCTAAAGCACATTGACTTGCAATATTAAAATGGAGCAGAAAACAATTTGGGATGAGCACCTTATCTGTTTGCAAGAGAACAATTGAACAGAACAAGTGCAATTTCTACCCAAAGGTATATGTGCCAGATTCCATGCATCTGCTATTTTGACAGGCATTGTCCATTTTTTAATAAAAACAACATTGGCATTTGGATCATTGAAAATAATTCATGTCTATTTTAATGAACTATTAATTCAGTGCTTCAGGAGTAATTAAACTCCAGTCTATATCTTGATTTCTTTTCATTTCCTCAGGCTTGTGATTCAATGTACTTTCTATTTTGCCCAGGTTTTGAAAAATGTAGATTGATTCTCTTGTGGTATTTGTGGCTCTTACAATGTGAGCCAGAGATGTCAAGGTTAATATAAAATGAACAAACTAGCACAGAGCATGAATTCCAACTGACCCCACACAAGATGGGTCAGTTGGGCAAGCTGCAAGAATCTCATTTAACTGTCTCAAAAGAATGATTGCAAGAGAGTGCTGTTTAAAATGTTAATTTTTGGCATTGAATGAACATTGTCTGTTGAGGCTGAAATAAAGTCATGGCAAAAGCATTGTGTAAGGAATAATCTGCTAGTCAATCTTGAAGTAGTATTGTTCTAGTTATTCTAAACATGTATTCACTTATCAGTGCTGGTGCTTCTGTCATTTTTCAATGTGGATGTTTGCATTTCATGGGAAATAAATATCTGTCTGTAAATGTTATTAAACGTAGACTATCATACATGTTCTAATAATACAGAGTAATTTTGTTTCTATATTGTTATCTATTTCCTGACTTAATGGACACCCATCCCATACCTTAAACATTCATTCTCATCTGCCACACAATTACACTTGTGTCTATACTGTTACAAGATGTGCAATTATAGCATTTCAGCAAAGCTCCTTTGTCAGCTTCTTCCAAATTCGCCACTTCCACCAGCCAAAAGGACACATGCAAACAGCACTTCCAAGCCACACGCCATCCTGATTTGGAATTATATCAGTGGTTCTTTTACTGTTACAAGGGCAAAAAACTGGAGCTCCCCACAGACAGCTCTGTCAGTCAGCTTTCGCTGCATGGACAGTAGTGGTTCAAGAAGGCAGCTCACCACCACTTTCCAAGGGCAATTAAAGATGGGTAACACTCACTGAAATTGCCATGTTGCTCACATCCCAGCATCAAATTTCTAAACATTAAAGACTTAAGCTGGTGTCAGACACATTGCTCACTCTCCTATATCTGGTCCCCATGGCCATAATTACTCTCTGAGTAAATGAAACCGTTCATAAAACTGTGCAGTTATTTATGAATATGCCTGTCCTACATTGTGCCTGGAGCTTCTGCAATAAAGAGTTTTGTTTGCCCAACTGCTTGGCAGACATCGAGCTGTTTAACCCAAAGACTAGCTTCTAATCCATATTCTTCAATGGCAACGTGATGAACTATTGTCCAAGGCAGGTAAAAGATCACCATGTTGATTCTCATTCCCCACTGTCTGTGCTGTGCTACCTGTTCCCTGAGGTTGCAGCTGGAACAAGCTCTGGAAGAGGACAGAGATAACACAGTGTGGAGCTGGAGGAGCACAGCAAGCCAGGCATCATCAGAGGAGCAGGAAAGCTAACATTTCAGGTCAGAACACTTATTATCTCTGGAAGAGAACAGAGTTAGCCAGGATTAACCTAGGGAGTAGTTAGAATGTGGAACCTGCCCCCACATGGAGGGTAGTCAAGGATAAAAACATAAGTGGATTTAAGAGAAAAAAATAAGTACATGAGAGTGAATGGAATAGAAAAATACGTTGATAAACTGGGATGAAACAAAGGGGAAGGAGGTTCATGTCGAGAATAAACATCAGCAAGGACCTACTGTATCTGAGCTGGAAATACCATGTCATTCCATGTAAATAGATGGGTAATGTAACCTTGTGCAAAGTATTAAGATACACCTGAGGTGTAGAGGGGGATTTAGGCCAGAAGAGGGTAGCACTGTCTCAATGATTGCTTATACTCCAGCTTTTCCATGATCACTTCCATATTTCCGACATGCACATTCCCCTTCACAAGGTGCTGCCCGTTCAAATAAATTCAATTTAATCTCCATTTTATTTCCCATCTCTAGTTCAAATCAAAAATTGGGCTGGTACAATTTACAGCAGTTTTGCCACCTGTTTAGTCTCTGTAAAAGACTGTTGACCAAACTTTGCATATTCATGAGTTAATTAATGACAAGGAATATAAATTAGTGCCCAAGGAAAAAACACCTAATTAAGTCAATTATTAAACCCTGGAGTAAGTTCAGGTAAGTTGGTTTTGCTCTGTGCTGTTGTATGCAATATTACATCATCACTTAAAACATGGGAACAAATATACATTAATTGCAGATTGAAGCAGCCAGCTAATATGAAGAAAGATTTGCATTATCATCATGATTGTCATGACTTCTGGACATCTCCAAATGCTTTATAGCCAATGAAGCACTTTTTGAAATGTAGCACCCATATAGGAAAAAAGACAGCCAATCTGTGCTCAGCAAATTCCCACAAACAACAATGTGGTGACGACCCGATAATCTGTGTTTATGATGTTGATTGAGGGATCGATATTGACCAGGGCTAAGTTGCCTGTTCTTCAAAATAGTGCGATGGGATGTGTTACATCTGGCCGAGCAGACGGACAAGGCCTCTTCTTAATGTCTCATCTGAAAGATACCCAGTAAGATAGTGGCAGAGTAGGACGTTCCAGCCAGGGCCCCTCCCCTCCACCTGTTCTTTATCTTTCTTTTGTCCTCTCTCCTCCCTCCTCTTGGCCTCGGACACCCGGGCCCGGTCTCTGACTCCCGGCCATAGTGGGGTTGGCGGAGATGCCAGTGACCAGTGGCCAAGTGTGGAAGCAACGTTAGCGGCCCAGCACAGAGTGTGGTGGTAGCCAGCTGTCAGACCATGTGGAGGCCCCCTGCATTGGTCTGCTGTGGAGAGAGACACTGTGATGTTTGTCTCTTTAACTTTGCTTCTTGTTTTCTTTGACCTGTGGTTATACTGTGTGTAGCTGTAATGTAACTTCTTTTTCTTCATTTCTCTATTCTGTAACTAACGATTGTATCCAGGTACCCTGTACCTAAGATGGCACTGTAACTGGTGATTTATAAACTTTTCACTGTACTCATTTGAGTACATGTGACAATAAAACTAATTCAATTCTATTCAATTTGAAAGACAGTGCTTCTGAGATCACAGCACTCCCTCAGCACCACACTGGAACACCAGTTTCGATTCTTGTAATCAGCCACATCAGCAGAAGAAAGGTGTTTATGACTTGAGAGCTGCAGAAGAAAGGCATGTAGACTTTGAGAGACTGAGTTTTAATTTATTTTCTTATTACTTGGATTTATATAAGTGGAACTTGTGTTTATTGGAACAGCATACCAGCATAATTTAATTCAATTAGGGAATAGTTAGTAGCTAAGGGGGAATTGTTTAGTTTGTTGGTAATCCTGTTAATTTGTTCACCGTAAGGGTTAAATAAATAAATTGTTACTTATTAAGTAAATACCGGGGATTTTTTTCATTTAACCACTCTTTTTAACAGATTGCAAAAGGGAGGTGAGCTTCTCTGGGTGTTGCGGGTTTAATTATTAGAAGGGAATCCCGACTCCCGCTACAACAGATTGGGGGCTTTTGTTTCAGTTTAATTATCAGAGGGGTTCAAACTCCTCTCTGTAACACAACCAAGCAGCAGATAGTGCCATTGACTGCTCCTCAATGTGTGAGTTGTGTTGATCCAAGTCACAACCCATTCTGAAGGAGTTATGTTGAGAGGTGTCACATTGCTTTGGTGAAACGGCTTTGAAGTGCATCAAGGTGCAACAGGAGCAGTATTTTGTATCTCTCAGAGCTGTGCAGAGAGGGCATTAGTTTCTCAGTGTGCGACAGGTTTATAGGAGTTTTAAAATATCTCTGCTATCACAAAATGCTTGCATTCATACAGCTCAGCTTTCTGCTATGTCTATTTACTTTGCTCTGAGTCCACACCCATGCTAAACCAAACAAGCACAGTGAGCATGGATCAGTTATCAGACTCAAAGAATCAAACACAGATGAGATGAGCAAGAATACACTAGGAAGTCAAGTTGGCAAATTAACTCGTGAAAACACAATAAAACAAATGAGATAAGACGTCTGGTGGGTACTCTAACTTTGTTCAATCTCAACACTTAATTAGTTTGTTTCTGATCAGCGTGATGCCTTGTTAAGAAAATAGCCAGACTGTCCATTGGGCCCACTGGGGACTTTATAAACCTATATTTAACAATTATTAGAATGCAGATCTATACCTGGAAATATTAATCATGTATGGCCCATTAGGCAGAGCTTTCCACTTGATGAAGGTATAACTGACAGTATAAGCCAGGTCTGCTCGCTATGTATTGTAACATCCTGAGACTGGTATCTGCCTGCAAATGACAACATGCTCTTAGATGGTCCAAAGGAATCTACTGTTTTGACACCAATGAATTTCACTTCAGTTTATAGTTTGTTACTGTACAGGGCTGTTAACCTGGGCCAATCAGGGATCTCATACTCAATGAGATCCACCCAGTCAACCTCATTTCAATCACTACGGTTACCCCTTCCACCAACAGTAGGTTTCTTTAACTTCTTTGACGATATCGGTGAGACGGCCTCCCACACTGAAGCGGCAACAGACTGCTCATTAAAAGAAAAGGAGAGAGTGAGAGCAGCCCGAAATACAGGGAGCTGCTCCCCAAATTCGTTTGACTTTATGGTAAAAATAGCCCTGGCAGCTGGCCACCACTGTGGAGGGGGCCTGAAACCAGGCCAGTGGAGAGGGCTCTAAGTCTGAATGGAGCATGTCCCCTCACTCCCATTCTGCCACCAGGAGGCCACCTAAAGGCAGCTACATCCTTCCACATTGTTCTGAGCTTTTATATAGCATCCATCACTGTCATGGTGTCACAACGATTGATCCCCTCATTATGCATACCAGCGCACTACAAAATGAAATAATTCCCCTGAAGTTCATCCTACGTTAAAAATATCTTGGAGTATGTTCCAATGTTTTAGATCTTAATAAACCTGGTGAATTCCAGTCAGTCTCTGTCAGGACACCTTAGCAAACATTTAATTTCCCAGTCTGGCTATGCACAACTCAAGGGTGCATATCCATGCTGGTATTCCCATCCCACCACCGGGAAAATGGTGAGAGAAGGGGATGGAGCCTGGGGAAACTAGTCGTGTTATCTTTTGTTTCAGAGCATCTGGCCCTATCTGAGCAGCAATATTCAGCCTGAGAAGCCAGCAACATCAGCAGAAGAAGTCGAGTCAATCTAAACTTAATAAATCTTTGTCTTAGTGGCCAACTATTCAATGATTAGCAGAGGCTGATACATTAACCCATTGATAGTCTTTTATTTCAAAAATATGCTTTATTCCTAAAAATATCTTTATAGACATACATAGTCACTAAAGCAGTTCGGTTCTGTACAGTAGCATATGAAGAAACAAATAAGCCTTGGAGTTTGACCCTATCCAGCAAAACAAACCAAAGGCATTTCTTCCTTGTCCGAGACTATATTTACATATATCTGAGGCATGGGGATGGTCCAATAACTTGGCAGACTCCCATTTAACTTTGGCAGAAAGACCTTACACAGTGATCTTTACCCACTGCACCTTGGTAGCAGCTGCCCTAAGCTTTAGTATGTTGCTCAGCACCTAGTCCTGGATCTGGAATGTGCCAGTCTGCAACACTTGGTCAGTGTCAACTCCTTGCTCTGGAAGACCAGCAGGTTTCGGGCAGACCAAGGAGCGTTTTTCGCTGAGATGATGGCCCTACAGGCGCAGTCGATGTTTGTCTTGGTGTGTGTCCCAGGGAACAGCCTGTAGACACAGAGTCCTGCTTCACGGAGCTGCTCAGGATGAATCTCGACAAAAACCATTGCATCTCTCTCCAGACTTCCTTTGCAAAGGCACATTCCAGCAGGAGATGTGTGACAGTCTCAATCTCCACCCCCACCCCCGCAGCCACTTCGAGGGCAGTCTGCGATGGTGCAGACTGACCAGCCAAACTACATCTTGGTGCTTCTTAGAAAGTTCTGGTGATGAGGCATTCTACCAAATGACTTGACAATCTGCTCAGGGAACAATGCAAGAGGATCCACCTTCTCCTTTACCCGCAGGGTCTCGAGAACACTATATGCTGACCACTTCCTGATGGACTGGTGGTCAAAGGTGGTTTTCTTTGTAAATTTCTCTGTGAAGGACAGGTGAAACAGATTGATCCAACTACTTGGAGTATTCTGCAACAACGAGGCCAGATCCATCCTTTGCAATACCAGGAACAGGTAGAACTTAAGTATGTAGTGACGTTTGGTGTTTGCGTACTGAGGGTCTGCACACAGCTTGTTACAGCCACACACAACAGTGAACATCAGGATCAGGGTAATGTTGGGCATGTTCTGTGTCCCTGTGGACACAGTCCATCTTAGACCTCCAGGTGAAGGTGAGAGGGAGGCTACATTCTTTGGGAAGTGGGCCGATTGATCCTTTACCCCTTCACCGTCAGCACAGATTACCTGAAGGTGCTGAAAATAGGGCTCGGAGGGACCAGGGTGTGCACAAAATCTTGGGAGGATCGTATTGCCAAGGTGAGGCAGAAACTGGGCTTTTGAGAGCATTGCTCCCTCTCCATTGCGAGCAAAAACCTGGTCATCAGATGTGAGGCACTCTCTCTGCTGTTGTACATGGCCCATTCTCAGAAACTGCACCATTGCAGACACCCGAGCCAGATTTCACATGAACCCATTTGGTATCAATCGCCCTAATTCCCATCATAATTCTGGTAGTGACAGTATAAGTAGTGGGATCACAATAACCACTCAGACACTTCCATCACTGTCAATACAGCTCCACTTACAACTGTTGTTTACATTGCCACCGCAATGTAAAATATGAGAGAGGAAAACAAATGATATTCAGGCTATCATTTACTCCGAGCTTTTATTTAGTATCCATCACCATGATGGTGTCACAATAATTGATCCTTCATTATGCACCACAAAATGAAATAATTCCCCTGAAGTTCATCTTACGTTAAAAATATCTCAGAGCATGTTCCAATGTTTTAGATCTTAATAGAATCGCTGTTCTCTTAAACTAATTGACAGCATCCCTGATACTAATCCTTGGAGTCACATTCTGCTTCACTGGAAAGGCAGGGAGGTCAACTAGTGAAGTCTTCAAGCTTTCAGAAGCTGACCTGACTTGATTATCAAGCCAGCAAGTTGCTAAGTGGAAAGGAAAACAAATTGATCAGCAGGTCTGGCAGAATCTGTAGAGATAAAACCGAGTTATCATTTCAAGTCCATATCTCGACTCCATTTTCTCCTCCTTGGTCCAGAAACTCCCCACCTACGTCCGTGACACCTCCCACGCCCTCCACCTCCTCCAAAACTTCTAATTCCCTGATCCCCAACACCTCATCTTTACCATGGACGTCCAGTCCCTACACACCTGCAGTCCCCATGCAGATGGCCTAAAGGCCCTCTGCTTCTTCCTGTCCCGCAGGCCCGACCAGTCCCCCTCCACTGACACCCTTATCCGCTTAGCTGAACTCGTTCTCACCCTTAACAACTTCTCCTTCCTTCCTCCCACTTCCTATAGACAAAGGGGGTGGCCATGGGTACCCGCATGGGCCCAAGCTATGCCTGCCTCTTTGTAGGATACGTGGAACAATCCCTCTTCCAAAGCTACACTGGCCCTATCCCCCACCTCTTCCTCCGTTACATTGATGACTGTATCGGCGCCGCCTCGTGCTCCCACAAAGAGTTCGAACAGTTCATCCACTTCACTAACACCTTCCACCCCAACCTTAAGTTCACTTGGACCATCACCGATACCTCTCTCCCCTTCCTGGACCTCTCTATTTCCATCTCTGGCAACCACCTGGAAACCAATATCCATTTCAAGCCCACCGCCTCCCACTGCTACCTAGAATACACCTCCTCTCACCCACCTTCCTGCAAAAAGGCCATCCTCTATTCCCAATTCCTTTCCCTCCGCCGCATCTGCTCCTGAGATGAGGCATTCCACTCCCGGACATCCCAAATGTCCTCGTTCTTCAAGGACCGCAACTTCCCCTCCACAGTGGTCGAAAACGCCCTCGACCATGTCTCTCGCATTTCCCACAACTCATCCCTCACACCCCCTCCCCGCAATAATAACCAAAACAGAATCCCCCTCGTCCTCACGTACCACTCTTCCAACCTCCGGATCCAACGCATCATCCTCTGACACTTCCACCATCTGCAATCCGACCCCACCACCAAAGACATTTTTCCCTCCCCACCCTTATCTGCTTTCCGGAGGGACCACTCTCTCTGTGAATCCCTTGTCCGCTCCACACTCCCCTCCAGCCCCACCACACTCGACACTTTTCCCTGCAACCGCAGGAAGTGCTACACCTGCCCCTGCCCCTCTCCCTCACCCCCATCCCAGGCCCTAAGAAGACCTTCCACATCAAACAGATGTTCACCTGCACATCTGCTAATGTGGTATACTGTATCCGTTGTTCCCGATGTGGCCGCCTCTACATCGGGGAAACCAAATGGAGGCTTGGGGACCGCTTTGTGGAACACCTACGCTCGGTTCGCACCAAACAACTGCACCTCCCAGTCACGAACAATTTCAACTCCCCCTCCCACTTCTTAGACGACATATCCATCCTGGGCCACCTGCAGTGCCACAATGATGCCACCCAAAGGTTGCAGGAACAGCATCTCATATTTCGCTTGGGAACCCTGCAGCCCAATGGTATCAATGTGGACTTCACAAGCTTCAAAATTTCCCCTCCCCCGATTGCATCCCAAAACCAGCCCAGCTCGTACCCACCTCCCTAACCTGTCCTCCTACCTATCCACTCCTCCCACCTCAAACTCCACCCCCATCTCCTATCTTGTAGCCTCATCCCGCCCCCTTGACCTGTCCATCCTCCCTGGACCGACCTATCCCCTCCCTAACTCCCCACCTACACTCACCTTTTCTGGCTCCATCCCCGCCTCTTTAACCTGTCTGTTTCCTCTCCACCTATCTTCTCCTTTATCCATCTTCTATCCGCCTCCCACTCTCTCCCTATTTATTTCAGAATCCCCTTCTCCTCGCCCATTTCTGAAGAAGGGTCTGGACCCGAAACTTTAGCTTTCCTGCTCCTCTGATGCTGCTTGGCCTACTGTGTTCATCCAGCTCTACACCTTATTGTCAGAGATGGGAGGAGTTATTTTTTCTTTATTCATTCACAAGATGATGGACATCGCTGGCCAGGCAGCATTTATTGCCCATCCCTAATTGCCCAGAGGGCAGTTCAGAGTCAACCACATTGCTGTGGGTCTGGAGTCATGTAGGCCTTCCCTAAAGGACGTTAATGAACCAGATGAGGTTGTTCCCAACAACCGACAATGGATTAACGGTCATCATTAAATTCTTAATTCCAGATATTTATTGAATTCAAATTCTACCATCTCCCATGGCGCGATTTGAACCTGGGTCCCCAGAATGTTATCTGGGTCCCTGGATTAACAGTCCAGCGATAATATCATTAGGCCATCGCCTCCCTCTATTAACAGAGTCTGTTCAATGGTTAATCAGCCTTGAGGCCTTTCAGTATTTCACTCATTTCATCAAGGGAAACAAAGCAAAAACAAGGAAATCAAAACTAAGGAGAACTCTGAGATAGTAGGAACTGCAGATGCTGGAGAATCCGAGACAACAAGGTGCAGGGCTGGATGAACACAGCAGGCCAAGCAGCA
>NC_063364.1:27906745-28010635 GCF_021869965.1 Rhincodon typus | reverse complement strand
TAGCCTGCTGTGTTCATCCAGCCCTGCACCTTGATAAGGAGAACTCTCCCTGCCGACACACTCTATTTATAATCACAGGGTAAATTGCCAGAGACCTGGTGGTGACCATGGAGCTGTAACCTACCCTGAGTCAACACCTTCAGGACAGAATAGAAAACATGTGATAATTTGAAAGAGACCATTAATTACCAGGGTTTGAACTTCATTTATGTGATTGTATATGTCACGTTGTCATATAATCACCCCCAGACATCCATTACTCTCGTTATTCTGTATTTGTAATAATTGGGACAAGGAACAGGTGGATCCATTGACTATGAGTTCCTTGTTTGGGGCCGTTAACATGGACCAATCAGGGAGCCCTGGCTGACATATAAACAGGAGATTCAGAGAGTCTCCTCACTCTCTGGACTGGCTGGTCAGAGACTGTGCACCTGTATAAAAAAAAAAAAAAAAAAAAAAAAATAAATTTAAATAAATAAATATAATATAATATAATATAAAATATTTGCAATTGGAAGACAAAAGTCAAAAAAGAAGTTTTTTTGTTTTCTGAATTGACTTTGCGCTGGCAGCTATTAATGTGGGTTACCTCCTTGCTTCAGCCTCTGCTTCGAAAATCAAGCTTTGAGTTGAAACTGTGGGGAAGGAGAGGAGAGGCAGGCATGTACTGATAGTCTGTCACAGAGATGGGGGCGCTGTGGGTATTGAGGAAATGGTGGGGGGAGGAGGGGTATGGTTATCAAAAATAGCTTAAACCCAGAAAAAAATGGGTGGATTCAGGTCTGTTAAGACTCCAAACAGGTGCTCTCAGTCCATTCATATGGTGGGCAGGAGAATCACAATTGGACCATCGTGGTTTAGGAGATTCCAGCCACTAGTTAGTTGATCCATGCATCAGTTCCAGTGTTAGGAGGAGGTTGGGTTGTAGTTGGTGGGGATATTAGGAGGGGAGTGGGTGTAATGTTTGGTTATTCTGTTTTTGATTACATAATGGTAACTGATCTATGTTCACTGAGCTTGATTGATTACAGCTGGGTGTTGACTCAGCAAAATTTAGCAGATCCATTATTAGAAACTGGATAAATATGGTACAAACATTTCTTGATTGCAAAGCTATCTTAAAATTCTGGTAAGTAAACCTGTTGTACGCTTAGAAAGTAATGTTTTCTTTTCTTTGATGCAATTCAAACATATAAAACATATAACAGGGCACACAGGAATCTGTGCACAATCTAGTGATTACTGCCAGAGAACAGAGTGTATTAAGGACAGGCTCAGCTGAACTGGCCTTCATGTCTGTATAGTTATTTCACTCAACCAAGCACAGAGTGATCATAGAACCATTACCCAGAACAGGGCAATACCTTTAGGTGAACAGGTGAGAGTGGTTTCTCTGCTTATCAGACTTGCTGTATCTAGAACTGGTTAGTTTGGAAACTGAAGTTTGGAGAAATGAGAGAGACTCTCATAGAAACCTATAAAATTTTAACAGTACTAGGCAGGGTTAATGCAGGAAGGATGTTCTGGGGAGTCCAGAACCAGACGTCACAATCTAAGAATACGTGTTGGGCCATTTAGGACTGAAATGAGGAGAAATTGCTTCACCCAGACAGTGGTGATCCGATGGAATTCTCTGCCACGGAAAGTGTTTGACGCCAAACATTGACATTTTCAAGGAGGAGTTAGATGTAGTTTTTAGGGCTAAAGGGATCAAAGGGCAGGGAGAAAGTGAGAACAAAGGACTGAGTTGGGTGATCATTGTCTCCCTAAGGGCATTGTGGGTCTACCTACAGCACATGGGCTGCAGCAGTTCAGAAAGGCAGCTCATCACCACCTTCTCAAGAGCAGCTAGGGATGGGTAATAAATTCTGGCCCTGCCAGAGATGCTAACGTCCTACAATTGAATAAATAAAAAGCGATGTTCACACTGGTTGGCAG
Organism: Rhincodon typus; assembly: GCF_021869965.1. Lineage (NCBI taxonomy): Eukaryota > Metazoa > Chordata > Chondrichthyes > Orectolobiformes > Rhincodontidae > Rhincodon > Rhincodon typus. The sequence continues at coordinate 28,008,694 of NC_063364.1, read as the reverse complement.
AATAGGCTTGAAGGGCCGAATAGTCTACACTTGCTCCTATTTAAAAGTTTCCATGTATATAATCCCAATGAATAACTGTCTGAAATTAAAAGGCTGAGTTTTAACTCCAGTGGTAGATGAGGGGGAGGGCAGGATGACACCCATATGTTGAGGTCAGAAACCAGCAGTTGAGTTGGGACCCTGCAGGAAAGGTGAGGCAATGATGATTGGGTGATCCAGAGCCTTCGTGTTGGCCCCAGCTGAAGACATCCAGCACGAAGGTAGGTCTAGAAGTGATGGAAGAGTGGATGTTGTGAGGTGGTCATTGAAATGGTCTTGCATTTGGGCAGTAAGTCAGGGAAGAGGAAACCAGGAGAGCCATCTTTGTGGAAGCCACAGAGAACCACTGCTGCTCCTTCCAGCCTGGTGAAGAGGATAAATTCTTGGAGGAACTTCTCTGCTTCCTGACTGCCTGATGGGAGAATGAACTCCAATCTGTTTATAAACCTCAATCCCTCGACAATGCCCACTGATTTAAAAATGGACAATTAGTAGAAACAGGAAAATGGGCCCACTTGAACTGTCCCGCCTTCCCCTTTCGCACTGACCAGAAAGAGTTAAAACTCTGCTCAATGATTAAACTCTGAGACTGGCCTGACGGGCTTTGGATTGAACAAATTACACAAAGCTTAGCAACATCAGAATTGGTCAGAAGTCACACGACACTAGGTTAAATTCCAACAGGAAGGTGCCACCTGACAAAGGAGCAGCGCTCCGAAAGCTTGTGACTTCAAATAAACCCGTTGGACTATAACCTGGTGTCATGTGATTTCTGACCTTGTCCATCCCAGTCCAACACTGGCACCTCCACATCACATCAGAGTTGAGCAGAGGTTAAATGAAGTGAATGTAGCAGTTGAGAGGAAACGTATTGACTCGCACTTCACTGGAAAGCAAACAATAGTTATTGAAGATTCCTAATGGGAGGCAAATCTGACATTTACCAGGTAACATGGAGGGAACAGGGTCTTTGCTTTGGAGGTCAAAGTTAGAACATTATTTTTCAATCAGCTCATAGTGATTTTAGTGTGGAGAGGTTTATATAAGTGTCAGTGTACAGAGTGTTTGTAGCTATTCTAATTATTCAGTATGTATGAAAGCGATTGCATTGCAATGTGATGCTGTATGACAAATGAATGCAGTTGTGGGTCAGTGCGTTGCAGCAGGGGACACTTCATTAGGATTACAAGCACTCCAACGCAGTAAAAGGACAACACCAATGTAGTATTGGGGACACTCGCTGCTAGAAGTGCACTTCCCGGCAGTACAGGGATTCCCGTCTGGTTAGGAGACACTCCCTGCTGTTTGGGGGCTGAGCCTCCTAATTGTGGTTGAGCAGAAGCACCTTCAGTAATGATGGGGGCATCGCTCCACATTTCCTGCCACTGGGATCTTGGTAAGTACAATATTCCATGATGGGTGATAGAGCAGCAGCAAGCTCAGGGGGTGAGGCCAGTCATGGGACCACAAGGCAAACTGTCCTAAAACAAAAGCACAATCCTGCAGCTGCTGTAAGTCTGAAATAAAAACAGAAAGTGCTGACAAACATTCAGCCTGTCAGGGAGGATCTGTAGAGAGAGAGATGACAGAGTTAAAGTCTGAGGTCCTTGATCTTTCTGATGATTAGTTCACACATTGCATTCTGACATACGCAAACTGTGGGGAGTGGGATGAGAAATGGTAATAGTTCCAATTCTTATACTATCCTGTAGACAATCCCTGCAATGCAATTTGATCCATCGAGTCTGCACCAACCTTCTAAAGGCCATCCCACCATACCACATTTCCCATAGTTTACCCACACAGCCTGTACATCCCTGAACACTATGGGGCAATTTAGCATAGCCAATCTACACATCTTTGGACTGTGGGAGGAAACCCACACAGACAGTTACCCAAGGCTGGAATTGAACCAGGGTCCCTGGTGCTGTGAGACAATAGCACTAACCACTGCGCCACTGTGTTTCCTTCATTCCATGGAACACAAAATGTTGCCAGAGATAAGATGGAAATGACTGGTGACTGATGAAGCGATAGAGTTTAATGAATACGCAGATGAGGCTCCACATTATGCTGTGATATAACTGGGGCCTCAGCGATTATCAGGCAGAGGCTGAGCAAAACGGTTAGAACCAGAGCTTCTCAGAGGGCTTTGTTATTATAACATCATGTACACATTGTTCATAAATATTATTTAAAGAAACTGAAGCTTACCTGGAGAAACTGAAGTTCCTGTGCTAAAACAGCTAACACATTCCTATAACTGAACTTCACAGATACTATAAAACATCGCAGCAAAGAACTGGACACAAACTGTAGCTTGGATTCTTTTCTGATACAAGCCCTGTCTGCAGCATGGTCATTCACAGGAAAGTTTAATGTATTGTTCGCTCCTAACACATGACCACCAAGAAAGCTAAATGGGTGATTGTGTGCCCTGTACGTTGGGAAGGGTGGTTGCCTCTCATAGCAATTTGTTCCAGAAGCCCACTGATTCAACCTCACGGATCAAAGCATTCTGTCGAGTCTCAGCAGTTGTCAGTGCTCAGATGTTGGCAGACTGTGAAAAACTGAAAAGGTGCCTGGAGTGTTCACCTCGCCTCTTGGACCTGCTGCAAGTATTAAACACATTGTTTTCAAATGGTACTTCTAAGTTTAGCGCCGAGCTCGAATGCCTCACTTTTGTTTCATCCACTGCCTAAACGCTGCTGTAAATTCAGGATCTGGTGCCAAAAGGGCTGAGCCAAGCTACGTTCCAGAGGTCAGGCCACGTTGTGTTGTGAGGTGCCACCTGCAACGCCAAGGATGGCAGGCCTCTTTGTCCAATTCTCTGTGACTCACCAAACAGGCTCATCGAGTCTTTACTCCTTAAAAAGGTTAGTTGGCATCACTTGAGCTTTCCAACAAAGCCTCCTGCCACTTTCATTATTTTAATCGTTAACAGGATACTGCCTGAATGGATTGTGCGTTAAAGACCATGAGACAGAGGCTTGCTTTGGTTAATAATTCTATTCTAAAACAGCAGGAATCTGTCAGTGCACTGAAATGGTTGCCCTGAACTGGACAGTCAGGCATTGAACTTAATTCTGCAGAATTTCCAATGAGGAGCTTCTGTTTCTGTGAGAGGTTTTATATCACAAGAAGGTGCAGAAAGAATAAAGAGCTTGTTATTTATACAGTTCCTTTCTTAGAAGTCTCAGAATGCATAACTGTTAGTTAACTACTTCTGGAATGGAGTTGCTGTTGTAATGTAGAAAAGGCAGTAGTCAGGTTAATATAATGCACAGTTCCACAAACTGGATTGTGATGAATGGCTACCTGATCTTTCTTTAATGATGGGTCCAGAACTAGGTGTCACTGTTTAAAAATTGTGTGTCATCCGTTTAAGATAAAGTTCGGGAGAATTTATTTTCCCACAGGGGCTGGTGTGTCTTTGGAACTCTCCCTCAAAACATGGTGGAAGCACAGCCCTTCAATATTTTGAAGGCACCAGCTATAGAGTGATACACTACTGAAGAGACCCTTCGGCCTATCGAGTTTTTACCAACCTATCTACACTAATCTCACTTTCCAGCATTTGGCTTTGAATGTTGTGACACTTCAAGTGCCCATCCAAGTACTTTTTATAAGGTTTGTGAGGTTTCACACTTCACCAACCTTCCAGATAGTGCATTCAAAACCCCCACCACCCTCCAAGTAAAAGATGTTTCCCTCATGCCCCCTTTAAATCTTCTGCCGTTCACCTTAACATGACGTCCCCTTGTTACTGGCCCTTCACCTAAGGGAAACAGGGGCTTTTTATCCACCCTATCCATGCTCCCTACACCTCAGTTGGGATCCCCCCTCAGCCTTCTCTGTTCTAAAGAAAACAACTTGAGCCGATCCACATCTCTTCACTGCTAAATTACTCCTAGACAAGCCCAGGTAATAATGGTGTGTGATCTACTGTGACCACCTGAGATTCTGGCAGATTGGGCTTTGGTTTCATTGCATTCCCACCAAAGCAGCACACCCTCTATTCTGCATTTACGTATCAGCCTGGATTATGTATTTAATTGTCTGAAGTGCAATTCGAATCAATGACCTTTTGATCAGAGCTGAAAAGGAAATCAAACCCAACTTTTGGAAGGAGACAACACGGCAGGGTCAGTCATTAGAGGCTTTGCTGTTGGACTCAAGTAGTTTGAAAATTATCACCAGCTATTCCTTCTGACCAAGTTTAGATAAGAACTTAACATAGATGTGGTATCTCGGCTCGTGCTCCACAGCTCAATATCAAAGACAGAAAGATAAATCTGTAAGTTCGTCAAAAAGTGATGAATTGTCCTCTGTTATCAGAGGGAGAGGCTGGTCATTTTACATTCAGTGTGCTGTAGTTAGGAATCATGTCAGTGATGCAGGGTTAAAGGTGCTGCTCAGTGCACTTCCTATTAGATCTTACTGAGTTATTACTCTTGTAAAAGTCCTAGGTTCAAATAAAAAGATACATGTGTAGTTCATAGACAGGCCTTCATTTACACTGAGTACCATTCACAAAAACATGACACACCAAGCACTGTATTAACTGTGTGAGCTTTGTTTACTCAAGGCTTTCAGTTGCCACAGAAATTTTCTAAGAAATAACTGAAAGTTGCCATAGCCCCACAGGACCATAGGCTGCTCTCTCATGAGAACCAATTGGTAAGAAGTTTAACCTGAGGGTCACAATACCTTCGGCAAAGTTCAAAAGGTAGGACTACTACATTCCTCTATCTCGGACCTCTTGATGATCCGTTCCTTCACCTCACCATTGGCCCCCAGCTCCCTGGAACATAATCCCCTCCCTAAACCTCAGATTCTTTCTCCTCATCGTCAACCTCTTTAACTCAGTGTCACATCTTGTCCAATGACGTTCCTTTGAGGTACCTTGGGTCTATTTACTATGTTAAACGGTGCTATATAAATACCAGTTGCTATTGCTAAAAGTAGCTAAAAATATTTGAGTAGTGATTTGTATTGGTTGTTTACATAAAATAAGTGGTACTATATCAATCTCGTTTCATATATCCCACTAATGTATCACTCTATTTCCTAGAGTGGAACTGAATATTACAGCAGCTGAAGCAATATTGCCTAAGACAAATCTCTACCTTAATTTGAAAAGCAATGGTACAGAAATGGTAAAATCTGCTGATTCATACCTTTCTGTGAATTTAGTGCACTCTGAGTTGGTGCAATTTAAGGCTAGGGAATGGAGCACTTTCTTAATTCAATCGTACATTTATCAGCACAAATGTTCCCAGCTTGGGCTGATGCAGGGCAAAACATCCTCAATGTAATTCTGCTCCAAACTCCAAGCGATGACACCAATAATCCCTCTATTAGCCATCCTGTTGTGCCAAATTAGGGACAGTTTTGCGCCTCAGTCCATTCCACCCTCCTCACTGAGACTCTTTGAAGGTTTTGGGAGCTACAAGAAAAAAATGACCTGCATTTATATGGCACTTTTTTCAACCACTTGACATCTCAAAGCACTTTACAACTAGAGTCATAGAATCATAGAGGTATACAGCACGGAAACAGACCCTTTGGTCCAACTCATCCATGCCAACTGGATATCCTAAACTGATCTGGTCCCATCTGCCAACATTTGGCCCATAAACCTCTTAAACACTTCCTATTCCTGTACGCATCTAAATGCCTTTTAAATGTTGTAATTGTACATGCCTCCCCCACTTCCTCTACCAGCTCATTGCATACATGCACCACCCTCTGTGTGAAAAAAGTTACCCTCAGATCCCTTTTAAATCTTTCCTCTCTCACCTTAAACCTATGCCCACTAGTTTTGGACTCCCCCACCTTAGGAAAGACCTTGGCTATTCACCTATCCATGCCCCTCATGATTTTATAAACCTCTATAACTGTCACCCATCAGCCTCCAACGCTCCAATGAACATAGCCCCAGCCTATTCAGCCTCTCCCTATTGGTCAAACCTTCCAACCCTGACAACATCCTTGTAAATCTTTTCTGTACCCTTTCAAGTTTAACAACATCTTTTCAAAGCAGGGAGACTGTATTTGACTGTAATATTCCAGAGTGGCCTCACCAATGTCCTGTACAGCAGCATAACTTCCCAGCTTCCATACTCAATGCACTGACCAATGAAGGCAAGCATGCCAAATGTCTTTTTCACCATCCTGTCTACCTGCAATCCTAATTTCAGGGAATTGTGCACCTACATCCATAGAGCTTTTTGTTCAGCAACACTAGCTTAGTCATTGTTGAACTGTAGGAAAATCAGCTGCCAATTTGTATTTAGCAAATACCCACAAATGTCAATATGGTAATAATCAGTTCATCTGATTGTTGTTGTGTTGTTAACTTTAGGGTAAATATTTCCCTTGACATGAGGTATAATTTCCCTGTTTTTCTTCCGAGTAGTATCATGGAATCTTTTACATCCATTCAAATAGGTAGTTTGGGTTTAACACAGTTTAACACCTTGTCTAAGCAATGGCACCTCTGACAGTGCAGCACTCCCTCAGTATTGCACTCGATTGTCAGCCCTAACCTTTGTGATTCAGAGGTGATTTCTACCAACTGAGCCACAGCTAACCACATCACCATGAGCAATGGAGAGGCAAGACTTAACACTGAGCTAAAGAGCTTGATTAAAAAGATTGCGTGGTGGATCTTAAAGGAGGAGAAAGAGTCGGAAAGGTTTAAGGAGGGAAATTCCTTGCAAAAAACCCAGAAAAGATTCCAGTAGAATTCTATCTGGATTTTTCTTTAGTTCTCTATCCAACCCACTATATTGTAATCTCCATGTCAGGTAGAGCAAGGGGGCAGGTCCCAAGTCCTCTGCAGCCTGAATGGGAATTGGGTGGCACGGTGGCTCAGTGGTTAGCACCGCTGCTTCACAGTGCCAAGGACCTGGGCTCAAATCCATCATTAGGTAACTGTGTGCAGTTTGCACATTCTCCCCGTGTCTGTGTGAGTTCCCTCTGGGTGCTCTGATTTCCTCCCACAGTCCAAAGATGTGCAGGTTGGGTGGATTAGCCATGGTAAAAATGCAGGGTTATAGGGTTAGGATGAGGGACTGAGTCTGGGTGGATGCTCTTTGAAGGGTCAGTGCAGACTCAATGGGCTGAATGGACGCTTTCTGCACTGTAGGAATTATATGATTTAAAGCCTGTGCTGTTGGCACTGGTCTGATCCACTGTCTGTGCAGCCAATTGAGCCAACTAGCTCCTGTTGAGTGTCAGTTGTTGTGGTAGCACTTTAACATGAAGATTGCAGTCTTCAGTTGATGAGAAATGATGATTGAGTCTCTAATGTTTATCCATCGCACTACTGACCAGGAATCTCTCCTATCTTTTACTGTCTGATATTGGGTATGTTTTGGAATGGTTACAGATTGGATACTCAAGCTGTCTGGTCATGTTATGAACACAACTAATTTGGCCAATGCGTCCTGGAATGGACACAAACATGGAGATTTCTGCTCATGGGCAGTGGTATGACTACTACATTTCTAAGACCTCCTTTTCTGAATAACCAACTCAGTAACAGGATCATTACTCCACATCATCTAACTCACTGCATATCCCAAACCCTCAGAAATGAGATCACAAACTGTCCCACTTTGTAATGCATCTCGTCTTATAACCAGCTCCCACAGCTGAGACAAGTTCCTCAGTTCAGCCTACAATGCTGAGGACAACTGCCTAACAGAGGTTCACCATGTGTCCAGTTCACTGCTACACCATACTCTCATACCTCACCCCCTCCAAAACTTTGCATCAGTTGTTATAAAATGAAGGTTGGCTCCCATTCGAGAACTAAAACCAAAACACCTAAAGAGGAGCACCTTGCCCTATAGCCTGTAAAAGGAGTGTGAAAAGTGGTGTAACCTGCCTTTCAGCAACTTCTAGTGGTTAAAGAAAACAAACCCCGACACTGACTTTACAATCAACAAGTAACAATTTATTTATCTAACTCTAACAGTGAACAAATTAACTAAACTATTAGCAAACTGAATAAACCCCTTCTAACTACTTACCATTCCCGAATAGAACAAGATTCTAATGGTATGCTGTTCTAATAAATACAAGACCCACATATATAAAATAAAAATAGAATTTAGTCTCTCGAAATTACAGCCAGGTTACGTATCATTCAGAATGCTCTGTGCCTTCTCCATTAATTCTTCTGTCGGGAATATCAACTAGTTGTGCTGTGGGTACCATTGTTATTTAGATGGTGCTTTCTCTAATACATAGAGGTGTCTGTGAGAGCCAGCGATTCTCTCTTGAGAACTGAGGGCTATTAACTCTGGCAGATGGCAGTTAATTCTCCTGTCCAACTGCCCCCTTCTTTTATACCCTTGATGACATGTCAAGTTCTTACAATAGGATTGGTCCTATGCAGTCAAAACCATCAGATTTAAATTTAATTGGTTTTTAGTATCTAAGTGCCTGGATCAAATTCAAAACCCTGTTGTCTTGGTAAAAACTGCTATTTGGCCTGCTAACTGTATGGCCTTTTTATATAAATATTTTAATTCGGGAGCTCTCGGTTTACTTGCAAACTTTCAACCTGTTGCTCACAGACATCCATTTAAATATCTAAGCATAGAAAAAGCACATCATCTTTTAGAGGAACCATGCAATGCTTTCCCCCCTAGCATTTTACTAACACCAAATTCTAATTTCCTGCTTCCAATCCACAAATACTCTACTCAACCTTGCAAGACAATAAAGGTGAAAGTTAAAGTTACCATTGTGCTACTTGTGTATCAGAGAAAGGGTCACCACACCTCAGGTGAGGGGAGAGGTTGAGGAGGAGAGTCCTTCAAGTATCCTCAGCTGTGGGAATTGAACCCACACTGTTGGCATCACTAACCACCCATCTAGCCAACTGAGCTAACTATTCCCCCTATTGTGTCAATTAGGCATTGGGAGAAATAGGGACCTGCTAATCCATCACATTGCCAAGTAGGCCACCAAGATTCAGAAGAGGCAAGAAAAAGACACAAACTAGTTAGAAGACAACGGACCCTCAGGAGGGATGATGTTCTGAGAGCAACAATGACAATAGCTGAGTCGGAAAATTAGTTAGATGTGGTGGGATGTGATGTAACAGTTCTAGTTGTTGACTCCCAGTGACCTGGATCAAGGCATTGTCTTCTTCAAGGGTGGAGGGAGCCAATAAAACAGTGTTAATTTGGTTTTGTAGCAAGTCGAATGCCTCTACGAGCTACAAACAATAATTCTCCTGATAAATTCATTAATTCCTGTATTGCCCAGTTAGAACCAAATATTTATCCAATCTTATTTTGAAGGTTGCTACTGAATCTGCTTCTGGCAGTTGTGCGGGTTTGGATTTCAGATCACAAGAACTCAATGCATAAAATAAATGCTCTGTGTCACCCAGCACTCCCACCCCCTACACCCACTCCTACCCACCACATGCACAATTCCTTTTTCCATGTCAAAAAATTGCTTGTCTTGTTTTACCTGCACAGAGCACAGAGACATATACTTTGAATTTTTGCCTACACACTGCATTAATCCACCTAAATGTTCGATAAAGAGAGGTTCAGAAATAAAACAGTGTCTGAAAGCATGTTGTAGAGAATGATGGAAAGGGATGGGGAAAAATAAAATGTTCGAACACATAGTTATCAAAACGGCATCCTCTTTATCATTGTGAAAAATGGCATCTAAAATGTCATAATGTCGACTAGTAAGTGGCAGTGGTACAATTCAGCCTGTAATTGTCCAGTAGCTGGGAGATTTATTGACTGGGATGAATGGTAATGGATCAGAAAGTCCTATAGTTGTCGGGCCGACCTTTCAGGTCATTTGTAACATTGTGAAGCAGTGGAGGCCATTTGGCCCATTGTGTCTGTGCTGACTCTTTGAAAGAACAATGTGGAAGTTAATATTGAAAGTGCATTCACTACCTTTTCCAAATGCGCACTCTGGGCCAGATCAACTTGACGCAACGTGTCAAAAAAAATCTCCTCATCTAGCCCCTTTAATCACTAATTTCCATTAATTTGTATCCTTGGGCTACCATGATAATGAGCAGGCAATGGCCTAGTAGTATTATTGCTGGACTGTCAATCCAGAGACCCAGGTGATGTTCTGGAGACCTGGGTTTGAATCCTGCAATGGCAGATGATGAAATTTGAATTGAATAAATATCTGGAATTACGAGTCTAATGATGACCATGAATCCATTGCTGGTTGTCAGGAAAAACCCATCTGGTTCACTAATGTCCTTTAGGGAAGGAAACTGCCATCCTTACCTGGCCTGGATTACACATGACTCCAGACCCACAGCAATGTGATTGACTCATTACTACCCTCTGGGCAATTAGGGATGGGCAATAAATGCTGCCTAGCCAGTGATGCCCTCATCCCATGAACAAATAAAGAAACAAAAATCCTTCAGTTATTTGTGCCTATTTTTGGGTGAACAGTGTGCCATTGAAGTGAATGACCTTAGGGTAGAAATTGACGTTGTTCATTGACACTAATCTGAAATTGGATCAAACATCAGCACCTGGTATTTTGTTTCATTGCAGTCAATATCAAGTGCTTTGTGGAATGAGAGTTTGACCTAATAGTGTCTGTTCTTTGCCAACAAACAAGACAAGTTTCCACCCCTTGTAGTTGTGGAGCAATGTTGTCATGGGATTGAGAACTCAGAGGATCATTTCCTCCAGTTTGTTTTTAAACCTGTGCATGAGCTGCTTTGATGTTGTGTGGGGAATCATGCTAATGCTGCTGGATCCCAATACAACAATTACAGCATTTAAAAGGCATCTGGATGGGTTTGTGAATAGGAAGGGTTTAGAGAGAGATGGGTCAAATGCTGGCAAATGGGTCAGCATCAACAAGTTGGACCAAAGGGTCTGTCTCTGTGCTGTACATCTCTATGACTCTAAGTGTCCAGTAGCAACCCAAAGATACAGAATTGAAGTTAAGCTCAGTTACTCAGCTTCTCATTCGAACTTACAGAATTCTTAAAGGCCCTTACAAAGTCGCTGCAGAACGGATGCTACTCCCCTGGCTGGAGGGACCTAGAATGACAGGACACGGCCTCAGAATAAAGGGCAGGGCACTGAGGATTGAGATGAGGAGAATTTCACTCAGAGTGATAAATATTTTATGTATTTTGAAATTGCTACTTCTGACGCCTGTGGAAGCTCAGTCACTGGGGACATTCAAGACAGAGATTCATAGATTTCTATCTACTGATGAGTCATGGAGATCTACAGCAGAGAAACAGTGTCTTCAGCCAATCGTGCTCATGCCAGTAAATCACATCAAAGGATTTGGGGATGGTACAGGAAAATGGTGTTGAGGTCGATAGCTTTGATCTTGAATGGCTCAGAAGGTTCATGGGAACCCCATCACCTACAAAGTTCCCCTCCAACTCATTCACCATCCTGAATTGGAAACATATTGCTGTTCCTTCAATGTCACTGGGTCAAACCCCTGGAGCTCCCTCCCTAATTGCATTGTGATTGTCCCTACACCAAATGGACTCTCAACAGACAGCTCACCACCACCTTCTCATGAGTGACTGGGAAACTTGGACCAGGCAGCAACACCCAAACTAATTTATAAAACGGCCTACTCCTGCTCCTAGATTCCTGAGAAGCCCGAGTCCCACTGAAACAAAGAGAAACCCTCTAATGAAGCCACTGTGCTGCTAAAGTTACGTTTCATTTTCTGCCCTGGATCAACAGGTGCCCAAGAGGCAATCATAGGTCAAAGGAATCTCTTGCGTTTTCTTTTCCCCTTCTCCTACTTGGTTTCCTCTTCTTTGTGTTAGTGGCCAAGACACCTTCAAACTGTTTCAAATCACAGGAGCAGAGAAGCTCACTCCCTGATTGGTGGTCAGTCACTAAGCAACATTTCCCTGACTTTCCACATTCAGGTGACTTGAAAGAACTAATGTATTTTCTTCCCCTCCCTGAGCCCAACCAGTTCCATCCCACTGCATTCTCACAGGAAATGGCTTTTGAAGCAGGAAATATTAGAATCCTTCCAAAGGTGCACCGTGATCTTAAAACAAGAGAGAAAACTAGCAGAGAGACTGAGATTGAAACATTGAGATTGAAGAGGCAAAGGAGAGCGAGGCAGACAGAGGACCAAAAGAAAGCTTTTAAAAAAAATTTAGAGGATGGGGAGATACATAAAAAAGGACATTTTAAATAAAATGTCATGAAGTAGTTATCGATTAGTCACTGAGGTTGTCCCAAAATTGTTTCCAGCAAGTGAATTACTTGATTGAAGTGTTTAGCTGGTCCCTGATTTACAAATATCTGACTTACAGTGTAATCCGATACAGGGCTGTCTGAGTATTAATTATAAAGATTTGTCACGCAAACATTTCCTTGTCCTTATGAACAGTGATTTGATGTTGGGACCTGCACTGTGTTCTGACTTGCGCACAAAGTGACTTGCAAATGTACTGGAGAACAGAATCTGTTCACAACCCAGTGACCGCCTGTAGTCACTGTTGCAATGTGATAAATGCAACCAATTTGCACACAGATAGCTCCCACAGACAGGACATATCTGAACAGTTTTCAGCCAATGAAGTACTTTTGAAATGTAGTCACTGTCATCATGGAAGAAGCAAAGCAAGTTCTTACCAAAAGCAATGCAATGATGATCAGATCATCTATTGTGTGTGGAGTGGTTGAGGAAGAAATATTGGACACTGATACTAACTCCCTCATTTTTCTTCAAATTGGTGCCATGGGATCTTTTATTATCCAGGAGGAAAGGCAGCACTTCAGTTTTTCCTTAAAGGTGGAGCGGGAAGAGAAGATCGAACTCTGAGCTTGGACAGAGAGATATGGAGGACAGAGCATGTGAATAAGAGAGAATATCAGGCGAAAAGGAGAAACAGAGACAAAGGGGAGGACAAAATAAAACACAGATACCAGAAAAAGGAGCAAACAGAAGAAGATTGACAGGTTTGTGGGGATAATAATTCAGAGAAATGGAAGAGAGAGGTGAAGAAGGTCTTTACAACGTTGTGCTTTTATTTTAAAGTTTAACATTATTACTGAGTTACATGCAGCTCAGTCATTGGACTTGTTACACGCACCTAGCCTCCAGCTGTGTCTGAGCGAATAACAAGTTATATATTACTTAAAATTTGATTCCCATTGTGTCATATGGAGCATCCAACATCCTTTATTTAACTCAATTGTGATCAATAATTGCATTTTCTCTGTTATAAATATCTCGTGCCCTTTCCCTTCATAGTGAAAATCTAATTGCACAGATTTCTTTGAATCTCACATCGGCTCTGCTGGAGAAATTTGTTTTTGCTGACTTCCTCTCTGTCGTTGGACTAAATACACCCCACGGGAAACTGTGCACACAGATTCTGCACCATCACAACAAGGATAGGCTGAGGAAAGCAACTGACCAACCAACAGCATAGAGATTTCCAAAAAGAAAAGTCTTCAACTAGTTATCAACTAGGCACTCAGGTTGTCTCAAAATTTGTTAGAGCCAGTGAATTACATGGTTGAAGTGTTTGGGTAAGTGCAGCCCCGTGAACAAATCAGCCATGATCTCACTAAATGACAGAGCAGGATCGATGGTCCAGATGGTCTACTCCTGCCCCTAGCTCTTCTATTCTTATGTTCTTATAGCCCGTCCCTGATTAACAAGCTTCTGAGTTACGATCGCGATCCCATAGAGGGCTCTATTAACATTAATTTTAAAGATCTGTCGTGAAAATGTTTCTTCATACTTATTAACAGCTATTTTATGTTGATCTGCACTGTGTTCTGACTTGCATGCAAATGAGTGAATTTAGTCAAGAGTAGATTCTATTTGCAACTCGGGAATGCCTGCAGTCACTGTTGCAATGTGGTAAATGCAATCAATTTGCACCCAGATAGCTCCCTCAGACAGAAATGTGAAAAATGATTGTGAGAAATGACCAGACTGGGTGGAATACTCTTTCGTAGGTCAGTGCAGACTTGATGGGCTCAATGGCCTCTTTCTGTACTGTGGGGACACTCACTCTCACACACACACACACACACAAACATGCACTAGCATACACACAGAAACACACAAACACACACATGCACACACACACACACACACATGCACACAGAAAAACAATTACAAACATACAAACAGGCACACACAAACATGCAAAAAAACACAAACACACTTGCACTAAAGAAACAAAAATTACAACTGAACATACAAGTTAGGAGTGTGAGAAAGCCATTTGGCCCCTCGAACATGTTCTGTTATTTAGCATGAAGGTGATTAATCTGATTGTAACCATCAATTCCTCATTCCTGCCACGCCCCTGTAGTGTTTACCCCCTTGGTTACCAAGAATCCATCCACTTTGATTCAAACATTTTCAAAGATTCTGCTTGCGCCACCTTTACAGGAAGATAGTTCCAAAGGTTCATGACCAATGTTCTTTCCAAACCTCATGGCTGCTCCAAGATTGTGCACATGGTGGTTGTGGTTGGATCATTGATCACGGTATCCACCCCCCCGCGTCCAGGAGTCACTGTCACTCGTCAACCTCAGGGGCGTGAGAGAAAATTGGAGGGAACACTGCTCCCAACACTCTTTGAAGGACAGAGGTGGGTCTGGAAAAAGTGTAAATGGCAGCAGCTGAATAGTAGAGAGGAAGGGAATTGTGGAAAATCTTGCAAAGAGGAGAAAGTTCCTGCATCAGGAAACATTAGATAGACCCAGGTATGGACCACCAGCCCAGTTGTACACTGCAAGGAAATGGCCAACTCAAGACCAGCATCTCCAGCCCCAGTAACTGTCTCACATAATGCTCCTTGAACACCAACAGCTAGTCTCCCAGCAAATGGAAACAAGGATTAAGATCCCAACTGGTTAAGCTTGATGTTAAGACAGGAAGGTTGAGTGCCTGACAGAAAGATGAACTTCTGCTCCTCGAGGATTGCGTTCCAGTCCAGTTCCCTCTCTTTTCTTTCCCTTTACTTGCTCACCTTGTTCTGAGCTGGGACAGTGTCGGCGGCAGTGAGAGCCCAGTGCATGGACCTCAAACCAGCCCAGGGCGCCAACCTCAAACCGGCCCAGGGCGCCAACCTCGAACCGACACAGGGCGCCAACTTCGAACCAACACAGGGCGCCAACCTTGAACCGGCCCAGGGCGCCAACCTCAAACCAGCACAGGGCGCCAACCTCGAACCGACACAGGGCGCCAACCTCGAACTGACACAGGGCACCAACCTCGAACCGACACAGGGCACCAACCTCGAACCGACACAGGGCGCCAACCTCGAACCGACACAGGGCACCAACCTCGAACCGGCCCAGGGTGCCAACCTCAAACCAACATTTGGTGCCAACCTCAAACCAACAAAAGGCATCAATCTCAAACCAACACAAGGCACCAACCTGAAACCAACACAGGGCGCCAACCTCGAACTGGCCCAGGGCACCAACGTCGAACCCGTCCAGGGCACCAACCTCGAACTGGCCCAGGGCGCAGACCACCACCGGGTCCAACGTGGAGGAGAGGGAGCTCCTGTTTAGTTTTCCAGACCAAACACAGGACCTAGATTCAGCGCATGCTACAGAGGCAACGTTGGCAAGGTTGGCCCAACAGCAATAGATGGCACCTGAGAATCGGTGACCGTTGTTAGTTGGTCAGGCACTGGTGGTAGCAGAAGGGCATCATGGTAACATCAATGAGATGGGGCCAGAGACTGACATTGGTGGTCCAGAGCAAACAGTGGCTGAGGAGTATCGCCCCATTGGCAAAAGATGGTGCCTGAGGATCAGTGACTTTGATGTTGGTTGGGTCCGGTGCAGATGGTAGTAAGACAGTGGAGGAGGGATGGTAATGCAGGCATTATTGACAGTGGTGAGCTGGTTCAGGACTGATGGACTCTCTTCAAGCTATCTTGCTTTTTTTTCCCTGGTTCTTAAGTTATTCAAAATGGTGCCATTTCGTGGTGACAAATGAAAGCTTTTCACTGTATTCCTTACTGTAAACTACGCATGACAATAATATCAATATGATAAGATGCCATTCACACAGAGGTCAGAGAAGAAAGGAGCTGAAGAATTAAGGTTTGTCTCTTTATTGAATCATTCTCGATCCCTTGCAACTTGCCCCTAAGTTATGAAATGATAATATTACTGACTGCAGATCATCAGAGCCCCAAGAACACATGCAAATTACAAGGAGTAATCCCGTGTGTGCAAGCTTCTGCCAGCTTTCTGATCTTGTTGCACGTTTAGATGGTGAGTGTTCCAGCTGCAGACTGGGGAATAGAACAGCAAGAAGCTGGAAGGTAATCTTTTAATGTGGCCTGCCTCTCTACATCACAGCATTCTTGCTGATAACCCTGGTACTTTGAAGACAATGCCAGAGAATTCCAAGGTACAAATACTTTTTTATGTTTAGTTCTTAATTTGCATTCCATCTCCCTGTGCTCACTGCAACTTTACACCAGAGAATAATAGTGAACACCACAATTGAGCAACTCGGCAGTTCTAAATATAATGGGATTGGATTCAAACTTGCAAAGGAAAGATTTGCAAGTACTTTGAGGAAACCCTGGGAGTGAAACTAATTTGATAACTCTTTCAAAAGGGTAGAGACAGGCCAACTCAGTGAAAAATGTATCACTTTTGACAATCACTGGATGGCTCAAAGTGTTTTAACAACAATTGAAAGAGGTCTGCTGCAACATCTGAAACCCAGCCATCAATTCACACACAGCCAGATCCCACAAACAGCAACGTGTTCACAATCAGAACGTACTCCTTTTTGAGATCCTGTTCTCAGCTCCTACACCAGTGCTGATACTCTGCAAACTTTCGAAAGGCCCCAGTACAGGAGATCATATGAAAATGAAGGTATTATTCATGCTGATTACCGAAATGTTATTCCATCACATAAGGCTATCAGAAAGGAATTTTCCAAATATTTTCTTCCCACAGTTGGGTTTTGGTTTTTTAAATAAAAAATTCTGTTTCTGCTGAGAAGTTCAATAGGAGCTGCAAGTATGGCTGGGGGTGGGATGGAGTAATTTTTGGTCATTTGACTTCAGGCATCATAAACATCTAATAGACAGGGTGTCTCCTGCCAATCACCCTCTGTGTTTGGACACACAGGTTTAGAGCATATGCGGGTTTGAGATCAGGGGAGTGAGGGTGATGTTTGCAAGGTTAGCTCCTTATTGCTGCCTGGTGACTAGCCTCGCACTGCTCGGATTTCACAGGTGTACAGTCTGCGGGTGTTTGGATAGATTCGATTGTGAAGCCCCACCTAGTAAATCAGTCTGCTGTCCAGCCTTTCAGATTGGTTTAGATACAGGAGATCTGTCTATGCCCGTGGAGTTTACAAGAATTTTCTCCCCAGGACCTACGGAGGGGTTTTGTTATGAACATAGAATTAGAATCCTACGGTGTGGACGCAGGCCATTTGGCCCATTGAGTCTACACTGACCCTCTGAACAGCATCCCACTCAGACCCACCCCATCCCTGTAACCCTGCATTTCCTGTGGTTAATCCACCTAACCTACACATCCCTGGACACAATGGGCAATTTAGCACGGCCAATCTGTCCTAACCTGCACGTCTTTGGACTGTGGGAGGAAACCAGAGCACCCGGGGGAAACCCACACAGACACAGGGAGAATGTGCAAACTCCACACAGACAGTCACCTGAGGGTGGAATCAAACCAGGTCCCTGGCGCTATGAGGCAGCAGTGCTAACCACCGAGCCACTGTGCCACCCATGAGGGGAGGTCGAATTGGTTTGGCTTCAACGTGTTGGATTTTCGAAGAAATGAGGTGTCTTTATCAAAATGTGCAAGATTCTTAGGGACTCGACAGGCCAGCTGAGGAAAGGTTGCTCCCCCTGTGGGAGGGTCTAGGACTGGAGGACATCATCTCAGAGTAAAGGGTCGTCCATTTAAGGCAGAGTTGAGGAGGAATTTCAGCCAGAGAGTGGTGAATCTATGGGATTCACTGCCACAAAAGGCTATGGAGGCCAGGTCATTGAGTACATTTAAGACTGAGATAGACAGGTTCTTGATTATCAAGGGGATCAAGGGTCATGGGGAGAAAGCAGGAGAATGGGGTTGAGGAACTTATCAGCCATGATTGAATGGCAGAGCAGACTTGATGGACTGAATGGCCTAATTTCTGTTCCTCTGTCTTATGGTCTAATGGAATTTCTTCTTGCAGAGGGGTGTGAATCTGTGGCTTTCTTTACCGCAGAGGCCTATTAAGGATATTCAAGGCTGAGACAGATTAATTTTTAGTCTGTAAGGGAATAGAGAATTCAGGCAATAAGGCAGGAAAATGGAATTGAGGGCGACCAGATCAGCCATGATCTCACTGCGTGGTGAAGGAGACATGATGGGCCGAATGACCTACTTATGCCCTTCTGTCTTATTGTCTTTAGGAAAGGCAACAGAATCTGAGCAGAATGATCATCAACTTCAAAGAACTTGCAAAAGAAACCCTCATCAAGTTATCCTGCCTCCGGCTGGCCTGGTTAAAAAGAAGTGATCATAAAAATTGTCTTATTTTGGGACTCCTGCCTCAGGAGGTCAATCTATTTTTCATTATAAGAATGAAACATTGAAGTTACTCCAGAGACTGATTTGAGCTGGTTTAATTAGGGTAAGATGATGATTGACAGCTGTGGTGATTATAGCAACAAAACACGACTAAGAGGTTACATCAGCTTCCCAGCGAAGTGCGGAGAAGGTAAAGTGAAAGATTCTGCTGGGCGCTGAGATTTGATTAGCAGGTTATTTGAACCCAGTCTATAATTAGGCTCCAAATGATGGTTTCCTGCAGTGCATTAACTCGCAAAGTGGAACCAAAGTGGACACAAAGTGGAGCTCCTGTTATATTTCCATCTACACGTGGTCTGAGGGTCGGGTGTTTTTTACAATTCACCAGAGTTCAGTTGGTAGTAATCTTGCCTCTGTGCCTAGAGGTCGTAAATTTACGCCCCTCTCTGGAGATATTAGCAGAGAAACTCTGTTTGACACTTCCAGTGCTGTATTGAAAGAGTGTTATACCATCAGTAATGGTATCTTTTGGATGACACCTTAATTTTCTCTTTTCTCTGATAGATGTATAAGAATCTATGACTGTTTTTCAAACAACAGCGCGGCACAACTCTGGGTGTCCTTGTTAATAGTTAACCCTTATTCAGCATCTGAAGGTCAAGGGGTGACCTTATAGAAGTTCATAAAATCATGAGAGGTACAGATAAAGTGAGTGCGAGGTGCCTTTTCCCTAGGGTGGGGAATTTCGAGACTAGAAGGTGTAGGTTTAAAGTGAGGGGAGAAAGATTTAAAAAAGATATGAAGGGAAATTTTTTTACACAGAGAATGGTATGTGTGTGGAATGAACTTCCAGAGGAAGTGGTGGATGTGAGTACAGTTACAATGTTTAAAAGACATTTGGATAAGTACATGAATAAGGAATGTTTGGAGGGATATGGGCCAAGAGCAGGGAGTGGGACTAGTTTAGTTTGGGAGCATGTTTGGCGCGGACTGGTTGGAATGAAGGGTCTGTTTCTATGCTGTATGACTCTATCACTGTATAACATCAGATTGTCCTGGTGCTGTTTGTGGGATCTTGCTATGCACAAACTGGCTACTGCTTTTTCTACATTGTAATGCTGACTAAGGAGTTGAAGGTTCTAAGATTATGAAAGGTGCTGTGTAAATGCAAGTCTTTCTTAATTTTGCTGTAAGAGGCCTCACATTTGACCAACACGTGCTCACCAACAGCATTAACAACCTGCTTATGACTAACAATTTTTAATCCAGTGAAAATCCTCAGGCACTTTATGGGAATGTTATAGGACAATAATTTTACATCAAGCCACATAAAGAGATAATAATGCAGGTGAGCAAAGATCTGGACAGTGATGTTGCTTTTAGGGTCAGTCTTAGAAGAGAAGAGAGAGGTATAATTCCCAGATACCAGGGTGGGGAGCTTTTGTATTTACCATGAAAGAAATCCCAATTACAACCAGTAACTGCTGGAAAACAATGAAAATATTCCATTGTGGTCTTTTGTCCTCCCTGATCCCACTATACTCCATAATGTGCAACATGCTTGTTTGCTTATCTTCAGTCTTTCCAGCCACAGAGAATGGTGTGCTGTGTTGGAAGGATATTGCAAGCTGATAAAGCAACCTGCTTTGGTTGTGTGAGCACTCTTGCGCAATCCTCAAATCCTCAGTGGGACTTGAAGTCCATACCTAAGGTTCAGGGTAACGGTGCTACCACCTCAGCCATACGTATTGTGTTAAAGGTTCAATGGAGTACAATAATCTGTCTTTATTAGACAGTCTGTAAGGTGGTTCCCTGCAATGGGTGCCTCCTTACAGAGGTCACTTGACTACAGCAAGCCAGAAAGCATATAAGTACAACATTGCATTTCCATTCAAACATCTCTTTTCTCATCCAAAAAGAAAATGAAATTTCCTTGCTGTATCATTAACAATGTCAGTTCCCCATGTTATTTAGCTGCAGCCTGTTTCTTTGTTTGTTATTTCTTTTCAGAGGGTGTATTGCAGCTTTCAGCAGTTCAGAATATTTCTGTGCTCCTCTTTTAGTATCTGTGCATCTATTGCAACCCTTCAACCCTTAGTCTCAGCTCCATTTCTGATACCATGTTACAAGCTTAATGGAGGATGGATGATATCATTTGCACTCTGTCCTGATTGGTATTGTCTGCAAGATGGTTGTCTGTGGTGAGTGCTTCTTGGCAGAGGTCACATGACAACCATAGGCCCGGGAACAGATTCGTGCAGCATTGAATTTTTATCCAAATATATCCCATGATATCCATTGACTGTGAAGGAAAGACAAAGCTATATCTTCTGTTTCCAAAAGAAGGAGCACAAGAGCAGTTTAAAAGTTTGAGTTACCATTAGCCAAGAGATGGTTAATTGCCAATGGACTGAGTACTCTAATGATGACTATTCACTAGGGATCCCTCTGCTCTCCAGATCAAAAACCTGGAGGTGGGCTTGGCAGGTCATTAGATATGATCTTCGAGGAAACTGAAAGGATGGTGAGGACCTAGTGGTATGATTAGAAAATGGTAGTTGACAGGACTTTAATTTGCTGTTCCCTTGGAGATGGAGACATACAAATGCAGCTCCCCTCAATTTGCCTACCCCCTCCCCCTTTCTCCCCTTCCCGCCTTCTCTGAATCCATCTTTAATGAGCTGGGAATGCCCAGCCCTAAAAGGTATTTGAACAATGAAATGTTAAATCTCTACCAATAGTACAATACACCTCATCCTGTAGCTAACATACAAAGTCATTGTGATTTCTTCAGATTGGCTTGAGTGTGTAATTTTAGTGATTCTGCCTCAACTGTTAGTATCTGAAAATGTGTTGGGTAGGCGATAACACAGCGTGGAGCTGGATGAACACAGCAGGCCAGGCAGCATCAGAGGAGCAGGCAAGTTGACGTTTTGGGTTGGGACCCTTCTTCAGATGTGTTGTGTAGGCACCTGTTTAGACCCACCTAACACAAATGCTGAAGAGTTTGTTTCTGCAGAGATGGAACTTGTGTTCAGGATGCAGAAGTCCATTATGACATCAATGTCGGGGTGTAAAATGCGAGACTACATTTGAGCTGGACCATGCTAATAAATAAATGCTTATTTCCTCCTGTTTTAATAACAAAATGATGATTTAAATAAAGATGTACTTCATTGAAAGCCAGGATAGCTTGCATTATAATTTGTGATGTGTTATAACAGATTTTCATTGTAGCTGTTTCAAACTGATTAAGTTATTTCTTTTCCATTCATTCTTAAGTCACAAAGAACCATGAAGCAATGTCAACAAAACAAATTGACAACTCCCCCTTTGCTGTTCAGTTGATGATGATCTGGGCACCTGGGCATTCTGCTCGTTATTAGCACCCACAAGACTAGCTGCCTTGCCCCTGGAGTTTTCCATTCCCCCCACCCTGTGAGACCATAACAGTCAGCCAGCCCGTGTTCAGCACCTCCCACTGACGAGGGAGATTGTAAATCAGTCGGGGGAAGTTGAAGATTTAACCCAGATCCCACTAGGGAGCAACATCAGAGAGTTATCAGCCGTAGATTTAAACGGGACAGTACCATTTGGCTTTTATTGCACTTTGAGGCCCCCTAATGAGATTGGAAGCCCGAATCTGAACAACTGCGACCCAGCATTCTCCTGCATTGCAAGGCCTCCTTTCTCTTTGTTTAGTTTTCTTCCTGTATATTGACGATAACAACAAACGCCTTTCCACTCAGACCTACAAAGATCAGCATCTCCCTGTGGCAGCTTTCACACAATCTGCTCTGATTTGCTTTTTGAATTAACTGTACCACAAATTGATCCAACAAAAATCTGGTGATTGATTCTGCTTTCCTTTACACGAGCTAATTAATCATCTAGAAGTTTCCACTTCATGTTTTCATGAGGCAATGACACTTTTTGCACCATGCCTTCCCCATATTTGGTGGGAATGCTTTGGCAAAGCGAGGTGAGGGAATTCCTGTGCCAATTGTGCTATTTATTGTATTGGAGGCATTAACACATTCTAAACAAAATAGTGATTACTTTTTGTGAGGCTATAGTGAACATAAACTAAAGATAGCATCCAACAGTTCTCCACTTTTTATCCATTTATCATCTACTATTTATTAACTCTGGAGACTTGTGTTCAAGGCTGATAGTCCCGTGCAGTGCTGAGGGAGCACTGCATTGTTGGTGACGCCAGCCTTCAGTTGAAACATTAAACTCAAAGCCTGTCTGCCTTCTCCTGTGATATAAAACGTCTACGGCACTCTTTGTAGAGGAGCGGGGGAATTATTCCTCACACCCTGCTCAATATTTTTCCATCCAGCAACATCCCTATTTGGATTGCTGTTTATAGGAGCTTGCTGTCTGTAGACTGGTTGCTGCATTTTGAACATAAAAGTTTTCAAAAATACTTAATTGGTTGTAAAGTGATGTGGGACCGTTTTGTAGCCCATATTTATAAGCTATATAATTATTACAATTTTATATAAATGCAAGACTTCCTTTTTAAAACAAGGAATCCCTTCAGATGAGAACTTGGCCCCTACTCCCATTGAAGAAGCTTCAAGTCTGATCCATACGCTGATTAATTACCCCTTTCCTCAGGGGAGTTCCTTGTTGTGCTGAAAACAAAAAATGCTGGAAATTACAGCTCTCATAAAGAGTCATCTAGACTCAAAACATTAGCTTTCTCACTCTCTATGGATGCTGCCTGACCCGCTGTGATTTCCAGCATTTTTCTGTTTTCAGTACAGATTCTAGCATCTGCACTAATTTGCTCTGATGTTGAATTCCTTGCTGTGAATTGCTGTGCCTTTGTTTGGATTTTTTGTAAACTTTTAACTTACTGAACAAGCTTTGCAACCTTAAGGAGTAACTGCACTTCAGTCTTTGCTTGAAATGACAGAGAAGTTTCACGATATTCAATTACTCTCCATTATTAAGCTGCACTCAGAGGGAACAGTGCACCCTTCCAATTGGTCTGTCCTGTCCATTGCTTCCTTTTTATACATGCAAAGATGCATAAAAGTGCACATACCGAGAAACCCACATCATTGACAAAGATCAACAGTCAGAATGCCTAAGTCAAGAAAGGGTGTTTGTAACTTATATTTGTCATGATATTTGTTAAGAGAGAACTGGCAACATGGCAGACCCATCCTACTTGTGCCAGCTGGAAAACAAGAGCTTTTCGCCACACCATATTAGTAGCATAATAATGAGATTTAAGACCATAAGACCATAAGACATAGGAGCAGAAATTAGGCTATTCGGCCAATCAAGTCTGCTCCACCATTCAATCATGGCTGATAAGTTCCTCAACCTCATTCTCCTGCTTTCTCCCCGTAACCCCGATCCCCTTGATAATCAAGAACCTATCTATCTCAGTCTTAAATGTACTCAATGACCTGGCCTCCACAGTCTTCTGTGGCAGTGAAATCCATAGATTCACCACTCTCTGGCTGAAGAAGTTTCTCCTTATCTCCATTTTAATAGGTCTTCCCTTTACTCTAAGGCTGTGCCCTTGGGATCCAGTCTCTCCTACAAATGAAAACATCTTCCCAACATCCACTTTGTCCAGGCCATTCAGTATTCTGTATGTTTCAATTAGATCCCCGCTCATCCTTCTGAACTCCAATGAGTATAGTCCCAGAGTCCCCAAACGTTCCTCATATGTTAAGCCTTTCATTCCTGGGACCATTCTCGTGAACCTCCTCTGAACCCACTCCAGGGCCAGTACATCCTTCCTGAGATATGGGGCCCAAAACTGCATGCAATACTCCAAATGTGGCTTGACCAGACCCTTATAAAGCCACAGTAGTACATCCCTGCTTTTATATTCAAGTCCTCTCAAAATAAATGCCAACATTGCATTTGCCTTCCTGACTACTGACCCAACCTGCAAGTTTACCTTGAGAGAATCCTGTACTAGAACTCTCAAGTCTTTTTGCACTTCAGACTTCTGAATTTTCTCCCCATTTTCTCCCCATGCTTTTATTCTTCTTACCAAAGTGCATGACCTCTCACTTTCCCACGTTGTACTCCATCTGCCACTTCTTTGCCCACTCTCCGAACATGTCCAAATCCATCTGCAGCCTCCCCGCCTCCTCTATACTACCTGTCCCTCCACCTATCTTTGTACTGTCTGCAAACTTAGCCAGAATGCCCACAGTTCCTTCATCTAGATCATTAATGTATAAAGTGAAAAGTTTTGGTCCCAACACTGACCCAATTGGAACATCACTTGGCTGCCATCCTGAGAAAGACCCTTTTATCCCCACTGTCTGTTTTCTGCCAGACAGCCAATCTTCTATCCATGCTAGCACCTTGCCTCTAACACCATGGGCCCTTATCTTACTCAGCAGCCTCCTGTGCGGCACCTTGTCAAAGGCCTTCTGGAAGTCCAGATAGATAACATCCATTGGCTCTCCTTGGTCTAACCTGCTCGTTACCTCCTCAAACAATTCTAACAGATTTGTCAGGCATGACCCCCCCTTGATGAAACCATGCTGACTTTGCCCTATTCTACTATACACTTCCAAATATTCAGAAATCTCATCCTTTACAATGGACTCCAAAATCTTACCCACGACTGAGGTTAGGCTAATCAGCCTGTAATTTTCCATCTTTTGTCTTACTCCCTTTTTAAACAGGGGTGTCATGTTAGTGATTTTCCAGTCCTCTGGGACCATCCCTGACGCTAGCGATTCCTGAAAGACCACCACTAACGCTTCCACAGTCTCTTCAGCTATCTCCTTTAGAACTCTGGCATGTAGTCCATCTGGTCCACCTTCAGGCCAATCAGGTTTACTCGCACCTTTTCCTCGGTGTTGGCCACCATACTCAGCTCTGCCCCCTGACTCTCTTGGGAGATTATTCGTGTCTTCCACCGTGAAGACTGATGCAAAGTAATTATTCAGTTCCTCAGCCATTTCCTTGTTCCCCATTACTATCTGTCCACTGTCATTTTCTAGTGGTCCAATGTTCACTTTTGTCCCTGTTTTGCCCTTTATGTATCTAAAGATACTCTTACTGTCTTCATTTATATTACTGGCTAACTTACCCTCATACTTAATCTTCTCCCTCCTTATTTCTTTTTTTGTTGCCCTCTGTTGGTCTTTGTAAAATTCCTCTGGTCCCAGTCCTCTGGTTTCCCACTGCCCTTCGCCACACTATATGCTTTCTCTTTTGCTTTTATGCTATCCCTGACTTCCTTAGTCAGCCATGGTTGCCTCATCCTCCCTATGCCATACTTCTTTTCCCTTAGGATGAATTTTTGCTGCATCTCCTGAATTACTCCCAGAAACTCCTGCTATTGCTGTTCTACTGTCTTTCCTGCTAGGCTCCTCTTCCAGTCAATTCTGCCCAGCTCCTCCCTCATACCTCTGTAGTCGCCTTTATTCAGCTGTAATACCGTTACCTCTGATTCTATCTTCTCCCTCTCAAATTGCAGAGTAAATTCTATCATCTTATGATCACTGCCTCCTAAGGGTTCCTTCACCTTAAGCTCCCTTATCAAGTCTGCCTCATTGCACAACACCAAACCCAGTATTGCCTGTTCCCTTGTGGGCTCCACCACGAGCTGCTCCAAAAAGCCATCTCGTAGACATTCCACAAACTCCTTTTCTTGCAATCCACTACCAACATGATTTTCCCAGTCCACCTGCAAATTGAAATCCCCCACGATCACTGTGACTTTGCCTTCTTACACACCTTTTCTATCTCCTGGTGTATCTTGTGCCCCAGCTCCTAACTACTGTTTGGAGGCTGTACACAACTCCAACTATGGTTTTTTTTACCTTTGCGGTTCCTCAATTCTACCCACACAGATTCTACACCATCTGACCCTACTTTGTTTCTTCCTATTGATTTAATTTCATTTCTCACTAATAAGGCAACCCCACCCGCCTCAGCCCACCTGCCTATCTTTTCGATAAGATGTATATCCTTGGATATTCAGTTCCCAATCCTGATCCCCTTGCAGCCATATCTCTGTGACGCCTACCACGTCATACCTGCCAGTTTCGATCTGCGCCACAAACTCATTCATCTTATTCCTTATACTGCGTGCATTCAGATACAACACCTTCAGTCCTGTATTAACCCTCCCTCTTCTCATTTTCATTCATTTTTCCAGTGTTTGATTGCTAGCCCTTTCCAAACACTCTATCCTATTTGTGTCTGTTCTGGAGACTTTAATAACTTCTCCTGAGTTCTGCTTCCCTGTCATTTCTTTCATATTTTTCCACGTAGTTGAATCCACCACTGCAGATGTTAACCTGCTGCTTTGTTTCCCACTGGGGCAAGTTTCACCATTCCCTTCCCCCCTCACTTTCTAGTTTAAAGTCCTGTTGACCAGCCTATTTACCCTTTTCTCTAGAACATTGGTCCCAGCTTGATTCAGGTGGAGACCGTCCCAACGGTACAGATCCCTCCTGTTCCAATACTGATGCCAGTGCCCCATGAAAAGGAACCCCTCTGTCCTGCACCACTCTTTTAGCCACATGTTTACTTCCCTTATACTCATGTCCCCGTGCTAATTAGCACGTGGCTCGGGCAGTAATCTGGAGATTATAACCCTTGAGGACCTGTTCTTTAATTTCGTTCCTAGCTCCTGATAATCTCTGAACAGGTCCTCTTTCCTAGTCTTGCCAGTGTTGTTTGTTCCAGCCTGGACCACAACTGGATCCTCCCCATCCCACTCCAATATCCTTTCAAGCCAGTCAGAGATATCCCTTACCCTGGCACCGGGCAGGCAACATGCCATGTGGGACTCTCAATCCTGCTTACAAAGGATACTATCTATCCCCTTATTATAGAATCCCCTACAACTACCACCTGTCTTTTTGCTCTCCCCTCTTGAATGGCCTCCCGTACCACAGTGCAGTGGTCAGTTGGCTCATCCTCCCTGCAGCCCTTTTCCTCATCCACACAGACAGCAAGTACCTCGTACCTGTTGGACAAAGTCAAGAGTTGAGGCTCCTCTGTTCCTGACTGTAGGATCCTTCTACTTGCCTCACTTAGTCACACCCTGCTGTCCCCGGCTGCTGACCAAATTTGAATTACTTAATCTACCAGGTGTGACTGCCTCCTGAAACAAAGCGTCCAGGTACGTTCTCCCCGTCCCGAATGTGCCACAGTGTTTGAAGCTCCGATTCCAGCTCATCAACTCTGAGCCAAAGTTCCTCAAGCAACCAACACTTGCTGCAGATGTGGTCACTGCAGTTCGCAATGGGATCAGTCAACTCCCAAATCATACAGCTACAACATTATTTTGAATCATTCAGTCTTAGGAAGGAATTTAGGGAA
The DNA here is from genome assembly GCF_021869965.1 of Rhincodon typus. NCBI lineage: Eukaryota > Metazoa > Chordata > Chondrichthyes > Orectolobiformes > Rhincodontidae > Rhincodon > Rhincodon typus. Next base: position 27,980,750 of record NC_063364.1, on the reverse strand, counting down.
TGAAATAAACCAGGCAGAAGGATGATGAAAAGAATTTTAAGGTCCTAGGATGAATACATCCTGTTCGATTTCCCTAATCTGGTGTTAATGGCAGTGTCTGTGGTCATTGTTCATTCAACTCCACCACATTGTTCAACTCAGTCACTTCTGCTACTTACCTTTCATGTCGCTTCAAAGAGAGAAGAAAAATTGTACCAGCCAAAAAAAAATCCTGAAAAATCAAAACATTAAAGCATCATTCACCTTCCCAGAATTCACGCAAATGCCACTGGATTCCTAAGGCTTTGTGTGGTCCAGGGGTAATAAAGAACATTCGCTGGGAAGGCTTATCACCAAGTGCCAACAAGACCTGATTTTAGTACAGCTTTCCAGCTAATGGTCTTGGCAATTCCTGAGGCTTAACATCAGATTCGAAATTGCCTACAAGGCCTGTGCATCTTACCTGTCTGTCAGGTGTGATGTTAAAGTAAAGGCAATTCTCTCATGTGGGCACAAAAGATTCCATAGCACTATTCTGTTTGTGCGAGCTTTCTGTGCACAAGTGTGTCCTGTTTCTTTCTTAGCAACAGTAAGCAAGGTGCTCCATTGTTTGCAAATTGCTTTGGCTTGTCCCAAAGTTGTGCTATATATGCGCAAGTCTTCCTTTATGTCCTGGTTCCCAGACCTGTCCTGTTAAACATGTCTTCCAAAGACTAGCAGCAGATTCCTGTACAGTAGCCAAATATTTCAGTCTTGAATTCCATTGATGTTATGTTTTGCTTATAAGGGCTGATAGAGTGGTACTGCCCTTGTCTCAATTAGAAGGTTAGAGTCAAAGCCCCACTCGTGCCGGAGGTATATCATTATATTCCTAAGCGGGTTAATTAAAATAACTACAGCATTGTTTACTCATTATTCAATCACTGTGTGCTTTCCCAGTCTGATTAACCATCTGACTAAGCTTGACTAAGCATCAGAGTGTAACTTTATGCTCAATGCTCATTCCCACTGGGAACAACACTTGATCCAATTACTTTGCTTATGTTCCTTCCAATAAAGATCGATACAGCCATTGAAAACAGAAGACTTTTGTTCCATTCTCTGGATCTCATATTCGAGTCCGGGACCTGCAAGGACAAAACTTTGTCAAAATTGTGACGTCCTTCTAATATCATTTAGGGAAGGAAATTGCTGTACTTACCTGGTCTGGTCTACGTGTAACTCCCAACAAAACAAATTGACAACTCCCCCTTTGCTGTTCAGTTGATGATGACCTGGGCACCTGGGCATTCTGCTCGTTATTAGCACCCACAAGACTAGGTGCCTTGCACCTTGATTTTTTTCCATTCCCCCCACCCTGTGAGACCATAACAGTCAGCCAGCCTGTGTTCAGCACCTCCCACTGATGAGGGAGATTGTAAATCAGTCGGGGGAAGTTGAAGATTTAACCCAGATCCCACTAGGGGACAACAGGGTTAACCCTAACCCTAACCCTAACCCTATTACAGGGAGTTATCAGCCATGGATTTAAACCGAAACAGCACCATTTGGCTTTTATTGCACTTTGAGGCCCCCTAATGAGATTGGAAGCCCGAATCTGAACAACTGCAACCCAGCATTCTCCTGCATTGTGAGGCCTCCTTTCTCTTTGTTTAGTTTGCCTCCTGTATATTGACGATAATAACGAACACCTTTCCATTCAGACCTACCAGGATCAGCATCTCCCTGTGGAAGCTTTCACACAACCTGCTCTGACTAGACTAGCATTTATTGCCCATCGTCCCGCTGGGCAATTAGTGATGGGCAATAAATGCTGACCTAGTCAGCAACACTCACATCCTGTGAATGAATCAAAAACAATTATAATAGCGGTCATTAAGTCACTCCCTCTCATGAGTGCTTTGCTTTTGTATCTAGTTGTGAGCTAAGAGCCTAGCAATAACCAATCAGGGGCTATGTAGGTATGAGGATCACCAGCCGTCAATTCTATTAAGGGCAGGAAGACATCTGTGCACAGAAAGCTCCACATACAGTTCTTCCAAAAAGTGCTATGGAATCTCTTATGTTTACTGAAGAGAAAACTGTCACAATCCTTTGGTTTAAGACCAAAGTTTTTTTGTTTTTTCCTTGTCAAAATGGAGACCTTGCAGATATTTTTTAAGCAAGCTGGTCAGACACATTATGGGGCAGATGGGAGTTGATCTTCTGACCCCGAAGTAGGGACACCATAACTGTGCCACAGGAGCCCTAACACAGGCCTTGTAGACTGACTTCATGGAGACTTGGAGAGAACCAATGTATTCGAAGTACGCACCTTTAGATCTCACATCATGGGGGAGGCGATGGTCTAGTGGTATTGTTGCTGGACTGTTAATCCAGAGATCCAGATAACATTCTAGAGACCTGGGTTCGAATCCTGCCACAGCAGATGGTGGAATTTGAATTCAATCAATATCTGGAATTAAGAATCTAATGATGACCATGAACCCATTGTCTGAAAATCCCATCTGGTTCACTAATGTCCTTTAGGGAAGGAAACTGCCATCCTTACCTGGTCTGGTAACTCCAGATCCATAGCAATGTGGTTGACGCTTAACTCCCCTCAGGGCAATTAGGGATGGGCAATAAATGCTGCCTAGCCAGTGACACCCTCATCATGTGAATGAATAAAGAAAAAAACCATTACCCATCTCCGAAGAATGAAACACCTTTTCAATTTCCTCACAGCCACATTCAAACTCTTCTTGCATTACGTTTCAAATCGGAAGCCAATCATTAGCCAAGCAATGTGGAGCCCATACTATTTCGTCCTATTTTACCAGAGCCAAAGGAAGTGCACAACATGATGGTGCTCCTATTGTGAATGGAATGACAATTCTGCCTTCCACTGTCTACGATATATCTCTAAAGAAGAGAACCTCCACTGAGGTTGTTCTGTTCATCCAAATCAAATGCATCACTATGCACTCAGCTGCTTCCAAAGTTGCGATGTTTTACTCTGAATAAATGGTTCTTCACTTTCAGTCAAACTGCATTAGAATAGGAAGATTGATTGTTCCTTGCTCTAGTACACTCTTCCTTCTAGATGATAAGACCATGAGACATTGGATTGCAAGAGGTCATTCAGCCCAATTGAGTTTGCCCAGCCATTCATGAGATCATGGCTCATCTGATGATCCTCAACTCTATTTTCCTGCCTTTTCCCCCATTACCCTTTCAATCCCTTCGTGAGTAAAAATCTGTCTTAGCCTGGAATACACTTAATAACCCAACCTCAACAAGAATTCGACAGATTCACTGTCCTCTGAGAGAAGAAATTCCTCCCCATTTAGATATTGATTTTTTTTTGGCTATTTCAAGCATGCCAAGTTGCATAAAAATGATTCCATTGACAAGGAGGGAGAGGATGGTTATGTATAGCTACTCCTCAAATGGAGAGGTCTCTGTCTGACTGTACATAGCCTGACGTCCTACACCAGCCTGACCTCCTGCAGTGGCCCACTCAGCAGTTTATTGTACAGCAGCAATTGTCAGTGCTTCCAGATGAGCGCTGGTGCATTGCATGCACCAAATAATGAAAGGTTACTGCCAATATAGCACTCAGGAGCAGTGGCAAACACCTTTCCAGCCTGGGCGATTGTCCGAGAGAAACAGTAACAGAATGCTGAAAGTTATTGACTCGGGCTTGGCTGGAGCTTTTGCGCAATGATCAGCACATGAAGAAGATCTAGTCTTCCACAATAGTCTGGAGAACTCAGAGTCTGCAATGCTCATTCAATCTGTTGTTTTTTATTTCGTTCACAATATGAAAGCTGAAATGATTCCAAAAATATGTTGCTTGATGGAGTGACTTCAGGAGGAAGGAACACATCATCCATTGGAATATGATCAGAACAAAAACAGAACACCCAGTGATCCACTTGACTTCTATTTTATATGTAAAGCATTCTTTTCACTCTGCAGATCCCAGTTGCAATTAATTCTTACAATTCTCACCTACACAAGAATGCAGCTTTCAAATGGAACTCATTATTGAGAGTGGCTGTTATATTGTTTTAGAAAGCATGGGGATTACATTTTAAATTCTGCTGAACACATTTGTACCAAACTCTTCTCTAAATGCCTGATTAAGCATACTGGGGATTGCCAGTGAGAAAATATGTAACATTCTTTGCAGCCACAGATGTACAATGCTATTGTTTCTACCCACACTTGCAAGTGATGCAGCAAATGGAAGCCAGTATCATATTTATAGACAAATGATTAATATTTTCTGAGTAAAGGAAATGCATTGCATCAGCCTTGATCTATATGACTTCAGAGTATTCGATGTTGCCTGATATGACACACATTCCAATTGTCAGGACCTGTGTTGACTACCTTGAGACAAACAAAACTCTCACAAAACACATTTATTGAAGCAAGGTTGATATGATAGCTGGCATTAAGTGGGTTGTTAGGTCTAAGCTGTTTGGAGCAGATGAATGGTTTGTGAGTTAGAGATTCTATACTGCTTCAGAAAAAACCCAGGATTGTTTAATTTTCAGATGCATTCTAAATTCCATGGCTAATTTCCTACCTCTCAATGGGGCTATGAAGGTGGCCATTCACTGATTGTGGGGAATCGGTGAAATGAGCTGTCCAGCTTTCCCACACAGCTGCTCAGATATCCCAAACAGCTGCCTGCTTATTCCACACTGTTGCTCAGATATCCCGCGCAGCTGCTAGGATATTCTGCACACCTGCCTGGATATGTCACACAGCTCCCTGGATATCTTGCACACCTGCCTGGATAACTCGCACAGCTGGAAGAAGGGTCTAGGCCTGAAACGTCAGCCTTCCTGCTCCTCTGGTGCTGCTTGGCCTGCTGTGTTCATCCAGCTCTACACCTTGTTATATCACACAGCTGCCTGGATATCTTGCACAGCTGCCTAGATATCTCACACAGCTGCCTGGATATATCGCACAGCTGCCTGGATATCTTGCACAGCTGCTTGGATATATCACGCAGCTGCCTGGATATCTCGCACAGCTGACTGGATATATCACACTGCTGCCCGGATATCCCACACAGCTGCCAGGATATCCCACACAGCTGCTCCATTATCCCACACAGCTGCCAGGATGTCCCACAGAGTTGCCTGGATATCTGGAATGCTACCTAACCATCCTGCAGCCCAGGGTTCGTCATGGGATCCAGTTGGCCATCCAACATAAATTGGAACCTCTCTTGACCTCATCCACAATCAACTCCACACTTGTCTGTCCCACTCAAAGTCTTGGAAGGTGCCTTCAGTTAAAGTCACAAGAGGAATTTTGTTGTTAGGGAACACTCAGTACGCCAGGCCATCACTTTATTACATCTCTTGTTTCTGTACTAATTATTATGTGTCTGTGTGGGTTAGTGCGTGTGTGTGTTATTGTATGTGTGTGTTATGCCTGTGTAGATGTTATTGTGCGCGTATGCGTGTTTCTGTGAGAGTAAGAGTGATCCAGCGTAGCACTCTCACTCCTGCGTACGAAGACCGAGGATCCCAAATTCTTTTCCTGGGATTTGAGTACAAAATGTAGACACACCCTCTGGGATTGCACAAACAGAATGCTCAACTTGCAAAGGCGCCATGTGTCAGACAAGACACGATACCTTGTATACAATGTGATCCCTGACCATTATCAACAAATCAAAGCATGTTCTGCTCATGATCACATCCTTGTTTGTGGGAGCTTGTTGTGCTGGCACATTTCCTACAATACAATAACAACGACCATGAGGCCCTGGTGCTGCTATAGGCCTGGAGCCCTATCCTGCCTCCAGCGATGGTCTGACTCTGACACAGTGGATTCCCTAGAGCCCAGGCCCTGGTTATTGTATACGCCTGTCCTGGACCCTGTCAACTACTCTTCAAATCTGCCTCATTGACTGTAAGGCACTGCAGTACCTCCTGAGGTTGTAAAAACTGCTATAAGTTCTTGACTCTTTTTCTTATTTATGAGTCACTGCTCTCCAGGTCAAACATGCAAACTGCTGGTTTATACACTCTCTCATTTCTACTGTGATTCAGGAAGCTTGATAGAAGTGAAAAAGTAAATCAACTACTAGCCAACTTATCCCTTATTTTCTCTTGCAACTGGTTCAGTCCTTGATCTGAATACTAACCTTGCAGGCACATTGGTGACTTTGCAACTGATAATGAATGGTAGAATGTGATGCATAATATTAAGAGACGTGATTTTACAGGGCTGTATCAGTAAATGCTGCATCGTGTACGCAGCAAAAGCAGGGCTTTTCATTTTGGGCTGGTGAAAAACTCATTCCTTAATTTGTATTTTTACAGCTAATTTGAAATTAGAATTTGAGAAACATATTGAACCTATGAACGTTCCTCTCGTTCTAAAGTGGCTCAAAATAAGATGTAACTTTGGAACAGTTCTCCTTGCTTACTTTGTTTGGCATCAAGTACAACCACACTCCTGGCCTCTGTGATTCAGTTGGTAGCTCTCACACCTCTGAGAAAGAAGTTTGAGGCTTAAACATCCACGCCAAGGGTTTGACAGCAATAATCTGGGTTTTTGCACCAAGGCGGATTGAAGCTCTGCTGCACAGCTGAAAGTGCCTTTTGTTTTACGAATGAGACGTTAAATTGAGGCCTCGTCTGCTCTCAGTGAGGAGTTGTTAAAAAAATTCCGAGCCACTATTTTGATAAAGAGCGAGAATATCCTCCCTGGTGTCCTAATCCATATTAATCACTGAATCAACATGCCCAAAATGCATATTCTGGTCAATAACACATTGTTGGTCATGGAGCTTGCTGTGTACAATTTGGCTGCAGTATGTCCTACATTAGAACAGAGATCAAAGTCCTTCATTGGTTGAAAAATAGGTTGGGACACCCTAAGGTGCTATATAAATGTTTTGGTGTTTAGTCCTTGGGTTAAGGTATTTTTCTTTACAATTAATTGGTTGCATAATAGGAGGATGTTTAAAATAGACTTTCCCATTTGGTATTAAAAAGACCTGACCAAAGGCTTCTTCCCAGCCTGTCAATTGTCTGCATTTTATAAACTGGCTTCATTGATGTGTGCTAAAATATGATAGTACAACTGCCCATGAGGGAGTCTTTAACCTATTTCCTCCGGATTACTTAGGAATCTGCCACCTCCTTTATAGTTCTGAAGGTGCAAAACAAATCAAATCTTGGAGAAAATAAAACCTTTATAAAAATTGTGGACTCTAGCTGTACATCAAGACTTGAGCACATTGTTTTAGGCTGCCTGGTACCTGAGCACAGTGATGCTGAGGGAGTGCTGCATATTACGCTGAAGGTGAAGCTTCCCCAGGGTGGGGCCATTTAACAAAGATATAACATAAATGGGGACGTTTTAATCAATTCAGTGATTTCCAAATGAAATGTTGTATCTAAAGACTTCAATAAACACCCCTGTGGAGAAGAAGGAAATACAGCAACTTCTGGATTTTTACATTTAATTGCACGTGAGGACGCAAGAACATACTGTCAGTTTCACTGTTACAATGATAGTGAGTGTTGATAATTTTGTCATAATTAAAACCACAAAATTAGAACCAAAGAGTTGATATGAAGCAGTTTCCATTAAGTGGACATAGAGATATAAATATATAAATTGGAAAAGGAGAAGTCTTTTGATAGGGGTGCCAAATCTTCAGTACATTAATACAGAAAGATATTCTTAACGATATATTGTACTCACACTACTCTTTGATTCCTCTTTGGGATTGAAAAGTCAGAGCCATCAGAAATAGTGAAGCAGAAGTAATGTTTCAAATGCCATGCTCTTGTTTCTATATATATTCATAGTGAATACAGCCTCTTCAACAAACCTCTCAGGACTCTAAACCCAGGCAATGTGACTTTTTCCTTCAAAACATAATTAACCACTTTTCATTTAATTGGATTGTTAATCCTTCTCCTGGTTCACAAGCCAACTTCTATTTAAAACGCATCTTCAACTTGGAACCAAGAGATCCGACGGGCAATCACAACCCCTAACCGTGTCATTATTGCAGAGAATTGAAGGCTAGTCTCAAATGCCTACTTATGTTCGACGACACTTGAATCTTAATGGAATGGAAGGAACCAGTAGATTTCAAGCAAATTTAACACTCTCCCAGAGCGAAATCCTCAAGGTGCCATTCTCCCAAATGAGAATGGTCTCCCCATTGATTTTGCTGATGGTAAATCAAATGAACACTTTTACATTTTGTTCTTATTTTGTTGTTGGGTTTAACTTTCTCCATTGCTGATCAAACAGAATGAATCTTTGTTATTAAAGATTTGAGCCATGAAGACCAAGCACCAAACGTCAACTCTCACTCAGATGCAACTTGATTTCTTTTTTATAAAAGAGCTTGACTTAATAACTTGTTTATAGCAGTCCATTAACACATGATAATGAACAAGGTATTTAAGGGTTTGGTGTTTAGTCTAGACTATAAAGGATTAAGAAGATTCGGCTGAATAATAAGGTTTTTGATTTATTTTTGGGAAACAAAGACGAAGTGAATCTAGAGTGTATAGACTAGATGGCAAAAAAATGCCACTGATGTGGGTTGGATAGATGGTGGAATGCACAATAAATGTTACTGCCTTGCTTGGCACAGCCTTGTTCACACTAGAGGGTGAAGGGGGGTTTTATGGAAGGCATTGTTGATGTAATGTTAGCGATTCTGTTCAATAATTCTGGAACAATGTAATGTTCATTAAATGTTCATTTATAAGGCAGGCAATGGCCCAGTGGTATTGTTGTTGGACTGTTAATCTAGAGACCCAGATAATGTTCTGGTGACCCAGGTTCAAATCTCTCCACAGCAGATGGTGGTATTTGAATTCAGTTAAAAAAATACCTGGAATTAAGAATCTCATGGTGACCATGAATCCAGCATTAATTGTTGGAAAAACTCATCTGGTTCACTAATGTTCTTTAGGAAAGGAAACTGCCATTCTTACCTGGCCTGGCCTACATGTGACTCCAGACCCACAACAATGTGGCTGACTATTTACTGCCCCCTAGATAATAAATGCTGGCCTAGCTAGTGATGCCCTCGTCCCTTAAATCAATGAAAAAAAAACCATATTCATTAGTTTTTGGGACAGTGTAAAGGCTAAGTATATTAAGCATTAAGGGACTGGTTAGATCATTTGACTAGATGGCCAGCATATAGTTCAGAATAACAACAACAGCATGGGTTTGATTGCCTGTCATTGCTGGTGGAGACTTGGAATCTGCCTCCCTGCCCTGCCCTGAGCTAAAAGTCGGAGGCAATGGCAAATCATTTCTAACAAGCCTAAAACGAAAGCCCAGAATGAAGCATCAGCAAATTCAAAGACTTGCCTTTGGGCAGGGAACACTCGTGATATTGGACATTGTGGATATTTTATATCAACCTATTCAGAGATCCAATGACACACCTCTGGAGTAGTTGGGAATTGAACCCAGTAGTGTCCCTACTTCTGAACTAAGTGCACTCTGTGAGCCAACCCGCATGTTGCTTTGTGCATTATACTATTAGCCACTTAATTGTATTCTCCAATCGGTTTAATTCTCAAAACTATATGTAAATTTATCTGATAGTTTTAGCCTGAGCATGACAAGCTGAAAGTGCAGTATTCAGGAGTGTGGAGAGTGACAGAACATCCTAGCTTGTGATTGGTGTTCAATAGTGAAAGCTAGTCTGTACTTAACTGGTCAATCCATGCATAATTACCAGTTCATGTGAGGCATGGTCCTCATTAAGGAATTTACATTTCTGGTGTGGAAACAAAACCATGAGACCATCAGACATAGGCGCAGAAGTAGGCTATTTGACCCATTTTGTCTGTTCCACTATTGAATAAGATCATGGCTCATCTGATAATCCTCAACTCCACTTTCTTGTCTTTTCTCCATAACTCTTGATTCCCTTCCTGATTAAACATCTGCCTATCTCGGCTTTGAATATACTTTATCACCCAGTCTCTATAGCCCTCTGTGGTAAAGAATTCCATGGATTTATAACCCTCTGAGGGAAGAAATTCCTCCTCACTTTTTTCTTAAAGGGTGACCCCTTATTCTGAGACGATGCCCTCTGGTACTCAACTCCCCGACAAAGGGAAACAACCTTTGTGCATCTACCGTGTCAAGTCTTCTACAAATCCTGTCTATCTCAAACAAGTGACAAATCTTGGGGGAGAGTTTTCATTGATGCCTGAATTAGAAGATTGTGTTGCTTCTGCTCATTTGAAAAGAATGGGTAATGGTGCACCCACAACCAAATGCCCATCAGCAGCATTTTCATCTTTACATTGTTCTTCAATCTTTCTTTTATCTCTAGCATCATGGAGAGACAGGAGAAAGTGCTACAAAAATAAATTCCAAAGTATTAAAAAAATCTTATTGTGGTCTGGGAATATTCCCATTTGCACTGAGAAAAATCCAAGTAATTGTCACAATTGGCCCTCTTGGGCATCAACTGGTTTCACAGCTGTATTCAAAATTCTGGAACTGACAGTTGAATTTTAGAAGAGGAAGTGAAACAAAGGTGAGTTGGTAAGGATCTGTCCCAGGATGGTTTCATGAGATCCTTGCATCATTTATTATTTACTCGCATGCTGCTGACATCTAGGGGCAGAACATGAATATTACATCAATTGCTGCTTTGTAGCTCATGCATGATCTCAGACGGTCTCGCAATATTGATGTGATGTCTGATTGAGAAAGGTCACAGGTACATTTCCTGTAAGTTCCTGATCGATGGATTCGTGCTTTCAGTTTCACCATTTCACATACAGCTCTGCTGATCTCAGTAGCTTCACCCCAGTCACCGGCAATCCTTGTAGATATTTTCCAATCTAGCTGTTCAGAGATGTTATTACACACCTCAGGTGCAAGTGGGACTTGAACCCAGGCCTCCTGGCTCAGAGTAGGGACACTACCACTGCACGACAGACACTAACGCACTATGCTTATATATTTTACATTTTCTGCACCTTGATTACTACTACTTTTAACAACCAATGTCGATTAAAAATAAAACACTAAACCTCCTCTTCCTAAAAAGGGCACACAATAAAATATTGCCTTTTTACAAACCGAACTTCAAAACGAAACTTAAGCAATCAAATAGAGGCGATATCTTTGAGGGTGATGATGTATTTCAATCTCCCTCATGCCCACTAGTTATGGAAATCTTCAAAAGTGCCAGAGAATTAGGATTCTAATTCTAATTCTAATAGCGTACACTGCCTCTCCAGTGACACCCGCGTACAGCTCTAGCTGCAAAAGAGACTGTGGATGTTCGGTGCTCCCCCTAGACTGCATACTGCCTGGGCTGCTTTATGGCCAGGCCCAGGGGTAGTTTCAAGAGGAAGCCCTCCAATCTGCCCATCATCTGGCACTATGTCCATGCTTGGGTATCCATGGAGAGGAATGCACTGTGCCCTCTGCTGTCCTTGAGACCCTCTGCACTGAATGGTCAAGAACTATGACCCTGAGATTGAGATGCAGCCAAATATTGAAAAACAGCCTCTTTCGGACAGTGAAGTAAGGCTGCCACCACCAGAGACAAGGTGAAAGCGACTGCCCCGAACATCAAGGGAGATAGTAAGAACTGCTGATGCTGGAGTCAGAGATAACACAGTGTGGAGCTGGAGGAGCACAGCAGGCCAGGCAGCATCAGAGAAGCAGGAAAGTTGATGTTTCGGGCCAGGACCCTTCTGAAGATTCTAAAGAAAAGTCCCGACGTGAAACGTCAACTTTCCTGCTCCTCTGATGTTCCCTGGCTTGCTGTTTGCCCCGAACCTCAAGGCTACATTTGATGGTGTGTGCCAATAAGGAGTCCCAATAAATCTACAGTCAAGGGGAATCAGGGGAAATCTGTCTGCCTGTTGAAGGTGCAAATGATGATCATTGTGATTGTTGAAGGTCAGTCTTCTCAGTTCCCAAACATCACTGCAGGAGTTCCTCATGATACTTAGCCATGTTAGTACTGTGGCTACATGAGCAGATCAGACGCTAGGAATCCTGCAGGGAGGAATTCACCTACCAATGCCCCAAATCGTATCCATCTTCGTCAAGTGTGAACAGGAATGTGATGTAATACTCCTTACTTGCCTGGGTATGTACAGCTTCAACAACTTAAGAAGCTTGACACCATCCAGGACAAAGCAACCCAATTTATGAGCACCACATCCACATATATTCACTCTTTTCACCACTGACACCCAGTAGCAGGAGTGTGTAATATCTGCAAGATGCACTGTAAAAATTCACTAAATCTCCTTAGACAGCACCTTCCAAACCCATGACCTCTACCACCTGGAAGGTCAAGGTTAGCAGATACATAAGAACATCATCAGCTGCAAGATCCCCTCCAGCTACTCACGAACCTGATTTCGAAAGTGTTGCTGGTCAAAATCCTGGAACTCCTTCCCAAATGGCATGCGCCATTTATGCGCAGCAGTGCAAGGTGGCAGCTCACCACCACCTTCTCAAGGGCAATCAGGGACAGACAATAAATGCTGGCCCAGCCAGCGATGGCCACATCCCAGCCCCACTCTGAATGAACTTTACAAATCTGATACACAGAGCCCTCCAAGCTACAAAAATACACATTCAACATTGGAGTCTGTGAATTGACTCAATCTTCCATTACACAGGACTGCAACATGCAACCCCTCCATTCCAGATTCCTTATGGATTCCTGAGTAGAGACCATGTGTTGTTCCTATTGGAATGGGCTACCAGGGACAGTTGGGCCATCAAAGAAATCTGGATGCCGTAATTGGAATATGTTAGGGTTGATACTCAATTCCAACCCTTACACCTGCCTAGTGTATTACACTGACAAGGTCTGCCTACAACATTGCAATGTGAGAAGTGAGGAAATGAAATGGGTGTATTGTGACCCATCTGGATAGATCAGAAAGCAGCAATTTGGAATGTTAATCACCTTATGGACACTTGGTTGCCTCCACAGTTCATTACAATTCAAGAATATTGCTTCGGAGTTCACCTTGACGTAGGTAATAATGTAGGCAGAACCAACATGTTTCTCAGTAGGAATGTTTGTATAACACCTTTCTGCAGAAACACCAGCAGTAAGTAATAAATCCTATTGCATATTTAATATGTCCTTACGACATTCTGCTGTATGTTAATTTATGTAGGTTAATGTCCCCAGTAAAAAACAAACAACAAAATATCAGCCAGAAATGGTAGTTGTTCATTTTCTTTCATCAGAAACACTAGCTTGGAGCTTTATGATTCAATTAGTTAGAATCACAGAACATTTTCAAAGGAGACTAATAGAAATGGTCTGTTCCCAGCCTTTGAGTGGTCTAGGCAAGAGGCCGTAGTTGTCAAGGTTAAACATAAAAGATTTGGTACTTTGAGCAGGAAGGTTTGTTTAACAAACCATTCTGAGGCCGGAATCTACTGCTAAAATTAGTGATTGAGGCAGAGACCATGTCGAATTGAAGACTACTTTAGAATTGGCTCAAGAAGAGACGACAAAGGACAGTGACGTGTTGCGAATAAACAGCAACTGGCCGGATGCGCCAATTGGCTTGTTTCCTGGTAGTTGTTTCGATGTAATTCAACTGATGTTCTGGAATTATAAAAATAATATTATTACAAATCATTATAAAGCATTTAACAGCCAAGCACTTGGAAAACAGTGGCAGGATCGGGCAAAGTCAGCATGAATTTATGAAAGGGAAATCACGCTTGACAAATCTAATGGAATTCTTTGAGGATGTTACCAGTAGAGTTGATGAAGGACAGCCAGTGAATGTGGTTTATTTGGACTTTCAAAAGACATTCAAAAAAGTCCCACATTAGAGATTAATGTGTAAAATTAAAGCACATGGAATTGGGGATGGTTTAATGAAATGGAAAGAATATTATCCAATGGCAAACAGGAATAGGTCTTTTTCTGAGTGGTAGGCAGTGACTAATGGGATACCACAGGGGTCAGTGCTAGGACTCCACTTATTCACATTATATCTTAGTGACTTAGATGAGGGAATTAAATGTATTATCTCCAAATTTGCAGATGACGCAAAGCTGGATGGGAGGGTGAGCTGTGAGAAGGATGCCGAGATGTTTCATTGTGATTTGGACAAGCTGAATGAGTGGGCAAATGCATGGCTGGTGTAGTATAATGTGAGTAAATGTGACTTTATCCACTTTGGGAGCGAAAACAGGAAGGCAGATTATTAGCTGAATGGCTACAAATTAAGAGAGGGGAATGTGTAACGAGACCAAGTGTCCTTGATCACCAGTCGCTGAAAGTAAGCGTGCAGGTGTAAGTATGTTGGCCTTCATAGTGGGAAGATTTGGGTACAGGAGCAGGGATATCTTGCTGCAATTAAACAGGACCTTGGTTAGACCATACCTGGGATATTGTGTATGGTTTTGGTCTCATTATCTGAGGAAGGATGATTGTGCTATAGAGGGAGTGCAGCAAAGGATTACTAGACTGACTCCTGGGATGGCAGGTCTGACATATGAGAGAGGTTGAATTGGTTAGAATTCTATTAGCTAGAGTTCAGAAGAATGAAAGAGTATCTCATGGGAACCTATAAAAATCTGCAAAGGATAGATGCCAGAAGTATATTCCTGATGACAGGGGAGTCCAGACAGGGGGTCACAGTCTAAGGGTGCAGGGTAAACCATTTAGGACTGAGATAAGGAAAAATGTCTGTACCCAGAAAGTGAAAAGCCTGTGGAATTTGCTACCACAGAAAACAGTTGAGCCAAAACATTGTAGGGATAGCATCTGGGGCTAAAGGGATCAAAGAATATGAGAGAAAACAGGAAGAGTTTATCGAGTTGGATGATCAGCGAGATAATATTGAACAGCAGAGCAGCTCAAAAGGCTGAATGGCCTATTCTTACTCCTGTTTTCTAGGTTTCTATATTAATACAGGGTACATGTGAGGTTCAGTTAAAAAATATCCTACTTCAAGACTTAGAAATAACCATCATTATGATACATGAGGCAATAGTCCAATATTGTCAAATGATCCATCGAGTCATCAGTGACATCAGGCTGAATTTTAAGTCCGTTTGGCTAAGTGTGAGTTGTGTCGGGTTTTTTGGACAGTTTCTCGCCGCAAGGTCCAGTGAGATTTCTCACCCTATCATATCAAACTTAGCTCATTAACTACCTACCCCTCCCCTATGGCATTGTGTCTAATTCTAGCCCCATCTTACCAGGTGCCATTCCCAGAACAACTGGATATCCACCAGAAAACTGATATCCATCACGTCTGTGCCATCTTTAAAAGCCAATTGTGCATCCAGACAAGCTCTGTCAGCCTGGAGCTGCTCTGCACAGTTCCTGACATTTACCCTGGACAAGGCAGACAGGGGGAAATTGATGCCCCACTTTGCAGACAGAGACTACATAACTGCCTCCACCTTCTCTCTGCTACCTCACCCTCACTCTATCTCTGCGACTGCACCCACCTCCCACCTCCTCTCACTATCACTTGAAACATCTTTCCTCACGCAGTGTCACCTACTCCAGCCCTTCCCCCAACACCATTAACCCTGCATGCCCTCTTTGTATCTACTTGCAGACCTGCATCAAAAGTGACAGCTGTGCCACCAACTTTCAGCTCTCTTAATACCTGCTTCACCCTCATTCCAGAAAACAGCCCACGATAGGGCAGAAAGAGTGAAGATAGGTGATAGGCTGCCCGACATTCAGCTCCTCACCCTGCATGTGGAGGATATCCTGGCTCTGACTAGCCTGAGTAGCTGACTGACCGTGTCTAAACCCCTGGCCTAGTATCAGAGGCTGCCATTAACTTACTGTGCCAGGACCCCTTCAGCGAGGGCTATCTCCCTTACTGTTGACAATCATGTCAAACTTCCTGTCTTTGTGTCTGTGCTAAACAACAAGGCAAGGTCAAAGTTATATGACCCTGGTAACTCTGGCTGAGGGGACAAAGTGCCAGAAAAGGCAAGGCAATATATGTGCATCAGGTTAGGCTCAGAGTGAGTGAGTGCTATGACAGTGAGTGACGATACCGCCTGGTCCAGGCCATGAGCTGAGTGTGTGTCCCTGAGCACACAGTGTCCTTGCTGCAGCATTACAGTGAGAGTTACTGGGGCAGTCCGAGGGGCAGCATTGATGTGCAGAAGTGTCTTGTAAATGGAAAAGTGAGTGTCATGGGGGATCTCAGAGGCTAGCACACATCAGAAGTTAATGTCCATGAATGTGGGGCGTGTGCATCCAATGTCCATGGACATCTTAGTGCCCAAGGTCTAACATAGAGGTCCATTGCAGCCAGTGGTGAGCAGATGTCACCAGGAACCCGCTCTGACTTCTAGGTTAGGAATTCTCAATGTTTAGTCTGTTCAGCCAGTGTGGTAAGGTAGGAAGCTGGATACTAATAAGGTGTTATGCCATTAATAAGGTGTTTAACAAGCAATAATTCCTCTTAATTGGAAACTCAGTGTTGCCTAATGAGAAAATCGACAGATGGATCAAAGCTGCAGCTGGATAGATATCTCCTTCCGCTGCTCAGGCTCCTGTAAGATTCCACTGATAGTTTCCATTTTCATTTTTGTGGTAAGATGGGTGCAATGATGTTACAATATAATTCGCAGCTGAAACCTGATGAGAACATTCATAAGTGCAATTTCAAATGTGCAAATATAGCAAGTTGTAAAAGGCAAAACTATTAATAATTAACTCTTAAGTGCTTGTCACCATGCTTGTTGTGCTAGCTGTATGAGGCTGTTTAGCTGAGTTGAATGGGTTGAGTTTAGTGGGTTGAATGCTTTCTGAACTAATTGATTCCTAATGCAGATCCAGCCAAGTTTCAATGGTTTTACAATAATCTTGACCTTGTACTCCAGTTCCATGTAGAAACATTGCAAAACGTTAACTTTCCTTTTCTGTCTCTGAAAAGGGTGCGGGTGCGTCAGATTGGCTAATAACAAACAGATGGCAGAAAACAGCTCTCGGGAGGGGTGGGGGGGAAGTGAATGCAGAAGCAAGGTCATTGCTGACATGATGAATACCACACTGCGTGCATCCCAACTATGGCAATGAAAAATTAATGAAGTCCTTTCCTTTCGAGAGAAGCAGAATCAACTGTCATTTTCTTTTGCCTTCACCTTATCAGATGCTCCTATAAGCGATGTTAAGTAAATTATTCAAAGAACCAAGGCTCTTTGATTGAAGGACAAAACCTTCTTTCATAACATTATAATTGTGCTGACAGAGGAGAAAAAAAAATCAAAAGGCGTGAAGGAACCCACATCTTTATAATGACAATTGGAAATATCTATTATTGCAAGCTTCGGGCAAGTGTTTTCCATCCTTGATGTGGTAGTTCACTTAACTAACCAATCACGGAAAACAAATTACAGGTTACAATGGGTGAAATGACTCGCTCACTCTAGACATTTCATGCGAAATTGAATTCAGAAAACACGATGGGTCCCCTTCAATAGAACTCATCTAGTTTCACTAATAAATGAAATTAACCTTTCCGATGAACTTATTATGCCTTTCCTTGACGTTGTCTTTGTGGTGCTTTGAATCTTTCACATGTACCCATTTAACCCAATAATTTTAGTCTGTTGGCACCACTGAATAATAGAATATTTTAAAGTCTAGCCTGTGTGTCCAAGTGACATTAAACGACAGAGTTTATAGGAGATATTGGTTTGAGGTTTACAAGAATGTCAATCAGATTCATCGAGACTTGACGCAATAAAAAATATTGATTCTGCACAACAACACTGGCATAGACTCTTGTGGTGAAGGCTTTTAAACTCTGCAAATTATATCCAGTTCAGAGGCATATGATGCTAAATGAAGGTGTCATCCTTTCCCCCTCTTTCTTCTGCATCGTAACAGGAGCAGTGTCTTCGTAAATTAAGAGTGCCGGTAATGATAATTATACCATGGTCATGACAGCTTATAAAATCAGAAAGGGATGCAATGTGCAAAAATATCTGCTCCTATTAATTAATTGACAGTGCAATGATACTGTAATGTCGGCGGTTACAGCTACATCAGCCCTGCTGCCTACAATGATAAACTCTTTCGCAAGCAGTGCTGGATCTTGAGGGCCACATTGTCAAATTATACTTCTGATGGGAATAAGCTTGAAATTCACTCCTCATTACAAACTGAAAATTGATGCATTGCATTCCCCCAGTTTAGATCTTTAATGGACATTGGCTGCCCCACTGCCCATTCCAGTTAAATACAGTGACAGGTGTTCACATAGATAAGGCTGGGAGCTATGTCTAGGCCTCTGATTGCCAGCTGTAATTTAAGAATTCATGGGAGCCAGTAGATTATGTTGAATTTAGCATTGATGCTTGACGATCCTTTGACATTAAGGTGAGGATACAACACTAAAGTAACAAGAGGAATAGAAGGCCATTTAGCCCCTTCAGCCTGTTCCACCATCATTTACACCATCACTTATCTACAACCCAAGTGTGCACATACACACCTTTCCCCAATGTCCCTTAATACCGTTGATGTGGAGATGCCGGTGTTGGACTGGGATGGACAAAGTCAGAAGTCAATGACACCAAGTTATAGTCCAACAGTTTTAATTGAAAACACCAGCTTTCAGAGTGTGGCTTCTTCGTCAGGTGAAGTCATATTGTTAATTAACGAACAAAACTATCAAACTCAGATTTAAATTTAACAATTGAGCAAGCTTAAACAGTTTTTTGAGGAAAAGTAGTCCCAAACTTCAACCATCCTTTTGTGTATAGGACTGGCTCTAATTTTTAGACTACACCTCATTAATCCTAGACTCCACATTTAACAAGAATAGTCTCTCTCTTTCCATGCATAACATCAGTTCCGTTCAAATCAAATCTTACATTCTGATCAGATCATCCTTTAATCTTTTAATTTCCAAGAAATACAACCTGTATTTTGTCTGAGGATGTGGGATCTGCTTGTGAGATATGTGAAGCCCTTCAAGGTGAAATTGCTTTAACCAGACACTTACACAGTTCAGGTTGAAGACATCTGTAATCATAGAATTCCACATGTGACCTGCAGGCAGTGATCAGCTATGTGGAATAAAAATCTTGGTCACAAGCAGTCTTGACTGTGTCATTGGTCATTACAGATTGACCATCATGATCTCATGAAGTAGGGGTAATCCCAGGTGACTGTAAATGTGTCCCCTCTGGGCTACAATTCGAGGACAATGCAAATCTCATAGGCTGCATTAGGGCTCAGAGCTGAATGCCTTTCATCTTGAACTACAAGTATTTGGTAACATGCTCTTACACACAGCGCTGCATTTCCTATTGTCTCAGCAGCCTTGGAACAATGACTGCGCAGAGAAACTGAGGATGGGCAGATTTGCTAGCAAGCCCAAGACCACCAGCAGCCTCCACATGGATAAAACATCGCTGATAGTCTCCTGAGGGGAATGTACAGGACTCCCAGAGTATATTGTCCTTGATACTATGTGCTTGAGGTGATTGAGGCACATTGCTGCTGCAGACTGAGGATGTCCTGTTACAGAACGGTGCTATCTGCTAGAGTAGGACCTGAGACTCATCCCAGCGGAGCCACAGTGAGAGCTGCACTAAACTTTTACCCAACAGGCAGCTTCTAAGGATCAAATGGGCTCCAGTGTGGAATCTCTCAATCCTCAACCTTCAAATGTATCAAGGTTGTTATAAATGCGATTTGTGCCCAATCGCACTGCTTCATCCCATTTCCCCGCGATGAGGTCAGTGTTGCAGCATGGGTAAGAGACTTTGCAAACAGCTAGCTTCCCCAGGCACAGGGTGCTGTAGACTGCACACACGTTGCATTCAGAGGCCATACCATGACAAGGCAGAAATCATCAATAGAAAAGGCTTCCAATGCAGTAAACATAAACATACAAGTCATGTGTGATTTACGGTACCACATCTTAAAGGTCAGTACCAAAATACCCTAGAAGCTGCCATGATACCTGTGCCCTTGAAAAGCCTTAAGTTTTAGCTTCATTTTCAAAGATGCCTGACAGGGATGCCTACTGGGAGAGAAGGACTGCCCTCTATAACCATGGCTGGTGACTCCATAATGCAACCCAATGACTGAGGCCAAGCGTATGTACAATGCAGCTCATTCTTCCATCAGGGCCACCGTAGAACAGACAATAGGTCTCCTCAAGAGGATGTTTTGATCAGGGTGGGGGAGCTTGTAGCATACACCAGACAGAGTGTGCCACATAATCCTAGCATGTTGTGCTCTGCACCATGGGAGCTGACAAAGAGGGGATGTGATGGATGTTGAAGGGCTGGGAGAGGGGGAGCAGTCTTCTGAGGAGGAAGATGAGGATATTGAGCAGGAGGAACCTCACTTCAGCAGGTTAGAGTGTAGCAGCATTGGGCACAACAAACCAAACATGACTTGATTGACACTTGAGTGAAGTTATTATTCATTGACTCCAATTCAGTTATTGCTGAAAAGACAAGCAGCGACAGCTTCTGTTCAGAGACAAACACAGCCTTTCTGTTTGTTCTTTCTTCACTTTTCCTGTTTTCTTTCAATCAAAGTTAACATTGTCAACTGTTTGAAGGCTTTCAGTGTGTGATGCTCCCACATTGACCGATGAGAAGATGTAATGCAATACTGGGTGTTAGAGAAAGCTTCACGTTCTCTTCCAACAAGGGTCAAACATGGAGTGCTACTGAAGA
This sequence comes from Rhincodon typus, assembly GCF_021869965.1. Taxonomy (NCBI): domain Eukaryota; kingdom Metazoa; phylum Chordata; class Chondrichthyes; order Orectolobiformes; family Rhincodontidae; genus Rhincodon; species Rhincodon typus. The sequence continues at coordinate 27,960,062 of NC_063364.1, read as the reverse complement.
CGGGTAATCTGAGCTGCTTCGTTCTCACAGCACTTGGTCAGCATGATGATGATGTGAAAAGGCAATTACTTTATGGTTGTGAGATTCAATTTCCAATAAAGTGTCACCCGTGCCATGTATATGTCCTGAGAAGTAATTTTAATTTCCCTCCCACTGCGCGAAATGTGAAGGTCTATTCCTGACTGGCAGGATTTGGCCTGGTTCACAGCCTTGTTTTAAATATGGCATTGGTAGCACTAATCCAACAATGAGAGCTTCTGGCATTGCTGTGTGCACAGCAGCATGTGCAAGGTGAATGTAGGGGCATGGTGCAAACATAAGAGGTGAGCAGAAGAAAACTGTGTGAGGAAACTTACCAGAGCACACAGAGAGAAATCCTCCATAAAACTCTGCAAAATTTACACTCAGCCGATTTTTGGTAAAATCCAGCTAACAGTGTCAAACATTAAATGTGATTCTGTAATTGGATAGCACTTACTGAGTAATCTTGAATGTGATCAGATGTAAACCAAAGAACTGATTTATGATTATCAACTGAGTTTGCAAGGTCTTCCTACATTAATGCAATATATTCTCATAACTACACAGATTTTTAAATTAAAACACTTGATTGAAATGTCAAGGTCATCAGCAGGAGTGCCATCAAACAAAACGTGGCTTGTTTATGCTCTCTAGAAGCTTTCCATTCGCAGATTTCTGTCTTTGGCGAGCATGAAGGTTATGACTAGGCATTGTGCTTTTTTCAAATAAAACAAACATGGGGTGATGAATGTTCTCTGGTGTTCACAGTAATGTGTTTTCCAATCAGAATCCATTTGCCAACAAGCCAGCACCTTTTTCTCACGTGGTATAAATTGTTGTTCCCTTTGAGATTTGGTATCTTGCACCTGTCCTGATGTGTGAAAGATAAAAAGCTTCAGCAACCTGTCTTTCTTTCTTTTTCCAACAATACTCATGTTCTGTACTGCTGAGTGACTGTTTGAATATTAAAATGTTTGATGGTAATTGTGAATATCAATATACGCAAAAAAAATTTAAAACACACAGGTGACAGGTAATGTTTTACACTGAGGCCAGGCCCTAAAGTCAGTGCAGCTTTCTGTTCAGGAACAGAGGTATTTAACCTTGCACTAAAGTTTAATTTTTTTTTTCCAAACTTACAGCCCACTGTTTGCTCCTTAAGTTGCAGAACATTATGCAGTCAGATTTAGAATCATAGCATCCCCACAGTTTGGAAACAGGCCCTTTGGCCCAACAGGTCCACACTGACCCTCAGAGCATCCCACCCAGACCCATCCCCCTATAACTGACCTAATCTACACATCCCTACGGGCAATTTAGCATGGCCAATCAACCTAACCTACACATCTTTGGACTGTGGGAGGAAACCGGAGGAAACCCACACAGACACAGGGAGAATGAACAAACTCCACACAGACAGTTGCCCCAAGGCTGGAATTGAACCTGGGTCCCTGGCACTGTGAGGCAGCAGTGCTAACCACTGAGCCACCGTGCTGCCCAATGGGTACACCTAGATTTGAACTCGGATCTCAGAGTTCAGAAACCAGCGCGCTCACCATTACACCATGGCAACCAGAGCCCAGGCTATATTTCACAGGCTATAGTAATGTGCTCAGATGGTCTTATCATTAATCCACGCATGTGATGTGGATGCTGCTGGCTGGGCCTCCATCAATTGCTTGTCCCTAGTTGTCCCTGAGAACGTGGTGGTGAGCTGCCATCTTGAACTCCTTCAGTCCATTTGCTGTAGGTAGCCTCACCATGCTTTTAGGAACGGAATTCCAGGATTTGGGCTCAGAAATACTGAAGGAATGTTTGGATATTTGCATGTCTGTGTGTGTCTGCATGGGGAGAGGGCAACTCTGATTTTTTTTTTCCTTCAGTAAAATGCATGGTCCTGGATGAAATGGGTTTTGACCCAGAGTACATATTGTTTGAAATCAATTGTATGATACAGGCTGTATTGAGAAGTGGGACCTTTGCTGTCTGCCATTGTTCACATGTAATGACTATTCAGGGGATATTCAACAGGTAGGAATCTGTGACAATGAGGTCAGCTCGGATAAGGAGGACAATGTTAAAAAGATCCCAAAGAAACCACTGAAATATGGTGGAGCAGATTTTCCTGCATTAGTGCTGTATATCCTTATAACTGCGCAGTTTTTTAATTAAAAGACTTGAATGAAATGTCAAGGCCGTAAGTGGGACTACCATCAAAGCTTAAAAGATTGCATAAATCAATGTGTAGTGGTGAGATAATGCCAAGTCCGTTACAATATTTTTGTCCTTGACCGATCCCTACAATTACCAGTTGCAAGTACCATTATGTAACAATCTGATACCAGATCATTACCTGACATTTCCTGTAAACTGTAATACTTTTCCTAGAAATTATTGTGTGTTTCCAAAGTACAGGTTTCAAGATTTTAAGTCCCTCTGATGTTTAGTCAGCTAAAGAAAAGCTTGTAGCTTGTCTGCCATCACTGTTTGCAAATGCATGGCCAAGGTGGACCAGAGCGGAGGAGTCTTTAGGTTGATCCCCCCAGTGTCTGTTGAGTTACAGGTTTCCAGCTTGAGTGACAGTCGGTTCCAATGAGCCTCAGTGCTCGAAAGCTGTGGAGGGGTAATGTTAATCATGTTTCCGTGTGTGTGTGTGTACGTGTACGTGTGTGTCTGTGCGTGTGTGTGTGTGTGTCTGTACGTGCGCGTATGTGTGTGTGTATGTGTGTGTGTGCACGCGCGTATGTGTGCGTATGAGTGCGTGTGTCTGTACGTGCATGTGTGTGTGTATGTGTACGTGTGTGTCTGTGCGTGTGTGTGTGTGCGCGAGTGTATGTGTGTATGTGCGCGTGTGCATGTGTGTGTCTCTGTGTGTCTGTGTGTGTGTGGTTGCGTGTGTGTGTCTGTGTGTGTGTCTATGCATGTGTGCGTGTGTGTCTGTGCATGTGTGTCTGTGTCTGTGTGTGTCTGTGCGTGTGTGTGTCTGTGTTTGTGTGTGTCTGTGCATGTGTGTGACTGTGTCTGTGTGTGCGTCTGTGCGTGTGTGTGTCTGTGTGTGTGTGTGCGCGCGTATGTGTGTGTGTGCGAATGTGCGTGTGTGCATATGTGTGTTTCTCTGTGTATGCTAATATTACCAATCCTGGACTTGGTATTCTTGTACGTTTCTTGCATGATGTTTTATAATTCAACAACTTACCTATTATGCACACATTATACGTTTTCCTGTTCGGCCACTAGAATCATTGGCTGACATTTCCCATTTCAAACCGAATATAAAGATGGCCTCAAATCCACTACCTGGCACAAGTTATCTCATGGGATCATGTGCTTCTCACCAACGTGAGTGAGATGTTTTGCGGATTACTCACTCATAAGTAGAAGCAAGGTAGAACTTTCTGGGGTCAAAGTTTCAGGCACTATATTTAAAGGCCGGATGGACAATACTTCACTCACTGCAATCCACAAACTTCTCAAGAGCCTGTGGTGATCACCTCCAGAATCCCAGAAATGTAGGCCAAGTCGTTGAAGCTGAGATGGGTTTAGGGATGTGGACTTGCTGATGCTGCAGGACAGAGTCACTGAGAGAAGGTCAGTCCTGTTCTTATATAAGGCCATCCCATCAGACCCATCCAGCCTGGGATCAGCTCACAGCATCTACCAGTACCATGGGCCTGCACACAGTGGACAGCAAGAAGTGTTACAGAAAGTAATGATTGGTCTCCTGTGCTCCACAAGAGATATCATCTTCTCTCCACAACGTCACACTCATAGGAACAAATCTGCCACTCCTTAGACATCTCACAAATGTTCATATTCTGCTAGCTCAGCGTCACATGTGTAATGTGCATTCAAAGGCACACACCAACTTCATGTTGTCAATCATGATATTTTGCATCAGTCTTCGCTTTAGGAGGAAAAGAGTTACATCCAAGAAGCAGCAATTGGTCAGGAAATGTATGGGAGGGAGGAACTCAGGGAAGTCACAATCACCAGAGAACAGTGACTGAGTAAGTGTTTGGAGATGTGGACTGATAAGTGCCTGGGTCCTGATAGACTTCATCTTGGACTTTAAGAAGTGGCTTGTGAGATAGTTGCTGCATTGGTTTTAATTTTCAAAAACTCCCTTGATTCGGGGATTAACTCCCTTAATTTCCATCAGATTGGAAAGTAGCAAATGTAACTCCTTAATTCACAAAGGGAGGGACACAGAAGGAAGGTACGATTGCTCAATTGGCTGGCGACAGAACGGTAAGTTAGAAAATAAGTGGTGAAGAGGACATAAGAAAGCTACAGCTCAAGATATAGATAGGTTCAGCGAGCGAACAAAGATGTGACAAATGGAGTATAATGTGGCAAAATGTGAAATTGTCTATTATTGGCAGGAAGAATAACAGAGAATGTATTATCTAAATGATGAGAGATTGCAGAGCTCTGATAAAGAAAAAGGACCTGGATGTTCCAGTACATGAATCACAAAAGGTTATTATGCAGATACAGCAAGTAGCTAGGGAAGCTAATAGAATGTTGCCATTTGTCACAAAGGGAGTTGACCACAGAACTAGGGAGATTATGCTTCGGTTATATAGGGCACTGTGACCCCACATCTAGAGTACTGTGTACAGTATTGATCTCCTTATATAAGAAAGGATGTAAACACTTTGGAAGCAGTTCAGAGAAAGTTTACTCAATTCATAACCCCGTGTGCAGGTAGTCTTATGAGGAATGTTTGAATAGGCTAGGCTCATGTCTGCAGAAGTTTTGAAAAATAAGAGGTGACTTGGTTAAAACATTTAAGTTCTTAAGGGCTCATGACAGGGTAGATGAAGAAAGAATATTTTTTCTTATGGTGAGAATCAATAACTGGGTGTCACGATTGAAAAATCAGGGGCTGCCCTATCAAAATAAATGAGACAAAATGTTTTTCTCCTGGAGGATTTTGAATCTTTTGGAACTTTCTGCCTGGAAAGGTCTTGGAAGCAGAGTCCTTAAATATGTTTTAAAGCAGAGGTGGTTAGATTCTTTTTAAACAAGAGGGTGAAAGGTTATCGGGGTAGGAAGGATTGTGGATTTGAGGTTACAATCAGCTGAACCATGAGGTTTATTGAATGGTGGAACAGGTTCAAGGGGCTGAGTGGCTTCCTCCTGTTTGTATGTTTCTCCACTACACCCAGCACCAGGCCAAGCTCAAGAGGCTGCTGCCTTACCCCCACTGTGCCAGGTCCAACCCCTCCCCATTGAGGAGGAAGCCTATAAACCCTCAGAGGGTGCACCTACAAGGTATTCACCTGCGTCGAAGAGACATCACCTCAGTGGGATTTGCATGGATCCTAGATTACAGAAAGAAATTGAAGTTCAGTAAGATGTTTACTTTATTCTAGTCATTAAGCATTTTGTGTAGCCTCTCATTGAGTTGCTAAGATTATGATATGCCAATGATGGTGACTAATTGAGGCAGAGCGATCCAAATTACTAATACTTTAACAGATTGCTGTAGGATCTGCTCATTAATGCTCCATTCCACTTGCGGAGTTACTGAATCCAAGATGATAATCCTGATTTTCGGGTCACGACTACAGCCTGGAGGCATTAATATTTGAACACTTGCTCGCCAAGTGAAAACCTTCAAGGTTCACAAACTTTTCCCCGTAGAAATGTAGCTACTTCACAAATCACCAGATCAGAAACTGTAGCTTGGGGGGTACATGGTCAAGAAACATGAAGATAAAGTACTTTCTCCTGAGTTGCAAGCTGCAGTGTATAGGAGATTAGTCCATTGCTCTGGGAAACACCCAGACCATCTGTGAGGGTTGTCAATTGCAGTGTGTGAATGACATTAGAGAAAGAACCAGACTTTACTAAGATAGAGAGTAATACAAAGAATAACACATTGGGTATGTAGCAGGGAGCAGATGGTGCTGGTTTCAATGAACCATATTCCAAAAGGTTGTGGCTTTAAGGCCAAAATTTAGGAATGGATGAAGAATCCCAAAGCATTGAATATAGCCCAAAGACTTCACCATGCTGCTGTTCAAACCGTTATTCAGTCTTAACATTTCGAGTCTAGTGACCCTTCTTCATACAGTTCACTGATCACAAAATGTTTAACTCTGCTTTCTCTCCATAAATGCTGCCAAACCTGCTGAGTTTCTCCAGTTGAAGCTATAAATAAAGATATAGATAGGTTCAGGGAGTTGGCAAAGATCTGACAAATGGAGTATGATGTGGGAAATGTGAAATTGCCCATTTTTGTCAGGAACAATAAAATAAGACATATTATCTAAATGGTGAATGCAGAGCTCTGATAAAGCAGAAGGACCTGTGTGTCCCAGTACATGAATCACAAAAGGTTAGTACGTAGGTACGGCAAACAGCACTCACTACAGAAATGCCAAACCTGTTTTCTCTCCACAGATGCTGCTAAACCTGCTGAGTTTCTCCAGCAGTTTCTGTTTATCTTTCAAATTTCCAGCATCCACTGTCTGTGTTGTATTCAGTGTATTGAATGTATATCAGTAACTGACAGTCACACAGCCTTCTGAGATTTCAGAGCTCCTCCTCCTCTGGTCACTTGCACATATTGATTTGCTCCACTCTGCCTGTGATGGCTGCACCTACAAACTGCCTAGGCTCTAAGCTCTGGACTTTCATCCAGAACCTTCCACCACTTCTGTCCTCATTTTATGTTACAGCTTAAAACCTGCCTCTTTGACCAAGCATTAATAAACTTAAAGGAGATTTCATTAAAATTTGATCAATGTTTTAAAGATATTTTTAGACCTGCATGGGATTTGTGTGTTTTTAGCAAGGCCAGCCACTCATCCAGGCCAGTGGAGAATTTTCTGTTGCACTCCTGACTTGAGCCTTGTAGATGGTGAACATGCTTTGAGGAGAGAGGAGGTGAGGTACCCACAGAACTCCCAGTTTCTGACTTGCTCCTGTAACCACAGTATTTATGTGGCAGGTCTGTTGAGCTTCTGATCAATGGTAAATCCCAGGAAGTTGATGATGAGGGATTCAGTGGTAGTAGTGCCATTGAATGACAAGGTGAGGGGAGGGACGGTGGTGTTGGCTACATATTGGCTAACAATCACTCACTAACGAATATGATTGTCCACCTCGGAAATTCACTGGTCCTGGGTTCTGTAGGTCCTTACGTGGCTCATAATCCCAATCCTAGAGCCACATCTTCCACCACACAACCTGGCAGGTGTTTCTGGGAAGCGGAATTAGTCCTTGGCCTTGAGATCACTGGCATTCCCTTCTCCAGTTCCTTTTCCCTACTTCCATTTGCCGGTGGGCGTTTGTAAAGAACTGTGTCCCTTTGTTCTGGAGTTTGCTCCCAATCAGTTTCTTCTGAACGAGGGTCTCCCGGGCATTGGCATCAATGCTGCATTTCCTAAGGGAAGCTGTCGGGGAGTCTTTGAAACTCTTTCTCTGTCCTCCTGTCATTCGAGTACCTTCCTTGAGCAGGGTGAAAATGATTTGCTTCGGCAGTCAGAAGTCTGGCATCCTAAGCTGGTGACCGGCCCGGTGGAATTGGTTCCAAATGATCCTGGTCTTGATGTTGCTGCTGTCGGCTGCTTTAGCGACACTGATATCAGTTCGCCTGTCCTCCCAGCTGATGCAGACAATCCGTCTCCAATAGTGTTAATGGAGCTTCTCCAGGGTCTTGAGATGGCACCTTCACATAGACCAAGTTTTGGAACCATATAAAAGTTAACAAGTTTGTTTACAGTATCTTTTTCAGATAGAGATGTTAGGTATTTTAGATAGAGATGTTAGGTACTTTGAACTGAAATTAGTCCCCTTGGATTTTTCTTTCCCCTGAAGCAATACAGTGAGGTTTATAATTGCTTTGTGTAAGGCTACACCAGTTGAATTTTGAATTAGCTGAATGTATTAAGCTGTATAAGCCCTAAGCCACATAGATTGAAATACGCATAAGATTAGCAAAAACATTTGATCAGCTTATGAGATCACATTGTATTCGGAATGTGGTACAGATAGGTATGGCTTTGCTACATGAAAACAATTATCATAAATTGGTTTTTAAATTAGGGACACATCTGAATCCTTCTGTTGCATGTAAGAGTTTGGATGTGTTCTTGTACTGGATTAGACTAAAATTTATTGATGGGCTGGATAGATAGGAGAAAGATTGGATCAGACCATGAGCCAAGAATACAGAAGGCATATCAGAGGGAAACCTGAGCCAGATGACCCCAGCCTAACTCTCAGCATCTGTCCACAGAGCTACGGAGACTGAGTCACCCACCTGCCTTCCCTTAGCCAGATAGACATCTTGTGAGGAAGATTCGGGGGCTTTTTGAAAGAGAGAGATTGAATTGGCCGGCAAGTATTCAAAGTCATGTATGTTCATGTACATGAGATCCACACAAACTTCAGCAGGAATTTCCGAACCTCACTGAAGATATTATAAGGACAGCTGCTTTGAGAAGTTTAAAAAATCCATCCTTAATGCAATATGGTGCACTCTTCTGAGGCTGGAGTTGAAGTAGTTAAGGATTCAAACCGTGTTACAATGTTATCAACAAAATTGGTTGAATGCACTTACATATCTGGTCAACAAAAAGTTTCATACATTTTCTTCACTGATATTGCACAGAATGATTTTAATCTATTGATCAGGGCAGAGTTAAGACAGACTTACAATATTCCTAAATTGGCGTCTCTGTGATCTATGAATCCTGTGGGTAACAGTAGATGCCTGAAGCACATCAACTAACATTGACACTTCTCCTCCTTGGTCAATGCATTTAACTTTCTCTAAGTAAGTAAATGTTAGTGCATAAAAATTGTGATCACCTTCTTGCTGACTGAAGCTTTAAATCTTTGCCCCAAAGATGTAAAGATCATGACCAAATCATATATTAGTTGGAAACAGGGGATGATGTCTTAGAGTGAAAAGACCAGGTCGACAACTTATTGAGTCAGAGTCATACAGCATGGAAACAGACCCCTCAGCCCATCTTGTCCACACTGACCAGCTTTCCCAAACTAAACTAGTCCCATTTGCCTGCATCTGGCCCATGTCCTTCTAAACCTTTTCTACTCATGTACCTGTTCTAATGTCTTTTTAAATGTTATGACTACCTGCCTCTACCACTTCCTCTGGCAGTTCCTCCCATAGAGGCACCACCCTCTGTGTGAAAAAGTTGCCCCTCAGGTCCCTTTTAAATCTTTTCTCTCTCATTTTAGACATATGCTCTCTAGAATTCCCCACCCTGGGGAAAAGACTTTTGCAATTCACCTTATCTATGCCCCTCATGATTTTATAAACCTCAATAAGGTCACCCCTCAACCTTCTACACTCCAGGGAAAACAATCCCAGCCTATTCAGCCTCTCCTTATAACTCAAACCCTCCAGCCCTGGTAACATCTTTATAAATCTTTTCTGCACCATTTCCAATTTAATACTATCCTTCCTATAGAAAGGTGACCGGAACTGTATGCAGTACTCCAAAAGTGGCCTAAGCAATGTCTTGTACAGCCACAACATGATGTCCCAAGTCCTGTACTCAATGCTCTGGCCAATTAAGGCCAAAGTGCCAAACACCTTCTTTACCACCCTGTCCATCTGTGATGCCACTTTCAAGGAATAATGTATCTGAACCCCTAATTCTCTTTGTTCAACAACACTCCCCAGAATCTTACCATTAACTGTGTTAAGTCTTGCCTTGGTTTGTCTTACCAAAATGCAGCACCTCACATTTATCTAAATTAAACTCCATCTGCCACTCCTTGACCCAATGTCCCAGTTGATCAAGCTCCCATTGCACTCTTAGATAATCTTCTTCACTGTCCACTATACCAGCAATGGGCCCAGCACTAATCCCTGTGGAACACCACTGTTCACAGTCCTCCAGTCTGATAAACAACCCTGTACCATTACCCTCTGCCTCCTTCCATCAAGCCAATTTTGTATCCAATTGATTAACTCTCCCTGGATGCCATGTGATCTAACAATACTAAACAGTCTACCTTGTGGAACCTTGTCAAACTCCTTGATGAAGATTTATTTGGAGATTGGAAGCTATCTTCATTGAAAGGTTTGACCTGGTAATCACATCTGATCTACTTTGAGGCAAAGAAATATAAAAACTGATACAAGTGTGGAATTCATCGTGATATCTGTTGCCATTGGCAACTTCTGTGTTTACAGAGTTTATGGTGATGGAATATTGATAGCCAACTGGTATTCAGCTGCAAAAGAAAATCCATTGCCTGCCTCCTGCAGATTCTAACATCACAAAATCAATGAACTGCATGTGGGTGGCCTACTCCATGTCAGTGAGTAATGAGCTTAATGGTTTGAGGAAGTTAAGGAATATCAGAATTTTTAAGATCGCACAACGCTATCTGCAATAAATCTCAAAGTGGTTTATAGGTGACTTGTCCCAAAATAGTTGAGCAGCAATTACAATTTAACCTGTTGGAATGTCTGACTCTCACTCAGTAAAATCCAGAAACTGCCACGTGTTAATATAGGTTAAACTGAACAATGAAACAACTCTTCACTTTGGACAATTGAAAGGCAACTCCCTTTCAGAACTGTTCCAAAGGAGAGTCATGATGGCTTGAAATGTTAACTCTGTTCTCTCTCCACAGACACTGTCAGACCTGCCGAATTTCTCCAACACTTTCTGTTTTACAGATTTTTAATATCTGAAGAGGTTGTGGTAGGGGAACAAGCTTCTTTGTTCCAAAACGTTCTCTCAACTTGGCCTACAGATCATTTCTTCCCACCCTAACTAGGATAATTCCAGAGATGAAAGGCTTGTCTTACGAGCAGCAGTTTAGGCCTATAATCTCTGCAGTTTAGCTGGATGAGAGGAGATCTAATTGAGGTCTGTAATGCTAAAGTGGAGGAGATGTAGACCAGATGTGTTTCCCCTTGTATAAAAATCTAGAACAAGAGGTTATAGTTTTAGGATAACGGATGGCAGATTTAAAACTGAGATGAAAAGGAATGACTTCTCTCAAAAGGTTGTAAATCTGTGGAATTCAACCACCACCTCTGCACCCCCGCGCCCCCCCCCCCCCCCCAACCCCACCAAGATGCTGAATAAATTCAAGGAGGAGATGGACAGATTTTTAATTAGTAATGGGTAAAGGGTTGCAGGGACCAGGCAGGAAAGTGGAGTTGAAACTAAGGTATGATCAGCCATAATCGTGTTAAATGGCAGAACAGGCTCGAAGGGCTGAATTGCCTACTGCTGCTCCTAGTTCTTATGATCTCCCATAAATCTAGCAAGTTGTAGGTGCAGCTCCTGCATACTTTATACAGATATCCTACCTGCTGTGCTGAGAGGGCATAGGGACAGGATGATGCCAAATGGGGCTCAATCTGTTTGGAACTCCAGCAGTTCACAAACAATCCTGAACTTCCACACAGGGAGCTTCACTCCTTTTTTTTAAAGTGGATGCCTTGACCATGTTGTTTTCTCTGTCTCAAGAGGTTGTGGGTTTCAGCACCACTCCTGGACTTGAGCACATAGCCCAGGCTGATGCTGCAGTGCAGTACTGAGCAGGTGCTACATTGCCAGAGAAAAAGTCCTCAATAAATCTAAGCTCATCTAACTCTTTAGATAAGACTGTAAAGACCATAAGAAATAGGAACACGATTGGCCATTTGGCCCCTTCTGCCATTCAAAAGGATCATGACTGATCCAAGATTCCTCACATCCATTTTCCCCATAACCCTTGATTCCTCAACTGATCAAGAATCAATCTATCTCAGCCATAAATATACACAACATCTCTGCCTCCACAGCTCTTTGAGGCAGGGAATTTGAAAGACTCACAATCCCCACTGAGAGAAGAAATTCTTCCCCATCTCAGTCTGAAATTAACAGCCCTTTATTCTGAGACTACGCTGGTGATGAACATTAAAATTTTGTTAGATCAAGTTGTGGAAGAGCCAACCTAAATCTTCTACACTGCAGAAAAATACAAAATGAATCTCATCTGTAATCTCATGGTTGTTGCGTTGAGATTTACCGTGTGCACCACAGCTGATATAGTATAAGAATCATTGCAGTTAAAAGTAATTTGTATTATTCATGTGATTTAAGGTGGAACACAGTGAAAGTCTTTCTGTCTAATGGGCAGAATACACTGGCAAAGGGTTAAAGTCAGCTTTTAGTTTCATGTTTTAAAATGTTTACATTCAATTACTGGTTCTGGAATGTGGTTGTTCGACAAATTCATCCTGACAAGACTATAGATGGTAATTTAGTTACAAACTGAAAGTCCTCCAATGTACTATAGCAGTATTTGAATACAGACACCCATTAAAATAATAGTTTGCAGGTCATTGAAATGTTCTGGCAACAACAGTGTCCATGAAAAATGAGGTACATGTTGTGTGATTGAATTTAATTTGTTCCTTTTAAGAATTATGGATTGAAGTTAGCAATAAAGTAGAAGCTCCAGTTTGTAGACTTGATAGTTCGCATTCTGCACAGATGTTCCTTCCACCTGGTTGTAACAATTCAGTTCAGCTCTGATTTAACCCTTTCAGCTCCAATGACTTCTGGCATATATAATGGTCACTTCACAGAATGGCACAGAATTTATAGCACAGCAACAGGACATTCAACTCAACTTATTTACATGAGTGTCTACCCATCGCATGTTGCCAGCATATCCTTATATCTTCCTCTCTCTCATGTACTTATCTAGCTTCACCTTGAATGCCAGTTATCGCAACCATTCCCAAGTGGTAGCAAGTTCCACTTTCTAACTACTCATTGAGTGAAGACGTTTCTCCTGAATTCCCTGTTGGCTCTATTAGTAACTATCATATCTATGGTCCACATTTTTCAACTCACCCACAAGCAGAAACATTCTATCTACATCCAACCCCTAGCAAACTCATCCATAATTTTAAAGACCTCTATTTTGATACTTCTCAATTTTCTTAGGGAAAACAAAATTCCCAGAATATCATTGTGCATGCAGACTAGAGCCTGCTTACCTTTTGCGAAGACACACTGTAAGGTAGTGGGACTGATCCCCAGCAGAAATGTACTGAGCTTTGCTGATTGACCATGATCCCAGATTGGCAATGCCTGGAGAGGTGTAGACTAAAAGAAGACTAGGTTCCAGTATTGATAATCATAATGGCTCTGATAACATTCAAGATCATTCTGTTCCAGTTATAGTGGCTGACATGAATGTAACCAACCCAAATCAGAACTGATTCAATTCTACTTGCATATGTGTTGCAGCTTTTGCAAAACTTATTGTACAATAAATTAAAATCTCTCAATTTCTTTGTTCCACCCTGTTATCTCCTCCGACTCTTTGAGATAGACAATCCTCTAATTGTCCCCTCTTGTGCATTCTCAAATGAAATTGTGCCACCCTCAGTGACCAAGTTATCAATTACCTGGGTCCCAAGTTTTGAAATACCTCCCAGCACCCCATTGCCTCTCAACCTCATGTTCCTCCTTTGGAGTTGCTCTTAAAACCTACTTCTTTAAGTTTTCAATATTCTACCCTAAAATCTCCTTTTGTGGTTCGGGTGTCCTGTTGTTTTATAAAGCTCCTGTGAAGCCTCTTGGAATAGGGGTGGCATGGTGGCTCAGTGGCTCAGTGGTTAGCACTGCTACCTCATAGCACCAGCAGCCTGGGTTCAATTCCACCCTTGGACAACCGTCCGTGTGAAGTTTGCACATTCTCCTGTATCTGTGTGGTGTTTCCTCTCACAGTCCAAAGATGTGCAGGGTAGGTGGATTGGCCATGCCAAATTGCCTGTGGTGTTTAGGTTAGGTGGGTTAGCCAGGGGAAAGAGTTGGGGTGGGATGCTCTTTGGAGGGGCAGTGTTGACTTATTGGGCCAATGGCCTATTTTCAAACTGTGGGGATTCTGTGGTGGATAATTATGTTAAGGCATTTATATAAATATATTATTGAACAAAGACATTTTTCTCGCAATACTCCAGTTCTGTACTCCAAATGACTACTTGTAAATCCATAGATCATTGTTGTATTGGTGTCCTGTGCCAGCACAGCAATTGGCCAAGAAACAAGGAAACAATGGAATATGACTTAGAGATGGGTCGGCGAGTCAATTTACACAGAACAGGGATGTGTCAACTGTGATCCATGATCTGGTTAAAATTTGCTGATCTTCACCAGGCTAGACATACCAGTGGTGTCAGCAAACCCAGGTTGATGGGGGATAGCGCTGGAGGGCAGGGGAGGAGTCAGAGAGAGCTGGTGAGAGAGCAAAACTGGGCTGGGGTCATCTTTAAAATAACTATCTGGTGAGCGAGCTGGTGGAAATGTACAGATGTGTGCTTGTAGATGAGGAAAAGATCAAGAAGACACAATTGCAGTCTGATTGACCAGTTAGGTGAGGGGGGAGTAGCAGCTATGAACTGTGAACTGCAAGAAGATACTTTCAAACTGAGAGGAGGAAGAATTAACTCAACAAGACAGGCAGGAACAAAAACAAAGTTGCTGGGAAAGGTCAGCAGGTCTGGCAGCATCTGTGAAGGGAAAAACAGAGTTAACGTTTCGGGTCCAGTGGCCCTTCCTCAGTACAGACAGGCAGGACTGAGTGGTGGGAGGGAGATGCAGAAGAATGTCCATGAAGAAGCAAGAGAAAATAAAACAGTGCTCTGCCTTTCCCTGGTCTGTTGCTGAGAATTTGCTCTCCCATTGTTCAAAGGGAGTTGGGCCAAAAATATGGCTAATCCCATTCACATTGTGTCAATTCTCCTGTCGAAGCTCCCTTTGAATGCAGCTATCAGCAGGGGGCTGAGGGATAAGTGAATTTACCCTTCCATGTTACAATGATGACTGCTGAGAGCTCAGTATCAGGACACAGCATGAGTAGGTAGGCTGAGCACAGGTGACTGTGCTGTCAACTCATGCATTCCTTAGCATTGCTTCATAGGGAGCCTGTAATCCAAAGCATCTGGTGAGGGCTGCTCTCTCAGATTGAGTTTCTCCAGACACCATCAGTTTCCATGCCTGAAAGTACTTACTAGTGGTTGATATTCTGTTAATAAAGTGGAAGAAAAGGACGGGGGGACTGGATGATGTAACAGGGTTGGGAGCTGCTTGTTTCATCCAGGGATTAGTGCTTGGCCCTGGCTCGAGTTTATGCTTTCTTCTACCTACAGTGTGATTCAAAAAAAGTAAAATAATCAAAGCAAAATTAAAACAGAAAATGGAGGAAATGATGATCAGGAACCTTCTACGGAGAGAGAAACAGGGCTAACACTTCCAGCCTGTGATCTGCCATAAGCCAGGAGAAGGAAGAAATGGGCTTTGATAAGTTGGAAGGAGAGGAGTGTGAGAGGAAGAACAAAACAGAAGTCTTTTCCCCTAACACTGTGATGGGTTATTCGAACATGCTTAATAGCAGGCATGGGGTTGGGAGACGCAGAACGTGAAGTCTCCAATATCATAGCAAAACGATAAGAAGAAAAAAGTTCATTTATAACACATCTTTAATCCCTCCAGAACATCCCAAAACACCTCACAGACTGTTATAGAGTCATGGAGTCATACAGCATAGAAATGGCCTTCAGTCCAACCAGTCCACATCAACAATGTTCCCCAAACCAAACTAGTCCCACCTGCCTGCGTTTAGCTCATAACTCTCTAAATATTTCCTATTCATGAACTTATCTAAATGTCTTTTAAATGTTGTAACTGGAACCACATCCACACTCTCTTTGGCAGTTCATTCCTCAAACGAACCACTTTCTCTGTGAAAAGGTTGCCTCTCATGTCCTTTTTAAATCTTTCTCCTCTCACCTTAAAAATTTGCCCTGCAGTTTTGAACTCCCCCACCTAGAGAAAAGATTCTTGTCTTACCTATGCCCCTCATGGTTTTCAAACATGGGTCACCCCTCAACCCCCTATGCTCCAGTGAAAATAGTCCCATTTTTTCTAGTCTATTTATTTCTCAACCCCTCCATTCCCAGCGACATCCTGGTAAATCTTTTCTGAACCCTTTCCAGTTTAAGAATATCCTTTCTATAACAGTTCATCATTTCCGATCTGCTGTCATTACTTAAGCAACCCGATTCTCATACCTCATAGGTCCACAGTCGGCGATGAGATCGATGACCAGGAAATATGTAGCAGTTGGCCAGGACAGGAGAAGAAGTCCCTGATTTCCTTGTGACCTGCTATTTGAACAGGTCAACAGGTCCTTAACACTGAGTTGTAAAGTCAGCACTTCCAACATTTCACCATCTCACTGTGTTCTGTCAGCCTGTGCTCCAGGCAGCTTGAACCTTTCTGAATCAGATGTGAAAATGATCCTGCAGAAAGTACAATTAAAAACACGGGACGCTACCCAAAAAGAGGCTCAGGCAGTTTATGACCAAAAACAAAGAATTCTGCTCTGTCTGGAAAACCTGTTGTGACCGTTGTCGGAATTTTCCCGGGATGATCAGTTCATGCATCTTATGCTGCCACCAGTTCTCCTTGATCTTGTCTTTGTCTTGGGCCTAACTGGTAATTAGTAGTAGAGGATAAACTACTGTAGAGTATTTATAAGCACTGTTCCTGGAGAGGGTAGGTTGATGTAAAAGAGGAGGAGGTGTTGGGCGTTTGGAAAAGCAGTAAAGTAGACAAGTCCCCAGGTCCTGATGTCAAGTCCCTATTTCAGAATAGTCAGGGAAGCAAGGGAGGAAATTGTTGGGGCCTTGTACGAAATCTTTGTATCCTCTTTAGTTGCAGGATAAGTCCTAGAGGACTGGAGAATAGACAATGTTGTTCCTTTGTTTAAGAAGGGTAACAGGAAATTACAGACTGGTGAGCTTTATGTCAGTGGTGGAGAAATTATTGGAGAAGATTTTTAGGGACAGGATTTACTTACATTTGGAAAAATATGGACTCTTTAGCAATAGGCAGCATGGGGTTATATGGGAGAAGTTATGTCTTACGAACTTGTTTGAGTTTTTCTACGAAGTGACAAAGAGGATTGATGAGAACAGAGCAGTGGATGTTGACTATATGGACTTCAGCAAGGGCTTTGAAAAGGTTCCTCATGGCAGGTTGCTACAGAAGGTGAGGTCACATTGGATCTGAGGTGAGCTGGTAAGGCTTAGTCATATAAGATAGAGAGTAGTGATGGAAGGGTGTTATTCTGACTGGTGTTCTGTTGCCAGCAGTGTTCCACAGGGATCACTGCTGGGACCTCTGTTGTTTGTAATATATATAAATAATTCAGAGGAGAACGTATGTGGTCTAGTTAGTAAGTTTGTAGATGACACAAAGATTGGGGGAGCTGTGGATAGTGAGGAGGATTGCCAGAGGATACAGCAGGATATAGATAGGCTGGACAAATTGGCAGAGAAGTGGCAGATGGAATTTAGTCTAGACAAATGTGAGGTGAGTTGGAAGGGCTGGTGCAGGTGGGGAGGTGTCCCAAGGGAGTGAGTGGGCTGGGCAGATGGCATGCAGGGTTAGTGGTGTCGAGTTGGAGTGGGTGAGGGTGAGTAAGCAAAGATGTTGCAGGTGATAGTGAGAGTGGGAGACTATGAGCCTCAGCGAGAGGTGGAAAACAGGAGCAGAGATAGAGTGAGGGTGAGGTGTCGAAGAGAAGATAGTGGCACTTACCATAGCAGAATAGAGAAGACAATCAACCTCCATCAACAGCACTGGACACTCCTCCAGACACTAAGACCATTTTAACAGCGGTGGTAACCTTGGAGTAGGCTGGCAATGTCTGATACTGTGGGTTCCACTGCCAGTCTTGAGGGAAGAGGATATCCTGTCTCTACAACACCCAGGTACCTGCTGACAAAGTGAGGTGTGTATTTCCCCATCTGCCATGTTCAGGATATATATAAGGATCTATAAAGGACAGTGCCTATCTGGATATAAAATGGCCTTTAATGATGGCACTGGCTCCGGGACATCCTGGCAATGGTGACTTATTCTGGGTACAGAGAGTGGTAGAATGGGGCTAGAATCGTGCCAGAGGGAAGGAATGGGTCAGGGGTTGAGTTTGGTAAGATACAGCATGAGATCTCATTTTCCATTGTGGAGAGAAACCCTCCATGGAACGTGACAAAACTGACACAGCCAAAAAGACCGTAAGATTCAGCCTTTAGTATAAACTCACCGGCTGGGTGTGACATCTGTGGAATGGGTAGAGCCAAAGCAACATGAACATCAATTCTTTCAATCAATTCCCATGAAAACCAGCAAGTGACCCCACATTTCTTACCCTTTGACTTGTGGCGACCTTTATGACTTGCCCAGCACTCATGAGGAAGCAAGTAACCTCTTTGAATCCCACCTTTTTTTTTGGCTAGACTGAGATCAGCAATTCTTTGTATGGAGAATGATAATTAGAAGCCTGTCTGAACCAATTTGGATGCTGAAAATCCGATCCAGTGACCACCTCTCCTTGTCTTGATAAACAAGGTTAGAGAAAGAGTGATAGGGGAGGAGAAATCTGGTAAAAGTTTAACTCTCAAAGATTGGTAGAGGTCTACAGCACAGAAAAGGGTCCCTCAGCCTATCAAATCCATGCTGATCAAAAACTACCACCTAGCCATTCTAATCCTGTTTCCCAGCTCTTGGCCCCTAGCCTTGAACGCCTTGGCCTCACAACTACGCATCTAAAAACTGTGATGAAGATTTCTGCCTCAACCATTTTTACAGGCTTTGAGTTCCAAATTCCTACCACCCTCTGGGTGAAAAAAAATGTTCCCACAGCTCCAAAGATGTGCAGGCTAGGTAGATTGGCCATGCTAAATTTCCCCATAGTGTCCAGGGATATGCAGGCTATGTGGATTAGCCAGGGTAAATGTGGGATTACGGGGGTAGGGTGGGAGGGTGTGTAGTTGTGGGTCAGGTGGGATGCACTTCAGAGGGTCGGTGTGGACTCGATGGGCTGAAAGGCCTCAATCTGCACTGTAGGGATTCAATGATTCTATAATACAATGATCTCCTCTAAGCCTCCTGCCCTTACCTTAAATCTATGCCCCTGGTCATTGATCCCTCCAGTTATGGGATAAGTGTCTTCCTGTCTGCCCTGTCTATGCACCTCATAATTTTATGCATCTGTTACATCCTGTCTCAATCTCCTCTACACCAAGGGAAACAAGTTGGACCAAAGAGTCTGTTTCTGTGCTGTACAACTCTATGATTCTATACAACATTTAAAAGATGGGTATATGAATGGGAAGGGTTTAGAGGGATACGGGCCAAAT
Organism: Rhincodon typus; assembly: GCF_021869965.1. NCBI lineage: Eukaryota > Metazoa > Chordata > Chondrichthyes > Orectolobiformes > Rhincodontidae > Rhincodon > Rhincodon typus. Next base: position 27,940,825 of record NC_063364.1, on the reverse strand, counting down.
GGTGGCAAATGGGACTAGATTAATTTAGGATATTGGGTCAGCATAGACAAGCTGGACCGAAGGGTCTGTTTCCATGCTGTATAACTCTATGACTCTATGACCAATTTCTCTTCATAACTGAAACTCTCCAGCCCAGGCAACATCCTATTAAATCTCCTCTGCACCCTCTCCAGTGCAATCATATCCCTCCTATAATGTGGATTCCAGAATTGCATGCAATACTCTAATTGTGGCCTAACGCACCTTTAATACAGATCCAGCATAACCTCCCTGCTCTTAAACTCTATACCGTCACTAATAAAGACATGTACCCTTCTGCCTTCTTAGCCACTTTATCTACCTGCCCTGCTACCTTAAGTGTCTGGTGGACATGCACACCAAGGTCCCTCTGATCTTTGGTGATTGCCAGGGTCCTACTATTCATCAACATTCATGTTAGGGAACTTGGCTTGGTTGACATGGAAAATTAATGATGTGAACCAAATGGAAAAACTGTTCATATAACATAACCATAGGGCAAACAAATACTTCTCAAACTAATGAAGGGATAGTATCTACAGCACTTTATGCAATCCAACAGGGTAAAATGATAGCAGCTAATTGCATACTTCGTACAGCTCATTCAACCTCACAGTTAACCTATTCTCTGGGTATTGTGTTTCCCTGGTAACTTTTAAAAATATACGTGGAGCCGCTGCCATCTAAATCATCCAACAAGACTGATCTTGTGAATTATGAATGATAAACATTATGAACTGGAGCTTTGAAGACAAGGAATCAGGATGCATTTCCAGGTGAACAGTATATCTTGTGAACGGAATGTAAAATATATTACCTCTAATGCTTTAGTTGTGCTTAAATGAGCTACTCCTTTGCTAAATATCTGAGAAGGAACACGCAACATGCCATGGATCAGGTCTGTTAAGTGACAGTACAACAAGGCCACTAATTATGTTGCTTCACCGCATGTGGCACATTTAGATAGAAAATGTTTTTGCATATTCCTCCATTTCCTCCTACTCTCTGCTGATGCCTGTGGGTGGCTATATCTATCTGGCCTCTGATGTAATCCTTTGATCTATGTCCAGCAATCAACAAAAATATTTTATTTAAAATTTGAGTCAGAATAATGTTATACATTGGATGAAGCCAAAGAAGCGTTTAGACTTTTGTTGAAGATGTATAACAGTGTTATGTTGGAGAAATATTTTCCCTGTCAACTGTCTCAAACTGATTGCAATAATTATCTGGTTCCAGCTTGCCCAATGTTTCAATTGTGTGAGGAGAACTATATTTCACCCTTTCAAGATTTTCAATTCAATGTGAACAAAGAAATATCCACCTGCTTTAGGGCAGCCTTTTTAAAAGATTCCACAGAGTGCTATTTCCAGCAGCGTACTTCTGAATAAATTGATAATGAGGATTAAAAAGAGAAAATGTTGGAAATACTCAGCAGGTCGAGCAGCATCCGTGGAGAGATAAATAAAGTTAATAGTTCATTTTGGGTTGAGTATCTTTCATCAAAAGTGTGTGATAGGGTGGTAGGTCATTAACAAGGAACAATATTTCTGTTTTTCTCTACGCTGATAGTGATGTAGTGGTATAGTCACTGAGCTAGGAATCCAGTTGCACAGGTTAATATTTTGGGGACATGGATTCAATTCCCCCCATGTCATCTGATGGACTTGCGGTTTAATAACTCTGTTATCAAGAGCTAGCCTCAGTAATGGTAACCGTGAAAATATCATCAATTACTGTAAAAGCCTATCTGGTTCACTGATGCCCTTTAGGGAAGGAAATCTGCTATCTTTACCTGGTCTGGCCTACATGTGACTCCAGACCCACAGCCAATGTGTTTAGTTCTTAACTGCCCTCTGCAATGACTCTAGCCATCCTCTCAGTTCAATGGCAAGTAGGAATGAATTTGATTTGATTTATTACTGTCACGTGTACTGAGATACAGTGAAAAGTATTGTTTCATGTGCTTTACAGGCAGATTGTACTATACAAGTGTATCAGGAACAGAGTGCAGGATACAATGTTACAGCTGCCGAGAAGGTGCAGAGAGAGATCAGCATTAACATAAACAGTCCACTTCAAAAGTCTGATAACAGCAGAGAAGAAGATGTTCTTGAATCTGTTTGTACGTGTTTTCAAACTTTTATATCTGCTGCCTGATGGAAGAGGGTGGATGAGTGTATAACCGGGGTGGGAGGGGTCTTCGATTAAGTTGGTTGCTTTCCTGAGGCAGCAGGAAGTGTAGACAAAGTCAATGGAGGGAAGGCTGGTTTGAGTGATGGACCGGGCTGTGTTCATGACTCTGTGTAGTTTCTCCTGGTCTTGAGCAGAGTAATTGCCATACCACACTGTGATGCATCCGAATAGGATGTTTTCTAAGGTGCAACAAATGCTGGCCTTGACAGTGACCACCCACATCAATCGAAATAATAAACAAAATAAAAACTTCCCTGACCTCCTAACCATTTCCAGCACTCTGTTTTTTATTTCAGAATCTCTGCAACTGCAGTATTTTGATTTTGCACTGATAGCCCTTATGTTTTTCGAATGCAACACAAAAGGAATTTTTCTAGTTTTTAGTAGCATAAGCCAAAATTCCAATTCCTTTGATACATGATCACACCTGTGTACATCCAAGCACTATGACTTGTGGTTGACTTTTTCATTGAAGGAAACACTGATCAATTTCAAAATAATAAAGCATTGGTTCCTTGGCAACAACTGTGCTCATTACCAGTCTTGAGATTCTCATTACTGGACTGAACAGAAAGATAAAGCTGGTAATAGCTATAATGGTCAAACAAAATGATCTTACCATCACCATGTTTATTGATCTGAAGTGCTGAAAACTGTGACACTTTTCTCTTTAAGTTCTAAATCATTCCCGTGCAATTTTCTTGATTGGTTTTTCCATGATGGTGTTTACTTTCGAAGTTGTCAGGATTCCAAAAATTGTGGAACTTTGCTGTTTTGCTGATGTAATGGCAAATCATTGGATATTACTCCTGGTTTCATGTATCCTTATTGTTTGAGCTGTCTTGAGCTTTGTGACTCAGTTTGCCAAGAGTTCTCTATTCTACAGGCTCCATCAGTCTCTTTGGGTACGGTGGCTCAGTGGTTAGCACTGCTTACTCACAGCGCCAGGGATCCGGGTTTGATTCCACCCTCGGGCGACTGTCTGTGTGGAGTTTGCACATTCTCCCTGAATCTGCATGGGTTTCCTCCAGGTGCTCCGGACTCCTCCCACAGTCCAAAGATGTGCAGGCTGGGTGGATTGGCCATGCTAAATTGCCTGTAGTATTCAGGGATGTGTAGGTTAGGTGGATTATAGGGGAATGGGTCTGGGTGGGATGCTCTGAGAGTCAGTGTGGACTTGTTGGCCACGCTGTAGAGATTCTATGATTCATTGCTGTCTGACACTGGTACGTGTGGGCAAAGTTGTTTAGTTGAACTATTTTGCTTAACGTTGATTTCTGACATACATTTCTGTAGTAGATGTTGTTCCAGCTTGTCTTCACCGTCTCCAGCAGGTAACGGCTGGTGTTGCTGTTACATTATGCCCTACACTGTTTTTAGTTTTCTTTCACAGGGTGTGGGCATTGCTGACTAGGCCAGCATTTATTGCCCATCCTGAGGTGTCCAGAGGCCAGTTATGACTCAACCGCATTGCTGCCGATCTATAGCCACACGTAGGTCAGACCAGACAAGGATGGCAGATTTCCTTTTCTGAAGGGCATTAGTAAATTAGACAGGTTTTTAAAACTGTTGACAAAAGTTACATGCTTGTCATTAGTTTCCCGTTTTTATTCTCGATGTTTTTTATCAAATTCAAATTTCACCTTTTTTCACTCATCACAGGAAGTTTATTGCCCATCCCTAATTGCCCAGAGGGCAGTTAAAAGTCAACCATATTGCTGTAGATCTAGAGTCACACATGGGCCAGACCAGGTAAGAATGGCAGATTTCCTTCCCTAAAGGACATTAGTGAATCAGATGGGTTTCTCCGATAATCAGTAATAGTACCATGGTCATTGTTAGACCTTTAATTCCAAATTGTTTATTGAATTCAAACTCCACCATCTGCAATGGCAGGATTTGAACCCTGGTCCCTAGGACATAAGCTGAGTTTCTGGATTAATTGACACCCCCCCTGTCATGGTAGGATTCCAAGTGACATCCCCAGAATATTTGCCTGGTGCTCTGGATTACCAAATAAAAACTGAAAGAACTGCGGATGCTGTAAATCAGGAACAAAAACAGAAGTTGCTGGAAAAGCTCAGCAGGTCTGGCAGCATCTGTCATGAAAAAATCAGAGCGAACGTTTGGGTCCAGTGACCCTTCCTCAGAACTGATGCTACCTGGGAAAACATTGGTTTATGTGGAGAAAATAGGGAAGGGGATGGGGTAGGGACTAAACAATACGATAGAGCCCAAAGAGAGAGAAGAGCAGTTGGATAGACAAAGGAGTGGATAACGATCTAATTAGGAGGGTGATTAGCTGTTAATGGGGACTGTTAGTGACGAACAATAGGTAGTGTGTAATGGGGCTAAATGATAACAAGGCCTGGTGTTTGGGGCAGGGGACTGGGACATGGGAGAGTTTCGGCCCTAAAATTATTGAACTCGATATTGAGACCAGAGGGCTGCAGGGTTCCCAAGTGAAAAATGAGGTGTTGTTCCTCCAGTTTGCATTGGGCTTTGCTGGAACACTGTAGCAAGCCAGGGACAAGATGTTGGCCAGGAACAGGGCGATGCATTAAAGTGGCAGGCAACAGGTAGTTCAGAGTCTTTTCTGCGAGTAGAACGTAGATGTTCTGCGAAGCAGTCACCCAGTCTACGCTTCGTTACCCCAATGTAGAGGAGACCACATTGTGAGTAGCAAATGCAGTAAACTAGATTCTGGGAAGTGCAGGTGAAGTGTTGCTTCACTGGAAGGTATGTTTGGGCCCTTGGATACTGGGGAGGGAGGAGGTAAATGGGCAGGTGTTACACCTTCGCCGGTTACAGGGGAAGGTGCCGTAAGGCTGTCGGGGGGTGTTGGGGGTGATGGAAGTGTGGACCAGGGTGTCCCGGACGGAACGGTCCCTGCGGAAGGCAGACAAGGGAGGGGAGGGGAATATGTGTCTGGTGGTGGCATCTTGCTGGAGGTGGCAGAAATGGCAGCTGATGATCTTCTGGATGTGGATGCTGGTGGGATGGTAGGTAAGGATAAGGGGAACCCTATCGATATTGCGGGAGGGAAGAGAAGGGGTGAGGGCGGAAGTGTGGGAGATGGGTTGGACTCGGTTGAGGGCCCTATCGACAACGGAGCTGGGGAATCCTCAGTTGTGGAAGAAGATGGACATCTCGGAGGCTCACTTATCAAAGTAGGCCTCATCCAAACATTTGCGACAGTGACAGAGGAACTGAGAGAACGGGATGGAGTCTTTATGGGAAGTGGGGTGTGGGGATGTACAGTCTAGGTAGCTGTGGGAGTCAGTGGGTTTGTAGTGGATATTAGTGGCCAGTCTATCCCTAGAAATGGAAACAGAGATGTCAAGTAAGGGAAGGGAGGGGTCAGAAATAGACCAGGTGAAAGTGATGGCAGGGTGGAAATTGGTGACGAAATTGATGAACTTTGCCAATTCCAGATGAGAGAGGGAAGCAGCACCGATGATATCATCAACGTATCGGAGAAAGAGTTGTGGATGGGGCCGGAATAGGACGGAACAAGGAATGTTCCACGTACCCCTTGAAGATACAGGCATAACTAGGGCCCTTATGAATACCCATTGCCTCTAACCTGAAGAAAATGAGAGGAGTTCAAAGAGAAGTTGTCGAGGGTGAGGTCGAGCTTGGCCAAGCGGAGGAGGGTGGTGGGTGGGGATGGTTCCAGTCTTTGCTTCAGGAAGAAGCGGAGAGCCCTAAGACCCTCCTGGTGGGGAATGGACGTGTAAAGAGATTGCGCGTTCATGGTAAAAAGGAGGTGGCTGGAGCCTGCAAACTGCAAGTTTTGAAACCGGCATAAAGTGTCAGAGGAATCACGGATGTACGTAGGCAGGGATTGGACCAGGGGAGAGAAGACTGAGTCAAGGTAGGAAGAGATGGGTTCTGTGGGGCTGGAGCAGGCTGAAACAATGGGTCTGCCTGGACAGTCCTGTTGGTGGATTTTTGGAAGGAGGTAGAAGCGAGCTGTGAGGGGTTGAGGGGTATCAGCTTGGAACCAGAGGGGTTGGGAGATCATCAGATGAAATGCGATCAGTTACCGTAGTAGATACAATGGCCTGATGAATCGTGGTGGGGTTATGGTCCAGGGGAAGATAGGAGGAGGTATCTGAGAGCTGGCGCTGAGCCTTTGCAATGTAGAGGTCAGTACGCCAGACTACAACAGCACCATCCTTATTGGCAGGCTTAATAACGAGGTCAGGGTTAGAGCTGAGTGCACGGAGTGCAGTCAGTTTGGATTTGGTGAGGGGGGGTCAGAGAAATTGAGGCGACCAATGTCATGTTGACAGCTCTCAATGAACAGATCGAGTGCAGGCAAAAGGCCGGAGGGAGGGGTCCAGGTGGAGGGAGTTTGTCGGAAATGGGCGAAGGGGTCTGTGGGACAGGGAGAGGACTCTTTTCCAAATAAATGGACACGGAGGCAAAGACGGCGGAAGAAGAGTTCAACATTATGTCGTGCCCGAAATTCATTAAGGTGGGGACGCAGTGGAATAAAGCAGAGACCTCTGCTGAGTACGGAGCGTTCAGCATCAGAGAGTGGAAGGTTAGGAGGGCTAGTGAATACCTGACAGGAGCTGGGGGGGTTGGGAGAGGGGATGGAGTCAGATGGAAGGGGAGGAGAGGAAGGTTCCAAACGGCCATGGGTATTTTTAAGTTGTTGCATCTTGTGGGCCTTGATACCTGAAAGGAAAAGAAAAAGTTTCTTGTTAGCACGGCGAATGGGCCGGAGGATGAAGTGGAACTGCGGAGTGGTGCAGCCCTGAGCCAGCACGTTGCAATGCTGTGGGAGAGAAAGGTTGAGAGTGTGCATGTGGTGCCACATGGCACTGAGTGTGGATCTCAGGATACGGCGAGAGCAACTGTCTGTGGAACGTTGAACATCACGGAGATATCTGTGATCCTGGGAGGATTCAAAACATGAGGGATGAAACTTCAGTTGGAATCCACGTGGGATGAGTCTGAGCTGGAGGCAGTCGCTGAGGAATGTGATATGGCCGTGGAAACGGGTTTTAGCAAATACCTGGTCAAACACCAGGAGTGACAGTGAAATTAATGTCGGTGGGCAAGAAGAGAGATTGGAACGGAAATCCCATCGGAGAGAGGAGCAGAATGTCTTCAAGGTGGGCATGCCTAGGAGAGATGTGGCAGTGAGCTAAATACTAAATAAAAACCGAAAGAACTACGGATGCTGTAAATCAGGGACAAAAACAGAAGTTGCTGGAAAAGCTCAGCAGGTCTAGCAGCATCTGTGAAGAAAAAATCAGAGTTAATGTTTTGGGTCTGGTGACCCTTCCTCAGAACTGATCTTAGCTGGAAAAACATCGGTTCATTTGCAGAAAATAGGGAGGGCGATGGGGTAGGAAGTAAATGATAGAGTAAAGGATAAAGCCCGAAGAGAAAGAAGAGTAGGTGGATAGACAAAGGAGTTGATAACGATCTGGCTAGGAGGTTGAATAGCTGTTAGTGGGGACTATTAGTGACTAACAATAGGTAGTGTGTAATGGCAGGCTATGTGATAACAAGGCCTGGTGTGTGGGGCAGGGGGCTAGGACACGGGAGAATTGATGCCCTAAAATTATTGAATTCGATATTGATTCTGGAGGGCTGCAGGGTCCCCAAGCAGGAAATGAGATGTTGTTCTTCCAGCTTCTGTTGAGCTTTGCTGGAATACTGCAGCAAGCCAGGGACAGAGATGTGGGCCAAGGAATTGTAGGGCCTAAACTCTTCCATGTCCTACCTACCATCCCACCAGCTTCCGCATCCAGAAGATCATCAGACACCATTTCCACCACCATCAGCGAGATGCTACCATCTCTTGCCATCTCCTCCCATCTCTTGCCCACCTTCCGCATGGACCGTTCCCTCTGGGACACACTGGTCCACACTTCCTTCACCCCCAACAACCCCCCACAGCCCTGTGGCACCTTCCCCTGTAACCGACGAAGGTATAACACCTGCCCATTTACCTCTTCCCTGCTTATAACAGCAGAGTGGCACAGTGGGAGCATGTTGGGCCCATAATCCAGAGGTTGTTGGATCAAAAAACCATCCTCTGCTATTTACACCAACAAACTGATGTTTGTTACCTCAGTCATAGTAGTTAAGCTAGTTTTAGGGTGGCACTGTGGCTCAGTGGTTAGCACTGCTGCCTCACAGTGCCAGGGACCTGGGTTTGATTCTACCCTCGGGTGATTGTCTGTGTGGAGTTTGCACGTTCTCCCTGTGTCTGCGTGGGTTTCCTCCGGGTGCTCCGGTTTCCTCCCACAGTCCCAAGATGTGCAGGGTAGGTGGATTGGCCGTGCTAAATTGCCCATAGTGCTGAGGGATGTGTAGATTAGGTGGGTTATAAGGGGATGTGTCTGGGTGGGATGCTCTGAGGGTTATTGTGGACCTATTGGGCTGAAGGGCTGTTTCCACATTGTGGAGATTCTATAATTCTCCCAAGTCCAGCCCTCTACCCCACACACTAGGCCTTGTTATCACATAGCCTGCCATTACACACTACCTATTGTTAGTCACTACAGTCCCTATTAACAGCTATTCACCGTCCCAGCCAGATTGTTATCAACTCCTTTGTCTATCCAACTGCTCTTCTCTCTCTTAGGGCTCTATTCTCACCTATCATTTACTCCCTACCCCAACCCCTCCCTTTCTTTCTGTACATAAACTGACATTTTCCTAGTTACTATCAGTTCTGTGGAAGGGTCACCGGACCTGAAACGTTAACTCTGATTTTTTCTTGCAGATACTGCCAGACCTGCTGATTTTTTCCCTCAGATGCTGCCAGACCTGCTGAGCTTTTCCAGCAACTTCTGTTTTTGATCTGGATGACCAGTCCAGTGACACTATCACAACACTACTGCCTCCTCATTCTCACCTCGTCAATTCTCATTATAACATATTTCCATCTGGCCAAGACATAGGCAGCAAGATGAATGAATGTTATGTTTTCCAATAACAGCCACAGGGAATTTTTCCATTGCCATATCAAACAGGCTCTGGTGTGTCTTTGAACTCCATGAGGTCATCATCACAGCTTCAACAAAACCTGAAAACCTTCAATAATTCCTTAGGCTGAACTCAGACTATGCAGCATTTGCGACAAACCTTTCAATATTTTGGTTTGGAAACTCTTTGTTCAACCTCTTATTGAACACATTATTTGGTTTTACAAGAAGGTTAAGCCAGCAAAGTGTCAGACATTTCCACATGTATAATTCCTTGCTAATATCCCTCAGCAGGTGTTCAACCACTTTTTAAAGTTTCAGAACAAGACAGGAATATTAAAACCTTCTTTATCAATAAGTCGGAAAACTACACGCTTCAAATGCTGTATCTGTTAAATAAGCAGATTACATGACTCCACAATTTATAAAATATTCAAGACCATCCACTGTTGTCTGGATCATCTTCAAAGTTGCACTCTCTGCATGTCAGAAACAGCAGATTGTTTTCGAAACAGAAAAGAATCTAACATTTCAGGTGGATTTTGACTTGAAGACACAATATGATTAGGGACTGCTTTTGTGTCAGTGGCAATTTTTAAAATTTCAGCTTTGAGCACTGAATTACAAGCAGGAGAGGAAAAACCTTTGTTTGATCTAAAGGATTTATTTATGATTTCAAGTCCTTGGTGATGAAACTAATAATGTAACATCAACATCGGGCACATATTGAAATGTTCCATGTTTGGAGCCTAATTTCAAATGAAAGCGAAACTTTCTGCATCATTTTCACATTCCTGTGTCTTTGCTAGCACAAAATTCCAAAGGATCCATACAGTCAGCCAAATACACTGGAGTAAATCTCCTTTCTGCTCCAGCCCTGAGACGCACTCCCCAGCAGAAGGGCAGGAATGTGTCATTTACGATGCTGGGCAAATAGAGCATCTCGTGAGTGTCCATCTTGAACAGCTAGGGGAAGGTCTAAATACTGCCAGTTACAGACAGGTGAAGACCCAAAGAAACTCCTCAGCTTCAGATCTCCAATCCCATTGGGGCTGTCATTTCCTCTGGAGCTAAAAGGCAAAATTGCAACATAGCTGAGAACACGGAAAAGGAGTCAGCCTGATGTATTCTTTTTGTCAAGATGGCGCTGGCATGGTAGGTAGCATTTGGGCGCGCCGGAGCCCATTCACTCCAGGCTGGTGGCATCACTGTCCCTATGCACTTTTTGTTTTTTCTCCTTTTCTCCTTCCTTTCCTCTTCATCTGCGAGGCTGGAGGAGTGGAGGCGGGGCAGTGGCTGCAGCATCACCAGTGTGGCCTGGGACTCCTGGTGACGGTGGAAGAAGGCCCAGAGCCTGGATGCCTGGCAGCGGCAGTGGTGGTGGTGCCCAGAGCCTGGACTCTTAGCGGTATCAGCGAGGTGGCGATGGTAGCAGAGCAGGGTCTCCTGGGGCATCGACGAGGTCATTGCTGTTCCTCTTGAGGACCGGAACATCTTGCGGAATACCTGAAGCCGTGCTTGAGACTCCAATTTGAAGAGAAGATGAACTCTTATTTAAGTAATTTCTTTTTATCCTTGTTATATCCTAAAATGGCACCAGATTGCGGCAACAAAATGCTTTTCACTGTATATTCAAGATTTCTGTGACAATGAATAAATCATTCATTCTTTTTCACTGTTTTCCTTCAAATGTGCCTTCAAGGTTCTGGGAAACCCATCCCCAATGGTTAACGTAAAACTTTTTTTTTACTCTTACCATGGGACATAGGCATTCACTGGCAAGGCCAGGATTTTTTGTTCATCCCTAATTGCCCTTGAGCTGCGTAGGCCATTTCAGAGGCAAGTAAAGAGCCAAACTGAGGTGATGTGCAGGCCACACCAGCTGAGGATAGCAGCTTTCCTTCCGATAGTGGACCAGATGGGTTTTGCGATGAGAGTTACATGGTTACTATTACAGCAGCTTTTATTACATTTCAGATTTGATTAGATTCAAGTTCCACTACCTGCATGGTTGGATTCAAACCCATGTCCCCAGAATATTAGCCTGAGGTTCTAGGTTACCACTATGTCACTGCCTTCCACTACTGTTGGGCAGGACTCCAGATCTCTCTTGCTTTTCTACAAAAGTGCATTGGAACCTTTAACACTCACTTGAGAGGGAATACAGGCCTGAAGTTCGATGTCTCACTTAACAGACTACATCACCAAGAATGCAGCACTCCCTCAGTGATACCCTGGAGCGTCGACCTGGATAATGTCTCAGCTCATAAGCCTTTATTGTTATGATCTAATTGAGTAAAGGTTAAAACACAGATGTTGCTGCCTTTTGATGCAACATGTATGGGATTGTGCTTTTGTGTGGGCGTTCACAATAGAAATGTAAAGCTCACCAGGCCAGACTCAGACCTATCCTCATTTTTGATTCACAATGGAGTAAAAGGTTGCAGAGAGAAGCAGGAAACTGGAGTTGAGGCGCAACTAGCTGAGACATGCTCTTATTACATGGTAGAGCAAAGTCAAGAAACCTAATCTCAGAGGTGTTATGGCGCAAAAAGAGGCCATTTGTCCCATCATGCCTGCACTAACTCATAGAATGTGCATCATTACCTAGTTCCAATTTCCTGCTTTTTCTCCAAGCCTTCACATATTATTTTTATCCAAATTATCATCCAATGCCCCTCTTAAAGCATCACTTGAACCTGCCTCCACCACATTCCCAGGCAGTGCATTTCATACCTTAATTACTCACTTCATTCTTGCTTCTTTTACAGATCATTTTTAATCTATACCGTCTCATTCTTGTTCCTTCTATGTGTTGGAACAGTTTCTCCCTGTCTACTCTATTCACCCCTCTCATAATTTTGAAACAAAAATATAAGTTGCTGGAAAAGCTCAGCAGGTCTGGCAGTTCTGAGGAAGGGACACCGGACCCGAAACATTAACTCTGATTTTTCTTCACAGTTGCTGCCAGACCTGCCAATCAATTATTTGAAGATGCACTGAGGTAGAATGAAACATACTGAAAATAAGAAGGTAGGAACTGAGGAAACAGAAACAGAAGTTGCTGGAAAAGCTCAGCAGGGGTCTGGCAGTTCTGAGGAAGGGTCACTGGACCCAAAACATTAGCTCTGATTTTCTCTTCACAGATGCTGCCAGACCTGCTGAGCTTTCCAGTAACTTCTGTTTTTGTTCCTGATTTAAAATATCCGCAGTTCTTTTGGTTTTTAGGAACAGAGGGAATACTGCTGGGGAATGAAACTGTCTGGACTGCTCAAGACAGCATGGACTCAAGATGCTGAATGGCCTTCTGAGTAGTAGTCATAAAATCCCTACAGTGTAGAAGCAGGCCATTCAGCCCATCGAGCCCACACCGACCCTCCGAAGAACAGACTGCCCAGACCCACCTCACAACCTATCCCTATAGCCCTGCATTTCCAATGGCTAATCTACCTAGCCTGCACATCCCTGGACATTTTGGGGCAAGTTGACATGGCCAATCCACCTAGCCTGCACATCTTTGGACTGTGGGAGGAAACCGGAGCACCCGGAGGAAACCCATGCAGACACGGGGAGAATGTACAAACTCCACACACACCTGAGGGTGGAATTGAACCCGGGTGTCTGATGTTATGAGGCAGCAATACCAACCACTGAGCCACCATGCCACGTCCATGAGTAATGGCTAAACAACTCTACAAGATGGAGTCCTGTAACTTATCCAAAATTTCTCTCATGTGCATCTACCATAAATTTTTAATACTTGGATGTTGTGAAATGTTTCAAAAATCAAAGGCATAGGATTATCTTTTCAGGCAAGAAAATTACCATTTTTTTTTGCTGGTCACAACTTGTACTGAGGCTGTATCTTGAAGCCTGGCCAAGAAACGTATTGTCTGTCTGGCTCATTCTAGAGCCAAGCAAACAAGACTCATGGTTGCCTGCCGAAGATGTTTGAAACTAAACTGGGAAGAGAGGAGGGGCAGAAAAATGAACCAACCAGGCCACAGATTCTGTCAGAGTTAGCAGCTCAACTCTGATATTTGCAGGCTGACCAGAATTTACCAGCCTTGTGAAATTTCTCCTCTCAAAGCAGTCGAAGAAATTCCCCACCCCAAAGGGCAGTGGAGACAGTGTCGTTGAACACTTAAAGCAGAGGCAGATTGATTCCTGACTAAATGGAGAGTTAAGGCTTATAGAGGGTAAGCAGAAAAGTAGGTTGAGGCCAAATTCAGATCAGCTATGATCTTATCGAATGGCAGAGTAGGCTTGAAGGGCCTATCCCCGGTCCTAGTTGTACAGTCAATCCCTTATATCCACGAAATTATGAATTGCAAATTTGCCTATCCACGCCAAAAAAAAGTAATAACAAAACTTATCATCCATGGGCAAAAATCGCAAATCTGTGATATTTTTAACCACTTTAACATATTTTTAATGAGCTCCGCACTCTCAAATTTTATCAATCGCGACAGTTCTCAGGAACAGAACCCTCAAGGATACGCAGGAATATGTTCATATAATCTGCTGAAGTTGAGTATCACAAATCAGAGAAAGAAAGATTTGCATTAATATAGTGCCTTTCACAACTGCACAGTGTCCCAAAGCACTTTACATCCGACTAAGTGCTTTCTGTTGTTATATAGAAACTGTAGCAGCCAATTTGCAAACTCCCACAAGTATCAATGTGATAATGACGTGATTTGTTTTGTGTGATGTTGACTGAAGAATAAATAATAGGCAGAACACTGAAGAAAGTTCTCCTTCATGTGTTTGTCCAGCTTGCCCTTAAATACATCCTTATTATTGCCTCAAAAACTCCTTGTTGTACTGAAGTCGACATTGTGACCATTCTCTGGTGGACAAACTGCCTCCTGAACACTTATTGAGCTTATTTGAGACCATCATACATCTGAGTCTTAGTTTTCAGCTCCCACAACAAGTAAAACCATTTTCTGTGCTGATATGGAATCATTACAGCCAATAGTTAGCAGAGACTTCCAGATGACCCCCGCAACTACGCTTAGCTCATACTGGTAAATACAGGTCATCTTAATCTCAGGTTTAATATCGTTTACTCTACGAAGAAGTCTGTAGCTGCCAAATTGCTGACTTAACACCTAACAATTAGCAGTGCTCAGGCTCTTTAAGATTTGTAAACTGTCTCTCATTTTAAAAAAAATCTATGCTGATGAAGAAAGCACATTGTGCTGTATGCTTTTGGAAGGGTAATCAATATATTTAATAGAAGCAAATGGACTCAAGGGGTGGCACGGTGGCTCAGTGGTTAGCACTGCTGCCTCACAGCGCCAGGGACCTGGGTTTTATTCCACCCTCGGGCGACTGTCTGTGTAGAGTTTGCACATTCTCCCTGTGTCTGCGTGGGTTTCCTCCAGGTGCTCCGGTTTCCTCCCACAGTCCAAAGATGTGCAGGGTAGGTGGATTGGCCATGCTAAATTGCCCACAGTGTTCAGGGATGTGTAGATTAGGTGGGGTATAGGGTAATGGTTCTGGGTGGGATGCTCTGAGGGTCGGTGTGGACTTGTTGGGCCGAAGGGCCTGTTTCCACACAGTAGAAATTCTATGAAAAATCCAAGTGTACAGAGGATTCGTATTGCAATCAAGATAAACATGTGCATAGGAAGGATCTGAGCAGCCCACAGGTCTCCATTTCAGACCATGGTGAAAAGCTCTTTCTGCAGGTATCCATTATCTGAATTCTATTTCTATAAATGTTAAAACTGTAACTTCTTTGCTGTGAAGAATAGAACTCAGTGAAACTGTGAATCGTTCTATCTTACTTAAAGCAGAAACAGTAAAAACAAAATAAGTGCAAGTCCATTCAGCCCCTCAAACTGCTCTGCAATTCTATCATGATTGATCTGATTTTGGTCTCAAATCCATTCTCCTGTCTGACCCACAGCAAGGGCATTCCCACAGAGTAATGTCCCTTTGAGAGAACAAAAGGTCTCTTCATCTCGGTCTGAAAAGGGAGACCTCATATTTAAATTGGGTCCTCCAGTTTTAGTCTCTCCCACAAAATGAAACATCCAATCAGCATCTATCACATCAAATCCGTTCAGGGTCTTGTATGTATCAATAAGATTGCCTCTCATTCTTATAAACACCAACGGATACAGACCCTACTTGTTCAGCCTTTCTTCTTAACATTAGCCCCTGCTTACGGGAATGAGTCAAGTGAGCCTTCTCTGAATTGATTCGAATGCAATTATATCATTTCTCAAATATTGAGTCCAAAACTGTACGTAGTACTCCAGATGTGGTCTCACTAATTTCGCGTATAACTGTAGTAAAACATCCTGATTTTGATATTCCATTCCCCTTGCAATAAACCTCAATATTCCAAGTGCCTTCTTAATCATCTGTTGAACCTAGATTCTAACCTTTTGTGATCCATGTACTACCACTGAGTTCTGCAAATTTTAGTGAGTTATACAGCATACTATAAACATTAGGATATGTTAATACTGTTTTCTAAACATTTTCCCCACTGGCCTTTCATTATAAGCCAACTAAAACAGAAACTTGCATTTATATATCATGATCACTAGATGTTTCAAATCACCTGAAGTGATGTCCTTGTGGCGCTGTAGTGTGGGAAAAGCAGCAGTTAGTTTATGTACAGCAAGTTCCCACAAACAGCAACGAGATAATGATCAGATCATCTGTTTTGTCTGAAGTTGGTTGAATGTTGACTGCAGGACCACTTTCCACTTCCGACCTATGTGATCAGATCAGCATGGACTATGATGTCTAGCTGAGCACTCTCCCTGGAAGAACGTCTCACAGCTGCTTTGTCGTATCCTTGACCCTCGCACCACGGAGGCAACAATCCATCCTGGAGTCACGTCTACACCGCAGAAAAGTCTGTCTCTTTCCCTAAATACTGAATCCCTATGACGACTGCTCTTCTGCTGTTCTCCCTTCCCTCCTGTACTGTTAAACCTTGCTCACTCCTTTGAGGAACCATCACCCTCACCAGTATCAAATTTGAGAAACCTCAGCAGATTCCTGCACTGGTCCTCTTGGGCTGTCTGATAGTCCCCCTTTTCTTATCTAGCTGCATGCCCTCAACCCACAGTGGAAGCATCTCTCTCAATGTACTATCCATAGCTAGCCCACACACCCTCGGATTGTAGGAGGAAACTGGAGCACCTGGCAGACACAGGGAGAATGTGCAAACTCCACACAGAAACTCACCCAAGGCTGGAATCAAACCCAGGTCCCTGGTGCTGTGAGGCAGCAGTGCTAACCACTGAGCCACCGTACTGCCCATTGGCTCACGATCATGGGTTTAATCTCCATATTGGTCAATGTTACTTCCTCTGTCCAGAAGCCTTCAATTGGAGCAGTAGATGGTTGTTTTTGCCTGGTGTGACGGGCCGAAGGACCTTTCTCTGTGAGTCTATGGCTTTAAGAGATCAAGGCAGCATGAGGTATTGGTCATTGCTTTTAAAAACATCGTTGTCATCACTGGACACAGAATGGGGTGACCTCAAAAGAACCCACGTGTCCTGAAGCAGACATCATTGCCCCCACTTGCACATGTCGAATGGCTGGCCATTATTTTGGCATTTGGAGTCGTTACTCAGTTTATTTACACTAATGAGATTCAGATAATGTACAATCTGACAGTTACAGAACCAGTTTAAACCAGACACTTGATTAACTTTGCTCACTTTCACTTCAGCTCAATTAATCCCACCCTGGAAAAAAAAGTCAAACATAAAAGTAGTAAATTTATTTAAGATACCAATTGTAAGCAAACTGGATTGGATTTTATACAAAACAATTACCCCTTTAAATTTAAAAATACACTCACTCCCCAAACTCCCAATAATCCACTCGGCTCCATTGCATTCCCACACATTATCAATCCATTTTTCCAGCTGTATTAAGTCTGTATTTTGGCAGCAGTGATTGGTTTTAGAAAGAGCTGTTCCCTCCTGCTTCAAAATGTATCCATAAAAACACAGCTTTCAGTCACAGTTTAATCCGTGGTTAATGAACTCATAAGAATGCATTTTCAAACAGTCTGAACCTTAAATCTTAAAAACAGGTGGGTTGAAGTTCTGTCATGCAAAAATTGTGGAATAACAGCCAATCCCACCATGTTCTGTCTTTATCTGAGAACAAAGGGCAAGGTTTAATGCACACAGACGTGTCATTTACATATCGAAATAAGGCTGTGTGTCTTTATTTCGATAATCATTCTGTTTTTAACAATATGTGGCTGGCTCTCCTGGGCCAAGAAGAATTCAGCAGCTTGAAGGAGGTCGGAAGGGCTGAATTAATGAGGTAAATGTCTTTAGAACACTGTTTGTGGGCCAAGAGGAGGAGAGATCCCTTCAGGCTCAATAAGTTGCCACAAAAACCACCACTTCATCACTTCCACCGAGTGATCTGCCACTCCCTGTCGCAGATCACATCCAACACTCTCTGATCACTATCTACTTCCCTGGACCAGCATCCAAACATCCCCCCAAACAACATACACACTGTGGAAGCACTTCTACTGCTACAAGCAAAAGCCACCCCTTTCCCGAGACCCTAACGCCCCCCAACCCTTTTACTCATCAATACACTGACCTCATCTTGGAGACTATGTGCCCTGTGCTTCTCGCTGAGAGACGTGCAATTTCTCAGTCAGGCTGCCTGGAGCAGGAAACGTGAGGTAGGGGGTGAATAAATGAAACCAGTTACGTTCAGCAGGAATAAAACCATTCTGCTGAGGGCTTCCCAACTTCACAACAGGCCACCTGCCCTTCTCCCAAACTCCTACAGAAAACTTACTACCAGGCTAAAATCCAGGCTGTAATTGGACTGCGCTTTCCTGTCTTTAGCTATTGTCTCTGATAACAGCCTGCAGGTTTTTAAAATCAGAGAAAACTGTGGTCCCACCTTCTCATATTGCCCCAGAGTTCCACGCATTCTGAAACTGGCTTGTCCACAGCCTCACTTCTCATCTTTTCACCCCCCTTGTGTGGCTGATAACAGGCTTTGGTCTGAGACCATCAGCTGTTCTAAGCACTGGAGCTCTTGACTGAGGCTAGTCATTAGATTATTTTGTGGGTTTTTTTTTAATTCTGCTCCTAGTGGCACGGATGCTATAATTATCCAGCTTTGTTTGCAGTATTCTGCACCGCAAACCTTCCATTTACCAGCAAATTGCTGGCCCCAACTCTGAGAAAGCACAACACTGAACTGCTAGCAGCATCAGAGCAAGACCTGGCTGTTTCGGATAATCCTTTCAGCCAAGGACTTACAGATACAACGGGCAACGTTAGGGAGGGGAACTTCATGACAAAAACACATGTGCCGGTGGATCTGCCTAACAAGCTGTTGTTGCCATGGTAATGATGCACATTACAAGATAGCTCTGATTTCGTTGGAACACCTAAGGTAAGATCAGAGCTAAATGAGTTTGGGACAAAAAGGATTAGAAGCTGAGGCAAATCAGCAATTAATAGGGAGCCGATGCCAACTTCATTGCCTTACAACTCTGTTAGTTATACAAGGAAGAATTGAGAGGCTTTTCACAATTACGTGTCACTCAGAAAGAATAGGTTGGCACGGAGAAATGATTCTCAATTCAAATCAACTGCAGGCTTGGCTGGTGTTTCAGTGCTGCAGTGAGGGTGCGCTATATCTTCGGAGCTGTCTCCTTTCAGGTGAGCTGTTAATCTACAGGCCAGTCTGCTTCCTCAGGTTGGCATTAAAGACCCTGCAGCACTATTCGATAAAGAGCAATAGGATATGTCTGTTCATCCACTCTCCAAAAACATCAAAACAGATATCAATGTCACTGTGCCTCATGTGCAACAACATTTCAGAATTAAGATTCTTAACCTTGTGTTCAAATCCCTTAGGGACTTGCCTCCCAACTATAACTTCCTCTGGCCATTACTGCCTTCCCCAATATCCATATTCCTCACCTGGCCTGATGTATCTCCAGTTCCCTTCACCCTGTGACTGTTCAGCCTCTGAGCTGTGATTTTTCAATCCTGCTTTGATATTACTCTCTCCTTCTTTATGACACTTCTCGAAAATGTGCATAGCACAATCCCACAAACAACGTGGTGAGCAACAGAAACAGTTTGCATTTATATAGAGCCTTAAGCATAGTAAGATACCCCGAGATGAGATGCAAGAGTATTATCAAAGAAAATTTAGCACTGAGCCATCTAATGAGCTATTAGGAGAGGCAACGAAAGGTTTGCTCAAAGAAGTGGGTGTTAACAGGTGTATTAAAGGAGGAGAGAGATAGGGAGACAAGGATGTTTAAAGGAGGGTATTGCCTAGGGAGATAGACGCTGGAGGACTGGCAGAGTGATTAAAATTAGAAATGTGTAAGCAGACAGAATTGGAGGAGCTTAGCGTCTTTGGAAAATTGTAGGGTGGGAGGAAGTTACAGATGAGAACATCTGGAAGACGGCCGAGCACTTGGAGAGATTTGGAAACAAGGAATGAAAAGCTTAAAATGAAAGTGTCTCCACAATAGGAAGTAATGTAAATCAGCAAGAACAGGGAAGACAGAGACATTAAAACTGTGAGGACATTTTAATCAAATGTTCCAAGATAACACAATACAATAGATGTGGATAATAGAATTTCATAATAAACGATGATGTATCTCTCAATAATCTGCAGTAAAGTATATCACAGGCTTTAATCCTTCACTATGAATGTCTTCACAGATCAATGATACAGAGCAGATTTGTTATCAACTCTTTATAACCTGACAGCAACAAGGCTTGAATGGAAGTGGTAGGCGACTACCTAGTCGTATTATTGCTGGAGTATTAACCTGGAGACTCAGGTAATGTTCTGGGAACCCAGGTTTGAATCCTGCCACGGTGGAATTTGAATTCATATTTTAAAAATCTGGAATTAAGAGTCTAATGATGACCAATTGACCATTATCAAATGGAAAAACCCATCTGGTTCACTAATGTTCTTTAGGGAGGGAAACTGCCATCCTTACCTGGCCTGGCCTTCATGTGACTCCAGACCCACAGCAATGTTGTTGACTCTCAACTGCAATCCAGGATGGGCAGCAATGTCCTGATCCCATGAATGAATTTAAAAAGCAACTTAAAATTTATACAATATTCATAAAAATTGATTATTCTGGACATTTTCCCAAGCTGTCTTTTAATCTTGAGGTTCTAATGGAATTTTTGTTCAAATTCACTCGTGGAACATGGGCATCGCTGACTCGTCCAGCATTTATTAACCATACCTAGTCGACCTTGAGAAGGTGTTGGGGAGCTTTATAAACATTTAACCTTCCACATTTATATTTGCATAATTCCCATCTGATTTTTTATAAAACAAAACAGGAAAAAGGCCAATTCTGTGTTTACTGCTGAGTGCATGATCCAGAATGAAACTGACCTGTAGGAAGCTGGATTGTTTATATTTGACCTCTAGTCTTGGGTGAATTTTCCGACCTAATAGGACAGAAGTGATGAACTTTAGAATCCGTGGACTGGGAAAGAAAGAAAGACTTGCATATAAATCGTACATTTCATTAGACATCGCAGTTTCTGCCCAATGTGCATTTGTGAATTGTTGTTAAAAATAACAGGAGACAGGGGAATGAACTGCAATCATCAGTCAAGCATTGAGATTGTTGGGAGGCTCCAAAAGGACAATTTCCAACATTTCTGCCCCTGAAACTGACAGACTTGCTGCTGCATGTTACAGAGCTGTTGACTTTCTGGTGATTCAGCATTTGTCTCCCATTCCCTCTCCATCAAAAACAAGGTGAGAGAATTCAATTAGCGGCATCAAATTCAACTTCCTATCCCACTGTGTTAAAGGCCCATGTCTTCTCTCTAATTTATCCTATACATTGAATTGCCACAGCTGAAAGCTAATTTACTTCTTGGTTGGAAAGTAATGGATTTGAATCCTTTACCAGCTGATAATACAGGCTGGAATTCCAGCACTGGGCATTATGTAATTAGCAATGATAAGGCTGGTCACAAGGTACCTGTTGTGGAGACAGTATACCATTACCAACCAACATCACCAAAACAGTCAGACTCACTGGCCCTTTATCTCACTGTGTAGTGACATTACTGGCACAGAATATCTGATGTATTTGCCTACCCAGCAGCAGCCATAGCAGTTCGCAAGTTACTTGAAGCCTTTTGGCATAATTCAGCCCTATACCAACTAAACTGCCTTTAAATCCCAGGAGATTCCAAATCCATAAATAAATTAGCTATCAGCTGAGGCGATTCAACGTACATGTGAAATCTTATTCACGTAACCTATTCATGATCTGTTTACACAGTCTGAGCTGTTAGAAAAGGGGCTGGAAGCCATTCAAGTCGAAGTGAGGAAAGGATGGAGAATCCATCGGTTCCCATGAGAGTAAGTTCACAGATGAGTCCTGCTGTAGAGGCTTTAGGTGAGGGGTCCAGTGAGGCAACGTGCAGGGAACAGCTATGATCGAAGCAAAACTGTGCGGATGCTGGAAATCTGAAATAAAAAGGAAACGTGCTGGAGAAGCTCAGCAGGTCTGGCAGCATCTATGAAGACAGAAACAGAGTCAACGTTTCGAATCCAGTGCTTCTTTGGAACTGAAAAAAGTTGGGAAAATGCTGAATGGTACACGTGCGCAGGGATGCTGGCTAGAATGACTGGCCTGTCATCAACCTCCCGTCACAGGTAAAGAGATTGGAGGAGTCCAGCTCCAGCTCCAGGTTGGCCGAGAGAATTGCACAGAACTTGCTGCTCCCCCAAACCGTCACTGCCTTGGTGTAGGTTGCTCACCTGTTTCTCTGCCCCTACAACACGTGCAGAAAGACAGTGCAGCACATCCAGGAGCTCAACACGACAGCCCTCCAGAAACACAGCAACATATTTCCAGACACTTTGCAGAGGGGAAATAAAGCATTGAAAATGAACTTATTGGCAATTTGAGTTCCTTGCATTTTAACGACCAAAAACAGGCAGTTGGATTATTGTTAGCTGAATGGGGATAGACTAAGAAAGGGAGAGGTGCAATGAGACCTGGGTGTCCTTGTGCACCAGGCACTGAAGGTAAGCATGTAGGTGCAGCAAATATTGGCCTTCTTCATGAGAGAATTTGAGTACAGGATCAGGGATGTCTTACTGCAATTGTACAGGGCCATGTTGAGACCTTACCTGGGATATTGTACTCAATTTTGGTCTCCTTATGTTTTATTCAACCATGTGACATGGGTGTTGCTGACTGGGCCAGCATTTATCGCCCATCCCTAGTTGCCCTTGAGAAGATGGTGGTGAGCTACCATCTTGAACCGATGCTGTCCACATGCTGTGGGTTGACCCACAATGCCCTTAGAGAAGGAACTCTAAGATTTTGACCCAGCGACCGTGAAGGAATAGTGTGATATCTTTCCAAATCAGGATTGGAAGTCAGTGACTTTGAGGGGAACTTGTAGATGGTGGTGTTCCCATGTATCTGCTGCCCTGGCCCTTCTAGATGGAAGTGATTGTGGATTTGGAAGGTGATACGGATCTGACGAAGGATGTTCGGGTACAGGCCAAGACATTGAGTGTTTTCAAGAAGGAATTAGGCATAGTTCAATGGGATAAAACAAATAAGGGGGATATGGAGAAAGTGGAAACAGGGAACTGAGTTGAATAATCAGCCATGATCATATTGGATACCACAGCAAACTCAAAGGGCCAAATGGCCTACTCCAGCTCCTGTTTTTTTTCCATGTTTCTATTTGTATGAATTGCCAATGCACGCCTCACCTTGTAGCCTCAAACCAAATCTTAGCTGAGCAAATACAAACATGGGATCCACAGGTCCAAATTTTGAGCACTGGTATTTCATCAGCTCATTGGGCTGTGATTCAGGACAGTGTGGATGTAAGACCTTTCAGCACATGCTACTGCTCACATTCACCCGTTCCCAGTTGCAATTCCCTGTACACCTCGTAGGAAGAGGCTGGTGGCATGTTGCCAAAGGGTGTTCATATGCAACCAAACACCCAACCCACAAAGTCAACAATATCAGGAAATTCAATCAGGGAAAGAAATGTCACTTAATATTTGAATCGAAGCAGGTGGTGAGTTCTGAGTACCTCCCACAGATTTTCAGCGGATATGTGAAAATTCAACTAATTAACAGCTAGCAGTCAATTGTAGTGTTTTGGCCAAAATCAAGAGAATTGGAATGAATGAATTATCTCTCAAAGCCATTAAAGGGGACAGTAAGTCACTCAGAAATGACAATTTAAAACCAACAAAGGCAGGAAATGGAAAAAATCTATTACTTGGAATAGCTCCTATTTATATTATTACACCACTTACTTTCACAATGCTGACAAGATGTCAAAAAGGGATGTAATATCGACTCACATTAGGGAGAAAAAAAACACTGGGGCATGAATAATTGAGGTCAAGCAACACATTGAGTCTTGAACAACAGCCATTCTTATCTTATCCCCATGGACCATGGACACTTCCTGGCAATTTCTCTCACCGACCATCTGTATTTTTCATGCTGTCTGAGAGCTTCCAAACTCTTGTAACATCTTAATTGGTTCAGAATAAAGATTTGAGAGAGATGTTCAGATGGAATGCCAGTAACATTCTGTCCTCACACTGTGTTCTACCATGCTAAAGGAAGAAGCCAAAGTAAGTGTAGACTGCACTATAACAACTGGAGCAATTTGTGGTCCATTTAGTTATGTGAACAAAGTGTGGAAATTACAAGGGTTTTTAAATAAAACAGTGTATGAACTTTGTGCTCATCACAGAGAACGTTCTAGGAGAGTAGAACTCAATTGATTTGGAGCACCAGTGCTGACATCAAACAAGCCTGGTTCAGGTGTGACATGGTTACGTTCATTCCATGGCAGAACAGAAATAGTATAGAATCCTTACAGTGTGGAAAGAGGCCATTCAGCCCATTGAGTCCACACTGACCATCTGAAGAGCATCCCACCCAGACACAAACCCCCAGCCCATCTCTGTAACTCTACATTAACATGGCTAACCCACCTAGTCTGCACAATGGGCAATTTAGCATGGCCAATCCACCTGGCCTGCACATCTTTGGACTGTGGGAGGAAACTAGAGCACCCGGAGGAAACCCACACAGACACAGGGAGAACTTGCAAACTTCGCACAGACAGTCACCCGAGGCTGGAATTGAACCCGGATCGCTGGCGCTGTGAGGCAGCAGTGCTAAGTGCCCTGCCACAGTGCTCCCCCTACAATAATCATTTATACCTATGGCAGTACACTAAGGAGCAGTATGAGCTTAACCCTCCCAACAGCCAACTGAATTGGTAAGCTAGTTTGCCACCCCAGGTTAGTTTCCTTTAACTTGAGGTTAACAGAGCAACTTTAGGTGGAATGAGGAAATGGCTTTGGATTCAGTCTGATTGGTTCCCTTCCAGTGAATCAGTTTAAAATTACACCACATTTCACCTTGCGTATCTTACAAAAAAGTGACTGAACCTGGGATATTAAAATATTCTTGTAGATTATGAACTGTAATGATGCACCAGTTATTAGTACTTGGTGATCTTTGTAACACTTTGGGTTTAAGTGATTCTAATGGCATATAACTGAAATAATCTACATGTCACAAACATAAGACAAAACGATTGTAATGAACTGTAAAGAGAATTGGGGACTTTCTGAGATTACATTCCAATTCTTTGTTATCTCTGAATGTTAGGAACATGGAAAAGTAGCAGGATAGTGTAGTGATTGGAACCAGGTGGACCTTGTTGACTGCGAGGTCTTTGAATGGGGTTGTTAACCTTGGCCAATCAGGAAGCCCTGGCCAACCGGTATAAACAGGGAATGTAGAATCTCCTCACTTCAGGGACTAACTCTGAGCTGGCCGGCTACAGCCAGTGTACCGTGCACAAGTAAATAAAGGGTGACTTGGTGATGGGATACTGGCCTCTGTGAGTTATTTCAGACAGTTAACCCTTTGAGCTGTTCAGCGAGATACTGTGTAATCTGTAGCATAACTACACACACCAGCCTTTGCTGCTCCATATCTCTTAATGCCTTTGTTTAACTAAAAAAAAATTACAATCCCAATTTTAAGACAAAGAATTAATTGAGCACCAATTGTCATTTGCTGGTGAGAGTTCTAAACTTTCACCATTCATTGAACACCATGGTTGACACAGCCCTCAGCCAGGTCCAACCTATCTCCAACATTTCAGCCCTCACCCCGTCTCTTCCCTCGTGCAACAGCGGTAGGGTTCCCCCTTGTGCTCACCTACAATCCCACCAGCATCCACATCCAGAGGATCAATAGCTGTCATTTCCCCCACCTCCAGCAGGATGCCAACACTAGACACATATTCCCCTCCCCTCCCCTGCCAGTCTTCCGCAAAGACCATTCACTCTGGAACACCCTGGTCGATTCCTCCTTCACTCCCACTACCCCTCCCCACAGCCCTACAGCACCTTCCCCTGCTACTGCAGAAGGTGTAACACCTCCCATTTACCTCCTCCCTCCTCAGTATCCAAGGGCCCAAACATAACTTCCAAGTGAAGCAGCTCTTTACCTGTGCCTTACTCACTCTATTCTACTGCATTCGCTGCTCACAATGTGGTCTCCTCTACATTAGGGAAACGAAGCGTAGACTGGGTGACCACTTCGCAGAACACTTGCGGCCTATCTGCAAAAAAGACCCTGAACTACCTGTTGCCTGCCACTTTAACACACCACCCTGTTCCCTGGCCAACATCTCTGTCTCTGGCTTGCTGCAGTGCTCCAGCAAAGCTCAGCGCAAACTGGAAGAACAACACCTCATTTTCCGCTTGGGGACCCTGCAGCCTTCTGAACTCAATATCGAGTTCAACAATTTTAGGGCTTGAGCAATGTTCCCCATGCTTTCTCCTACACCTACGCACCAATCCCAGTCTTTGCTGAGTTAAAGTCAGAAGTCACACATCACCAGGTAATAGTCCAACCGGCTTGTTTGGAGGTTATGTTAGAGCTGTACAAAACCTTGGTTTAGCCACAGTTGGAGTACTCAGTACAGTCACCACACTATAGGAAGGATGTGATAACAAGGTGTAGAGCTGGATGAACACAGCAGGCCAGGCAGCATCAGAGGAGCAGGAAGGCTGACGTTTCGGGCCTAGACCCTTCTTCAGAACTGGGGGAGGGGAAGGGGGTTCTGAATTAAATAGAGAGAGGGGGAGACGATGATAGAAGGTGGATAAAGGAGCAGACAGGTGGAGAGAAGACGGACAAGTCAAGGAGGCGGGGATGAAGCTAGTAGACGTGAGTGTAGGTAGGGAGTTGGGATGAGGGTTGGTCAGTTGGGAGGTACGGGCGGGTAGGTGGCAGGGAAGACGGACAGGTCAAGGAAGCAGGGACGAGAGGGGTTGGTCTTGGATAGGACTTTACAAGCTTCAAAATCTCCCCACCCCCGGCCTCATCCCATGACTCACCTTCCCTCTCATCCCCACCTCCTGACCTGTCCGTCTTCTCTCCCATCTATCCGGTCCTCCCACCTCACTGACCAATCCCCACCACTGCCTACCTGCACTAAGCTATCACCATCCCATCTACCTTTCCCAGCCCCACACCTCCTCTCTCTATTTATTTCAGAGCCCCGTTCCCCCTCCCCCATTTCTGAAGAAGGGTCCTGATCCGAAACGTCAGCTTTCCTGCTCCTCTGATGCTGCTTGGCCTGCTGCGTTCATCCAGCTCTACACCTGTTATCTCAGATTCTACAGCATCAACAGTTCCTGCTATCTCATAGGAAGGATGTGAATGTTCTGGTGAGGGTACAAAGGAAATTCATGAGGATATTGCCTGGGATGGAGTACTTTAGCTGTAAAGAGAGGCTGAATAAGCTTGTTTCTTTGGAGCACAGAAGGTTGAGGGGTATACCTGGTAGCAGCTCAGTAAAGATCTGAGCTAGAGGTGTATAAAATTATGAGGGGCATGGACAAGGAGAATAGAAAGCAACTGTTCCCCTTAATGACAGTGTCATAGAATCATACAGCACAGAAACAGACCCCCTTTGGTCCAACCAGACCACGCTGAACATAATTCCAAACTAAATTAACCGAGCTGCTTCTGACTCATATCCCTCCAAACCTTTCCTATTCAAGGGGGCATAATTTTAAGGTGAAAGGCAGGAGGTTTAGAGGGGATTTGAGGGAAATGTTTTTCACCCAGAGGGTTTTAGGAGTCTGGAATGCACTGCCCGGGAGGCTAGTTGAGGCAAGAAGCTTCACGACTTTTAAAAAGTGTTTGGGTGAGCACTTGAGGTTTCATAACATTCAAGGCTACGGGCCTAGTGTAGGAACATGGGACTAGTGTAGGGAATAGCATATTTTTTGTGTGTACAATGTGATGGGCTGAAGGCGCTATTCTGTACTGTATGATTCTATGATTTGAGCTGACTTGTCCAGTACTAACAACTTTTTTTATTGCTATCCTTGCAGCCTTCAGAATGAAAAGCAACTGAGAGTGAGATATGAGATAACAAGGTGTAGAGCTGGATGAACACAACAGACCAAGCAGTATTTCAGGAGCAGGAAGGCTGACGTTTCAGCCCTAGACCCTCTAGGCCCGAAACGTCAGCTTTCCTGCTCCTCTGATGCTGCTTGGCCTGCTGTGTTCATCCAGCTCTACACCTTGTTATCTCAGATTCTCCAGCATCTGCAGTTCCTACTATCTCTGAGAGTGAGATATGATTTCCTATGTTATGGTACCAGAAAAATGTGATATAATCTTCAGACCAGAGTGAAATCAAGAAACATTTTTTCACGCAAGCAACAATTAAAACCTGGAACTGTCTCCCCCAAATGACTGGAACAATTTGTGCTTTCTGGATCAATACATTCAATAAATTTTCTAAGAATTTAGATCAATGTAAGGATGTGGACCTAAGGTGGGAAGATGAAGCTGAGATACAGATCTAATTGAATATCAGATCATGCTCGCAGGGTTAAATTTCCACCTCCTGTTCCTATTACCCAATAAACAAAAATGAATAAATCTTTTCTGCTATTGCTTCCCACACCACAACAAAATGTCAAACTGCTTTTATGTTGTTCTTTGGCTGCTGACTCACACAATACTCAGCTGAAAACCAGCCTGCTTTTCACTTTCCATCAGAGGCTAAAAGACCGATATTTATTTGGTTTTTTTTTTGATGGAATGTCAGCATCCTTGGCGAGGTCAGAATTTGATGCAAATTGCCCTGAAACTGAATGGTTTGCTGAATCACCTCAGGGGCAGTTAAGAGTCAAACAGAGCAGTATAGGCCAGACTAGATAAGGAAGGCAGGTTTTCTTCCCTACAGGACCAATCAATAATAGTTTTGTGCTGCGGTAGGATTTGAACTCATGCCCCCAGCGGGCATTAACCTGTGCCTCCGAATTACTCATCCAAAGACTTTGCCACTATGCCATTCACTTCCTCTTGGCAGCAATCTGTATTCTGGGATGGTAAACTCTTTGCTGCAATGATGATGCCTCAACTCCCCCATGCTCAGAATGACTCTACATTGTTAGCAGCGCTCACTAAAATGCTGCCATCAGTTGGCACAGCCACAGAAAGTAAATGACACAGAGTTTGCAAGAAAGCTGGCAGCCAGTAGAAAGATAAATATTGGAGAGTGGCACATGCAGCTCAATCTCCCAAAATCTGGTTATAATTGCAATTTAAAAGCATTTCTGTTGTGTGTGTCTCACAGCAAATGTGCGATATAGCTTTAAGGGACATGTTTATAATGGCATGTAACCTAATGGCATAAAGGTCTCAGTCTCCATCTTACTGAGCCCTGTTCTCTTGAAGCATGACATTCTGAGGGAAGCATCTGACAGTACATATGTATTGCTTAGATTGACCACAGACATTCAAGTGCCTTGCTTGTAGGGTACATGTGTTAATATGAGGTGCTATAATAAAAGTTAATAGAATTCTTCAGAACTGCATACACCATATTTCATATTTATGTTATGGGAACTAATATAAGTATCACAGCATGATAGCTCCAGATCATCAACCATTACACCGTTCCATCATTGCTGGTGGCAGCACAGTAGTAAGCATCAATAACAGCTTCTAAAAGAATCCTCACTAAAGTTAGACAGCACTGGATTGTAAAGCATTCAAACGAACAATTACAATAAGTTTATGTGAGTACAGATCTCCAACACAAAAAAAGAGACAGATTTACCTTTCCACTTAAAGGTCAAGACCTAGACGCCTTCTATCTCTTTTACAAAAATAGAAGTGAAATTTCAGCCCTCTTCCTGACATAAAGTTAAGGTACAGCAATTAAAAGGCTTCTTATAGATTAAGCAACAAAGTCCACAGCCAAAAGGCTTCTTAAAGCTTGAAAACCATGTCATGGCTCATGACTTAAAGGTATAAAGCTCTCAGTCTCAATCTTACTGAGCTCAGTCCTCTTGTATCATGACATGATGAGGGAGGTGCTCAACAGTACTTCAAGATGGCTTAGCTTGAGCCCAGACATGCAAATACATGTAGTGTAGAAATGGAAATACAAGGAGCCATAATAAAAATTAATTTAATTCTTCATGGATACATAGCCCACATCTCATATTTATGTTATGGGAGCTAACATATTTACTGCTTGATTTGAAATCTTCCAAATTATGTTTTATATATAAATAACTTAATTTATTCTGTTTCATTTTAGTTAATTTTGCATAATAGGCTTCTGTTGTTATTGTTAAAACCAGAACTGTAGCATTGCATGCTTGTAGATCAATGAAAGACCCACCTCATTAAATAAACACAAAACAAAATATGATGTTTTCAAGCTAGATTTCAGTGTGGAATCTGACTTGCCAAGTAATAACATCAGTTGTGTGATAATAAAGCTAATTCAATTTGTTCAATCATAACACTCAACATCCACATAAATTGCCGCTTAAGTGTGGTACCGTATTGTTGGAAATGAAGTCGTTTGGATCAGGTGCTAATCTGAGGGTTGTCTGACTGTTCATATGAATGTAAGCATTTGAAACACTATTTAAAGAGTAACTTTGTTTTTCAATAGCCTGACCAACATTCCTCCCTTAATCAACACCAACAAAACTGATTATCTGTCATTTGTGGGAGCTTGCTGTGCACTACAGCCCTGCAGCATTTTACTAACAAAGAGACAATTGATCAAAAGTAATCCATGGGCTTTAAAGTCATTTGGAATGATGCAAGGATCTAAAAGATGTTATCTAAATACAAATTTGTCCTTGCTTTCTTAATTCAAGAAATGTATCAAGGCTTCTTACTCAGATATTGAAACTTTCTCACTTCTATTGTCTGCCCTGTCCTGTATCACTTTTATGGCTCTCTCTATTTAGTTGATACTGTTACATCCTGTGTCTTTGAGGGCTCATCTTTCATTTATCCTAAGATATTCCATCCTGCAGAAGATGTTTCCTCTCTGCATCTTTACTGTGTTGGAATTCAGACAGACCAATACTTTCACTTATTCTTTCCTGGAACTATGAACTTGTGGAGACTCCTTCACTTTTGCCTTCCTCTAACAGCCAAACATTCAAATCTCCACTTTAGTATTATGTGCCAACACATAATGATGTACCTCATCTTCTTGCCAACTCAAGCCTAGATGGAAGCTCCACTGTGGAAGTTGCTGTCGTCTGATATCTTGTCAAAAAAAACCTCAACTGTTGTTTACGAATTTACCTTTCTCAAACTCACTCCAGTAACCAGGTTCCCTCATTCACCATCGTCGGCCGTTCCTTAACTCAACAATGATGTCAGGTTTAGGGTCTTCATGTGACTGAACAGGCCAATTCTTGCCTTGCAGAACTTCAGGCCCAAAGGTCAGAATGGCCCACGAGGTACTGAGACCTGGAGTGTAGCATTTGCTTCCTTTCCTTTCTTTTCCTCCTTTGATGCTATTCTGCCTCACTATTAAGATGTGTGACTCAAAGTGTGATGCATCTGGGTGGACAATTCCCTGCCATTTTGAATGATTAGCAGTAATTTCCTTCCAGTTATTAATGTCAATGCTGCTGTGCTTCAAAGGGAGCTCATGTGTTTTTGACACGATTTCTTTGTCTTTCCTTGGAATATTGACCATCCAAGAGTTGAGAAACAGTTTGTGGCGGGAGAGACACCAATCAGTCATTGGATACCGTGTCCAGCTCATTCCAGCTTTGCTGGACTTTTGCCTTAACGCTCATGGAACTGACTTCCAGGAGGACACAGCAATTTGTTCAATGATCCTCCCATTTTCTCCAGAGGATATGGTGGAAACATTGCTCATGGAATTTCTTGAGCTCTTTACTTGTTGCTGTCACATGTACCTAAGTGAAAAGTTTTGTGAGCAGTACAGGCAGATCACAACATACAAATACTGTAGGGTGATTGCACAGAGCCAAGAATACAGTATTAGAGAGTATCACTGATAAATAGTCCAGGTGTCAACACAGGACAGGATTGGTTGCTGACAGTTTGTTCAGTACACTGGGACATTTATTGACTTGTCCTTGTTGTCAAATAATTAATGCAGTAGTGCGTAAAAATCTGAGCTGGCCCAGCTCATTGCATGTTAGATTTTCTTGTCAGCAGTGACCTTTTGAGAGAGATGTCTAAGAAGGGACAGAAATTGCAATATTCCAGAATGTCTTCTTGAAGTGATATAGGTCAGAAGTCACATGACACCAGGTTATAGTGCAACAGGTTTATTTGAAAACACAAGCTTTTGGAGCAGAAGCTGTGTGATTTCTAACCTTGTCCACCCAAGTCCAACACTGGCACCTCCACATCATGAAGAGATATAGGCAATGGAATATTTAGCTGATTGCTTTTTGTATCAGTGAGGATCAGCAAGTGACCATCAATTTACAGATGATGCTTAAAGGCATTAGATTTAAGATAAAGTTGAACAAAAAAATTGGCACCTGTAACTTGAGGGTGGATTGTTGCAACTTGAAATAGACTCTTTCAGACCCAATGCTTTCGGCTTCTATTAACTTTGTAGTTTGATATATGAAATTACTTTTGGCAACATTCAAGGACCGGATGAGGTTCTCCTTTGTAGACATGAAGAGCTTGTGAGCAGTTTACTAATTCATTCTGAAACTCACTGATAACTCCATCAACCCAACTCCCATAATTACATCGTTAGCACTAAGTGTCTCCACCAAAATATGGAATAGGACGACACAAAAAAAAAGAAATAGGATTTAAAAATAATCACGATTCTTTAGAGATTTTCTTTTCAAATGAGCCTACTGTTCTAGGCTTTCCTGCTGAAGATGCCCAGGGTTATGGTAATACAAGTGTTAATTACCCTCTGGTATCTCATCAAGTGACCACCCTTGAGCTTCAAGTTTAGACAGTGAAAATTGTTGCTTAATTAGCTTGAGGAGACAGTTTCCTCTGAGCTTGCTGGTACTTGAAAGGTCAAGTGGGAACTAGTGAATAATGAAATATTTTAAAACTGACCTGTTTAGGTAAACTGTTGATTGATTCACATTTGCAGAGGTCAGAAAGGAAGAAATTAATCTGATGCTTAAGCATCCATGGAAGAGCAATTGCTACATGTTAATGAAAGAAACTGTAAATGTTAAACACTTAGGATAAAAAAAATGTATTGGATGGAGGATTTTCAGACACTGTTTGAATAGAGGTGTAACGTTAAGTATAACGATTGTGTGTCTATGTATGTACTATCGCGATGGGGAGCTATTGGGATATGGGGCTATGGGGAGCATTGGGAATATGTGAGGCGTATTAGATCAAAAAGCAGAATAAAATGTCCGTCATGGAGCTTAGCGGCTTTCAAACGTGGGTGGCACGGTGGCTCAGTGGTTAACACTGCTGTTTCACAGCGCCAGGGATCTGGGTTTGATTCCAGCATCGGGCAACTGTGTGGATTTTGCATGTTCTCCTCATTCTGTGTGGGTTTCGGCCAGCTGCTCTAGTTTCCTCCCACAAAGATGTGCAGGTTAGGTGGATTAACCATCACAAATGTAGAGTTATAGGGATAGGATGGGCGGGTGTGCTCCTGGGATGGTCGGTGTGGACTCAGTGGGCTGAATGGCCTGCTTCTACACTGTAGGGATTCTATCAATATCTTCTATGTTAGCATGCAGCTCTGCACCAATACAAGCTGACTGAATAATCTGTTTTGGAGGGCTTTGGGTGAATAGCTTAGGCTTGTACCTGCTGGAGTTCGGAAGAATGAGGGGGTATCAGATTGAGGTATATAAAATGCTAAAGGAGATTGATAAGGTGGACAGCCCCTTGTGGGACAGTCTCAAACAAGACGTTATAGATACAGAGCGAGAGGAGGTAGGTTCAAAACTGAAATGTGGAGAAACTGCACTCAGAGGGTTGTTAATCTGTGGAACCTTCACTGCCCCAGAGTGCAGTGGAGGTAGAATCAATCAACAGATTCAAGAAACAAATAGATATGTTTCTGATGAAAAGCTAGATAAAGGGCTATGGGGAGCAGGCAGGAGTTGAGACCAGGATAAGATCAGCCATGACCATGTTAAATGGTGGAGCGGCCTCAGAGGGCTGAATTACCTATTCTTGCTCCTAATTCCAACGTTCCTATGAGTTGAGTGTGGTACAAGTGTGGCAACAGGAGGCTTCCCATGCCCTTCTTCAAATAATGCTCGAGGTGACAGATGGGGCTGCGGTTTAACATCTCAAATAAAAGGGTTTGAACCTGAAGAGAGGCAAGAGTTTAGTGTGGAGTCCATCATCTTGTCCTCCGTGGTCCGATAATCACTGCCTTTTGTCAGACATGGAGGGTGGTCTCTTGAAAGAGAGACTGACACCTGTGGAACCACAAGAGAGGTTTTGATAGAGATAGTAGGAACTGCAGATGCTGGAGAATCTGAGATAACAAGGTGTAGAGCTGGATGAACA
>NC_063364.1:27903500-27906345 GCF_021869965.1 Rhincodon typus | reverse complement strand
TTACTGGCTCCATCCCCGCCTCTTTGACCTGTCTGTCTCCTCTCCACCTATCTTCTCCTCTATCCATCTTCTATCCACCTACCCCTCTCTCCCTATTTATTTCAGAACCCCCTTCCCCTCCCCCATTTCTGAAGAAGGGTCCTGACCCGAAACGTTAGCTTTCCTGCTCCTCTGATGCTGCTTGGCCTACTGTGTTCATCCAGCTCTACACCTTGTTATATCAGAGGTTTTGATAGCATAGCTGAAGAAAAGCGGAGCCAATAATCTGAGGGCACAGGTTTAAAATCAATAAAGAAAAATATTATATGGCACCTTTCACCAGCCTTGGACATAGCAAAATGTTTTCCAGCCAATTAGACACATTTGGGGTGTAATCGCTGCTGTAAAGTAGCCCCTAATTTGTGTGCAACAAGCTTCCATATACAGCACTGTCAGAATGACCAAATCATCAGGTTTTTGTGATGTTAATTAATGGATGATTATTGGCATGGACATCAGACAGAAGTCTTTTTTGAAATTGTTTCATGGGATCTTTAGCATCTATTGGAGCAGGCAGAAGAGGTCATGGTTGAATGAACAAACAAACATGAATTAGGTGACTTCTGAAGATGAGTCATACTGGACTCAAAACATGAACTGTTTCTCTTTGCACAAGACACTGCAAAAAACCTGAATTTCTCCAGCATTTTATGTGTTTGATATGAACTAGGTGCAGGAGTGGGCCATTCAGCCACTTGAGCCTGTTTCGCCATTAAGTACATGGTTGATCTGATTGTAACTTCAAATTTGCATTCCTGCCTGCCCCGATAACCTTCTTCCCTCTTGATAAACAAGAATCTCATTACCATTGCCATAAAAATATTCAAGGACTCTGTTTCCACCAGCTTCGCAGGAAGAGAATCCCAAAGACTCACAACCCTCTGAGAGAAAAATTTTGCCACAACTCTGTTTTAAATGGTTGATCCCTGATGCTTAAACAGTGAGCCCTGGTCCTAGATTGTCCCAAAAGCTGAGACATTCTCTCCACATTTACCCTGTTGGGACCTTCAGGCTTTTACAAGTCATCCTCAAGGACAACACCTTTTATAGTGCAGCAGACTCTCAGTACTGCACTGGAGTATCAGCTTTGAATTTTGTGTTCAGTCCTAGATTGAGACTTTCATAGATTCCCTACAGCATGAAAGAAGGCCATTTAGCTCATCAAGTCCACACTGACCATTTGAAATGCATCCCAGCCAGACCCACCCCATCCCTGTAACCTTGCATTTCCCATGGGCTAATCCACCCAGCCTG
Organism: Rhincodon typus; assembly: GCF_021869965.1. NCBI lineage: Eukaryota > Metazoa > Chordata > Chondrichthyes > Orectolobiformes > Rhincodontidae > Rhincodon > Rhincodon typus. The sequence continues at coordinate 27,905,052 of NC_063364.1, read as the reverse complement.
CACATCCCTGGAAACTTTAGCATGGCCAACCCATCTAACCTGCACACCTTTGGAGCACTTGGAGGAAACCCCCACACAGACATGGGGAGAATATGCAACACAGACAACTGCCCAAGGGTGGAATTGAACCCAAGTCCCTGATACTGTGAGGTAGCTGTGCTAACCATTGAGCCACCGTACCACCCCTACTTGAACATAGAATATTGGGACCCAGAAGAGAGTGTTACCAATTGAGCCACATTTGAAGATCAGCATTAAACAAAAAGATTGGAAGAGGTGAGGTGAAAATTTTGCAATGTCATAATCTGTAATCCACTGGCTGAATTAAATTCAGTAGTAATTTACAAAGATGTGTTTGAAGAATACTTGAAAAAGAAAACAATACCAAGCAATGAGAAAAAAAGCAAAGGAGTTTTCTTGGTGGGCTGACAGAGATGCAATGGGCTGAATGTCTTTCTTGAGCTATTCAATGAAACTTCAAAGGAGCAAAGGTGAAAATTAGTGGAAAATAAGCATGGAATATGTTGCTTTGTGAGACACTGGTTGATAGAAACAATGCATTAGACATTAATGAGTTTTTTCTTTGAAAATAAAACATGCTACAATGTCAGGATATCCTACAGAGCTCAAACCGTGCTGTAGAACAAGGTATAAATCTGCATACTGTCCAGAAAGCTGTTGCTTCCAGCTGAATGTTTTAGTCGCAAAACACTCTGCTAAAATGATTCCATCAAATTCTTTGTTTTTTTTTCATTCCAGTGGCTTCAAGCTTGACAGAGAGGTTAATAACAGATACAGGACCTAATAAGTTAAAGCCTGGCACTGCAACACATCACAATGTGACAATTAGAAGCACGTCCTGAATATAAATCACAAACAACCTGATAGACTTCAAACCAATCCACTAGATTTTGCTTTCTCTCTCTCTCTGACTCATTTATCATTTTCCTGACAGCTTACAAAGCTCACACTGAACATTAGGATCACTTCCTAATTCCACTGTGAATGATCTATGCAATAAGAAAATGGGATAAAATCAGTTCTCCAGGCCATTGAATATTTATTACATGCTTCCTCCCCCCCACCTTGCAGCCTAAGGGCCTTTAAAAGGAGAAGGTTATGAGGGCTGTGTTGCGGCTATCTGTCTTGCAGCAATGTCTACTGATTACGTTATTAAGAACATCCATTTACTGTGAGTCATTTTGCAAATGCAGATAAAAGAACAGTCTGCCATATACAGGCGACTGCAATAAATTCTCTTGGATATCAACAAAATAAAACCACACAAAAGTCATGGATGTGATCGTGGGAATGGAGGAACCAATTATGGATTTTTTAAAAAAAATTGATCTGAGTTTTGATGTAGGTTTCTTACATAGCTCTCTAAGATGACATTTTTCACTCTGCAGCGTTGACTTTGCTGTCACTTCTGACATTTGAGCTGCTCACCTAGCAAATGATTAAAGGGTTGGCCCAGACAGGGCAACCACGGGGACACTTTAATTGGCCTCAGAACCCAAGTTAGCAACGGGTGGGTGGACGAGGCAAGTAG
>NC_063364.1:27888073-27903400 GCF_021869965.1 Rhincodon typus | reverse complement strand
TAACTGTGGGATGATCATTAGACTTAGCCTCATTTATCGTGTACTTTTTGTGAATAGTTTGGTTTATATTATTTATCTATGTGAATGTGAACTGTGGTTGTTGAGTCAAAGTCTGCGGACTCAGTGCGAAGGGGACCTTCTGAACCAATGACAGCAGGGATCTGAATTATAGACTCATAGAGATGTACAGCATGAAAACAAACCAACTGGTCCATGCTGACCAGATATCCTAAATTAATCTAGTCCCATTTGCCAGCATTTGGCCCATATTCCTTTAAACCTTTCCTATTCATATACCCATCCAGATACCTTTTAAATATTGTAACTATACCAGCCTCCACCACTTCCACTGGCAGCTCGTTCCATACACGCACCACCCTCTATGTGAAAAAGTTACCCCTTAGGTCGCTTTTAAATCTTTCCCATTTCACCTTAAACCTATGCCCTCTAGTTTTGGACTCCCCTACCCTGGGGAAAAGATCTTGGCTGTTCACCCTATCCATGCCTCTCATGATTTTATAAACTTCCATCAGGTCACCCCTCAGCCTCTGATTATATCTATTTGACGTAGTCAATATGTGTTGGAACTTCAACAGTCCTGTCACTTCAGCTGTGCGCCTGTTAACCCAGCTCCATCAAGCTGTCCAGCTTTGGGATATTACTGTGCACCAAATTCCATGATGTTATCAATGGTGCATCACATACGTTTTTATATATTTTTAATGCAATTCAAAAATAAACTTTTTTTAAAAAGAAGGGCATGAAACGTTGTGGGATAGGAGCGAACAATTAGTTTTAGATCTGACCATTGGAGTGAATTTCCTGCCACTCTGCTCCTAAACGTGCTTCAGTCCAAACTTCCGAACATGGCCTTCCTTTGCTTTTCTACCATTTCTCAGAGTAAGGAAAGCAAAGAGGTATCCAGTTATTCAATTTATCAAGCTGCGCTTACTAAGAGCTGGAATGGTCCTCCCTTTACTTCAACGACCATTTCATTTTGCATACGTGCACTTAGATCTGATTCGTCAAGTCGTGAGACGCAATAATACATTCCTGGGGTTTTCTCTTGCTGTCTCCAACTAAATGTACCACCATCTCAATTTTTATTTGAGAAATCAGGATATCTTTAGCATTGGTGGCCTGGATTTTGCTTCAATCTACACGAGTCACGGCTATTTTGTGGGAGGGATCAGTGTGGATTTTTGTGAGAATTCCTGTCATAGTAAAACAGATTGATAGAACAAAGAAACTCATCAGCCCGTGTGCCAGTACTGGCTCTGAAAGAGTTACCTCATTAGTTTCACTCACTGGTCTTTTCTCCTTTAAGTTTTCATTCAATTCTCTGTTGAAATTACCATTGAATCTGCTTCCAGCACCATTTCAAACAGTGTGCTTTGTTTTAACATGACGTGATACCTAGGTACCAACCAACCACTGGTGACTTCTAGCTGGGTTCCTGGGATTCTGCGATTCGGAAAGTGTTGGGAATAAGGGTCCTACAGTCACTGTAATTGGGTGGTTAACACCCAAAAACAGCCAACAAAATCAGAAAATATGCAACCTATCATCTGACTGCATTGAGGGGAGGTGATGGCCTGGGCTGTTAATCCAGAGACCCAGATATCATTCTGGGGACCTGGGTTCGAATCCTGCCACAGTAGATGGTGGAATTTGAATTCAATAAAATATCTGGAATTGAGAATCTAATGATGACCATGAATCCATTGTCGGGAGTCGGGGGGGAACCAATCTGATTCACTAATGCCCTTTAGGGAAAGAAACTGCCATCCTTACCTGGTCTGACTCCAGACCCACAGCAATGCGGTTGACTCTGAACTGCCCTCTGCGAAATTAGGGATGGACAATAAATGCTGCCCAGCCAGCAATGCCCTCATCCCGTTAATGAATAAAGGAAAACAAAATTGAAACCCAATTTCGTCTCTGTACTGTGCATCATCTGGCTTGGAACTATATATCCTTCACTGTCGCTGGGTCAAAATCCTGGATCTCCCTCCCTACAGCATGGTGGGGGTGTCTACTCCACATGGACTCCAGTGGTCTCAGATGGCAGCTCACCATCACCTTCTGATTCATAATTAAAGACAGGCAGAAGCTTAAACCCCATGAATGAATAAAAAATAATGCCACTTTTGAATTTGCAAGGTGCCTTGAGATGGTATGAAGTACATTGCCATTGTCTTACTGGACCATAGTTCTGCACTTCCATTAGAGAGAGACGCATAACTAGTGGTGGTTTAACCTGACAGTCATCACGTTTCAGGTGAGGGGAGAAGTTGAAAAGGAGGGTCCTTCATGTGTTGTGGCCATTACGGAAACTTGGATATCACAGGGGCAGGAATGGTTATTGGATGTTCCAGGGTTGAGATGTTTCAAAAGAAACAGGGAGGGAGGTAAAAGAGGTGGTGGAGTGACATTGTTAATCAGGGATGGTATCACAGCTGCAGAAAGGCAGGTCGTTGAAGGGGGTTTGTCTACTGAGTCAGTATGGGTGGAAGTCAGAAACAGGAAAGGAGCAGTCACTTTATTGGAAGTTTTCTATAGACCCCCCAGTAGCAACAGGGACACTGAGGAACAGATTGGGAGACAGATTTTGGAAAGGTGCAGAAGTAATAGGGTTGTTGTCATGGGTGACTTCAACTTCCCTAATATCGACTGGAACCTCCTAAGTGCAAATAGTTTGGATGGAGCAGATTTTGTCAGGTGTGTCCAGGAAGGATTTCCAACTCAATATGTAGATAGGCCAACTAGAGGGGAGGCCATATTGGATTTGGTGCTTGGCAGGTGGGCATCAGTGTCTAGGCCAGCTTTTATCACTCATCATTATTTGCCAGACCAGGTAAGGACGGCAGACTGCCTTTCCTAAAGGATATTAGTGGCAACAATCAGTTGCCATTAGGCCTGTATTTTGTTTTCAGGTCAGGTCGGGGAAATAATTGGGGAAAAATTACATTAACTTAGTTCTTGGAAAAATATACACAGTGTGCTTAAAGTTCTGGTGAGTGATGGGGGAGTCAAAACCAATGTTAAAATTCACTTGTTTCATGTAATTTACTGCTTATATATTATTAAAAAGAGCTTTCATTGCGGCCGTATCAGTTTTATGAAAATTACATGAGAGGTTTTTAGACCACACCAAGTACTTTCTGCAGGCGCACAGAAAAGAGTCACATGGACCAAAGCTCATGACTCTTATAAAAGGCAGGATTTTGTGAAAACCTGTCAGTCCATAAATCTATCAATTTACCAGTTAAATTATTAAAAGCTGATTCAGAATGATTTAGAAACATTACAATTTATTAGTTGTAGGAGAAAAGAAAAACTGTAATCTTATTCTAATCTTCTTGTAATGTTTCTTCTCAGTCTTCCTTTTAATTTTGCTTCACGGTTTTATATGAAAACTGCAAACTCTTCCACTGATTCCCATACTAATCCTGCTTGGAGGCCTGGTTCAGGTTCAGGTGTGTTGACACAGAAAAAAGAAAATGATTGTTCTCTCTTCATCTTCCTTCAGTACATACAACAGCAAAGCTGCTTGAAGATATGTTGAGTCAGCCGTGATAATTGGATCAATGCTCTAAAAATGCATTAAATGGTGGAAATCTAAAACAAAATACAAAAACAGAAGAAATGGACAACAGGTCTGTCAGCACAAGATAAATCAAATGATGTAAGCAGTGTCAAATGATTAAGGATTCCATATGAACAATTTATCAGCCTGCTCCAATTTAGACATTTTTGGTTTGTTTCCATTTGTAGTATGTTCCATCATTGCTGGCTTGGACCTGTAATTTGAGGAGTTATGAACCAAACAGATGTAATTCCACAGGACCAAACTGGTTCTGTATGTTTATCGTATGAAATTTCTTGCTTATTTTCACAGCTTTGGCACTGGAGGCTTTAATACTTTTATGTCTGATGCAGCATGAGAAATCTTCAAAGAAATAATTGAATGGAGGGGAGTTATTAGTCTTGTACCTGAGCCCATTAATGTAAACATTTACATTCCTTTCTGGGCAATGTCAGACAGAAAAGAGAAAAATATTGAAGGCAGCTAAGTTGGGTTTCATGGAGAACCAGTGCCTCAGTGTGAATCTAAATGCAATTGTCCCATAGTGCTTTAGCAAATATGTAAGTTTAATTTTAACCAGTACTAATTTTGTTACCGAGCTACATACCACTATCTGACAACTGAGGATGAACCAGACCGATTGGAGCCTGAGTGTCATGTTTCTCATCAAGATTAATTTATGAGTACCTATCAGTACCATCACTAGGACCACTTAGTTATACATAACATTGCCCAGCTCATGCCTACCCTAGTTTGCCTGAGACTGAAACTCTCATCCATGCTTTTGTTACCTCAATACATTGCACTCCCAGCTGGCCTCTTATATTGTACTCTGCATAAATTTGAGGTCATCCAAAATTTGAGATTTGCTACCCACAACGTAATTCACATCAAGTTCCACTTATCCACTGCCCCTGTGCTCGCTGACATACACTGGTTCCACACTAAGCAATGCCTTGATTATAAAATTTTCATTCTTACTTTCAAATATGTCTATGCTGTCACCATCCCTACCTCTAAAACTTCTTCCAGCCCTACGACCCTCTGAAGCCTTTGTGCTCCTCCAGTCTACTGGGCATCCCTGATTTTAATTCTTCAGAAAGACCCATGCCTACAATTGACAATTATAAAGTCAGAATCTCATCCCTAAATTCTTACCCCTCATTCCTCCTTTAAGATGCAACTTGCTTCTTTGGTCAAGCTTTTGTATCTGCAATAGCATTTCTTTTAGTGGCTTGGTGTCAAATTTTGCTTGATAACGTATTTTTGAAACACCTTTGGGATGTTTTACTATTTTAAAGACATTATATGAATGTGAGTTATTGTTGTTAGCTTGCTGTGACTATATAAATCTTACACGTTGAACTCCAGTGACATCAATATCCACTGAAATGAACATAAACCCATCTGAAGAGATGCTTTCATTAGGCTACAGCCAGCTACTGGGAAAATCCATTTTCTCTTCACTTATTTCTGCTTGACCATATCAAGCAAGTTTACTCTGCATTTGCTCCCAGTTGATGGTGTTTAACAAATTGATATTCATATGTTGGATTATCCAGCAAAAGACTTTCAGAGATTTACAAGGGTTTTATTTTAAATACATAGTTTAGCACAAACACCAGTTTTCATCCTTCCCCTCTGAGCCCTTTCCCTGTCCAGAAACCAAGCCCTGACTGCAAAAGAAGCTGGCTTTCTTTTAGATTTAAAAGAAACACCATAGAACATAGAACATAGAACAGTACAGCACAGTACAGGCCCTTCGGCCCACGATGTTGTGCCGAACTTTTACCCGAAATCTAAGGTCTATCTAACCTCCACTGCTACCTTATACTATCATCCATATGCCTATCTAATAGCCGCTTAAATGCCCCTAATGAGGCCGACTCCACTACCCTCTCCGGCAATGCATTCCATGCCTCTACCACTCTCTGAGTAAAGAACCTACCTCTGACGTCTCCCCGATATCTACCTCCTTTCACTTTAAAACTATGGCCCCTCATAAAAGCTACCTCCACTCTAGGAAAAAGTCTCTGGCTGTCTACTCTATCTATACCTTTGATCATTTTGTACACCTCTATCAAGTCACTTCTCATCCTTTGTCGTTCTAAAGAGAAAAGCCCTAGCTCTCTCAATCTTTCCTCGTAAGACCTTCCCTCCATTTCAGGCAACATCGTGGTAAATCTCCTTTGCACCTTTTCCAATGCTTCCACATCTTTCCTGTAATGAGGTGACCAGAACTGGACACAATACTCCAGATGTGGCCGAACCAGGCTTTTGTATAGCTGGAGCATAACTTCACGGCTTTTGAACTCAATCCCTCGATTAATGAGAGCTAACACACCATATGCCTTCTTAACAACTCTATCCACCTGGGTGGCAGCTTTCAGGGAACTGTGAACATGAACCCCAAGATCGCTCTGCTCCTCCACACTGCCAAGAATCTTTCCGTTAACCGAATCTTTACTTTTAAATTTAGCATGAAATCACCAAATTAACGAGTTAAGCAAATAACTAACACTGCTCACCAGGGACAATCTATTTTTTGCCATCCACAGATATTATTGCACCCATCTGAACATTTTTTTAACCACCACCAAATGACTCGTGTTTCTAATGAACAGAAGAATTATCAAGCACGATCCACTAGGAGCATTGCAATAATAACAAATAGTTGAGGAAGAGGGAGAGAACAAAATTAAAATGGAGTTGGAGGGGAAAATAAGCCATTCCATCCCCTGCAGTACCCATCTCTTTCTAAAGCCATCGAGAGTGGACACCACGTTCTCCTTCTCCAAGGACAAGACCCAGGGGCAGTCTTTTTGTCCCTTTCTCATTTCCAGAAGTGTTATTACACGCAACTAAATGGCCTTTCCTCACCAATAGTATTTTTTATTTATTATCCACCACCATCAAATTTCAGCAGCAGTTTTTAAAAATATTTTTCAATCAGCCTTTTATTACACAGCCCTGAAACAGGTGGGACCTGAATCCAGGCCTCCAGGTGGAGAGGTAGGGACACTTTTAGTTGGCTGGATGGTTGGTTTGCAAAGCTGTGTGATGCCAACGGAGTGGGTTCAATTTTCATCACTAACTGAGGTTGCCATGAAGGACTGTCCTTCTCAACCTCTCCCCTTGCCTGAAGTATGGTGACCCTCAAGCTAAATCACCACCAGTCATCTCTCTGCCTCTCTCTCTAATGAGAGAGCAGTCCTATAGTCTGGTAAGACTGTGGCAATACGCAACCACTGAACCACAAGAACCCCATCTGGGAGCTGTCTTATATAGAAAGTCCAAAGAGCATAACTGTGTCCTGGAGCTGTTCTGGTTGACTCTAACATCGACAAATAAGAACATGTACATTGGGATTAGAGGGCAGTACATTCTCAATTGTTAATATAAAAGAGGCTAGTTTTAATATTTTATCCTGTGTTTAGTTCCCTGATAGTATAAGTATAGAAACATAAATGCTTGCTTCGATGGGCTGCAATGTGAGACTGGTCTTCTCAACCTTTCCACTGAATATTGCCTCATTTTACAATTGTCTTAATTGTATTAAAGTCTCCAGTGCTGATGCTATGATATTAAGCAGGCATTGACAAGCAGTAAAAAGACAGAATCAATTTGGTGCTGTGGTAGCGGATTTAGTTGATTCACAACTCTTCAAATTAATCAATCAAATTTTCATTCTGCATTTTAGGTTTTGCATTTCACATATATCGGCACAGTCAGCTGTTTTAAATTTTATTGATCTGACAGATCAGGAGGGAAAGTCTACGATAAAACAAATAAAATGAAGATGCATCAATAGGTTATACTGCATGTTAGGTTAAACTAATGGAAATTGAAAAATCCAGAATGAAGGCTTGTGTGATTATCAGGCAGACCAACATTTTTTATTTATTTTTGTGATTCCTTTTCTCCTTTTATTTTAAAAGAGAGCTCTATAACTTTTCTCTAACAGTTTGGGAGGGTGGGAAGAGGCATAATTTATTCAGTAATGGCCTTTAAAATGATGGTTATACTTTCTCTGAGTGATGGCACATGTATTAAAGTGACTGACCACCATACAGTTTGGACTCACTCAAATCAGGTTATCATTCTTTGTGCCACAGTACTGACAAAAAAAATCTATCAAAAAACTGATGACTTTAAATAGAAAAGGAATTTTAATCAGTCTTGTGGCTCAGTGTAAAGATTTAGCCTGAATGTGACAGGATTCCACTTTTCACAGAATGCTTTTATTTGCCCGTTTGTACACACACTGCCCAGTGGGGTGTTCAACATCAGCATCAGATAGCCCTACAATTAGCCTCAGCACTGCTGGGTAACAGATGAGTACATGCAGGGCCATGGAGAGAAATCATGAGCTTAGGTGCTTCTCCTGCTTTCACGCCCCTTATTACACCCACTTTTCCACCAACAGACTCCTTCCCGCACCCCATCTTCACTTTCCTTCCTTTAACCCTCCCTTTCACATTCTTCAGAAAACAGGATCTGTTGAGGGACTGAGTTTTCAATCATCTGGACTCTGTGCCCATTCCGTTGCAGTTGGTTTTCCAGGAGTTTTGCCTGAATGCTTGCGGAGTTGGCTTGTCCTCTCTGATGTAGCTGACCTTATGAATGACAGATGGAGTTGCCCTTTTTCTCTCAAGACCAACTGGGATTTGTCATCTTAAATCAGGAACAGGTGCATCTGAATCCAGGTGGTTCCTATCTCGCTTTCTTTTCTTTCTCCATGGAGGTTAATAACTGGACATATTCACAATAATCTGCCAATGAACTGTAACATAAAGAAGAAATATTTATTAAACAAGATACATGAACTACATTACAATTGACAAAGAAGTTGAAAAAAATCATTACAGCTACTAGAAGAGGATTCAAATTCCCTACCTCTTTTATCCCAGCAATATCCTTATTAAAAAAAAATAAAACCCCGGTGGATTTACCACTATCTCCAAAACTAATGGTTTTGCTCAGCCTGGTACAGATGCAAGCAGTTTCCTTCTAGTGAATTTCTGAGTATTCATCTAATGACTTTTTCTTAAGCTTTTTGCCCCTGAAATGCCTAAAAATGTCCAATAAACTCACTTTTGACCTCAGAGCAAAGGCATGTTTCCCAGACTTAGTTTCCATCTGTATTGTGGGGAGGCAACAGCCAAGTAGTATTATCGCTAGACTTTTAATCCAAAGACCCATGTAATGTTCTGGGGACCCAGTTTGAAACCCACCATGCCAGACGATGGAATTTGAATTCAATAATAAGAAACAAATCTGGTATTAAGAGTCTAATGATGACCATGAATTCATTGTTGATTGTTAGAAAAACCCATCTGGTTCACTAATATCCTTTAGGGAAGGAAACTGCCATCCTTACCTGGTCTGGCCTGCATGTGACTCCAGACCCACGCTTGACTGCCCTCTGGGCAATTAGGGATGGGCAATAAATGCTGGTCTAGCAAGTGATGCCCACATCCAATGAATAAAAAAAGTATTGCCTCCACTGTCTGACGCGCTCACACATAGACTGACTGTTTTGGATTGTTCAATATCTCTATGCCCCTGGACCCATCACTGGGCAATGGCACAATTGTTTCCTGTACCTTTATTAATGCTCTAAGGTACTAAACTACTGCATGTAATCAAACAGACCTCCAGATGTTTTGGCACAAGTCCACCAGCACTCTCCCAAAACTAAATGTAAGCCATTTTTTAACATCCAAAATACAAAACATAAATTAAAAAGGTAACGTCAGAGGTTGTTTCTAATATTAATATCCAACACGTCAACCCAGCTCACCAACCCCCGCCATATAATAGCCTCTGAACATACGCAACGGTAAGCTAGAGATTCCATATTCTTTTTGCAGGAACTCATTATCTTGATGATTTCCATTTTCCTGGCTTTTAGTTAGCTGAGTGTGCATTTGTTGCCAGGTTTACTATTCATTCGTTTTGGTAGCCTCCCTCTCCTTGTACTCCCAGCCCTCCTCCCCTTGTAGCCTCCTTCCCCCACCTTGCAAATGCCATCTCTGCTCTCCTTCACAGGTGCTTTCACTTTCTCCACATCTTTCCTCACTTTACGCCACGCTTACAACTTCCCTTTCATTCTTGACCCAGCCTTGCAGGCTCCCCCTTCCCCCCAACAGTTTCGATCCTCTGTTCTGCCCTGCAATGTCTTTCATCCTTCCCCCATCCCCCACGCCCTATAATTTCTCTTTCTCACCTCCATACCCAGCTAGTGCCTGCCGTGCCCCATGACCAACTCAGTGCTGCCACTGCCAATTCAATTAAAGGCTACTTCTGTCCTGTGTTTGCTATTGATAGGTTCATTACTGAACCCATCAGCGGAAAGCAAGGGAGAGAATCAGCCTCTGATTGGAGGTACTGATAATCACACATTCTGTCTAATCAACTAATATTGCCCCAAGACTGAATTTTCCTTGGTGTTTCAGGAAGTGTTTCCCCCTTGCTTCTTTTGTTTTCAGTGCTGCTGTGTGGCCAATGAGCCCTGGTCAGCAACAATACAGTCCACCTACCTCTCCTGGGCCCAATGTAAATCAACCAGGATTCAGATTCTAACTGGCGATCCTACACAATGAACAGGTCTACTAAGGTCAGGTGAGCAAAGCATTGAGCAGAGGTATTATGCCCCACAGTCGAATAATCTACCAATAAAGTCTATTCCAAACCTGAAGAACACCCTCTTGGTTAAGATACTTCTCTGAGCTTATCTTGTATATGGGACTCACTTGGGCTCCCTCAATCTGCTTCACATTAAATTGCTGATCACCTTATTCAACTTCTTTATTGCCATTTTAGGGTTGTCCCTCTCTCCTTTAAATTTGCCATCACTGGTCTCCTCAATGATCTAATCCTTGACCCCCTCTTGTCGCAAACTACTACCTTATCTTCAACCTCTCTTTCACTTCTATTGTTTTTGATTGTGTTGTTGCGCTCAAAATCCATTTCTATCTTTCCCAGACTTTCATGTTTGAATCCTTCTAATTGGGTTTTCTGCCACACTAGCAAAATTACTCTTATCAAAGTCCCATGTGACTGCACCAATGGTAAGCTTTCCTTATTCTTCCTATTTAGCCTGACTTTGACACAGTTGACCATATGATTATCCTCCAACACTTCTCTAGCATTTTCCAGCTAGCTGGGACTGTTCTAACCTGGTTCTAATCTTCTTTATTTAACCACAGTCATTTTTTTTTCCTTTATTCATTAACAGTATGAGGGCATCACTGGCTAGGCAGCATTTATTGCCATTCCCTAATTGCCCAGAGGGCAGTTGAGAGTCAACCACATTGCTGTGGGTCTGGAGTCACTTGTAGGCCAGACCAGGTAAGGATGGCAGTTTCCTTCCCTAAAGGGCTTTAGTGAACCAGAAGGGTTTTTCTGACAATCGACAATGGATTCACGGTCACCATTAGACTCTTAATTCCAGATTGTTTTTTTCATTGAATTCAAATTCCACCATCTGCCGTGGTGGGATTAGAACCCGGGTCCCCAGAATGTTATCTGGGTCTCTGGATTAACAGTCCAGTGGGGAGACTGAATCCATTGTTTTTGGTCTTCATTCCAAAATTCTGTTCCCTCGCTATTTGCTCCATCTCACTCCCAGGCAATAGATTGACATTAAGACAGGCTGTTTGCAACCTTGGTGTCAGATTTCTTTCTGAGATGAGCTTCCCATCTCATATTTGATTCATCTCTAAATTGCCCATATACACTTTCATAACATTGTGTGACATCATGCCCTGTCTCAACTCATCAGCTGCTGAAGCCCTCATCCATCTCACCTCTAGACTTCACTATTCCGATGCAATCTGGCTAGTTGTTTTCATCCTAACCTCCAAACCCTAGCTCACATCATATCCCATGCCCCTATCACCATCCTAACCCTACCTAACCCATAACCATGCTCACTGATCTACATTAGCTACTGGTCAAGCAACATCTTGATTTTAAAATTCTCATCCTTGTTTTCAAATCTCTCCATGATCTTTGCCCTTCCCATTTATCCGGTTCCAATCCCATAACCCTCCGAGATATCTATGCTCTTCTTATTCTGGCCTCCTCTGCATCCCCATTCATACTTTCTGCACTGTTTGTGGCTGTATCTGCAGTTGCTGTGTCTGAAGTACTGGAAAACCCTGCCAGAACCCTTCCACCTAATTACACCCATTAAGTCTGCTCTGCCATTTAATGACAGCATAACTGGTATGATAATCTTCACCCTCACTTTTCTGGCTTTTGCCCATGACCTTTGGTTCTCTTTACTGATAAAACAAAAACTGTTTATATCAGCCTTCACATGCTTAACCTCCTTAAGGATTTTCCTTAAACTCTGCCTGCTAATCAATTTTCAATCTATGCCTGTGTGTTACCACCATCTCATGCGCTTTGATTTTGCACACTAACTTCTTATATGGGACTTTTGTTACAAAGTTGTGTAGAGCATTCATGAACTGTAAGGCAGGAAGTTAGAATTTGTTGGTAAAAATGATACTGGGGAAAAGCAGTATGTGGTCCCTTTAAGAGATTGTGTTTGTCTGTGCTTGGAAATTTACAGGTACTATACGGAGAGCCCCAAAATTGAAACAAATGTATCAAAAGGCCTTACAGTTGGCAGGCAGAACAGCATTTTTGTTTGGTATCAAGACAAGTTTGAATTTAGCCAATTAATTTAAACCAAGCACCTAAGTACAGAAAACCAATTGAATTTAAAACTGATGGTTTTGACAAACTGAAACCAATCATATTGTAAGAAACTGATGTGTCATTGGCGGGTATTTAAGATGAGGGTTTTTTGAAAATTGGGGTGAGAGCCAACTGTCATCTCAGGGGAAAACAAGCCCACCATCTGAGAAATAAGCCCTGAGCTCTCACAAGAAATCACTAAGCTCTCTAAGAAATCACTATCTATCCAAAAAAGGTACCATGGCATTTTAGCTCAAAGTCCTCACTGAAGAAATTACAGAGTAAAACATCCCTGACAGCAGTATCAGCAAAGAAAGGCATTTGTGGCATAATGGAGAAGGCAGAATGTTCCAAAAGACACAGTCTGTGCAAATTCAGAGAGATTAAGTTTTAATTTATTGTTATCTTTTAATTGGATTCATATAAATAGGACTTGTGTTTATTTGAACGGCATTCCAGTAGAATTTAGGCCAGTTAGGGAGTAGTTAGTAGTCTGGGGGGAATTGTTTGGTTTGTTAGTAAGTCTGTTAATTTGTTCACTGTTAGGATTAAATAAATAAATTGTTACTTATGAAGTGATAGCAGAGATTTTCTTCCATTTAACTGCTCTTTTAACAGATTATAAAAGCAAGGTGAGTTTCTCTGGGTGTTGCGGGTTTAATTACTAGAAAGGAACCTCTATTCCCCAACATAACAGACTGGGGCTTGTGTGCCAGTTTATTTATCAGAGATGTTCAACTTTCCCCTTCTCTATCAAAAGCTCTGAAAATCAAAATATACCACATCCACTGGTTTCCCCCCTTATCTATTCTACTAGGTACATCCTCAAAACTCTAGTTCATTAGTCAAACACAATTAGCTTTTCAAAAATCCATGTTGACTTAGTATAATCCTGGTAGTATTTCCTAAGTGCCTCATTATCACATCTTTTATAATAGACACCAGCATTTTCCCTACTACAGATGCTGGGTTAATCGGTATGTAATTCATAATTTTCTCCCTCCCTCCCTCCTTTTTAAACAGTCAGGTTACACTGGCCAACCTCAAAACTGCAATCACTGTCCCCAAATCTACAAACTTTTGAAAGATGCTAACCAATGCATTCATGATTTCCATGACACCTTTAGTACCCTGGGAAATAGACTAGCTGGCCCTGAGTATTTATCAGCTTTTAGTCCCATTAATTTCTCCAGCACTTTTGTAATTTAATACTAATTTCTTTTAATTTCTCCTTTCAAATACACTGTTGCTTCCTTAGCAATTCTAGGTAGTTATTTGGGTTTTCTTCAGAACGAAAAGTAGTTGTTTAATTGCTGTGCCATTTCCATATGCTCTATTAACAATTTATCCACTGCAGACTGTAAGAAACCTACATTTAGATTTATTTAATATTGTCACTTGTACCTCGGTATAGTGAAAAGTGTATAGTGTCACCACATTCTGGCCCCGTCTTTGATTACTGAATAAATTATTGAATAAATTGTATAAATGATAAAATATGAATAATATTAAGTTGATATCACTAAAACTGGAACAGCTTCAGAAGTTCATCTTATCTTCTCCAATGACTTCGCCCTCTTCACTCTTCCAGTCACTGCCGTCGATATAGTCCCTTGGGTCTTAGCAAAGTGCACCTTTTCTTCCACCACTAGCACCGTTGCTTCTGTGTTTCCCACATCCGAGCTGGAGATGGTCAAATTGCTCAGGTCCCACACCTTCTCTGACACTGGACATCGACTGACAGGTCCTGGCTCCAGGTCTACTGATGGTGCATGGCTCATTTTCCAATGCTGCCACCCAAGATGGAGATACACGGGGTTTCCCCTCCCACAGGAGAAGGCCCAGGGCAACCAAAACCAACAAAAATGTCACCAAACTGGAAAGACAACGATGAAGCCTTGTGGATGCGGTCAGACCCGTCGTGTGAGCCCATGAGCAGCCGAACCCCTCACTCAGGAGCCAAATGCTGCCATTCCTGCTGCCACAATCTTGGAATTTGTCTTCACTGACCCTTCCTTTTTACATGCTTATAGCTCTTAGTCTGTTTTCATGTCCCTTGTAAGGTTACACTCATGCCCTATTTTTTTCCCTTTAAATCAATCTGTTGTCGCTCCTTTACTGAATTCTAAACTGCTCCCAGTCCCCAGTCTTGCTTGATAGGATGAAATGAAGTAAATTGAAAGGAAGCTTATGTGGAGCATAAACACAACATAGACTTGTTGGGCTGAATGGCCTGTTTCCTTGTTGTAAATTCAATGTACTGTGCAATGAGAAGCATTAGTCTAAAGAAATCATGTTCGAACCCTAGTTCTTTAACATTTCCAGCACTTTAATCCGGTCCACTAAGACTTTTTTTACACTTATTAAGGGTAATCTGCAATTCAGACTTTGTAAATCAAAGATGGTGCTAAAAACTGTAGTCCTACTTCTCTGATTCTCACACCCCACAGAGAATTATTCTTACTATTAGTTATCATGTTTGATTTCGTTTTGGTTTTTGGAAAATAGCTTTTAGTGCTGTTGCTTCAAGCAATAGATTATTTCTACATAGGAACACCAGAACCTGTTCCTATTAGTAATTTGGTAGACATTGAAATTAGTGGAAAAGTTGATTCAAACGTATTTGAGAGGCCCTGAAACTTCACACAATGCACCTACTGAACTAGCACAGAATGTCAAAAAGTGCACATTTCTGCTAAGTATAGGTCTTGTTGTATAACTCATCTTGCTCTGCAGAATCAAGAATAGCTACTAAGTGACCTGGAATATTGGTGTTGTATAATTCAATTGAACATTTGAATTTCTTGGAACAAAAAAAATGAGGCCCAACAAATCTATCTCTGTCTGATAAATCAAAATAGCATGCCAGTGAATGATGAAATTGGTCATGCTTTCCATTCAGGATAAGGGCTCTGAAATTTTAATCTACAATATACACATAATGCATCTGCATGAAACTTCTATTTCTGTTGTTTTAACTGGGATGTTAAAACATTCAAAATTAACAAATTATTTCCTCTGTTAAC
>NC_063364.1:27862573-27887573 GCF_021869965.1 Rhincodon typus | reverse complement strand
TCATCTGACTTGTCTCAACTTGTGACCTACTTACACCACCTTTTAAAAAGCTCAAAGCATATTTTATTGAGAACAGCTTCAGTTATTTTTCTAAATCTCCTATGTTACCTCCAATTTTATATCCATTATTCCCTCCTTACAAAAGCTTTGAAACATCTCTTCACATGGTAAGTATCACATAAATAAGATGTTATAAATAGTACGCACTGTTTGAAGTCTGTACGCAAACGATATTTCAAGTGTTCATATGTGGTACATGTTCATTTGTACCTTCTTTATCCAAACTGCACCATACTTTTTAATCACATAGAACTGCCCAGCAATTTGAAAGTCAGGGTGATGAAGACTTGCACAGTATAATCCTGAACAGCACATTATTACAACTCACAATCACAGGAGGTTTTTACTTACTCATGGGATGTGGGCAACGCTGGCTGGACCAGGATTTAGTGCATATACATAGGTGCCCTTGAGAAGGTTATGGTGAGCTGTCTCCTGCAATTATTGCAGCAGATTTGCTATAGGTAGACCCACATGCTGTTGGGGAGGGGACTTCCAGGATTTTCACCCAGCAACACTGTCCAGATGTAGAGAGGCTTGCAGGGAAACTCGCAGTGGTGGTGTTCCCATGTGTATATTGCCTTTGTACTTTTAAGATTATGGTGGTTGTGGTTTGGAAGTCACTGTCTAAGGAGTCTTGGTAAATTTTTGCAGTGCATTTTGCAGATATTACACACAGCTGCTGCTGAGAAGTGGAGAGGGTGAACGTTTGTGAATGCAGTGCCAGTTAAGCAGTTGCATTCTCCCGGGCGGTTTCAAGCTTCTGGAGTGTTGTTAAAGCTGCACTCATCTAGGCAAGTGGCAAGTACTCCATCACATTCCTTGATAGACAGTGGACAGGCTTTGAGAAGTCAGGAGGTGAGTTACTCACTCGAGATTCCTAGGCTCTAACTTGCTCTTCAAACCATTATTTTATATGACTAATCTAGTTCAATATCTGGTCAATGGTAACTCTCAGGATGTTGATAGTAGGGAATTTAGTGATGGCGATGCCATTGAATGTCAAGGGACAATGGTGAAGATGGTCATTGCCTGACATGTTACATGCCACTTATCAGTCAAAGCCTGAATAATATTCAGGTCTGGCTGCATCTAGGCTTGGACTGCTTCAGTTAATTTACAGTTTCTCCTGTCATGGAAAGATCAGCCAGAGGTAAACCAAAGTTGAATGACATGTAAACAGAGTTGCAATATTCTCACTACGTAGCTCACTCTAGCATCAGCTTAAAAAAAACCTTAAAAAATTGAGTAACTTGAATTCATATGCACTAACATTTAAATGAAAAACAAAACAGTTTATAAAACAAGGCATACATTCCTGAATTGCCTTCATCTCTGCTCTAACATAACTGAAATAATTCAATGGTGTCTAGACCTATTTCACCAGCACTACAGAGCTTGGCAACGTTGGGAAAAAAAAATTACAATTTTCATCTGTGCCACTTGACTACAAGGCTCAAAGTTTAATTTAACAGAAGTTGCCTGCATTATTGGACGTACATTTGACATGAAGCAATTCCAAACCTTCATGCAATACCTCAGGTTTCTTTAAAAGCATATAAATTGGTAAATGCATAGGCTGGATTTAAAAAGGTAACTAGGTATTTCTACGGAACCCTTTAAAAACCAGATCTTTTACTAATTACAGGATTTTTAATATTTGTAAGTGTTAAATAGCCAATTGACCATTTTGCAATTAGGATAAATAAGTTTGAACATTTGAGAAATTGGAAAGTGGCCTTTTCTTCGTAATTAAATGAAGTGTCGCTCTATAGACATATTTTACACTGTTGTAGTTTACAGATAATATTGAGTATTTGACGAGTTCCACACAGCTCAGAACAAAGAAATGGCATTTTTTAAAAAGAAATGCCCAATTGTTGGACACTTAGAATTCAGAGCTGCTACTGAAATACCATCGTTGTACGTGTGATGCACATCAAACATACCTTCTAACCCCTAAACCATTTTGATTACTGGAATGTACCTACACAGCATAAGTGACATCATTTTGGAAGCACAACCCTAGATTTAATATATTTATATCCCAGAACACTGCAAGGTTAGTTACACATGGAAATAATTTAAGCATACCTAATTGTTGTTGTATTTCAAATTGAATCCCCTGTAATACTAACTAGAAAACATTTCAGTCCGTGATGTTAAAATAGCCAGATACTGTTTCTACTAAAGCTACAGTAGATTGAAGGTTTTTAGGCTCTTGGAATACTGCCGTGCTCACAGAGCAACTTAAAAAGCAGTATAATCAACATAAACTTTGCCCAAAGGGAACTTTCCACATACAAGCCTGCATAATTCAATACAACATTCTGTTTTGTCGTCATCTGACTTAATCTTTGGCAAATAATTAATATTCAAAATAATGAGAGATGGCTAATAGAATTCAAAGCAGATGAGTACAAATATATATGCATTATCAAGGATCAATGTATTTGGATGAATCTGAATAAATGAAGTTATATTTGATTAGAATTATTAAAAAAAACTATGTACAATTTTACAAAAGCAACAAATTTTGTTTTTTTTTATTTTGTAGTCGGTACAGAGCAGGCCTCACACAAAATGTTGTTGAAACACTGCTGTTAAACCTATGAGATACCCTGATGATTACAATCTCCGGAAACTAATATAGGCCCAGTAATCCAGCATTTCCTTATCATATCACTGTTTTTCAAAATATGTACTACTATGTAGTCCAGGAACTTGAAGATTTAACAAAAATATAACTGACAGAATCAGTCTGCTCTGACTAATTCTGGCATAAAAAAGGTGTGTGCTTACAATTTATTTGTACAAAATATATTTTATACAAATGGAAATCATAACATTGGAGTAGAATGTTGTTGGAATGCAACAAACCTTTGATCCAAGGTTCGGGACCAAATTGTACATTTATGTACAGCTTTTGAATAGGAGAAAATACTAGGCAAAGGGTTATTCACCTCAGCATTACCACAAGAGAGGCAATCATATTGGGCTAAGAGCAAAATAATCAAAATAATGTAGGCTTCAGTTCACTCTATCTGTAATTGGATAAGCTAATAAAGAGACACAGTGGAAAGGGACAGTACTTTCAGAAGCTGCATCAACAGTCAGTCATCCATCCACAGTAGATGGAGGTTAACAAAAGTATTTCACAAAATTTATGGATTCTCAAATGCTTTCAAAATACTACACAAGTTAGCAAGGAAATGTAATTCTTTTTAATATCTTCATGCCCCATTCCAGTTTCAAAAGACATTAATTAGAGACCTTATTTGTCTATTGAAAAAGAGTAAAAATTGCATGCTACCATTCAAAGAGGAGTAGAGCAGCTCTTCCCAGGTTAAAGGAAATGACTGGTCGATTAATTTGTGCTATGCATAAGTGAGTTTTTCTAAGACAAAAAAGATACCCATCACAGGGGTGTGGTGGGCAAGACCAGTATTTATTGCAATTATTTATCAATTGATCAACACACCAGTGTCTACACACTGAAATAACTGGCTGTGAAACTTTCTCGGATTTCTGAAGGACATAAATCACACTTAACTTAAACTATTTACTGACTTGCTACTTCAGAAAAGTCTAGAAAGCATACTATACAATGAATTGACTTTTCATTCCATTATAGTAGAAAAACAAAAACAAATAACTAGAAACATCTAAATAATGCCCACCTTAATGTATAACAAGGATATAGAGCAAATTGTGGGGAGAGGGACTGGTAAGGGAAGAAGAACAGTAATTAATTTTTAATTGAACACCAACTTAGCTTAGAGACATTTAGAAACCTGCAAATGTCACAAAAGCATAGACTCGCTACTAAGCATAGACTCGCTACTAATCATATCCATTCAGGAAGTAAAATAGATACTAAAAGCTTTATAGAAAAAAGGGAGAAACCTTGCATCAAGCTCTCACGCTGACTCACTTGACCAAGGCATATCCAAGGTAAATCATGATGCCTAAAAGAAAGGTGGCAGCGGAACTGAATGTACAGTAGTAACCCAGAAATCAAGAATTCAAACTGCACTTTGGCAGAACTACTCCAACAATTTGCGTTAAAGAATCATTCATTTACCTCACTAACTTCCTTCAGAAAAGGACACTGCCAGCCCTACATGCAAGTACACAGTGTCTTTCGGGCACATAATGGCCTCTATGCTTCCAGGCTCACCCACACCCCAGGAACGACTAACTGAATAAGAACCTAAGGTGCAAGTGCCAACATGTACAATTTTGTTTTCACAGGAATCTGTCCACACATGTTGCTTGATTTATTTCTTCTTGCATTTAAGGTGTTTTTTGTTTAATTCAGAGTTTCATAAAGAGAAATGTTCAAAACCAAATTCTGTAAAATCATGGAAGGAAAAACTATGTTTTTAATTCACTTATTTAAAAAAACCTCCTTGCAATGAAAGTGTTGAAGTGGTTGTCCCATGTGAGGAAATTTCCAGTGCAAGTCAGCATAACCGAAGTATAAAAGTGAAAAATATTGTTTAATGACTTCATACAGTTCCACTGAAATAATATGAATGTATTATTACCACGATTAAAACTCTGCAGAATAAAATTATATTGATTTGATTGTTATCTTAGTTTGTTACTAAGATTTGCTTATATTACTCTCATAATATCAAGCACAGCTTTCTAACTTCAATAAACTAACGTATTTGTTCATACAATGACAGAAGTAGACTTCAAACAAGAATTTGCAAAAACCCAATGATCACATTCATGAAATAAATGTAGGCAATAGAACATTTCACACAAGGGCAACCAAGTACTTGTTGTTTGGTATTAGTTAGAGAAACAGACTGAAGACGAATGATCCAAACCATATCTTTCTTATTATGCAATTCATCCAAAGCTTTATTTGTTTTAGAATGCATTTGAATGCTTATAGAAAATGTGTTATTTTCAAATAACTGTGAAAAAGAATCATCGAAACATATCCTGCCGCAGGATGAGAGGAAACTGAAAATAAATCAATGCGTTATATATTAGGCTTCACAATAAATTGACTGCCTCCTTGTTGCACTGATATTGAATGTGATACATTGAACAGATAAAGGAAAGTCACTTTCCTTTACAAACATCTGATTTTTATCATCTGATTGGAAATGGATATTGTCTTTCATTCCTACTCACACCCACTAAAGCAGAGCAAATAAATACACATACATTTACAAATTTAAAAAAATCAGAATAACGTGGACCATCAAGAGACACCATTTAGATTGATCTTCTTTTCCCATGAAAAAGTTCAGAACGCCATAATCTGAAACCCTTGTCCAGTCAAGTTGATGTTAAGAGGGGTCAGATTGAACTAAACAATCGTCACAAAGCCTTCACAAACTACATTACAGTTGTCCAGTATTGACTTTGTGCACAATGTTAACCAGAGGCACGTTCGACAGCAACAAACTTCAAGAGAAAGTGCACTTAAGCGAATACGACTAAACGTTGTGACGACCTTCTTCTTCCCTTCTCCTAACTTACCCTCACAAATTGCTCCTACCACTAGTGAAATCAACATGTACTTCACCTCGTCTTAATGTATTTCAAAACACTTATACCAAATTTTAATATGATTGGAAAATCAAAGTAGTGATTTTTACTTCTGTTTTTGGCATATCTCAGACAGACATTGTAGAAATAAATTCCACACAAATCTATTTAAGCTTAATTGAAATGCTAGTGACTTTAGACAGAATTGTGCTAATGTTTCAAGATCCCACTAAATTAATACACAATTTATGAATATGATTTTAACATATTCCATTTTAAATAAGGCAAAACAAAACAAAGCTGGACAGTAACAGATTGCCCATCCTTTAAGTTCACACATTGAAGGACTTGTCTGGAGTTACGCAAAACAATGTAAAACTGTGAAATGAATATTGTGCCTCTTCAACATACTGTACTGAATTTCAAAATTTAATCAAAAATCAGATTTGGTTACACTCGAGTTCAGCCTTTTACTCATTTTAATTTTTACGTCATTAGATTTTCAAAGATGTACAGCAAACATCAGACGAGATAAAACAAAAGAGAGTAAAGTTAGCATTAAATAAATAAACTATACTGGATTAGTGAACTTTCATTAACAAAATAAAAAATTCTAATCTCATGGAGTAACATCGATTTGCGTACCTGTTACTTTCTCACTAAATGTTAGTCCAATAATTTGCAGTACGATGATGAACTTGAGATTTTGGTATTCCACACGCACCATCTTAAAAAAAATCTAATTCTACTACACGAGATAAAGCAAGCATCGCAGTAAAATACACACACGATATTTTATGCAGGAGAGGGGAAAACGGAAAGAAAGAAAATTACCAGAGGGCGCATTCTCAACTACTGATGTGCCAAGAAACTGGTTATCGCGATTTAACAAAAAACCCAAACGCCTTACATTTCAGTCCCACAGGATGCGTTCAGTCATCACAACAGAGGCACTGATTTTGACACCAGAAGGTTTGTTGTACTTCAGTTCTTTTTTTTTCCCAACCTCTGGTCTACTATTACTGCCCGCAAATGTAACATTTGCAGGAGTGCATGAGACATATACAAAGGAGGGTATATGGTGCGAAGGATCAGAAATCAAAAGCCACAATGCTCCCAACTCTGCACGGGAACACCTTACCCAGTCAGAAGCAGGCAGGAGAGCCACTCGCCAACTACATCCCCGGGGCAGCCACACACCCGGAAGGAGGAGGGGTGACAAGGAGGGAACACACATGCGCATCCGATCTGGTCCGTCACGCAGTGATTTGCAGCTGGATCGGCCAATCAGCACCCGGAAGCGAACACCGCCCCCTTGGACTGGGTCGGCCAATGGGCTGCAGCGAAGCGCGGGGACTCGTTGGGGGCTAACGGTTGCCGCGCGAGCGTCGCTAGCCCCCGCTTCCAAAGACAGTGAACACAGCGATAGGTAAATAAATAAATTGGGTGAAAACCGGTTCTATCTGCACTGTTGAAGAGGCCTACCTGAACAGAAGGTAATCCGGACTGCAAAGCCCCTTTGTCTTTTTTTAACTTAATCACCAATTTTTTTTCTTTTTGCAATGTGGGTAAAACACAACTCGCTTGCAGGGGTTCCGCCCTCACTCTCGCTCCCGATTTGTCGGTTCAGGGAGGGTGGGTGGTGGCTTTGGCGAGGGGAAAGCCTTGCTGGATGCGCCGTGGATTTTCTTTTTTAGGAGTTTTTTTTTGTTTTTTTATGGATGGATGGGAGGGGGCAATGTGGATGGAGGCCGCAGCTCCACTTGACGAGCGGCGGACGTCACGTTGTGCAGGTGATTGACAGGTGACCCTTCCACATCCGCGTGCATGGGGCGGGGCCTGAAGGGTACCTCAACCAATCCGGTCCCGGATTCTTTAAGGGGCGGGGGCAACGGAGGCGGAGGATTAGTGAACGTGGGTACCACTGGCACTGTCAATCACGCCCACCGGAAGCCCTCGATTGGCAGGAACGGGGGAGTATGCTTGCTGATTGGCCAGACTGGAGGTGGGAAGAAGACGCCCCTTGGCTTCGTTGGACCAAGTATCATCTGGGCCAGAAACAAAAACACGAACGTCCTTTCGCATTCGCGGAGAGAGTAACAGGCATGATGTTTCGAGAGTTCAGTGACCCTTCTTCAGAACTGATAGCATCAAGAAAATAGTGGTATTTATTTTGATGTGGGTGGATGTGAAAGGAGTGCGCCGATAGGTGGAGGCGGACAATAGTTGCTTTGTCTGCCTAATGTTTCCCCCCCTCTGTCTCTCAGGCTTCGTCTCCACGTATCCACTCACACACTTCCCCCCCCACCCCCCCGAGGTTGTTAAATTGTGAATGAGGAGCAGAGGTATGTAGTTTCGTGCGTGAGTTTCCTCAAGTGCTCCGGTTTCCTCCCACAGTCCAAAGATGTGGAGGTTAGGTGGGTTGGCCTTGCTAAATTACCCATAGTGTCCAGGGATGTGTAGGTTAGAAGCTGGGTTTGTTTGGGTGCTCTTCAGAGGATCGGTATGAACTCGATGGGCCAAAAGTCCTGCTTTCGCACTGTAGGGATTCTATGTATGCCATTCAGCCCCTTCACCCATCTCTGCTGTTCAATAAGATCATGGGCTGATATGATTCCCGCCTACTCTGGGAATCTGAAATAAAAGCAGAAAGTGTTGTAAATGTACAATTGATCTGCAGCAGCAACTTACATTTGTAAAGCACCTTTAATACCCCAAAATGCTTTACAGAAGCAGCATAAGACATCAAAGCACATTTACCATAGAGAGGTATGGATGCTACTTTCTTGCATGGATTCAAAGCTGAGAGACAAGTTTTCGTTAATTAAGAGAATCAAGGGTTATGGGGATAAACAAGAAAGTGGAGTTAAGGATCACTAGATCAGCTACCATCTCTTTGAATGGTGGATGCAGTTTTGATGGGCCAAATGGCTACTTCTGTTCTCTTGGATTTGTCTTATGTTCTCATATATAGGGAAGATAAAAACCTAGTTTAAAGAGATATCCTTTAATTAATGTTTTGAAGGAGGAAGACTGGGTAATTTTATATAAACTGAAGGTTTGGCCACCAATAATGCAGCGTTGAAATGAGGGGTGCTTGTAACTGGATTTAGTGGGGTGTGGATAAGTGTTGGGCTGAAGGGGAATGTATGAGGGTGGGAAAGTACTAGGGGACACAGGTTCAAGCTGCGAGGGGATGAAGTTTAAAAGAGAGTATGAGGCAAGTTTTTCATACAAAGGATGATGAGTGCCTGGAATGCACTGCCAGAGGAGGTGGTGAAAGCAGACACAATAGCAGCAATCAAGAAGCACCTGGACGAAGGGATTAGAGGGATATGGATCTTACAAGTGAAGACAGTTTTAACATGGAAGGGCAAAATGCATTGGTGCAGACTTGGAGGGTCGAAGGGTTTGTTCCTGTGCTATATTGTTCTTTGACAGTACACTGATAGGAGAATAAGGTCGTGGAGGGATGGCATGTTATTGTTTATGATTTGTGTGCTATCATTGTCTTTTTGTGTGAAGAGAAAAGCTAATTGAGCCATGTGACCTTTCAACAGTGCAGCACCTTTGTTGCATTTTACTCTAACTTTTGGCTTTGCCCTAGCACTCATTCACTCATGATCCCTGCGGAGCAAAATGGCCCACTCCTTCTATTTCATATGGTTATATATAGCAGTACTGTAATTTTGGCCTCTTGAACATTGTCAATTTTAATTGCTGTGTTACTGGCAAGCAATCCTTCAACTGTCTGAAGTTCCATCCCTAAACTTCTGTGTTACTTTCATCCTCTAAAGAGTTCCTTAAAAACTAACCTTTTTGACCAAACTGGCCGTTTGCCATAATATCCTGTTATATGGTTCAGTGCATTTTGTTTTATAATATCTCTGTGTAGTACACTCAGACATTTGATTATGTTTAAGATACAACCATAAAAGCTTGTATTTATTTTGTAGATCTTCAATTGGACTTGCACTGTGCAAGACCATTACGAACACCGTCCATGTCTTGACATGTAACCTGCTCAACCAATTGCAACCGAAAAGTAAATCTGGATACTGGAATTCAGTGTCACATGTATTTTCACCATATTACCTCTGTCAATCCAGCAGGGTTACCCAAGTTATGGTTGGCTACACAGAATGTGTAGGCCAGGAACCAGCTAAGCTAGCACAAGCTGCGTAAAGGATAAAATTCACTTCAGCCTGTTGAGACCCTTCATTAAAGTTCAAACTCTCTTCAGACTTCAAAATAATGGGGAAAAAAATCAAAATTACCTTATATTTTTTTCTAATTTAAAAATTTTTAATCCTCTCCTCAGAAGGATTTGACAATTCTTTTACAATACTTTTAGACAATCTCAATTTTGCTACGCTACAATATAACTCTCGAGTTCTCAATGTCTATTAAAATATTAGAACTATAGAAATGATACTGCACAGAAGGGTTGTCCATGTCAACCCAAAAAATGTCTTTTCTAATCTCATTTTCTTGCACATGGCCCATAATCCTGCAGTTTATAACACTTAAGGTGCAGATGCAGGTTTTTTTTAATCCAGAATTTAGGGTCTCTGCTTCCACCACCAACTCAGGAATTGAATTCCAGATACACACCACCCTCTGTGTTTATAAAAAAAAAAGTTTTTCTCCCCCCGTGTCCCCTTTAGTCCTTCTGCCCCTGAGCTTGAATTTATGACCCCTGGTCTTTGAACTCTGCCAAGAGAAACAGGTTCCTCCTGTTTACTCTTCCTCACAACTTTGTATACCTCAATCATGTCATCCCTTAGCTTTCTCTGTTCCAAGGAAAACAACCCTAACCCCTCCAATCTCTCCTCTTGGCTACAATTCTCCAGCCCTGGCAACATCCTAGTAAATATTCACTACACTCTGTCCCAAGTAAACATGCTTCCTATGATGTGGTGACCAGAGTTGCGCACAATACTCCAATTGTGGCCCCATCAGTTTCTATTTTATATTCTTACTTTTGTATTCTGTAACGCTGCCAATGAAAGAGAGCATTCCATACCTCTTCTTTACAGTATTATCTACCTGTACTTCTATCTTTAAGGATTATTTAACTTGCCAAGATCTCTCACTTCGTCAACCCCTCTTAGTATGTTCCCATTTATTGTGTATTCCCTTTCACTGTTTGATCTCCCCAAAATACATTACCTCAGACTTAACAGAGTGGAACTCCATCTGCCACATTCCTACCCACTCCACCAACCCATCTATATCATTTTGGAGCTTACAGCTATCTTCTGTACTATCCAGTACATGGCCAATTTTTGTGTCATCTGCAAATTTCCCCCCACGGTCAAGGCAAGTATTATGTAATGTAAGGTGACGAATGTGAAGTAACATTCAGCTTTCCTAAATTCAAGGAGAAACTGAAAACATTTGGCTGTTCTTTGACAGCACTTGTACATGCTATACCCTCTTGTGTATTGACCAAGATAATTATGGTTTGAGAAATTGTATTTGATCTCAAAGCATTTTACATATTTAAATAAGGTAATGTTGTTGCTTTGTTATTGGAAATGAATTCAAACCTGATCATGGCAGTTTGCAAGTCTAAGCTCAGTTTCAATTATAACTGGAAATAAAAAGCTGGTATAGTTAGAGTGAGTGTGAATTCAGGTTGCGGGTAGTTCATTATTCCTTCGGGGTGGAAACCTGCTGCCTTATTTGGAGAGTTGTGCTCCCAATGACTCTGATTTTCCCTCTGAAATGTATTAAAACGCATTAAAAAAATACCACATTGACTACATCGGTTCCTGAAGAAGATGCCCCACCATCCCACTTCGCAGAAACTATGGATGAACAATTAATACTACCCGCCATGCCCACATCTGAGAATGATTTTAAAAATACAATGGATTGCTTTGAAGTGCCCTTGTTGTTATGTGGTAAAAAGCAGCAGCTGCTTTGCAGTCAGCAAGTTCCCAGATGAAAGATCAGTTGATCTGTTTTTGCTAATGTTGGTTGAGGAAGAAATTCTGGACACTGGGTGAAGATTCTGCTTTTCTTGGGACAGTTATGGTGGGATCTTTAACAACTATCCAAAGAATTGGAACAAACAGCCTTGATATAAATCTCAAATAATATTAAAGCTTACACATCTGAAAAAAATCACTCTGTCCAGAGGAAGAGTCACCGGACCCGAAACGTTAACTCTGTTTTCTCCTTCACAGATGCTGCCAGTCCTGCTGAGCTTTTCCAGCAACTTTGTTTTTCATCCTGAAAAAATCACTTATTTATTATAGAACATCAAGGAATTGACTCATTAATTTTGGCTCTTTTGGTGTCAGCCTTGCCTCTGAATCAATGAACCTATGAACTAGGAGCAAAAATAGGATATTTGACCTCTCAAACCGAATCAAATGTTTGTGGGTCTAAGCTCCAGTTTAGAAATTAAACACAACCTTGGCTGCTCTTCCTGCAGTACCAAAGGAACTGTTAAAAATAGAGATGCAATCTTTCAGAAAAGATATTAAACTGATTGTACGGGTAAAAATAAAGGTTCCATCATCCCTCTTCAAAGAACAGATAATTGTCCTACATGACATTTTTCTCTCAACAAACAAGATTAACTGATTTTGTATAGAACCCTTAACAACCTCAGAATATCCAAATCACTTTAAAACCAAAACAGTATCTTTGAATTGAGGTGAATGTTACAATGGAGCAAACACAACAGCTAACTTGTCCATAATAAAATGCCACAACAGCAACAAGATAATAGTATGGCTGTGTCAATTATGGCTCTCTTGTCTGTCAGTCACAAAGTTCTCAGCTTAAACACCACTTCACAACTTAACACAAAAATCAGTTCTCACACTGCAGTATAGTACTGAGAGAGTGCTGTACTATTGGAGCTTTGGAATGGTGGCAAACTAAAGACCCTTCTTACTCTGTCATGTTGATGCAAAGATCCATGGTTCTATTTCAAGTAAAAGCAGAGGAGTTAACCCCAATATCCTGGCCAATCTTTATCCATCAATCAGTATCACAAAAAACAACTAGTCATTATCAATTTACTGTTCTTGGAACTTTGCTCTGAGCAAATTGGTAATTGTGTTCCCTGTATTAGAGAGTGTGACTTCACTGGACAGTATATCTTTGGCTGAAAAGTACATTGAGATAGTCATTTGCTATGTAAAGTGCTTTGCCTATACAAGTCTTTCTTCCTCTTTTAGTTATGTGCGTTTTAAATAATGTCATAGAATCCTTTATATCCCATCTTCTAGAGCAAATGGGCCCTCAGTTTAACATCTCATTGAAAAGAGATTCAGTAATGGTTTACTCCCTCAGCAATGCACTAACATGTCACCTTGGATTATGTGATGAAATCGTTCATGCAGGCCTTGAACCACCAACTTTCTGTCTTGGAGGCTGGATTGCTACTTCTGAACCAAAGAGGACATTCAAGTGAGATGAATGATCATACTCCATGCTTTGCATCTATATTGTTATCAACAGATGAGAACTTATTAGAAATATCCCAATATGTATATGAATACCATTCCTCAATTAATTAAATCAAAAAAAGTTGATATTTAGAGTTAAAGATGGATCTAATAATTTTTTTTTTAAATTAAAAAAATTGCCCCATGCATCCTGAGGGCACTCCGCTGTAAAGGATGGAATTAACAAGTGCCCCTGAGAGACTATTCTTGTGAACTCTGATAATGAATGTCAAAGGCTATTTAAGAGTAATGGAACAAAGTTGTACTTATTTGTTTGGGTACAGTTGTATTCGAGAGTGGAAGATTCAGAAGTAATCCTGTCATCACCCAGCCTGTAGAGACATTTAATTTCCAGCAACATCCACTGGTACAGTATGGGAAGAGAGCTTACAGATGTGTACACTGAAGGCTATGACAATGTTAGTGGTTCTGGTTAACTTTATTTTTCATTTCTGCCCTTGAGCTGCTGAAAATAATTATAGGACCTCAATTCCTACTTCAGACAAATCCAGCTGACTCAGCTCATAGCACGGGGTGAATCTGGTCTGTATTGGCTCAGACCACATCACGTTGTATATTTACCCTTGTGTTTATATTTCTACTGAAGTAATTTTACGTGTTAAAACCAATATGCAATATAGATAGTGATATGTCATTCAAAGGGTATATTTGTGTTGCATCATGTAAACTGAACATTAATTTCTAAAATTACAGAACATAATAAACAACCTACACACACGAATATCCAGTTTGGCAGTCTTTTAAGTGATTGCTTTTGGTGCTAAATTTTGTACCAGGCCTAATTGTCTAATGTTTGCTGCAACATCCAATCATTGATTATTACCATTACTTCAAAACAATGGGAATGTTGACTACTGTTTGCCACACAAAAAAAAACTGTCATCATCTGGAACTTATCAGCTGTCTTTGGCCATGTGAAACAGCAACAAAATCAGAATGGATAATGGTAAAACACAATACAGAACTAGACTGACACCTCCCATGCATAAGACCAGAATAACTCACAACCAGCGTTATGTTGTAATTTACATTTCACGGGACCACAAATTCCTGATTTTTAATTCTTTTCTGTACCTCCTGCAGCAGAAGATTTGTAGTTGATATACTAGGGACTTAAGAATAGTGGATGTTTACCAAGCAATAGAAGTTAGGATAAAGGTTAAACTTTTGGGTTATCTAAGTTCGACAAGAGCACCCAGCAAAGAGAAACATCAGGCCTTGAGCTGAAGAAGTGCAATTAAACATTTCAAGGGATGAGTATAAGCGAGCACCACTCCAGACTTAGAGGTAGATATTCCTGATGTCGGTTAAGATGTTAATCTTGAAGATCAGACTGGTGTTGTTAGCACCTTTAGTGTTGCACACCTTGGGTTCTGAATAAGCAAGTGGCTGGGAAGGAAAACGAAAGTGGTATCTGAGACCTAACACCGCCTGACAGGAACTGAACAGGATGGTTTCAGCCTTGATAATGTTTTGGTTTAATATTTAAAATATTAAGGTTATTTAGGAATTGCTGGAAGTTTGTGCTTGGCAGAGCAAGATTACATGGGTACTAAGAACGTATTTCGTGCAAAGACCTAGCATTCGTAGTGAGTCTTATTTTCTCTTTGTGTGCTTATTATGCAATGTACTACATAAAAGTTGGACCAGATTCAAGCAAAACAATGTTCATTGTATGCTGGGCAGTGACATCCATTGATAGGGACAAGGTCCACAGTGGTGAGGGAGACTAACATAACCATATGGAACTAATTACACAGACCAAATCAAGTAATCGTTTTGTCAGTAACAACAAGAGTTTGCATTTACATAACATGCATAGCATTAAATTGTTTCTCTTTATAGTAACTTCATCAAGCTAAATTTGTCACTGAACTGAGCTATGTGTGACATTGGCTAGGGTAAGTGACCAAAAACATGATCAAGTGCATAGGTTGTAAGAAATGCTTTCAAAGAGGAGAGTGACAAAACATTGATATGTGGGCAAGAAATTCCAGAGTTCGTGGTGCCTAGGAAGCTGAAGAGATCACTGCGTCATGGAGACCATAAAATCAGGAAAACAGAAGAGACCAACATTTGAGGAGCATAGAAAATTTTGTAGAGCCCAGGGAGGCTGCAGAAATTGAGAGGGGTGAAACCATGAAACAATACTGTCACCTCACAATTGAACAGTAAATATTGGCAGCATTTGCTGAAAAATTCTCTCGCTCACACTTATGCAATTTTAATTACTACAGAATGGCAGTTTCTCCTAGGTGACACATGCACACATATTCAACAAAGCTGGTGTAAACATTTAAAATCAGCAGGCTACAGCACAGAGTACCGGTAAGAAAAAAATGAGTTAAGATGAGCTGCAGACTCTATCTTCAACAGCTGCATTTATCACCTTATTGAGTAAATAAGTTTACATATCTTCCTGGTGTGGCTACCTCATGCAGTGGAGGTGGATGAAACATGAACAGAGGTTCGGCTGAATCTTTCTTGCCCTGAAAAACTGAAGCAGGTGTTGCTACTGTGCAAAGGTTATTATTGAGCCTCATTAAAATCTCAACTACTTATTTATACACAATGGGTTGCAATGTTTCTGTGACTTGAGGCAATGGAAGGAGATATGGTGTCTGTGAAATAATTGTCAGTGTTCAATGCTGAAAAGTCAGCATAGCTATGGATGACCATTCTGTGCATCTTCTATTTATTCAACTAATGAATGACCTTTTCAATTTGGCAAGTGGAATAAACAGAACAAGATTTGTTGTTTGATAAGCATGTTATGTACTGTTATCCCTCAACCTCTCATTTATAGCCTTTTGCATTTTATATTTTATCAAGTTTATTATGGTACTTACTCCTTTGAGCATTCCTCACCAGCACCCTAAGCTCTAAATAAATGAAGCTTTCTTCTCCCTGGATCCTTGTGCTGAATTTGTGAGTCATTGTATTGCATTTTTGCCTAAGTCATTGTTTTATAAGACTTCAAAACTTCTGACTTGTCTCAGTCTTTCTTTACTTGCACACTCTCGAAGTATTTTTCCAGAACCCAGAATTGTTCCTCTAAGGCTTGGTACTGAGAGATCCTAGAGACATATTGTTCAGTGTACTTGTCATCAGCATAGCTGCAATGTTGTATTTCTCTGTATCATGATAACCATAACAGTTGCTTCTTCCTTCACCACAACTTCATTTTACAAAGGGATTAATTTTTAAGATTCCTTCTTCCACCAGAAGAATCTTTGGAAGATTTAGTCTGTTACGGTTAGAAGAAGGAGGGTAGGAGGATTTTTATATTGAGTATAAATGCTGGCAGATGGCCAGCTACAAAATTGCATCCAAAGTTCTATTCCAGAAGGGCAGTTGAGACAGGAACTGATGTTAAGTCTTTTATTTATAAAGTGAAATAGTGCAAGCATACACTTCCTGGCTCAAACATGATGCACCTTCAGTAAATGGCTGTTTTGAAAGGACAAATGAAAATAAATCAATCAAACATATTAAACCAAATTGAAGAGTGATAATCCCTTACACTGCAACAGAAACCAAAACTTTTAAAGAATCTAGCAAAGTTAAACTAAAAAATTATTTTTGGGCAGAGATAATGCAGTCTCGCTCCTGCATTGCCCAACATGTGCAGACGTACAATTAAGAGAAGTAGGAATTTGAGTCTCACAACCCCTTTCAAGGCCCTGGGTCTGGTGTGGTTAATGGCCACCTAATCAGGCTCAGATGCAGTCGCATGAGGAAATGCTCTGATCTCCACCCACCCAGCCTTCACACTAACTGAAGATCAGGAGTTTAGGCTGAAGTGTGACCAAAAATTAAGTAGCAGTTCCTTCAAAAGTGTATTTCTCTATACTGAAAGATATGTTTATATCAGCAACTCAGACACTGTATGACAGTTGTCTAGTACAGGTGGAGCTTGAATCCAGGGTTCCTGACTCAGAGGTCAGGACGTTACTACAATACCACAAGATCCTTAGCTATATCCTCAAGATATTTTCTAATCAACCTGTTAAGAAATGTTATTACATACCTCTGGAGCAGGTGGGACTTGAATGGCGCTTTCTGGCTCAGGAGTAGGGACAATGTTTTTATATCTGGAACTGTTATCACACTCCACCTAAAAGCTTTTTTCTGTCACCAAATCATCCATGGTATTTTTCATCTCTTCATCACCTGTGTTCGAGTTGACCAATGTATGTGCAAAGCTCATTAAGTTTGCTGCAGTAACACCAAAGATTAGGGAGGGAGGGAGATGATTAAATTAATAGAGTTAGAGAGGGAGATAAAGCATTCCCTGTGGTGCTTACCTTTCTCAAAAAGCATTGAGAGTATCAGTGGCTACTGCATGCTCCCTTTCCAACACTTGGGTGCAAATGTAGTCGTCAAAGGCAGACAGGCAGTCAGCAGCTAAGACTCCAATACACTGTCCACTTTGTGGACCTGTTAATAGCCAACCTCCCCAGGCCCAGAAGCATGCCTGTGAGGGAGACCTCTGACTTGCCCACACCCCTTCATACCAATTGCCCAAAGATTAGGAGTGTGGGGCTGAGGTGCTAAGAAAAAAGTACAAGTAACTTGCAAAGGGGTGAAATCACTCACAACCCCAAAAAAAAAAGGTATATAGACTCCATAATAAAATATACCGTTGGGCTGGGAAAAGGTTATTTTACACATCTGGAGCAGGTGGGATTTGAACTGGCCTCCTGGTCTAGAGGTGAGATTTTTTTTTCCCTTTTATTCATATCTGAAAGTGTTATCAAACACAACTGAACTGCTTTTTTGTTCTCACCACCAAATCACCCTTTTTTTTAAACTGTCACTGCTTAAATCATCTGTTTTCCGACTGACAGAAGTGGGGATTCTACCACTACGAAATAATACCTTTCAATTTCATATAACTGAACATAGTTAACGTTAAATAATTTAAATTGGGTCTTGTTTTTCATTGCAGTAAGACCCTCAGCAAATCTCAGCACGCCCACCCACACCTATCCTCGACACTCTTGTCCAACCTTCCCTTTACTGTTGAGGTCTAAACGTTTCTCAATAAATATAGCAAAGCACTGATAGTTGGAAATGTCATGACAGACAATATATCTTCCTAATCCGTTTTTGATCCTGTCACTTTGAAATCTTGTCTCCAATAATGATCACACATAGAGCAGAACCTCAAGTAAAGTGGGAGGAGTCATATGCAATCATATCAACAGTACATCTTAATGTTGTAGCATTCTGCAGTCTGGGGAATATGAAATGAGCAGATTCATGAAATAACAGAAAGGTGTATGAAATGTAAATTTGTACTTTGAGATAGTCAGTGCAGCCTCATTTACAATGTCCCCATGACTACAGAGGCTCAAATCAAAGTGGGATGGGTTACATATTTTTTTTATTTGAAATTTTAATAATGTCTTCAAAATATTCTTCAGATATTCATGATATAAATATGACAGATATAAGAGATCAAGTAGAAGGCTGTTTAGCTCAGTTGGCTAGTACAAGATTCAGATTCATGGCAACAGTACAAGTTCATTCCTGTTCTGTTTGATGTAGACTCGGGACTGCCTCCTTGCTCTGTCCGTGAAAATGGCAGTCAATAACGATGAAAAAAAAATGACTGGAAGTAAAACATCGTTAGATGATGAGCTAAGGATCTGCCTTTGGACACAGCACATATGAGATGAAATATCATTTTATACCAGTAGTACACTGAGCAACTCCTATATATGCCTGTCAAACTACTCTACCCCACCCCTAATTTTGCCATCTGCCATAATTGTCAGTGTCAGATTAACACCACTGGCCAGAAACTTAACTGGACTAGCCACATCAATAATGTGTCTATAGAGCTAGGCAGTCTGTGTGCTTTGATGAGTGGCTCACGGCCGTAACTCCCTTGATGTGTCTCCATCTTCTGCTTGGCTCAAATCTGAATGCAGTGAAAGATGTAAATACATAATAAAAGTAATATGAAGTACAGTAGGCTTTTCCACCCTGCTTTGCCAGTAAGCAAGACTATTTGGTCTTGATTCCAACATCACGGACTAGCCCTTAATTATTTTAGTCAAAAAAAAATTGACCTCTGGTTTGAATATGTTTGAAAGTGACTTGGATAGATTTGGCTACAACCACACTTGAGGAAAATGAAACAGTCCAATTCAGAAACATCTGCTTGACCAGCTCCCTTGCTTTTGTATCAATTTCGCCACCGGCAAGTTCCAGTTCTAGTACACGCTAACTATAGAATGCTCTGCTTAATTTACTTTGGCAGCACCTCGCCACTGAGAAAGATGAGCAGAAAGTCCATAGAAACACTGTGACCTTCAAGTTTCCAATCACGTCACTAAAACGCACATAACCATTACCATTCCTCATCGTTCGTGTCCTGAAAATTTGTAATGAGCATTGATTCATTTCATAAAACTACTCCAGACTCTGAAATAACTGACAGTTGCATTCTGATAAACTGCAAAATGGCTGTGTTGGAAGTTGAAAGCTGTTGCATTGCAACAGGAGCTGCATTTCGGAGGTATGTCACCGGACAGAGGCTGTGTTATGTGAAATACTCAAAGTGCACATACCTGATGCTAACACTTGGTAATTGAAATGGCAACATGTTTAATTCCCCAGCATTACAGTATCTCATTGATGTGGATTTAATTGCCTAAATTAATTTTAAAAATTATCATAATCTTTGTCATTTCTCCAATTGCATTGAACTAATGACACATTTTAAAGAAACTACATTTTGATAAAATTCAATGTTTTAGCCTTTTAAGGTGAGAGAATTAACATTGCGTCAGATTAAATAGTATGATTTATGTGAGTAAAATTGCAGGTTTCTTTCAAGCGTTTTTTTTGGAATGATCAGATATATAGTGATGATCAAACATCCCAATCAGACTACTGTATCCAATCAAGTACGTTCTCCTTCCTCTTCGCCTGCTAGGAAATAGAAATGAGAATTTGTTTAAATCTATTAACTTGTCCAATCCATACCTGTACCACGGTTACGCTTCTCCAGATAATAAAAATCTACTCACAGTTATAATGAACAATTTGGAGAAACCAAAGGTATTGTCAATTCTGAGTTCATATCATGAGATGACCCTTTGATCTGCCTATGGTCGTTCACAGTGCATACTACATCTGCAATGATGGACTTGGTGAGAGAACGTCTACGACCATATTCCCAAAATTAAGGTAAGCAAGGATGCAGAGATCTTCTTAATTTAATGAGATATTTTTCTTCTACTTCCTGTTGTGTGTGCAAACAGGCAGCAAGAGTCTGCATAGTTACTCTGGGGAACAGACCATGGAAACAGTGACCTTGAGATGGGAGTTGATTGCAATCATGGTGGAGGTGAGAGGCAAGCCTCAATTAGTAGAAGGGGCCACCAGGAGAAGCACTCCTATTTGTCCATACCCAAAAGAACTTGCTTTCTGGAACTATCAAGTCCCTCCTTTTCACTGCAAAAATCACACCTTGACTGTAAAACTTAAATTGGGCATTCCATTGTACAATATCTTAATATGTTAATGAACTGTCCTGTCTTTTCAAGACAACATTCACACAGATTTAAAATGCACTGCCATAAACATGGTGACAAGTGTAAGTGTGAGTTGATGTTCCTTGTTTGGACTGTAACCTCCTCCTCATTCCCCAGAAATAGAATTGAGACATAGAAGACGTAACAGTACTTAATTTATAAAACAATATATGGTATTCCTAATGCTTAGTCCTTAGTGAGAGTTTAATTAATATGTACATAAGCCTCTGAGGTAAGCTGTGAGTGACTATGAGTAGTTATGTACTAGTATTCTGCTGGGAGGTTGGAACCTGTACGACACAGCATGCTGCTCTATAGCCTTACCATCATGTACAATCTATTAATAAATCTTCTTTAAAACTAACCTCAGTGTCTGGCCTGAGTTTGTATGAAGATCCAAAGAACCTGTATTAGAACATAGGATTCATCAGTACCTTGGGTGAGGGCACATTAAGCATTGATTTCAATCATTGATTTCCTACCCTACACTTTTTTGTTATTTTTGTTTGCAAGTTCCTCCTTCTCTGTCTCTTTAATTTCGCTTCGGTAAACATGCTGCTGAGATCTCTTGTATTCCTCAATTCTGGCTTTTTGACCCCACCTAAGTTCCATCCCTTCACTACTGGCCAGTGTGTCTTCAGTTGACCTAGCTCTGAGCTCTGGAATTCTTTTCATTAACCTTTCAGCTCTCTCCTTGTGTGTAAGATATTTCTTAAATTTGCATCTGTGTCCAAACACTTGAGCATCTGTGCTGATATCTTCTGTGGTTCAGTGTCAAATTTTATTTAATAATGGTGTGAAGCATTTAAACTAAACTGCATCAAAACTATTGTATAATTGCCCGTTATTGTTGATACTGGTGCTAGTGGCTGATTTGGCAAATTTTCATGCATGAACCTCGACAGTGTCATAAAGCTATTCAGTCTAGGAAGGCACTACAGCTTTGTCTGAACTTTATCTCATGAATTTGTTGATGAATAACAATCACCAGAATGAACACCAATTCTTCCTTTCTGAAGAATGGTCAAGGTAGATAAAAGTTAATTCTGCGAGACAAGAATTCTCTTTCTACCAAAATCCCACATTTCCAGGGCACTAAAGATGAACTGCTGCTTCAGCTAAGATCAGCTAATTCAACACAGATTTAGTCACTAAAAAAATTTCACTTAAATTTTATATACAATTTCAAAACAACTCCAAAAAATCCCAAAGTGTTTCTTGTAGAATTTGTTGCATTATGCAATTGTTGTTTCATCTAAAGCAAAAGGAATTTGTACAAAGAAAGGTGCTACAAATTTAAATGCAAATTAATCATCTTTGGTGTTCTTTCAATGGGGATTATTGGCTTGGGTGCTCTTCGTTGAATAGTGCCATGTTTACTAAAACCACTGGTAGAGAAGGCCTTGGTTTAGCACCTTTCCTACAACATGGTAACTTTGTCACTATGTACTGCAAATAAGTGTTAGTCTAGGCATTCAATGCATAGCCAATATTAGTTGATTACAGTCAAATTATAGATGATCAGAACCATGGGATTCAGATGAATGGTTTTGCTTGTTAATTGAACTATAAGGTTAAATTATCATTTTACATTTGTCATTAAAACATGATATCAGGTTATGTATGGGTATGTAGAACACAAATTCAACGTGTGCTTTTTAAAAAGCAAGACTTACAAGCAAAAAATGACTGAGAATTTTTTAATTCAGTGGCTGTCTGAAATTTGTGTATGGATTACATTGAGTCCCAAGAGGAACCATGAAATGTTACAACTGCAAGTTCATCAAGGGAACTTCAGACAGCAACACTTCAAAGGGAGAAACACCATACAAAAATGTAGCCATGATCTTCTATAGCTTGTAATGCAGACTGTATATAGAAGTTAAAATAGTTCTGGGTGAATTGCACGTTTGTGTTTGAGCCTTCCAGGATACATAAGAAATGGCATTTGAAAAAAACAGCCTGATCTCTGTGAGCTAGAACACTACTGTGCTAATGTGCTAGTTTATGATTTGAGTTCTATTGTTCTAAAGTGAGCTGAGAACTTCCACTATATGCTCTTATGTATGCAGGTAAAAAAAAAGTTGCTTTCTGATTGTTGAAAACAATTTGTCAACAAAGCCACTGTTGAATAAAATTGGACAAACCCCTTTCAGCTAACTGCCGAGCAAGGAATCCGCAACAACTGCTCAACTACCAATGTTAGTGCTACCAGAATCACCCACTTAATGACCACAATGTTTTATAAAATATTTGTCTTTTATAAAGGCAAATATATTTCGGCTGGGTAAAGCATTCATGACTGATGAAATCCTTTCTAAATCAACCCTGTTGTGACCAAATTTGAGAGGGATGGGATAAAGAAGGGGTATCAGCTCAATTCTCCTCAGCTGGGAGCGTAACCTTTGGGGATATCCCATCTAGAATCATAACAACTTGGGAACTCTCACCTGAGGACTGATCATAACAATTCATTGACATCCATTAAGCTGCAAATGATTGCAGGGTCACTGCAATCTATTTGAGATTATAATTTCTATGTACAGTCCTCACAATTTATTGAATACTTTATGCTAATATAGTTCTTTTTATGCATTGAAGGAATTATACTTTAACTAGCTTTGAATGGTACATTTTAACTGCAGTACATTGTTGACTATTCGATAACCGTTTTGTATTACATGGATTAGGAGATTAAATTCTTTGTGTTTAACATTCAAAACTCTGGTTTTATAGTGCTAATCTTTAAATTGGAACAGTAATCTAACACCAAAATGTTCAAATTTAGACTGAAACTTATTATAATAAGTTGTAAAATCGCTACAGATGTTAGGTGCAATTTTGTTCCAGTTTGTGCCCAGTAATTTTAGCTGTGTTTAAGATGACGATTTGCAAACATTGCGCCACATCAGCTGATTAAGCTGAATAGCAGAGCTGTACAAATTAGGAAAATTACAGGTTCAATCCCCAGTTGTCTGCTGGGTGGCATAATCTCAGTCGAGGTAACAGTTGAG
Source organism: Rhincodon typus (assembly GCF_021869965.1). Taxonomy (NCBI): domain Eukaryota; kingdom Metazoa; phylum Chordata; class Chondrichthyes; order Orectolobiformes; family Rhincodontidae; genus Rhincodon; species Rhincodon typus. The sequence goes on along the minus strand of NC_063364.1, from coordinate 27,863,945 downwards.
GGACTTGACATCATGAGGCTGGGGAAAAATTATTTAAGGTTCTCATTTTTTCTTTCAGGCAATATTTTTCTTGACTGTTTTCCTTCATTAAATAATACTGTTGGATAAGGGGAAAGCAGACAGCTCTGAAATATTGAATAAAGCTGTTCTGACTCTACCCAGTGGGCAACTACAACAGCAGCCTTCCGCATACATTTGTTTAGAAATTATTGAAGATTTGGCCACCTGCTCTCCTCTCCCTTCTTGGAGGTTGGTACAGTGGGACCATTTTGACTAAAATCAATAGTCCAGCATTTATAAATGCACACGTTTGTTCTTAATTCTGTTTATCTTTTCTGAAAATGATGATTCTTACTATATGATGGTGACACACATTTTATGACTATATAGCAAAAAGGAATTGGAACACTGTGGCTGATCTTTTGGCCCCTAACAGCCATTGAATGTCCCAAACTTAAGTAAAATAATATAGCTCGTTACAGATCAGTGCCTAAGCCTCTGGTCTTGTCTTTCTACAACCCTTGGCTCTGTTCCGGCTTGTTTCAATCAGCTGACATGTTGGAATAGAGGCTTCGCAAACTGTCATCTTAAATGCTAAGGTAATAATTTGCTAAATTCCATACAATGAATAACACTAGGCACAAACAGGAACAAAATCACACTTCACGTCTGTGTACTTTTACGTATTTTATAACAATGTAAGTAGGTGCTAAATTTCAGTATTCTGGTGTCACACTACTGATCCTGATTTAATTGTTGGCACTGAACCTGAAACATTAACACTTTGTGAGACAGCATTAAAGCATATACAAAACAATGAATCTCAGGTGTAAATGCATAGCACTGGCTCTGCACTATTTTGTAGATTTGTGGCAATAAAAGAAAGGCAGCAACTTCATTAAGACATCATCCCTGATTATACATTATACATTTTCAGATTGCCTACAAGGACATTTGATGGTTAGGCAATGCTTTCTTTAAAGAGAGACAGGCGTGTGCTTCCGATTTGAGATTTGACTATCCAATACAGTTCTCAAAATAAAGTTTGTATCAATTAAGCTTTCATTTGTCCTCTGTTATCTTTTCAGAACATGTTTCAATAGATATACTATTGCTAACACAAGAAGTTGGCAGGGAACTCTCTCTCCTTCACCAACTGTATTTTAGGCTGTTAATTGCTGCTACGCTACAGTAAAGTGAATTGACTCTGTTTCTGATTTGTACCTTTCCTTTTGATAGAACATCTTATCTCTACTGTACACTCTCTCCCAATGGCTTCACTTAAATTAGAAATGCTACATGACCTTGAAATTACATTGCACAATATTATTACACGAATACTTAATGTCTTTTTATGTAATTGCATTGCTAT
>NC_063364.1:27851795-27862073 GCF_021869965.1 Rhincodon typus | reverse complement strand
GTTTCGGGCCTAGACCCTTCTTCAGACCCATTTTCTGAAGAAGGGTCTAGGCCCGAAACGTCAGCCTTCCTGCTCCTCTGCTGCTTGGCCTGCTGTGTTCATCCAGCTCTACACCTTGTTATCTCATTATTTTAACATGCTTGCTTGAATTGCTGCATTGGTAGACTTGAGTTTTTTAGCAAAGTTGCAAGTGCTTGATGGCATTATAGGAGGTACAGAAAGAAATGAAGAGTAATGTGAATATGTACAAAGTGAGAACAGGTTATGGTCGACAGTTTTTTTCAGGTTTGTTTAAAGACTGTGTTAATCAGATTCTTTCCCTGCAACTCCAAAGATTGAAAACGTGTGAACCTTGACTTTCAAAACAAATCCACATTGGATTGAGATCCAAATTTTGGATTGTCTACTTGCTATGCCTGTTAAATGAATAATGAATATGAGCATATATCATAGTGAGTGAGTAAGAGTGAGAGTTTTCTGGTCAGCCATGTGTTGGAAAGAAGGTTGAAAACTGCCAACAACACATTACAAAATACTTGTAAATATGTATGCTGCCACCACAGTAACACGTCCCCAGATGAATAAAGATCTCGCCCATTCTGTAATACATTTGACTCTGGGCTGCCTTATATAGAAGTATATACGTCACTTTGAAAAGGGAATTCATCCAAACAAAAGGGTACTAAGTAGCAAAAGTGTAGGTCAAGACTTTAAAATTTTGCATGTGGTATCACAGTATCTGGATCTTCAGTCCTGGAAACTTGAGGGTATGTGCAGCTAGCCAGATCTAAACAGGGGCAGGAGTAGCCAAGCAGCTCTCAGGTGTCTTGATGTGCAATTGAATTTTTGTTTTGAAACTTTTCAATTTGAAGATTGTTTAAAACTTTTCAAAATATGATCTTTTGAGGTTAATTTTGATCTTCTGGGTTAATTACTTCTGCAGTTATTTGATTTCTTTGAAATTTATCATTTGGCTCATCCTATTATTTGTTTTCCTGCTCTTGTAAATTTTATTACATTTTTCTTAACCTATCCAACTCCCTATCAAATATTTACTAACTTGTACTGTAATGCATTCAATGGAAGTGTTTGTTTCCTCAGTGTAGTCATTTTTAAATGCTTAATGTCTTCTGTGTATACCATCCTTTTGCAGTGTACTTTTTGACAAAAATGCTTGCTGTAATGCTAGTGGTTAATGTTCTGTACTTGTCAGGTCTGGTGCATATCTGCTGAATTTGATTAAATAGAAATAATGCAAGTGCAAGATACTGATGTGCATTCTTGGAAGAATTCTGCATATTTGTAAGGATACCTGAATTTTAAAGGATGTTTTATGATGTAAAATAAATGCCCTTACTGCTATCATAGAAGGCAAATCTGTTGCATTCAGACCCAATGCTAAATCTCTTTTCTTAATTGCAAGGTTCCTCAATACTATGCAGTATAAAGTATGGTAGCATAGTTGTAAAGTCTTTGGACTAATAATACAGAACCTAAGCTAATGTTCTGGGTATGTTCGAATCCCACCATGGCAGATGATAACATTGAATTCAGTAAAATTCTACAGTAAAAGGCTAGCCTAATGGCAACCAGGTAACGACCATTGATTGTTGTGAACACTCATCTGGTTCACTGTCATTTAGGGAACGAAATCTGCTATCCCTACCTGGTCTGGTTTCCAAGTGATTCTAGGTACGCAGCAATTTGTTTAATGCTTAAGTGCCCTCTTGGCAATTAGGGACAAGCAATAAATTTTAGCCTAGCAAGTGATGGCCACATCCCATGAATGAATAAAAAAAATTTGAGTTTTGCAACCGTCACGAAAGTGCTGAATATTAGGCAACAAAGCTTAATTATAACATTTTAGAAACCTGATCAATAGTAAATTCCGATAACAGGAAATATGACATTACATTTCATAGTTGAAATAATTTTTATATTGCAATGAATATTTTGGGTGAGGAGTGGTGAGTGGCTTTGTTTGAGGCATATTGAGAGTGCCAAAACTATTGGTTTCAGCCCCTGCCACAAATTTCATTTCTTAGCTACCAACTCCATCCCTCCATCTGACTGAACTACATTGTTTGCAGACTTGGTATCATATTTGACCACCTGGGCTTCTGGCTACATTTTTGGTGTCAAAGAGTCATACAGCACAGAAACATACCCTTTGGTCCAACTCGTCCATGCCAACTAAGTTTTCCAAACTAAATTTAGTCCCATTTGCTTGCATTTGACCCACATCCCTCTAAACCTTTCTTATTCATGTACCTGCTTAAATGTTGTAACTCAGTACAATCAAGTTCAGAACACCTTGATTGACATCCCATACGCCAGATTAAACGTTCGTTCTCTGTACGACCAATGCACCATGACTTATAAGATAGAGGTCACATGTTTGTGATATACTGACATCTAGAAAGACAAAGGCAGCATTTCTTGAGAATGCCACTGCCTAGAAATCTCCGTCCTAACTTGGAAATATGGCACCATTTTTTTTTTTGATCAGTGATGGATAAACATCCTGGAACTCTACCTAACCGCATTGTGAAGGTACCTTTGAATGCACAGTCTACAGTGGTTGAAGAAGGGGCTGACCACCACCTTCTCAGCTGCAGTTGGGGATGGACAATAATTACTGGCCTTACTGATGACCACCAAAGCCTGTGAATTAACTTTTCTTAAAAAAAAATCACTCCATCAATGGCAGCTGTGTTTTCAGTTACCAAGGCCCTCAGCTCTCAAATTCTAGACACCGCTGCTTTTCTATCTCATTTTCGTCCTCTAAAACACCTCTGAAATCTACCCTAATCAAAACTTTGATTAACCGCCTTAATATTGCATTATGTGGCTTAGTGTTCCATTTTGGTTTATTATAGTCTTGTGAAGTGTTTTTGAGGTTCACTACATTGACACCAATTTGTACTTACAAAAGTAGCTTTATTGTGGATGTAACGTATGCAGAAAGCTATGAGCTACTATGTAGTACCTAATGAAGCAATTAGGAGCAACTTTCAGATGACATCTCGAAGGAAAACAAACAAGAATCCTCTTTTCTGGTCTGTCTTCAGATTTCTAATTTATATCCTTTGAAATTAAGGACCTCCATGATGGCTAATTGCTTTCTGCCCATAACCAGCAACTCATCCATAATTTCTTCAAGTAATAGAAATTGAATTTTAAAAACATTAACACATGGATTTATAGGTTTTTTTCCCCCAGATCTACTTCATGTTTTCAGCTGAAGAACTTCAAGAAAATCATAAAATCCCTACAGTGCGGAAGCATGCCATTCAGCCTGTCGAATCGATGCCAACCCTCTCTGAAGAGCGACCCACCTCTCTACTCCGTTCCTATAACCCTGCATTTCCCATGGTTAATCCACCTAACCTACACATCCCTGGACACTATGGGCAATTTAGCATGGCCATTCCACTTAGCCTGCGCATCTTTGGACTGCAGAAGGAAACGGGAGCAGCTGGAGGAAACCCACGCAGACACTGGGAAGATGTGCAAATATCTCACAGTCACCTGTGATTGGAATTAAACCGGGTTCGTGGCGCTGTGAGGCAGCAGTGCTAACCATTGAGCCACTATGCCGCCCCCAAGAAGGAGTTGGAAATTCTGTCGGTTAAAGTGCTGTCGTTTCATTTGAATTTCATAATTTGCAAAGCAAATTTCTTTCATATTTATGTCCATTTCCTATTTGATGTGTGCTAAACTGCAATATTGCAAATTTTCTGTCGAGGATAGAGCTGACCAGGGATTTGAATTGAACAGTGTATGGAATCGTAAATCAGGTTTGATATCTCAATCCCCAGATTTCAAAGGAACATCATTTAAATGTAATGGATGCCTTTGTATGGATGGCTGTACAGCATCTGCAGCATAGAGTCATGTTCAAAGCTCTGCAACAAAATGGCTTTTGTCCTGTAACAGCGACTGATATTGTTTGGCTGTACTATATATACCTTTTTTCTCACCTTTGTCAAACACACACTCTGGTTTATTTTCTCCAGCCTGCATAGATCAGCTGTGAAAACAAGCAATTGATTTGCAAAAGAAATTTGTGATACTTTACCCTTGCTTGACTACTTTGTATTGTAGGGAGAAGGAATTGAAATCAACAGTCTGATGGTGGCAAGTAGACATTTTGCAGGGAATTCTAGGAGGGAATGGTATAACACCTAGAAGATTAGCTTCCAGTGGCTGAGTAAAGGGAAGTGGACGATGGCATCGAAGGATCAGCAGTGTGGCGGATGCAAGCAGGCATTTGCAGCTGGAAAATGTATTTCTAATAATGAAATCTTTTTGATTTGATTTTTGCTTCATGGTATAATTCATGGAATTCATCAAGAATATGTATGGAAACTATTTGCTGGATACTGCCGGGCTACCTGTTTATCCTAGATTGTCAGGTGGTCATCCATTCCTTCTCAGTCTGTACTTTCTTAACTTGCAACGTGACCAACTAATTAAATGTGAAAACCCTGTAGTTCTTGGCCTGTGGAGCCACTGACTCCAGCCGTTGTTCAAGTTATAAAATCCAGAGCTAGATTTTCGCAGCTGGTGACATGTTGCATGTCTAGTCAACTAGGCCACTGGGCTGTTGTGATACAGTGGTGATGTCCCTACCATTTTGGGTCAGAAGGCCCAAGTCCTACCTGCTGCAAAGCGTATAATAATATCTGAACAGGTTGAGAAATATCAGAGGCCACTGGAAGTGCCATGACCACACATCGCAGGATTCACTATACACAAAGCTGAGCTGCCCTGCCCTGCCCTGCCTTGCCTTGCCTTGCCTTTACTTTGCAGACTATTTATGAAACAGGGTGTTGCTGATTTTTAAGAATTTCTGATTTACAAATGCTCGTACTTAAGAATGCAATCCCATGCATTACTCTTGCTTAACTACATTAAAAACCAAACATTTCCTGTACTTACAAACAGCTGCTTTACATTGTCCTGCATTGCGTTCTGACTTGTGTACAAATCGACTTGTGAACTAAGTCCAGAATAGAGTCCTTTCACAACCCAGGGAGTGTCTATAAACTGGAGATTAATATGTAGAATTACTCACCAACTGCTTGCTAATCACTTGTTTCGATATGTCACTTTTTTCCCCCCCTTGATGTCAGGTTTCAAACTCCACCTATGATCTATTCCTTCTGGCTGTTTTTGAGCTCTGCTCAGTTCTTATTCCTTCATGCCACTCTCCAAGTTGTGTTGTTGCTACATAAGTGTCATTAAAGCTTTTATTTTGTTTTCATGGTTTTCTATCTTTTCAATCTGCTTTAAGAACAATCCTTCCCCTGGCCAACCCTGCAAAACTACCGCTGAAAGCAGTGTAGTAAATTATCTTGCGCTCAGTCCCTAACAGTAGTTACCAACCAATCAAATAGTGGCTTTCTTGTGAGGTCACTTTTTCATTTTGCAGTAAGACTCGGTGCTGATTTTCTGCAGCAACTGCATTAACCCTAAGCACTAGTGAATTTACCCATCATTGTAGCCCACTAAAGCTGTCACTCAGAATTTTTTTTTATTCAAGTTTTATTATTAGTTTCAAGAGTCATCTTGGAGTGCAGAATTTGAGTATTGCTGAAAAGATACTTACCTATTTTGTCAAAGCCAGAGAATGACTGTCACTTGCTTTGTTGAGTTGAAATGGGTACAGTGTTGTGCACGTTCTTTCTGCAAAGAATAAATTTAACATGTAACTTCCAGTCCATGCAAATGTGCTACACGGCGAACTCTTAAGCTGAAGTTTGTCAGCATAATTCTAAGCGCACTTAGAATTATGTAGCAATCTAAAGTTGTGGAATTACATCTATTGTGTCCAGGAAAACAGGTGATCACCATTCTCCGGTATATTCCTCTGATCAAGGCCTTCACCAATCAGAATCAACATCCCTTGTTTAAATTTAAATTTTTACATTTAACTGTCAGTTGTTTATTGACTGGTGCATTCTCCAAGGCAGTACCTTTGCCAATCAGAATACACTGGCACCCAAGCAGCACTCTACTTGTACAGCATAAAGAGGTTGTGTCCCCTTACGTTGACATTTCTTATGTATTTCCCTGATGAATGCAAGATGAAAACTTTAACGAGACATCTTTTTTCTGCGGCTAAACTATTATAGTTTTGTTTTTAAACGCTTTTCTACATAATCCTATTCCTGTTATCATTTCTAGAATTAGAGAAAGCAAGTTAAAAGATTTGCTCTTTAAAGTCTGCATAAGACCATTGCATGTTCTCTAAGTTTATGTTGCATTGACTGGAGTTAATAAAGACATTTGGTATTGTTGATATATTGGTATCTTTCTTTAATATATTTTCTGTTCTGTGTGCTACACCATGTGCGTTTTGTTGGTAGAGAGTCCAGGTTATATCTACCTGCTGCTTTCTCAGTGAGTTGTTGACCTTTTGGGTTTGATATTGGCACAATACAGGGTTCAAGATCAGTTGCTTTGCTGCAAAAGAACTGGAAATCAAAGTTGAAGAGAGTTGCCAGTGAGGCTAGTTGAGGCATTTCTCTCAATTTGATTCTGATAAACAAAATTATTGTTACAAATAGATTTTCAAGGTCCTGTCAGCCAGATTGAAATGAAGCCCATGCAATGAATTTCTCAACCCAATAGTAAGTTATCTGTAGAGAGCAAGATTACATCCAAAACCTGAAGAATACAGAGGCTTAGCGAAGAACATGGATTTCTACTCCTCAGAACGTGCACCTCAATAAAAACTGATGAAGAAAATTGCTCCCTGTTTGTCTGCCAGGGTAACTACTGCTATCGTTCATTTGTTTGTCCATCCATCCAATCCAACTTACAACCATCATCAGTGCCACCCTTCCAAATCCAACTCCACTGCCATGACATTGTGGCCCTTTCAAGGATGCTGGGATTAACCATTCTTTGTAGATTTGCTGGCCTGAAATAGATTTCTAGCAAAAATATCGGTGCTGAAAGCCATATCTTGATTAGAAGAACAGTTATTTCTATCCTCCCCTTCAATTCAAAATATTGCAAAATATTCTGACATTAATTCTTTGAATTTTTAACTTCCAGTAGTAGGGATGCATTCTAAAAAATAAATGGTTTGCATGACAATTCAAAGTAATGAGTTTCTGATTTTGAAACTTGGTGCTATGGCACTGTTGTCATAGGACCTCCTTTATTCAAAATTGCTCTCAGCTTTCTACTTTTAAAAGTGTTATGTTGAAAGTAGTATTTTTAATTTGAGTAATCTTGCCTTTTTTTTTCAAATTTAGTTCTGTCCAAAACTGTCCTTTTAAACAGGAAAAAAATGAGTACATGTGACACTGAACAAAAACAATTATAGGATCTTAAATAGAAGGAATAATAAACTATCTGTTAATTTTGTTTTCCAGGCTGCAGACCTGATGAATGAGCCCCCTTTCGAAATTGAGATAAAAATGCCTTGTGTTTCATTGTTTGATTAAAGACTCTGGTTATACTAATTTGCTCATCCATAAAAAGCTATGTATTCTGAGGTGAAAAATAAATAAGTCAAAAATATAGGAAAGTGTTTGAAAAGTGGTTTTGTTGCTGATGCTGTTTTATAGAAACAATCCATCAATCATTTGAAGGCAGTTTCTGAAACAGTATAGGTTGATATGTATTGTGGCCTTGCATCATTATGTTGCTATTTCTCCTCCGCATTGAGCATTTAAAAATTTGGGGCTGGATTTCCCTCCCAGCAGGGAATAAAGTTTTAGGTCTGTTCCAGCACCCCAACCCAATGCACTGTGATTTTTCTGTGTAGTGTCTTAATTAATTACCAGAGTGGAGGCTGTCCAGCTGAGTATGGCAGACAATTTATCTCCGTTGGAGGTTTAATTCGAGGCCTTACAGCTTCAAAGGAGAATAGACGGCAATGGAAGGTCAGTGAGTGAGAGGGTACTTCAACTTTGAAATTTTTAATGAAAAACTAGATTCAGCAAAAATTGCTTGGATGAAGCTTTGACCAGCCTCTCATTTCGGTCTCGGCAAGCTGTTTCAGGAGAGTTGCATTAAATAATTCTGCCTTGCTCCCAATTAGAAGTGTCATGAGTGTGTTCTGTACGCAGTATTCTAAAAGTGGCCTCGCCAATGTCCTGTACAGCCACAACAAACATCTCAACTCCAGTACTCAATGCTCTGACCAATGAAGGCAAGTGTGCCGAATGCCTTTTTCACTACCCTGTCTACTTGTGACTCCACTTTCAAGGAATTATGCACATGTACCCCTGTGTGTTTCTGCGCTATGACATAGTTGTTTGAGGGTGATGTTGCTGAGGGACTGCCACAGCATGAGTGATAGCATTTTGGAGAAGAGGAATAAAGAATGAACATTCCAAAAAATTAATATTTTTATATACTTTTCAGTTTATATTTATTAAAAATGCAAATCCAACAATAAACCTGAACTATTATATTGTTAAAAGTATTGATTGCAACATGAGTAGAAATCTTTATTTCACCCAAGATAAATTTTCATGAAATTTCTGAATGTTACAATTTTGAGTTTTTGAAAACTAAACAAAAACAGCAATACCCATCTTTGGGGAAAGTTTTCAGAAACTTTTCTAGACCCGGACTATGGTGTCACATTTTATATAACAATATTTACATTAGTTTGACCCATTTAAAGTTGAATCAATATTTCCATTTGGTTTAAAATTGTTGGCTCATTTTCATTTGAAGAATGTACCTTTTTAGGATGAAAGCAGCTTTGTTACAAAAGCTTTGTATAAATAGTTAAAGTTTACTTTAGAAAATATATTCAAAACATTAAATACCTGCTTTTTTTAATAATTAAGGTAGAAAATATATGTGGGTCCTGAACCTCAGCTATGTGATATTTTATTCCAGTGTCAGGTGGACGTTTTAGAGTTAATTTAAAAGTATGCAGTATGTTTGAACAATCGTGATTTATGAGGTCTTAAAAAATGTGTTGTGAACTGTAGGGAAAAAAACATTTATTACTTTACAGGATTGATGTATGTTTTTGTGGAGAGATTTCAGGTTTTGAAGATGGCAGTTTTAGAATAAAACTAGCAATTAACTTGGATCCATCTTCATACAAAGTATTGCTCCAATAACGGCATAAGAATTTTAAACTGTATTGTCCTTGTCCTGTCTATTCATGTATGATTTTGTTTTTTTCTCACTAAAGCACTTATCTTTGTGAGCTTAATGTTTTGTAACGCTTCTTGTAATTTAAAATGTCCTTGAAAGATGATACAGAATCTTAAAAACTTAGTTAATCCAGCATTTCCTTTTTTAAAAACCTGTTGAGAGTAGCAACATTTTAAAAAAGACTGTAATTGTGGAGGAAAAAACCTTGCAGGACTTCTATAGGACTGGTACTAACAACGTGTAATGTATTTTGTCCTTGTAATAGTTTGTAACTCGTAAGGAAAATAATTTTTGTCCTCCTTCAGTAGCACTGCTTAGTCGGAAATTTGAACATCTACTAAGAAATATAAATGAATATTGAAACCTCCTTATTTTGGATGAAGTTTCAAGTTGGAGACTACTTGACAGTTTAGTTTCATTCACCACCAGCAATCTTGCATTCTGTGCGCGCACATTATTTTGATCATTTTTCACTTGATAGAACAATTGAAGCCATTGGAGTACAACCCGTTTGTAAAATTCATTTCATTAACTGCTACTGTTTCATTAGATACAAATTGAAACAAAAGTGCATTTTAGTTAGATTCCAAGCAGTTGTTAATTATGTATTCTAAGATCGCTAACCTTCCATATATGAAAAAAGCTTCAAATGACACATTTTGTTTTGGCAGAAATGAAGAACACAAAAACGGTCTTCCATTCATTCTTGTACTCAAATGAAAGCTGCATAACTAATTTCTGCACAGATTAAGAACAAATGATTGGACTGTTCATTTGGTACAGATGTCACAGAAAAATATGGATCACTGTTGGCTGGCAATGTTATAGAAATATGATTACAGGATATCTGAATCGTGGGTTTACTTCATTACGTTGCAATGGTGAATACAAAATTCAGCACTTCCAGGAAACGTTTTTGAAATGATATAAAAGGCTTTATTTGTCCCTATCTGTGATATTTGCGTATGAAATGGAATATGTCTTATTTCAGTAGCAAGAGCAATACTAAAGCTGAGCAGGATTTGATTAAGAGACAACAAGGTGCAGAGCTGGATGAACACAGCAGGCCAAGCAGCATCATAGGAGCAGAAAGGCTGACGTTTCGGGCCTAGACCCTTCATCAGATGAAGGGTCTAG
>NC_063364.1:27850090-27851295 GCF_021869965.1 Rhincodon typus | reverse complement strand
ATGCACAAAGATGTGATGGCCACAGGCTACTGCGTGGTAGTGGAGTTGATACTGCACTGCAAGCCAGTTGTAAATAGAGCGACTGGGATATATTGCTGTGGCATGCATGAAGGAATTTGAAATGCAACACTGGGAGTCTTTGGTCAGTAGGACAGCAATTGTAGATTATGGTGTTTTGCCTCTGGAATTTTTAAATATATTATGGAAGGTTTGAGTTATAAAGAAAAGCTGGAAAGGCTGGGACTCTTTTTAGTGGAATGCAGGTGGTTGAGAAGCAACCTGATAGAAGTTTTATAAAATAACGAGAGGTATAGATAAAATTAATGGTAGTTGTCTCTTCCCTGCGATGGGGGATTTCAAAACTAGGGGACATGTTTTTAAGGCGAGAGGACAGAGATTTTAAAAAAAAAAACGAGAGGCAGTTTTGTTTTTTTTACAGAGGGTGGTTCGCATGTGGAATGAACTTCCTGAGAAAGTAGTGGATGTGGGTACAGTTACAACATTTAAAAGCCCTTTGGATAGGTACATGAATAGTAAAGACTGAGGGATATGGGGCAGGGGCAGGCAGGTGGGACTATTTTTTAGTTTGGGATTATGTTTGGCATGAACTGGTTGGACCGAAGGGTCCGTTTCTGTGCTGCATGACTTTATGGTGTGTAGGAGCAGTTTGAAGAAAAATCTGTTTGCTCAGAGTAAAACTGACCCAGGGTTGTACATTGAATGCTAAGAAGTTTGAAGTGAATGGTCCTGCCAAAAGACTCTGTCACATTTGGAGTTTAATGTCAAGTCATATAGATAATGCAAAAGCCCTCGGAGATTGAATTTTCGGTATGAATCTGGGGAGACAGATGAATTAGTAGAAGGCATGGAGAAGATTCAACACTTTTAAAACACTGCTTAATTTCATAAACTAGTTGTGTCTGAACTTGTTCTAATTGAAGTCATGCTAATCAATGCCAAAAATATTTTGCAGTTCAATCAAACTTGCTGCCTTCTCCATACTTTGCCTCTGGCTGATGGATTGTATTTTGTTTAAAATCATGTTTATTTTCAAATACTTACATTCCAGAGATAAAACCGAGGCATTTTTTAACACAGATAGTAGGAACTGTAGATGCTGGAGAATCTGAGATAACAAGGTGTAGAGCTGGATGAACACAGCAGGCCAAGCAGCAGAGGAGCAGGAAGGCTGACGTTTCGGGCCT
>NC_063364.1:27818695-27845090 GCF_021869965.1 Rhincodon typus | reverse complement strand
TGCTGCTTGGCCTGCTGTGTTCATCCAGCTCTGCACCTTGTTGTCTCGGATTCTCCAGCATCTGCAGTTCCTACTATCCCAGGATTTGAGTAATTTACATTAGTGGTAATGTAATAAAATTGCACACCTGGGGCAGTATCCATACTGAGATATTATTGAATTTGGAGAATTTTTAATATTAAAGGCATGGTTAGTAAGTTTGGTCGCATTGTAGACAGTGCGGAAGGTTTTCTAAGATTGCAAAGGGATCTTGATCAAATAGGTCAATGGGCTGAAAAATGGCAGATGGAGTTCAATCTGGATAAATGCGAGGTATTGCAATTTGGTACAACAAACAAGGGCAGACCTTATACAATTAATGGTAGGTCCTTAGGGAGTGTTGTAGAACAGAGGGACCTAGGGATACAGGTACATAATTCGTTGAAGTTTGCGTCACATATAGACAGAATGGGTAAAAAGGCATTTGGCACGCTTGCCTTCATTGCTCAGTCCTTTTGAAGGTTGGAGTTGGGATGTTATGTTGACGTTGTATAGGACATTTGGTGAGGCTCTTCTGGAATACTGCGTCCAGCTCTGGTTGCCCAGTTATAGGAAGGATATTATCAAACTGGAGAGGGTTCAGAAGAGATTTACCAGGATGTTGCTGGGTATGGAAGATTTGAGTTATATAGAAAGGTTGGATAAGCTGGGACTTTTTTTTTTACTGGAGTGTATGAGTTTGAGAGGTGACCTGTTAGAGTTTATAAAATAATGAGCAGTATAGATAGTTAGTGGTAGTTGTCTTTTGCCTAGGATGGGGGATTTCAAGACGAGGGGCACATTTTTAAGGTGAGAAGAGAGAGATTTAAAAAAGACATGGGGGCAGTTTTTTTACAGAGTGTTTTGTGTGTGGAATGAACTTTCTGAGGAGATGGTGGATGTGGGTGCAATTATAACATTTAAAAGACTTTTGGATGGATATATGAATAGGAAAGGTTTGGAGGGATATGGGCCAGAAGCAGGCATGTGGAACTAGTTTAGTTTGTGATTATGTTTGGCGTGAACTGGTTGGACTGAGGGGTCTGTTTTTGTGCTGTATGACTGACTATAAAGTCATAATCAAAATGTTGTTTATACATGTTAACCTGCCCTTGGAAACCCTTCTGTTGAAACAGCAAAAGAATAGCATTATGAGTTAGAGGAATTCGTTGTCACAAATATCTAGTGGGATGTACAGTGCTGGCTGGCAAGCAAGCAGGAACAGGCACTTACACTGCAGAAAATGAGAGGATTGATGATACAGAAATGACCATCTTAAAGTCTAAAGGGGTCACCTACAATGGAAGGATACAAACTTAACAGTTTTGGGTGTCTAATCCAGTACAGTAGTCTCTGTTTGTTTTGTGTAAAAAATACTTGATGTAATTCCTGATTTGTGGAAAATTTCCAGATTCTTGAATAAATACAGCTGGTTCACTGATGTGGTTCATGAAGGAGCCTTTTCGTTCCTGACTGATTTTAGTTCATGTGCAAGTCCATTTCCAACTAAGTAGTATACTGTTCATGTTCTTAAGGAAATTTGACATGAACAGTAAGTACTGCACTGTCAGTCACCCATGTGTCATGAAGAATACTTTTTGGGGGAAAAGATCGTGTACAGAGCTAGAGAAGTAGGAACTGATATAGAAGCAGGGACATTTTTTTAAAAAAGTGATCTGGACGTACAACTATCAACTATCAAGGTTTCTACCAAATACAAAAACATTTTAAAGTTTCCTCTAAGCTCCGAACACGCCATGTGGTGAGTGTGTTTTGTTTGTTTGAAAATAATACGCTGTTGTGGATTTGTGCATTAGTAGTCAAAGGAAGTGGTACATCTTTCATTTCTGTTGTGAGATTTTGAATTGCAATGATACAGCAATCAAAAAGAACAGTTAACAGCACCATCTCATGGAATGACCAAGAATAGCAATGGTTAATATTGCTGGCATTATCCATGAAGGCTGTCACCACTTCAAAAATTTGTAGAACTAATTAATATTTTTGAGTTGAACTAAAACACTGAAGTTGAGGTCATTGCACATTAGTAGATTAAGATTCCTATCATTTCAGTTACAGTCCTTTTTTTTTTGACCTAGGAATTTTGTACTTTTTTCTCCCTGTAATCCCCACATCTTTTATTAAATTATTTACTCTGTGTACAAACCCAATCTGGCCCTATATTCCCCCAGCTCTGGAACTTCTTGCATGTGGTTTGCAGGTGTTTATACCTTGCTTGCTCAAGCAGAAAAGAAAGGTGGTTAACCAGCTGTTTGTTTGAAAACAAAACAATTCCACATTTAAAAAAAATTCAGTAACTCTTCTTTAGTGTAATGTTGTATATGGCTGCACTCAAAATGCTTGCATGGGACCCTCCAATCCAGTTTTTAAGTCCACTCTGAATGATAGACTTTGAGGCATCTTGCAGCCCAGGCATCCAGGATTCTAAAACTGCACTTGACTGTGGTTATTATGGATGCGATCTACCTTTGTTTACAGTTTGAAGAGGCTCTTTTGGCACAGTGGTAGTGTCTGTACCTCTGGGTGGAAAGTCCAGGCTCAAGTTCCACCCAGAGATATGTCATAATGTATCCAAACAATTTGATTTAAGAAAAAGGTATCTGCTAATATCTAGGCAGTTTTTCTGATTGCCCTTACCTCTATAAAACACAAGGGAGCAAGAATACAGTCATCTGCTTACTGTGTTGCTTTCAGCCAAAAGAATATTGGAGGTTGTAAAAGCCTTAGGCCTGGATATTAGAAAGTGAGAGCACTTGAACTTGCGGCCTGCTGAGTTTATAATATTTTTTTAAAAGCACTTGATCAAATAGAAAAAGTTCATTTTGAATTTGAGCTGAGAATTAAATTTATCATATGGCTTGATTATTGGTTCAGAAGCATTTTAAGCCTTTTTTTAAGCCTTTTACACTGTGGTAGAGACCTGGAGCGTGCTGGCAGGGGTGTGGTAGAAGCAGATACAATAGCACTGTTTTAAGAGGCATTTAGACAGACACATGAACAAGCAGGCAATAGAGGAATATGGACCACGTGCAAACAGATGGGATTAGTTTCGAATGGCATTGTGGTCAACACGTACATGGTAGGCCGAAACGCCTGTTTCTATGCGGTTTTATATTCTAAAGGGAAGAAGCTACTTGGAATTATGTTGCCATTCTTACCTTTTACTGTTTTTCAATGTTGATCATTTGTGATTTAATCTTTTCAATCTAGGCATGGCAAGAGTGTTGCACATACAATGGCATAAAATTAGAATTGTAAAAGAACTGTACAATGTCAACACCTCGATTTGACATCAATTGTGAAATTCATGACGACTTGGCCTAAGGTTATTTCCTGTGCTACTGACATTGGGCATCTATAATATTATCTTTTTTTTATCCTATTTGTAATTAAACATTTGTATGTTAAATGTCAGTGTGGGTTGTTTGAATTTGAATGCAGTGGATTGTCATAGCTGTCATAAATGTGGACGGAGTTTCAGGGCAGCCTGTCGGATATGGATTTGCCTAAAGCCGCTTCTGAGAGATGGAAGCTCTTGACAAAAGTATGTGCTGAGTGCCCTAGTCATTTGTTCTCACTGTAACCACATCTGTGATTCAAATACAAAAGAAGACAGTCCTTTGGTTTTATTAGATTTAATGTTTTTCAAAATTGCTTGCATGATCTGCAAATTTAAGCACATTTCTAGATGGTCTTTATTCCGAAAGACACTAAAATGCAAATAATAAGGTGGAGTGGTTAGGGGAACAAAAGAATAAAAATATACTTTTTCTTTTGAACGCTTGGGTTTTTTGCCCTAATCAGCAGAAAACTGATTACCTCACATCCACTTGAAAATTCATGTGGTCAGTACAATGTACTGATTTTAAAAAAATAATAACTTCATTAAAAAAGGTTTACTGTTAGTCTGTTTGACAGAATTAATTAGTCTTTTCACCTTTCGCTTCATTCAAGAGCTACAGTTTGTGGCAAAGTTTATACTCCATCACAAGATCGTCAAAACAATATGTGCAGTTTACTTGCATAGTTATTTTAATGATCATTTATAGATTTCTTGCATCTGTTCTTTCCTTCAAAGCCTGCTTATTCCTCTTTTCTGTCCAAAATCGACATCCTAGAGTAAATGCGAGGCAATAAATATATTGCCTCTTATGTTTTGACGTGTAGAAGAAAAGATTCTACGGCTTAATCAGTTTTTCACTGTTTTTAAAAAAAGTTTTTTTTTGTCTTACTTCCATTTTGAAAGGTGCTGTTGTCGGCTAAAAGAAATAGATTTGTCTGATAATGGCAGTCATATGTTATGACTTCTGTGTTTGATTCCCCTTCCTTTTTTTTCTCCATCAAAATACAGTTTAAAAAGCTGAGAAATATGCTGTGCCAAGACTGTTAAAACTGTATGTATTCTGTAGTCTTGAAAGTGGAAGTGGGCAATCTTTTAAGAGAGAATACTTACATATTCATACCATGTGTATCTTTCATTGTTTGGTTTTGACTCCGTTTTCGTGGGATGAGATATAATTGTACACTATGGTATTTTTGAATTTAACTAGGAAAATTGTGATGAAACCTATTCAAGAAACTGTTGAAAACCACATTTAAAAAGCACATCTCTAGAAATTGAAATTCATGCAAAGCCCAAGTGAAGCTGCACCATTTACTGACTCCAAGCTAAAAGCTTCTGACAAGCATATCGTCTTTGCCTAGTAACATCTGAATTATTAAAGCTGGCTTTGTTCATCAAATTGAACAACCAATAAGGTGGTTACTCATAAATTAGGGAGGGGGTCATGAAGACGATGTGGCTGTGCATTGTGAAGCTAGCAATCATTGTGAGTACAAAAGATCTCTTGGTGCTATTCAGTTGACTTCGTTAAAATGGGAAAATAGAAAGATAATACAAAGCTGATGCACATCAGGGAATGTGTATGTTGAAGTTTTCGTGCAACATTTTTCTGCTCTAATTTTATATTCAATTTTCCAGTGATTATGATATTCCATTTTTTATTCTGTTAAACCTTTCTTTATAAAATACGTTAAATTGCAACTGGTCTTCTCCTTCTAGTAGGGAAAAGAGATACTGCTGACTTTCTCTTTTTAATGACATTTTCCTCTAATTCTTATGTACCATTTGCACTATTATGGAAAATTTGAGCCACAATAGTATTTTTTTAGAGATGACAGATGCTGGAGTCAGAGATAAGTGTGGAACTGGAGGAACACACTGTGTTATCCCAGTATTTTTTTGATTCATTTACGGAATGAGGGCATCGCTGGCTAGACAGCATCTATTGCCCATCCTTAATTGCCCAGGGGACAGTTAAGAGTCAACCACATTGCTGTGAGTCTGGAGTCACATGTAGGTCAGACTAGGTAAGGATGGCAGTTTCTTTCCAAAAAGGATATTAGTGAACCAGCTGGGTTTTTCCGACAATTGACAATGGATTCATGGTCATCATTAGACTCCTAATTCCAGATGTTTATTGAATTCAAATTCCACCAACTGCCGTGGCAGAATTCGAACCCAGATCCCCAGAACATTATCTGGGTCTCTAGATTAACAGTCCAGTGGTAATACCTCCAGGCCATTGCCTCCCTCTAAAGTAGATTTATTTCCAAAACCAGTTGAACGTATATTTTGACCTCCTAACTCATTTGAATTGAATTGGGTCAATGGACTAATATCATCCAATCTGTAACATGCCATCATAGCTTTTGCTACTTCCTCCCAATAAGATTATTATTTTGCAGATGTGTTACAAGTAAGGACCTGTGCAGTAAACACTGCTTATTGTAGAACAAAAAGTGTATTTATAAACTACCTGTGCTTCTCCAGTAGCCTTTTTACATTGCTTGTGGACCTCCTTTAAAGATTTATCGATT
This sequence comes from Rhincodon typus, assembly GCF_021869965.1. Lineage (NCBI taxonomy): Eukaryota > Metazoa > Chordata > Chondrichthyes > Orectolobiformes > Rhincodontidae > Rhincodon > Rhincodon typus. Next base: position 27,839,171 of record NC_063364.1, on the reverse strand, counting down.
ATGATTCTCTACTTTCTTTCTTGATTGTAATGCTTAAATTCCCTACACGAGAGGAAATACCCACAAGCATTGAAAAGGTATGTAGAGTCCATGTAAAATGATATCCTATCACTTTTAGTTATTGGGACTTTTTCCAGGAATTGGGTTATTTTCTTTCAAGAAACTCAGACTAAGCAGTTACCCTGACAGTGTACCGGTGTCTGAGTTTTCCACAGCCAAGTTGCACTTTTCCATGTTGACACTCATCTTGCATTGAGTGGAATCAGGCCCTCCTTATATTTAGGGCAGCACAGTGGCTCAGTGGTTAGCACTGCTGCCTCACAGCACTAGGGACTTGGGACTTGGGTTTGATTCCACCCTTGAGCGACTGTGTGGAGTTTGCACATTCTCCCACTGTCTGCGTGGGTTTCCTCTGGGTTCTCCATTTTCCTACACAGTCCAAAAGTGTGCAGGTTGGGTGGATCGGCTATGCCAAATTGCCCATAGTGTCTAGGGTTCAGTAGATTAGTCATGGGAAATGCAGGGTTACGGGCTAGGATAGTGTAGTGGGCTGGGTATGGTTGGGATGCTGTTCGGAGGGTCAGTGTGATCATCAGACTTTTGAATGGTTCCATTAATGCACAAGTGACATCAGCGATTTACAGTGGTACTACAGTATTGTTCCTATAGTTTGATTATATTGTGTTCTCCAATTTTCTAATTTTCAGAAGTTCATAGTAGTAGTCCCTATCTCAGAGAAGGGAACAGACTGGTTGCTGGAGAGCTGGCAAGTCTGGTGAAACTTGGTGGAAAATCTGTTAAAACAGGGCAGCATGGGGCTCAGTGGTTAGAATTAGAATTAGCTTTATTGTCGCATGTACTCATTTGAGTACAGTGAAAAGTTTACAGGTCGCCGCTTACAGTGCCATCTTAGGTACAAAGGCCAAATTCTTTAGCGGGGGGGAAATATTAGAAAAAGAAGTCGATCATTACAGATCGTGGGAATAAATTAGAAAAGTAAAGAAATAAAAAGTTCAGAATAATGGTCATTCCAACCCAGACCATGCTGGCATCTAACTACCAGTCAGTGTCGGATCTTGACTTGACCACACCAAGAGCTTCACTTTGAGGCCTGAAGTTCATGCTGAGGCCATGCTCGCCATGCTGGGCTGCCAAGAGACCACCAGGCCAGGAGACTGGCATGCTGGGCAACTGGGAGATTGCCACGCCGGGTCCTCGCTGAGGCCGAGAGTCTGAGTCCACGGTGAGGACTGCTCAGCACTGCTTAGCGCTGCTGCCTGTCAGTGCCAGGGACCGGGTTCAATTCCATCTTTGGTGACTGTCTGTATAGAGTTTGCACGTTCTCCCTGTGTCTGTGTGAGTTTCCTCTGGGTACTCCAGTTTCCTCCCACAATCTAAAGATGTGTGGGTTAGATGGATTGCTAAATTGCCCTAGTGTCCAGGGACGTGTAGGCTAGTTGGATTAGTCATGGGAAATGCAGCATTACAGGGAATAAGGTTGGGGGGTGCTAGGTCTGGGTGGGATGCTCTTCGGAGAATCGGTGCGGACGTGAAAGGCTGAATTTCTGCTTCCACAGTGTAGGGATTCTGTGAATTCTATGCATTCAATTATTTTAATTGCACAAACAAGAAATTAACACCTGTGGTGATGGAATCTGAATTTTTTTCTGGTTATTGCTATTGTAAACTTTCAGCAAGACGACAACCGAGTAAGACACTCCATTGCTCCGTCTGTTCTTTCTTTTCTCATATTTCCTCCTTTTCTACATTTTTCTTCACTTAATGATCTGGACTTACCGAGAGGGGGATGGAGGAGCTGGCAAGTCCTGGAGGCAAATCCCGGAGTGGCGGTCGGCGTGGGGAAGCAGTCCTGGACCAGAGGCCAGCTTGTGGGAGCGAGTCCTGGAGAATACTTACCTTGGAGCAGATGAGAGCCGATGGAGAGCAGACTGGAGGCTTGGATTGGTGTGGGGATGAGTGTTTGACTGGGGTTTGGCGTGGGCAACCAGACCATGTGTGAAAGCCACTGCGTTGAGCTACTGCAGTGTAATGTTTATTTGTAATTTGTTTACCTGACTGTAATGTCCATCCTTTTAACTATGTCATACCTCTAACTTACACTATGAATCACTATAAAGCAATGCAACTACTTTTCTATTTTTATTCCTCTTTTTCGTACCTAAGATTTGTACCTAGGTACTTGTATCTAAGATGGCGCCATAAGAGGCGACATTGTAAAACTTTTCACTGTACTTCTGTACTTCTGTAAACATGACAATAAGGCTGTTCTGTTCAATTCTATAATGTGTTAAAATTTGTAGGGTTTCACAGTACTATAGTTAAGTATAATTGAATTTTTTTTACTTTGAATGTACACTGACTTCTCTTTTATGGGCTGCTATTGCTTATTGAATGCATATATCTAGCAAAAAAGGCATCTGGATGAGTATATGAATAGGAAGTGTTTAGAGGGATATGGGCCAAATGCTGGCAAATGGGACTAGATTAATTCTTTTTAAATTATTTTGAGAAAACTGTTACTTTGAGTTACTGACTTGAGTGGCTGACTGATAAAGTCATTAAATTATCAGTAGTAGTGGAGTATCTTGAGTGTTTTAGTTCAATGATGTCCCACTCTCCAGCTTAGCTGCACCAAACTAGCTTTCCTAATATTCAATGCTTAAGTAGTTAATTTTAAAAAAAAAAAAGCTGTTAAACTTGCATTTGTAATACAGATGCCCATGTTAGAAGGTGAAATGGTTCTCTGCCTCTGGTTTCTTTGGAGTTTATATCTGACTCAAAATCCATAAGACACTTTATTTCAAGCTGCTGAAGCTCATTTCATTTAAGCCCTGAAATCCTGCTAGTAAGAAATTGATAGTAACATAATGGAACAAACAACATTTTTACAATCAATACAGAAAAGTAAGTAAGAAAAATAATATTTTTTTGTGTTGCTGCCATTTTAAGACAAAAGCTCCGAAGCTTCCTTTGCAATACAGAAATTAATCTGGGGCCCATTTTTGATACTATTCTGAGGTGAAATGAAATAAGTTGCTTCTAAAACCATCGTAAATGCTTGTGGCAAAATTAAAACATTGGAGCTATTAGGAAATGTAATCCAACAGTAATTGATTTGTTGACTTGTAGAATGATTTTCTTGTCTCTACAAAATAGCTGTTTATAAAGTAACTTCTAATTTCTGACTTCTAAATAGTTCTATTAGGAACACAAACAGAAATTGCTGGAAAGGCTCAGCAGGTCTGACGTCATCTGTGGAGAGAAATGGCTTTGTTTTAGCATCTTGGTGCACTTGCTGAAATCTTGAGCTGTCTAAAACCCAGAGGTTCCTTGAGCTATTGGTTGAGAAGAGAGAATGAACATTCAAACTATTGTCTTTTCTGGTTAGAGCTATGTTATACGTTATTACTAGAAAGCTTTCTCTACTTAATTGTTGTACAGGTAATTTAACTTAACTTCAATCCAGAAGGCTAAAAGTAAGCATTTAACATTTAGACCAGTGTCTTGTAAAATGGGAATGCTTGAAGAAACTATTTTTGTGTGATGAATAAAAGCAGTAGTTTGATTCTAGGTGCTTATTTATGCGCTGGTTTTTATTTTCGCTTGTATCTGATTTCTGTCATGGTTTGCTATTGCTGTTATAGTATATTTGCACCAAATGTCACCTGGTATTGTACAGGGTAATTGAAGGTAGGAAGATGTACTGTATTGTCTTGTGTTGTGTTGTATTGTGATACGACTCTGTACTGGAGATTTATTCTAACACAGCTGTGGTAGTACATACGTTTCAAAATACAAGAAGCAATACTGACCAACATCTACAAAGAAAACAAACTGCTTAATGTTTCTAGTGGAAGCTATTTGGCATCAATTCATGGAAGGCAGAAATGATTTTTTGCTCTTTGAAATTTATTTCTCTTGGTTGGTGGGGATGGGGGTGCTTGTTTGTACTTGAGCATATTCATAGTTCTGCCTTAAAGAATAGGCAATAAGGGTGAAATTTGTCTGCATCATGCAAAACAGGCCAGTAGTGAATAAGCAGGGTTTTATTTTCGCCATGACAATTGTTATTTTTCGTTGACTTTGAAATACAATCAAGAATTTTAATTTTGAACCGAGTGAAAACAATTGAGATACTAGGAGACTTTTCTCTCCTGAATAATAATCTGCATGGCTAGAGAAGCAGTTATAGTTCATCAGACTATTTAATGTAGATTATCAGCAGCATCAGCTGATACAGTGTAAATAGTTGTAATGTAGAGATCTCAGTACGAGGACAATGGCCACAGTTCTAATTTGAGCTGTTCCTCATCTTCAACTTGTACATCGAGTGGTCACATCTTCTCTGGCCTCAAGCTTTTGAGATGTTCAGATTTTCACTATTCTTTTATCTTTCCTGCTGGCAGGTATCTTTGATTTTATTAGGGGGTTTGAAGTGACAACATCAGCATTGATTATTCCCAGGCCGCACAGGGATTTCCACGCCTTTTGGCTGAATGCATATCTAGAGGGGGACAATAACCTTCATGTGGTCCTCCTGTTAACATAAGGTTTTCTAGCTTGAAATGGTGCTGGCAAGAACGCAACTAAACCATAGTCTGTAGGCTACGGGTTCCAGCATTTTAAAAAAAAAACTGGAAAATGAAATTTCTGAGACCACAAAGCCAAGAAATAGGACCTGCAACAAGAATATACCAACTTTTAATGTTGAGGGCCTGTATTCGGCAAAACTTAACAAAACATAGCTCTCTAATAGGAATGCAGACATAGAATAAAAGCTTGAATCCCTACAGTGTGGAAGAGCATCGTACTCTATCCCTATAACCCAGCATTTCCCATGGCTAATCCATCTAACCTGCACATCTTTGGACTGTGGGAGGAAACAGTAGCAGCCGGAGGAAATCCACGCAGACACGGGAAAATGTGCAGACTCCACACAAACAGTCGCCTGAGGTTGGAATCAACCTGAGGTCCCTGGCGCTGTGAGGCAGCAGTGCTAACCGTTGAAACACTGTGCCACCCCAGACATGGCCACCCTGCAAGAAACCCGTCTCATGGACACTTCAGCCATTAAGCTCACTTTCAGATACCAGTTCATTACAAGCCAGGATGATAAAACACGCAGCCCAAACACCTAGTAAAAATAAAATCTCCTACTGATACAGAAGACCTAAAACAGGTGACATCCTCTTCGTCTTCCCATATCTCTGTCAAAGTTGGTAAACTGACCATCATAAATGTGTTCAAGTTACCAAATTGTCCAACATTGCAGTACAGCCCACAGTACACTCAATCATCTACACGAGTGACCTCAACAGCCAGCATCACATTTAAGGGCACCCCAAAAACAAGACTGAAGTACAGTTGTCAGATTGGGTGTCCACGTATGACCTTTATTTAATCCTGTGCATGATACAGTATTCCATATTGCCAGGTAGAAGACTGGCAAATAGCGTGGACTTTACTGTGCAATAATGGCCAACAGCTAATAGGTATCACCTCTTTCCCTCATCCACAGCTCCACTGTCTACATCACCTAAATCCTATTCTCATGATTTTATGGCTGGTCTTTAGAGTGACCAAATGCAATGCCATGGAATCTGCAGAGGGCAACTGGAGTGCTCATGGCAGATGCATAGAAACTGCCATTAACTGGATCCCTGAAGTGGTTTACCACTTCACTCAATTTCTGAAGCTGGCAGCTAAACATTTTCAGAAAATCTTTTTTTTTTTCCTTTTGTATCCTTCTATGAGCCATTCATTTTCTGGAGTCCAGCAAGGAACAAAAGAAGATGCTTTTGAGGCAATAGCCCTTCTAGAGATCATTCATGATAAGCACCTCAAAAATAGAAGGAATCAGCAGAGAATATCAGCTCCATGCACTTTAGGTAAAACCCATGGAAGCTCCTGCACTGCCTGAGAGCAGCTCAATAGCAACTGCACTACTAGCTAGAATACTGCTGATGCTGTTGTTTCCCAATAAATTCAGAAATACCAACCAGCAGGGAGGATAAGCAGATCATAAAATGAGTTCTGCAAGGGATAGAGTGCTTCTTGCTTGGGTGCGGTGGGAGATGAGTCTCTAATTTGGGGAGAAGCCAAGTCTGTCTCTCCTTCCAATGCAAGCATCCTGAAGAAGGCAGTCTGGGGTGACTGAGCAGGGCACCCAAAGCCAGCAATCTTCAGTACGTGTGCTTGGGAGAGGCTGTGAAGAAAGGAAATTTTGAGGTGAGAAGGACTGTGCGAAACCTTAGACTGACAGTATGTACACTCTCTCTCGTTCATTCACTTCTCTTTCTCCCTTCCTCCCTCCCTCCCTCTAAAATACAATAAAGAACTATGGATGCTGGAAACTGAAATAAAAGCAGAAATTGCTGGAGAAACTCAGCATTTTGACAGCATCTGTGGAAAGAAAACAGTTAACATTGATCCTTCTTCAGTATTGATAGCAGCTAGGAAAAACTGGTGTTTATGCCGATGACAAGAAGCAGGGGTGGTGGGAGGAGTGGATGGACCAGTGGAACTGACAGAGAGAGAGAGAGAGGAAAAAGTTAGACAGGCAAAGGAATTGTTGATTGTAAGCTAGATAAGTGATAAACGGAACTATAGTGGGTGAAAATGAGTTTGCTATGCTGAAAGCATCCCTTGTCATGACAGGACCTGGGATGTAGGGATAGGGAAAAGACATGGAAGGAGGTGTTCATGCTGTAAAATTATTGAACTTGATGTTGAGTCCTGAAAGCTTTAAGGTGCCCATGAAGAAGATAGATGTTGTTCTTCCAGTTTGCATTGAGCCTTGCTGGAGCACTGCAGCAGGCCTGAGACAAATGTTGGCTTGGGGACATTGTGGTGTGTTGAAGTGGCAGGCAGCTGGAAGCTTTTACAGACAGAACACAGACTGGGTGACCACTCTGCATGGTGAAAGCCTTTACAAAATAGGAGATTGTTCATGGCTGTCTGACATGACAGCATTTATTCTGAATATCAAGGTCTTTAAATTTGAGACACCTTAACAATATTCAATTACAAACTGTACCAGGTAGTTGGTATGAAAAGTGGTAGGAGGATGTAAGGTTTTGGAGTAGATCTGTAGCTCGGGTTGTGGGTGTTGAGGTTGGTTGGCTCGCCGACCTGTTTTGTTCCGCAGACGTTTTGTTACCAAGCTGGGTAACGTCCTCAGTGCAGCCTCTGATGAAGCATCGGTGTGTTTTCCCGCTTGGTTTTTAAACCCTGGGGTCCGTTGCGATGGATTGCCTCACTTCTGGGTTTCCTCCGTAGTGGAATGTATATGGGGTCGAGTTCAATATGTTTATTAATAGCCTGCTTCGTGGAGTGCCATGCTTCCAGGAATTCTCGTGCTTGTCTCTGCCTAGCCTGTCCCAGTTGAAGTCGTGGTTCCCCTTGTCCATGTGGATTGAGATGAGTGAGTATTGGTCGTGTCTTTTTGTAGCCAGTTGGTGTTCATGTACTTTTGTTGTTAGTTTCCTTCCTGTTTGTCCGATGTAGTGTTTCTCGCAGTCTCTGCAGGGGATCTTGTAGATGACATTGGTCCTGTCCATGGTGGGGAGTGGGTCTTTAGTTCGGGTGAGCACTTGTCGTAGGGTTGATGTGGGTTTGTGTGCCACTCTGATGCCCAGTGGTCGTAGAAGTCTTGTGGTGAGTTCTGACATGTTCCTGATGTAGGGTAGTGTGATGAGTGTGTCGGGGCGTGTAGAATCTTTCTGATGCTGTTCCTGTAGGCATCTCCTGACCCAGTTCTTTGGATATCCATTATCCTTGAACACTTGGAAGAGGTATTCCTCCTCCTCTTGGCGTAGTTCCATGTTGCTGCAATGTGTTGTTGCCCTTTTAAATAGCGTTCGCACGCAGCTTCGTTTGTGTGCGCTGGGATGGTTACTATTGAAGTTCAATACCTGGTCTGTGTGTGTGGCTTTATGGTGTACTTTCGTTTGCAGTTCCCCATTTGTCTTGCGCTCTACCATGACATCCAGGAATGCTTTGAGCTGTTTCTAGCTGTTTTTAAAACACTAGTCATTTTATTTGAAAGCATTCCACCTAAAAATAATTAGATTAATATTTAATTTAAATCAAATACATATTATGTTTATCTTCACCATGATATAGTTATTTCTCCCTCTATCTTTGTCTAAATTTACATTTTTGACAGCAATGTACAGAGGCAAAAATCAAAGTTGAATACTACACAAATCAAAAAGTTCAATTTCTTGCTGTCCATTTCAATGTCTCAATATCTGGTCATGGTCAACTGGAGTATAAATAGACAGGTGAGCCACCTAAATATACATTTCACTAAATTTTAAGGTATGCAGAACAAGAACACAATAGCCTACAGCTAATATACATCGTATGATAGTCCCAAAGGCTGTCAGGTGCCTTTTTACCGGAAGATCTCTGGAAAAGGGCCCAGGCTCCGCTTCAAATTGAGGAACTGCAAAGAGCTACCATAGCCTTCGGATGTTGGCACTTTGATCCTGTTTAACTGGAGTATGACCACCTGACAACTGGTCTGTTCTTCTCTGGTTCATCTTACCCACCCAATGCTCAATGCTAATCAAGAATGAAACCATATGGTCAAGACAAATGCATAACTTCTGCCTTCGCTGTATGGACTACTGCAAGTGTTCTCTTTCCATGAGACTTGCAGCACTCTCGATGGATGTAGATGTGACTGTGCAGATGCTAACACAGAGGCATGGCTCAATTACGGTATCGATTAGACTCTTACACCATACACGCACATACAAATGTCAGAGCAACAGCTCAAGAGAATACTGATAGATGCCTATACGTTTTACATTGTACCTTAAGACTCTGCCATTTTAGTGATTCCTATCCTTGGCATCTGCATGAAGTTGAGCAATGGTAGTTGTATCCCAGTTGCTGTTATGGGAACTGGCTGGAGCAGTGATGACCCCATTCATCTGCTCCAGCACTTAGCTTCCAGTCAGCATGAATATGATAGCAAATTAACTGCATGTTGGAAGATTGCTGAAGAAGTTCTGCCTATGAGGCTGCACAAGCTATAAATGACCCACATTTAGGATGATGACTCATCTGGTAAAATCCAGCCCATTGTCTCGAAAGCAACTCAAGAAATGAAAGAAGCTGTATTCCAATAATTAGTAACAAAAAACTGAATGCTGGAGATCTGAAAAAAACAGAGCTAATCATGAGCAGATCATGGGGGTGGGGGCACTGTATTATGAAGTGAAGTTGAGTAGGTTAGGCCTGTACTCTTCAAAATTTAGAAGAATGAGAGGTAACTTTATTAAAAAAATACAAGATTCTTAGGGGACTTCACAGGATAGATGTGGAAGGGTTGTTTCCTTTTAAGTGAGATTCTAGGACCAAAGGGCATAATCTCACAATAAGGGGTTGCATGTTTAAGATGGATATGAGAAGAGTTTTCTTCTGAGGACATTGAATCTACGTAATTCTTTAGCAATGAGGCTTTCAAGGCTGAGTCATTAAGTACGTTAAAGACCAGAGTTAAAGTTTTAATCGGTAAGGACCGGTTATTGGGAAAAGACAGGAAAGTGCAGTTGAGGATTATCAGATCAGCCATGATCTCATTGATTCTGTTCTGCCATTCGATGAGCTGAATGGCCTTACAAACTATTGTACAAAGTGCATAAATATAAAGTTTCCAGTAACTCTTTGAAGTGCTTTATCAATAAGGCATTGTGGAAGTGATCGATTGAGTTCCATTTGTAGTTTGATTTAACACGCACTTTGCTTTAATGACCCTTATTGTTAATGCCAACTGTAAACTTTCTTTTCAACAGACAGGAACTGTTGAACATTGCATAGCCTGTATCATTTGTGCTTTAAAGCATGTTTTCTTCAATTTATTATATTACCAATGGGGAATAGTGCTTTCCTGGGTAGATGAAACAGTATTACTAAGTATTATAAATATGTATTATCATTGCCTATTATTTATAGTCTTGGTATAAATCCATAATATTGAGAATATAATTCCTGTAACCACCCCCATAATTTTAATGTTTTGTGGAGCTAATGCATGTGTTTCTGTGTGGTTGCATGATGTATCAAATAATTTGAAATCTGTTATTGTGTATTTTCTGTATTGCTTATAATCAAATTACTGTGTGAATTCACATCATGATGAATTAGCAGGCCTGCTAGATTATAGGTCTGACAAATTGACTGCACAACTGCATTTGTGAAATAATTACTCTTCACAGTTGGTATTTTTCTATATTGTAGGCGTTAGTGTTTTATGCCATTTAATCTTGTGGTATTCTGGCAATTATAAAATTCATCAAAGGAGACTTAATTCTGGATGTCATTCGTACACTTTCCTTCTGAGTAGGAACTGTTCTTTCTGTTTTTTTTTCGCTAGCTTCTCTTTCCCATTCATCAAATCCTATACTTTGTCACAAATAATAACTATTCTTGAAAACTCAGACAGAGGGTTGTTTTTCGGACTGAAAGCCTATGACGAGCAGTGTGCCACAAGGATCAGTGCTAGATCCATCGCTTTTCATCATTTATATAAATGATTTGCGTGAGAACATAGGAGGTAAGGTTAGTAAGTTTGCAGGTGACACCAAAGTAGGTGGCGTAGTGAACAGTGAAGAAGACTATCTCAGAGTACAAATAAGACCTTGATCAGATGTGCCAATGGGCCGAGGAGTGGCAGATGGAGTTTAATTTAGATAATGTGAAGTATTGCATTTTGGTAAGGCAAACCAGGGCAAAATTTATACAATTAACGGTAGGACCCTGAGGAGTGTTGCCGAACAAAGAACTAGGGGTTCATGTGCATAGTTCCTTGAAAGTGGAGTCACAGGTAGACAGGTTGGTGAAGAAGGCATTTGATGTACTTGCCTTCATTGGTCAGAACATTGAGTATAGGAGTTGGGAAGTCATGTTATGGCTGTACAGAATATTGGTGAGGCCACTTTTCGAGTACAGTGTACAATTCTAGTCGCCCTTCTATAGGAAGGATGTTGTTAGACTTGAGCAGGTGCAAAAACTATTTACAAGGATTTCCCAGGACTGGAAGGTTTGAGTTGTAGGGAGAGGCAAATAAGCTGGGGCATCTTTCCCTGGCACATCGGACGCTGAGGGATGACATTATAGAAGTTTATAAAATCATGAAGGACATAGGGTGAATAGCAGGGTCTTTTTCTCAGTATGGGTGAGTCCAAAATCAGAGGGCACAGGTTGAAGTGAAAGAAGGAAGATTTAAAAGGGAGCAGAGGGGCCTTTTCTTCATGCAGAAGGTTATGTGTGTATGGAATGAGTTTCCAGAGGAGGTGGTGGAGGCTGGTACAATGACAACATTTAAAAGGCATCTGCGTGGGTACATGAATAGGAAGGATTTAGAGGGTTGTGGGCCAAATGCTGGCAAATGGGACTGGATCACATTGGAATGCCTGCTCAGTGCGGATGAGTTGGACCGAAGGGTCTCATCTCCATCTCGATTTGCGCTTTACCTATCAATGCTACTATTTTGTGCAGTATTAGTTTTTTAAGGCACCTCCTCTTTGACCAATCTTTAGGGAACCTACCCTAGTGTTTACTTTTTATGATTTGATGTCAAATTATTGTTTGATGCTTCTTTTAAGCATGTTGGAACAAGTCACCATGTTAATTATGCAGTACAAATGCTTTAAAAAAATACTGCAGATGCTGGAAAAATCTCAGCAGCTCTGGCTGCAACTGTGGAGAGAAACAGTTTGCTTCAAGTCCAATGTGACTCTTCCTCAGAACGAAGTTCTAAAGTATTGAGAACTTCACTTCTGAAGAAGACTAAAATTGAACTCAAAATGTTAACTCTTTCTTTCTCCAGATGCTGCCAGATCTGCTGAGCTTCTCCAGCACTTTAGTTTGAACAGCAGCTAGCGTGTATACATACAAAATGCCCAGGCCAAGATCAACCAGTTTGGAGTAACAAGGAATTTTGTTTAAGAAGAAATGTATCTTGGTGTTAATTGGTACTTTTCATCATAGTGAAAAGTTAAACATTGGAGACGTTGTTCTGAATTTTTCTTTACTTTTAGAGCTGTAACAATGTTGGCAAGAAGGAAAGGCAAAGGGCAGGAATCTCTCTCAATCTGACATATCAAACAAAATCTATAATTGTCATTTACTGTGTCGTTGTTTTTTCTTTGTTCCAGTATTACCTGTGGGATATCAGGATACTAAGCCAAGTTCAGGCATCTTTGTCGAAGTAGAAAATGCATACTGCTTTGGGGCTCATCAGTATAACTTGATGACAGTTTATGGAGTAAATGTATGTAGTTGATCTAACATCAAGGTGAAAAAGGTAAGTTCGGTTTGCCTCTAATCTCTAGCACAAAATTAATGAAGATTGGTGCTACTCATGTAATATGAAAATGAACTGTTTATTTAAGAGAACTAAACTTCATGACAAATGAGACTTGAAAAGACTGTGAACAGAAGTACAATTTCACACGTGATAGAGGATAGTTGCCGAATGCTTTTTTTTTTGTTTGTTAATGCCTGTAATTTCTGCAATAATTGAAACTGCAAGTAACAACAATAGTCATTAACAAGAAAATTTTGAGGAATGGAGAAAAAGGCAGTTTGGTTCTCGGGCGAACATTACTGAGTTATTTGGCATACTGGTCGTTATTCCAAGTGGGTTTGAGTACAGGAGAAAGGAACACATGCTATGGTGTGCAGGACCTTGATGAGACTATACTTGAAGTATTGTGTGCAGTTTTGATGTCCTTACCTAAAAGAGAGTGCAATGAAGGTTCAGCAGACTGACTTCTGGGGTGGCAGGTTTATTGTATGAAGAGAGATTGGGGCAACTGAGCTTGTATTCACTGGGGTTTAGAAGAATGAGAGGGTTTCACATTGAAGCATGTACAAATTCTGATGGCCTGGATCCGGCAATGATGTTTGCCCTGGCTGAGGAACTGCAACAAGGAGTCACCGTTTCAGGATATGCAGAAAGCCATTTTGAACTGAGATGAGAAATTTCTTCACTGAAAGAGAACTTGTGGAATTCTCTACCACAGAAGGCTGAGGAGCCAAGTCACTGAATATATTAAAGTAGATTTCTAGAAGTTAAAGAAGTAAAAGGGTATGGAGTGAGAGTAAGGTGTTGAGCTAGAGGATCAGCTGTGATCATGTTGAGTTGCAAAGTGGGCTTGATGAGCCAATGGCTTGCCCATCCTATTTTCTGTATTTCTATAGTTCAACTGATCAGGCTCCAGTAGTAAAGTCCAGCTGCAATTCAGTGGATTTTGTGACTTGGAACAATTGCTCAGAGATTGGAGCAAAGCCATTAGAGCATTAAGTTTAGGATTGTTAAATCATTTTGGAATGAGAAGAACTGAGATGATGGGCATAACACAGAATGCATGTATTGTGAAGTTCTGGGATAGCTAACATTTGGAAAAAAACAGGGTAGCACAGAGTGTTGTACAAAAAAAAAACAAAGCAATATTCCAGACACAAGGATTCTAAAAATTTTTAAAGGGCTGGAAAGACTCAGCAAGCCTCTCAGTATATGCAGGTGATATTTCAAGCCTTTGGCTGTTCCTCAGGATTAGTATTTACAAAAAGTTAAATGCTGAAACTGCTGTTTTTTCAACAGCTACTACCATTCTTGGTGAGTGTTTCCTGCTTTTTTTTTATTTTAAAAGAGAACTTTAGAAGTGATTTTAAGATATTGCCGTTGGTACAGGAGTATTTCAGAAAGCCCTTTTAACTTTTTTTTAATCTGCACACCAACGCTGCACCCAAGAGGGCCCAGCAGTAATGCTCCTTTTAATTTTGTGTTACAGCAGTGGGTCTTGTGAAGTAAAATGCTCAGGTCAAACAAAAAGTCATGCTTGTACCAAATTGACTTCAGCCTGGATAGCAAATAAGGCAATGGAATCGGTTCAGAAACATGTGAAAGCGGTGACAACTAAAATTGGTGGATGATAATAAACCAGAGGAAATTTTGACTAATCAGATTTGTTTTTTAAATGGAGTTTGATGTTGGGCAAGTACTGCAGAAGAGTTTATGGCGGTAATAATAAAGGAGTAAAGCTAGGCATAATTAACGTACATGTGGGAAATGTTTCTATGCTTCTGTTGTGAATGGTGCAGGCAAATGATAGATGAGAGGTTTGGCAATGGGTCCCTGCTAAAAGTGACTGTCAGTGAATGTAGGTGATGTGCGTCACTGCCTGAACTTTGAAACCATGATAATAATTACTTGTGCAGGAATGAGCTTTCAAAAAAAAAATTGTTGCAAAAATTCAGAAGGTTTTCTAAATTTGATTTACATCAATGGAAGGCCAGAGACACACCGTTCCGCACTAGATCTGCTGCTACTGCTTCTCCTGCACACTCCTGCTCGAACCTATCCAACCGTATTTCCATGAGCTCATAGCCACTTTATCTGATTCCTTCTACTCTCCAATCCTGACAGTTTTTGATCACCTTTCTTGGCTGAAGTAAATTGATGAATACACTTGCTTGAGCCATATCTCTTTCCCTAGTCAAGCCACAAATTAGCTGTCACATCAGTTCCTTTCCTCCCGGCTACCCCCAAACAGCCGCCCGCCCGCCGCTGCCGCTTCCGCCCCACCCCACCAAAAAAAAGTCTAGTACTGACTGGATCCAACTACCTCTTCATCTCTAATCTCCCTTAACTCTCAAGTTCCCATGTAATCTCATCCTGGCTTCGTGAATCCTTTGTCAACCTTGGCTTAATAGTAGCATTCTCATCTCTTTATTAGAAGATATTGGGCTTAAGTAAAGCTACGGTGACTTGAATGTGTACATCAGATTGTACTGTATGACATGCCGCCTTTCAGATGCAATGTCAAACAAAGGTCCTGACTAACCACTTAAGAAGATCTGAAATATTCTGTGACACCATTTCAAAGAAGAACAAGCAAGCTTCCACAGAATCCTGATCACAATTTGTGTCTCATCCAATATCATCAAGCCAGATAATTTTGGTCATTCTCTCATTGCTGGTTGTCAAATTGGTTATCATATTACATTTCACTACTTCAGAAAGTACTGCTTTGACTGTAAAGTGTTTTGGGTGCACTTAAGTCATGAAAAGTACACTATTTGATTCAGTTTTGACATTCAAAGCCCACATCCTTGTCTTCATTGTAAGATTGCTTTGTTTCACAACGCAGTCTACCTACATCATTGCTTCTCTCCCTTCCCCACCACTGTTGCTGAAATGATTTGATTCATTCTCTCAACATTACCCTTGTCAAGTTACCATCTTTCTGTTTCCAATATGCCCATGCCTATCAAGTTCAGCAATTGTCCGTCCTCATCACATGAGCTATTTCATTAATATGCATTAAATTTCTGTTCTTCGAGGCATTGAATTTTCAGAGCTTTTCAATGCCCTTTTTGCAACATGCTCCATATTGGTGTTCCTTCTCTTTTAGTCTCCTTAGTGTCATCTACATGTGTCTTCTGCATAATTGCTTTTTCATGCTTTTTGTCCATCAGTTGCCTCAGCTCATATTCTGGAACTTCCTCCTTTTCTAAAACCTATATCCAATTCTAAAACAAACCTTCCCAAAACTATTCACATGGTACTGTTTTCAGTCATCTCTCTTATCTTGACATGATCATTGGAATATTCTGCTTTTTGCCATGGCGAGCTTAGTGTTGGGAGTTATTTAATCAGACGGGAGGGTGATGCAGTGCACGTGCTTACTGTCCATCTGGCAGCCAGGTCCCCTGTCACCTCTGTAAGATCCCAGCTGATATCCATCTTTTCATTCCCTACTAACCCATGTTCTCTTCTTCTTCCAACCCCTACCTGTTTTGCCACCCAACCCTATTAAGACTTTAGAAAATGAAAGTTTAATTGTACTTTTAGATTGGATGGATGTTGATTTTAAGGCATTTATCCCATTTTATCAAAGAATTTGAGAGATAAGTGTGCCACTATGGAAATTGAAATCTTAGAATATATTAACTACCTTTTTCACTTGGGTTTTTGTGGCAGTTTGCAGTACAGTCCTCCCAAACCTGTTTTTGCAAATGTTTTTTTTTTAACAAGCAGCTAGTAAGTTGTGCATTTTATCTTTTTGGTTGAACTGTTGTCTCTTTTAGAGTCGGATCGTCACTTCAAAAAATGAAATGTCAGTGAGCCATTCAGTCTGATAATGAATTGAAGTACAAAGGCCTGTAATGTCAAAGGCTAATGCTTTCTGTGTAGGATGCTTCACAAAAGATTGCAAAATCTGCTACTTCATATAGTTTTTACTATTGTTATTTGCAGAGTTTCATTTGTGCTGGAATTCCTCTGAAGGAAAGCATAATTCCACTTTGCTGGAAAGCATAATTCTACTTTGCTGGACAGCTGGTTTCAATTCTTCCCACAGTTGTAGAGCAACAAATACACATCATGAGTCTGGTGTAAGGCAGTAGTCTGATTGCATCATGAGCTGCATCATAAAACAAAAAGAACAAAGCTTTAACAGTTTCTGAATGTCACCTGAACCTAGATAAGATTAATATCTCTCAAATCCTGCCTTTTTGATTTTGTAGTGTATGCTTGGCATTGCTTATCTTGATATAAGCCTAGAGCTGAGAATGTTATGATATTGAGAATGTTTCGTTCTGTCAGTATGAAAACTGTATTGTGTCTATACCCCAAGTATTCCAGATTTGGCTATGCTGCTAGATCAGTGCTGGCTAGAGGCCACAGAGGAAAGTATAAAGAATTCTTCTGAAATTTAGAAAAATATACGTTATTAGGTCATTCATCTGTTGGCATTAACTGTATTTTTGTCTCAACAGATGCTTCCTGACTGGCTGAGTGTTTCCATTATTTTAAGATTTTTCCACATCTACCGTATTTTAATTTTTGAAGAGTTACGCTGATTTGTTCACACACTTCTAAGAATGAGTCAGCTTTCTAGCCACTGCCCCAGAAAATGATACAATGACAACTAAAAGAGAGCAGAATAACCCATTGATACATTTCCCCTGGATTTAGAAACTTGAATAAAACTCTTGCTTCCTCTCCTTCATGAGATTTTGCTAATCTAGTTTGAGTGCAGGAAGGTTCTCTTGATCAATCTCATTAATAAACCTACAATCAGTAGGATGCCAACAATTGATTTTTGACTCCTTTTGAGTCATTGAGAAAGAGAGAAAATAAACACAGGACTCTTGTTTCTGTTTGATAGTTATCAAACCCTGTAGAAGGTGACATTTGCTTATGGGTGCAGACAAATTTGGGCTACATCGTGATGATCTTAAGTCAAAGAACCGGCTTACACTCTTTGTTTATTGCTAACTGAAATTGAGAAATCTCTGGTAGACCTTTATTCTTGAACAAATTCATTCTATGTAAAACAGGCATTCCTACAATATTGTTTGATAGAGACAGTTTAAGTTGTGTTTTCTTTCTTTCCTACTTTATTATTAAAAATTTAAACTAAATGACTAGCTGCTCATCTTTGAGCCTTGACAAGTGAAAGTCAATGGTCTTAAAGGATGTTACGGTGTTCTGACCAGATATCCACAGTAATTCCTGGATTGTGATCGGCAGTGGGAACCCTTGTGATCCATGAAGTATGGGAAGAAGGAACAGCGTGCAATGTCTATGAAGTGATATTTGTTAGTTATACCATAAGAGCACAGTGCCATGGAGGTAGAAGAAATCAAGTCCACATTTGTCCGAGTGTGGCGTCAAGTAGCCTTAGCAAAACTGGAGTCAGTGGGAATCGGGGCTAGACTCTTTGCTGATTGGAGTCACACCAGGCACTCCGGAAGATGAAACTGAAACAAGGGTGGAGATTGCTGATGAACCTTAGCAGATCTGGCAGCATCTGTGAAAAGGAAGCAGAGTTAATGTTTTGAGTCTGGTGACTCTTTTCAGAACTGTAACATAGGAAGATAGTTGTGGTTGTTGGAAGTCAGTCATCTCAGCTCCAAGACATCTCTGCAGGAGTTCTTCAGAGGAGTGTCCTAGGCCCAACCATCTTCAGCTGCTTCATTAACGATCTTCAGGTCAGAAGTGGGGGTGTTCGCTGATGATTCAACATGGTGGCTCAGTGGTTAGTGCTGCTGCCTCACAGCGCCAAGAACCCGGGTTCAATTCCACCCTTGGGCAACTGTCTGTGTGGAGTTTGCACATTCTCCCCATGTCTGTGTGGGTTTCCTCTGGGTGCTCTGGTTTCCTCCCACAGTCCAAAGATGTACAGGTTAGGTGGATTGGCCATGCTAAATTGCCCATATTGTTCAGGGATGTGTAGATTAAGTGGGTTATAGGGGAATGGGTCTGGGTGTGATGCTCTGAGGGTCGGTGTGGACTTGTTGGACCAAAGGGCCTGTTTCTGCACTCTAGGAATTCTATGATCTATGATCTAAGAAAATATGTTTGAACAGAATTAATAAGAGGTCTTCAACTGTACCAATGGCTGATATTAAGACCCTAAGACTTGGGGCAGAAGAAGTCCTTTCAGCACATCAAGTCTCCTCTAGTATTCAGTGAACATGGCTGATCTGATGATCCTCAACTCTGCTCTGTTGCCTTTTTCTCATAACCCTTGATCTCTTTACTGTTTAAAAATCTCTCTGTCTTAACCTCGAATGTACTTAATGGCCATTCCTCTGGGTAATAAATTCCATAGATTCACTATTCTGAGAGAAGAAATTCCTTCTTGCCTCTATGTAAATGGATGAACGCTTACTTTCAGATTATGCCGTCTGGTCCTAGACCTTCCCACAAGGGGAAACAGGCTTTCCAAGTCAAGTTCCCGAAGAATCTTGTATGTTTCAATAACATCGCCTCTCATTCTTCTTAACTCCAATGAGTACAGCCCCAACCTACTTGACCTCTGTTCATAGAACAGTCCCTCCATACCTGTGATCACCCTCCTGAACCTCGTTTGGACTGCCTCCAATACCATATATCTCTCCTTTATATAAGGAGTCCAAAACTGTTTATAGTATTCGAGCTGCAGTCTGACTAATGCCTTGTATAGTTTAGACAATATTAGTGCAAGTGGTGAAAAACTTGGTCAGCAGAGAGCATCTAGAGGAAAGTCTAGATTTTACAGCCTAAGCATCTGAAGGTATGACTAGCAACGATGGAGCAATTGAAATGGGATACACTCAAGATATCAGAATTAACGCTGACAGAACTGTGCTGATTTTTGGGGCTGGAGGAGATTATAAGAATAAATGGATAAAGCCTAGAAGGGATTTGAAAGTAAGAATGATAAGTTTAATTAATTACTTTGTACTGAAAATTGTTTCTTACATCTTCATTTCTCTTTTAACATCAGTT
The DNA here is from genome assembly GCF_021869965.1 of Rhincodon typus. NCBI lineage: Eukaryota > Metazoa > Chordata > Chondrichthyes > Orectolobiformes > Rhincodontidae > Rhincodon > Rhincodon typus. Next base: position 27,819,850 of record NC_063364.1, on the reverse strand, counting down.
GATAATATTGATATTGAAACATGTCATTCTCCACTTTTCATTTAGCTGAGAATTTAAACTATTTTTGGCTTGCATCTATTGTTTTTTCACAGTTGGAAAGATGCTGCCCCAAGATACTAATTTAAAAACTGCATTTCCTACTATTCTTGCGTAAAACATAACAGTACTCTTAAGAGGCTAGCAGAATTTTTGGGAGCGAAAAGTAAAGGCATTTGAAAACTGAAATTAATCCCCTTCCTACTGCGAAAGTTATTTTTTTGCCACAACTGTGACAGCAGTTTGTGTTAATGTGTTCAATGGTATCAAACTGGCAATATATTTTTCTTGCATAAAATTCCCAATATGTCATGCATTTAGTAACTAGTATCCATAAATATAAAAAACTGCATATAGTAATATACCATGTTTTTACCTTTAACAATCAAATGTAAGAGACATAATTAATATGTATTAGTTTTCACACTCATGCTAAAGAAATTTGCAGTAGATTTAGTTTCCAATTGCTACGCTAATTGAATTCGGAATGGACATCGATTGCAAACTAGTTATTAGAATGGATGTCCTTTGAAAGTCTGCTGTTAATGAGGTGTTATAGAGTCATGGAGTATTACAGCATGGAATGAGGCCCTTTGGCCTACTGTGTACACACTGGTTATAGAGTACCTATCTATCTAATCCCATTTCCCAGCATTTGACCCACAGCTGTGTGTGCCAAGGCATTTCAAGTGTTCATCTAAATATTACTAAAATGTTGTAATGGTTTCTGCTTCAACACGCTTTCACCCACCAGCCTGTAGGACAAAAATTTTTCGTTGAGCAACGTGGATCTTGTGGCTGCTCCTGGGATTGCAGGCTTAGTTAAAGATTTATTAGAGTTTTTTTTTACAGTTTTACTGGTATTATGGTCATTATAGTTTAATAATATAAGATTTTTTCCATTTTGCTTTATTAACTTTCAAAAAACCCAACAAAACCAAACGAAAAGCAATTTTTTTTTCCAAATGGACTTCTTTCAAAATAGAGATAACAAGGTGTCGAGCTGGATGAACACAGCAGAAAATCTGAAGAAGGGTCTAGGCCTGAAACGTCAGCCTTCCTGCTCCTCTGATGCTGCTTGGTCTGCTGTGTTCATCCAGCTCTACACCTTGTTATCTC
>NC_063364.1:27785221-27818295 GCF_021869965.1 Rhincodon typus | reverse complement strand
GATGCTGCTTGGCTGCTGTGTTCATCCAGCTCTACACCTTGTTATCTCAGATTCTCCAGCATCTGCAGTTCCTACTATCACCGGAGAATACATTTTTTATTTGAGGAATTTATTGAAGAGGAATCGTTTTTGTCCAGGTAATCAGCTAAGTGGTTGATTTTTTAATTTAATTTTTATATGTTTGATATATCTATTTTTAATTCTTATTCTATTTTAACATTATTCTCTGTAGGTAATGAAAAGTAGTTTCATAAAAGGTGTTATTGAAATGTTTTTTTACGCTTAATGTTATTAAGGCCATATATAAGGTGCAGAATGAGATGAGTAGATTTAGAAAAGTTATTACCCAGCAGGATCAATCAAATAGATGGGTGACTGTCAGGAAAGCAAGAAGGTAATTCAAAAGTTTCCAGTGGCTGTTCCTCTATCAAATAAATATTTTGAACAGTTGAAGGGGATAGTCTGTCCAAGGAAAATGGATGGGCCAGTCAGTTGTTGGACACTTGGAACGATTCTTATGTCAGGCAGCATTTGACAAGATTCAATAGAATTATTGTTATAGGGCACTCTCCTGACAGGGGCATATATAGACGATTCTGTAGCAGTGAGTGTAAATTTAGGATGATTTGTTGCTTTCCTGGTGCTAGGATTAAGGATGTTTCTAAACATTTTCAAGCATATTGTTAAAGTTGAGATTGAGAAGCCAGAAATTATTGTACACATTGGTAGGAATGACATATTTTTAGGGAAAGGATTATAACAGTACTGAGTGAACTTAAGAGGTTAGGTAGAAGATTAAAAAATAAAACCTTTTAGAAGTAGTAATTTCTGGATTACTCCCAATGCAAAACTCTAACGTTTTTGTTCCTTACCTTGTTTAAGGAGATAAATCAGTGGCTAAAGAGCTGGTGTATTATTCAGCGATTCAGGTTTTATTTTGGGATAGAAAAGACCTGTTCAGAAAGGATGGGTCTAACCTAAACTGGAAAGGGACCAATGTCTTAGCAGGGAGATTTGCTCATTCTATTAAGAGAAACTTTATACTGATAGAGGAGGCGAGTGGAGGAATTCTAAGTAGCAGTGTAAATTGAAGAATTGATGGGGTACGTTCTGTATGTGAGGAGAGGATGTCAATTAAAAAAGAAAGACAAGTAGTAACTCTGAAGAACTAAATTGCATTTATTTCAATGCAAGGGGTCTTACAGGTAAGGCTGATGAACTCATGGCATGTTTAAGAACATGGGACTGGGATGTCATAGCTTTTACAGAACCTTGGCTGAGAGATGGACAGGACTGGCAGCTCAATGTTTCCAGTTTTAGATGCTGTAGGAAGGATAAAAAAGGAGGCAAGAAAGGAGGTGGGATGGCATTTTTGATTAAGCAGTTCATTACTGCAATAACTGGGGAAGATATTTCTGAAAAATCATTCACTGAAAATATATGGATAGAAATTACAAATGACAAAGGAAAGATCACTTTCATGGAATTGTACTATAGGACCCCGTATAGTAAGAGAGAAATTGAGAAGCAAATATATAGGGAGATCTCAGATATATGTAAGCATAATTAGGTTGTAATAATGGGGGATTTTAATTTTCCAAACATTATCTGGGACTACCATAGTGTTAAAAGTTTGGATGGTGAAGAATTTGTCAACTGTGCTGAAGAAAATTTTCTTTATCAATATATGGATGCTCCGACTGGAAAAGGAGCAAAACTAGACCTTCTTTTAGGCAATAAGGCAGGGCAGGTAACTGAAGTAAAAGTGGGGAAACACTTTGGGTCTAGCGATCGTAATTCTATTAGTTTCAAAATGGTTATGGAAAAAGATAAACCTTCTGTAAAAGTTAAAGTTTTTAATTGGAATAAGGCTAATTTTAATGGTATGAGACAAGAACTTTCAAAAGTTGATTGGAGTAGACTGTTCGTAGGAAAAGGAAATCTGACAAGTGGGGGGCATCCAAGAGTGTGATTACAAGAGTTCAGAGGCATTTTGTTCCTGTTAGAGTGAAGGGTAAGACTGGTCAGATTAAGGAACAATGGATGAGTAAAGATATTGAGGTTCTAGTCAAGAATAAAGAAATTTTTTTTAGATGTAGACAACTTGGTTCAATTGAATCTCTTAATCAATATAAAGAGTGTAGGGGCATTTTTCGGAGAAAAATCAGGAAGGCAAAGGGGGTTATGAGATAGCATTGGCAGATATGGTTAAGGATAATCCAAAGAGATTCTACCAGTACATTAAGAGCAAGCGTGTAAGGCATCTTAAAGATCAAGGAGATTGTCTTTGTCTTTGTCTTTGTGTTGAACTCCTGGAGAGGGGAGAGATACTAAATGAATATTGCATGTCAGTTTTTACTGTGGAGAAAGAAATGGAGTCTAGAAAATGCAGAGAAATAAACTTTTTGATGTTTTAAACAGTTTACATTACAGAAGAGGAAGTTCTGGAGGTCTTAGAGAATATAAAGGCGGATAAATCTCTGGGACCTGATCAAATGTATCCCAGAATGTTATGGGAAGTAAGGGAGGAAATTACGAGACCCCTTGCAGAAATATTTTCATCATCTATAACTACGGGTGAGGTGCCTGATGACTGGAGGGTGGCTGATGTTGTATCTTTTTTTAAGAAAGGTTGTAAGGAGAAACCAGAGAGCCATAAACCTGTGAGTCTGACTTCACTTATGGGTAAATTGTTGGAGGTGATTATAAAAGATAGGATTTATGGAGATTTAGAGAGGCAAGAATTGATTAGGGATAGTCAGCATGGTTTTGTGCAAGAGAAAATAGTGTCTCTCAAACTTGATTTGAGTTTTTTTGAGGAAGTTACCAAAAATGTTAATGGCAGAGCAGTAGACATTGTTTATTTTGATTTTAGTAAGCCTTTGACAAGGTTCCTCATGAGTCTGATTAGTAAAGTTAGGTCATATGAGATTCGGGGTGAGCTTGCCGATTGGATACATAATTTGGCTTTAGAGCAGAAAGTAATGGTGGAGAGTTGCTTTTCGGACTGGAGGCCTGTGACCAGCGGTGTTACACAGGGATCGGTACTGGATCCTCTTTTGTTTGTCATTTATATAAATGATTTGGATGAGAATACAGAAGGCATGGTTAGTAAGTTTGCAGCCAAAATTAGCGGCATTGTAGACAGTGAAGAAGGTTATCTAAGATTGCAAAGGAATCTTGATCAAATGGGTCAATGGGCTGAAAAATGGCAGATGGAGTTCGATCCAGATAAATGTGAGGTATTGCAATTTGGTACAACAAACAAGGGCAGGGCTTATACAATTAATGGTAGGGCCTTGGGGCGTGTTGTAAAGCAGAGGGACCTAGGGGTGCAGGTAAATAATTCTTCGAAGTTTGCATCACAAAAGACAGGATGGTTAAAAAGGCATTTGGCACTCTTGCCTTCATTGCTCAGTCCTTTTGAAGGTAGGCGTTGGGATGTTATGTTGAGGTTGTACAGGACATTGGTGAGGCCTCTTCTGGAATACTGCGTCCAGTTCTGGTCACCCAGTTATAGGAAGGATACTATCAAGCTGGAGAGGGTTCAGAAGAGAGTTATCAGGATATGCTGGGTATGGAAGGTTTGAGTTATATAGAAAGGCTGGATAGGCTGGGGTTTTTTTTTACTGCAGGGAATGAGTTTGAGAGGGGACCTGATAGAAGTTTATAAAATAATGAGAGGTGTAGATAGAGTTGATGGTAGTTGTCTTCTCCCTAAAGTGGGGAATTTAAAGACTATGGGACACATTTTTAAGATGAGAGGAGAGAGATTTCAAAAAGAATAAGGGGCAAATTTTTTACGACGAGTGGTTCGCGTGTGGAATGAACTTCCTGAGGTGGTTGGTGGATGTGGGTACAATTACAGTGTTTAAAAGACCTTTGGATGGGTATATGAGTAGATAAGGTTTGGAGGGATATGGGCCAGGAGCAGGCAGGTGGTACTAGTTTAGTTTAGGATTATGTTTGGCATGGACTGTTTGGACCGAAGGGTCTATTTCCATGCTGTAAATCCCCTCAACCTCCTGCCGCTTACCTTAAATCTACACCCCTGGTAATTGATCATCTGATAAGGGGAAAGGTTATTTATTTCTGGTGACCCTATCTGTGTCTCTCAATTTTGCACACCTATGTAAGTTGCCGAATGGGAAGTATCTAAAAACTTACATAGTCAGCATCTTTGAATCAAAATTACAAGACAACAGCAGCGAAGATCGAAATTGCTGGAGAAACTTTGCAGCATCTGGCAGCATCTGTGGGAAGAAAACAGAGATAATATTTTGAGTCCAGTGACTCTTCATCAGAACTTGTCAGAGTCACTGGATTCAAAGGGTTGTCTCTGCTTTCTTCCCACAGATCTGAGCTTCTCCAGCAATTTCTGTTTTTGTTTCATATCTCCAATATCCTCAGTTCTTTGTTTTATTATAGCAGAGAAAATCGACCTGTTTCTAAGAAATAAATAAAATCATTTTATGTAGGCTGTGTTTCAACAAGCTTCCACAATAACAATCAGTCAACTGCATGGCACTGGTTGAAAAAATGTTATTGCACACTTGTCAGCAGCTGCCACAGTTTGAAGTTATTATTTGTGCCATTAGCAAATATTTTAATAACAGTACCCATCTGGTTATTAGTTAGATTTATTGGACTGTATCTCAAATGGATTTGTAATTATGACAGTAATTTTTATAGTGGCTGTTCTCTGTTTTGAGTGACATGCCAAGTAACTAGCTGAGGGAAACTGACTCAATCCCATGAAATTTGTTCTCTGTTAGAACTCTTAATTGTCAGTAAAAGCCATATGGTGGCAGGCCGCTGCATTTTATTTCAGCATTTTATGAATAATTGTAATGTTTATTTTTGAGACTGGAATAGTGTATTTGCTTATTACCCAATTTAACAAGTCACAAAAGCATGAGTATGTATGTAAATTATACGTGTAAAAAAAAAAGGTTGGATGGCAAGCATCTTGCTTCATCTAACAAAATATGAAATTATAATTCAGTGTGTAATGCTTCCACATCATAAGTCCATGGTTTGTTTTTGTTCATAGTATGTAGTAAAGCCCCTAAGTGTTATAAAATATGCAAAGAAAAATAATTAAATAGTTTTATGATAGACTCTAGTATAGTAGAATATGCACCAGGGTTGTAGCATCATGCAGCATGGAAACAGACCCTTCGGTCCAAATGGTCCATGCCAACCATGTTCCTAAACATACTAGTTCCGCTTGCCCGCGTTTGGCCCATATTTCTCCAAACTCTGCTTGTTCACATACTTATCCAAATGTCTTTTAAACATTTTAACTATACCTGCATCCACCACTTCCTCTGGCAGTTCATTCCACACGTGAACCACTATCTGTGTGGGGGAAAAAATGTTGCCCCTCATGTCTTTCCTAAAACTTTCTCCTCTCACCTTAAAAATATGCCCCCTAGTTTTGAATCCCCCACCCTAAGGAAAAGACCCTTGTTATACACCTTATCTATGCCCCTCATGATTTTATAAACCCCCTAAGGTCACCCTTCAACCTCCTACACTCCAGTGAAAAAAAAAGTCCTAGTCTATCCAGTCTATTTTTATTTCTCAAAACCTCCTTTCCCAGCGACATCCTGGTAAATCTTATCCGAACCCTCTCCAATTTAATAATATTATTCCTATAGCAGGATGACCAGAACGGCAAACAGTAGATTTTTGAAATAACCTGGGTTTTATTAACACAAATTGGCTGTAATGCAATTGCTGAATAGTGCATGCTGTTTGGATATGGCGAACTTTCTGCTGTACAGGTGTAGTGATTTTCTAAAGCAGTTTCCGTACAACACAATTTCCAAGGTGATTTTCTATATCGCAAGGTCACACAAGAACTCAACTATCGCATTATAGGAGTGTATAGGATGGGCCGAAGGGCTAAAAGTTAATGATGATATTCGACAGCTACATGAGAAAGTAGATTGTATGGGATGGGCTGAAGAGGTAAAATTGTTGATGATACTTGACGAGCTACATGACCTTGAATGAGTCCTGTGAGCGTTCCTTTACAAGCCGAAGACAACAGCTTGTTTTCCCATCCTGTGTTTTCTGTACCAGCCAGCAGTTTTGTCTTTCTGTATCTGCTTTCCATGTGCTGGCTATCTCTTACACTGTCTAAGAGAGAGTGTGTTTCATTCCAGGGGCAGGACTTTGCCTCAGCTTGGAATCATGAATGGTGTCAGGACAAACCTGAGCCTCCAGACCAGCCATCGGCTGAGGGGCCCCTGACGGGCAGGTGGACGTGAGACTTGTTGGGTTTTTTCCCGTTTCTCTTCCGTTTATTATTTATTTATTATTACCACTATAATTATTTATTATTACTTAATAAACATTCATGTTTAAGCAAATTGCTGTTAGACGAGCCTTATCTTAATTATATTTACCTGAATCTGAAAAGAACTGCTTGGATGCACTCTGTGATCCAAGACATTTTTGGCAACAAGGAATGGGATTCGGGAAAATGTGTAAGATAAGGGAAAAGCAACGCGATGCTCTGGATAACTTCTGTATTCCAACATGAAATGCGGCAGACTCTGAATTCGGATCTGTAGCTAACATGCTAACACAATTAGGACCCCTGAAAGGATGGAGGACAGTTATTACCGGAGAAAGAGATAAGTGTTCATACTTAAGCAAATTGCTGTTGTCGAGCCTTCTCTTAACTACATTTAACCGAATCTGAAAAGAGCTGCTTGGATATCCTGCAATCCAAGACAAGGAGAAATACCTGTACTCCAGAAGAGACCTCACCAACATCTTGTACAATCTCAACATGACGTCCCAACTCCTCTACTCAAAGGTCTGAGCATTGAAGGCAAGCGTGCCAGATGCCTTCTTGACCACCCTGTCTACCTGTGACACAAATTTCAAAGAATTATGTACCTGAACACCAAGATCTGTCTGTTCTACAACACTGCCCAGAGCTCTACCATTAACTGTATACGTCCTGCCCTTTGTTTGTTTTACCAAAACGCAATATCTCGCATTTATCCAAATTAAACTCCTACTGCCACTCTTCAGCCCATTGACTCAATTGATCAAGATCTCTTTTTAGCCTTAGGTAATCTCCTTCACTGTCCACTATACCACCAGTTTTGTTGTCATGTGTAAATGTAATAACCATGCCTCCTATATTCTCATCCAAATCACTTCTATAAATGATAAGTAAAAATGGACCCAGTACCAAATACCTGTGGAACACTGCTGGTCACAGACCTCCAGAATGAAAAACAACCTTCCACCACCACCCTCTGTCTCCTACAGTCAAGTCAATTTTTTTTATCCAATTGGCAAACTCGCCCTGAATCCCATGTGATCTAATGTGATCTAACTTGACTATTTAGTCTATCATGTGAAACCTTATCAAAGTCTTTACTAAAATCCATCTAAACAACGTCTATCGCTCAGCCCTCATCAATCTTTTTGGTTACTTCCTTAAAAACTCCCTCAATTTTGTGAGACACTATTTCCTTCGTACAAAACCATAATGATTATCCCTGATCAGTCCTTGCTTCTTTAAATACATTAATTTTAGATATTTATTTTTTTCTAATTAACAAAAATTTCAAAATAATTTGAGACCATAGCTTCATAATGAAATGAATGACTTCATTTATTGGCTAATTTAATGAAAATTATCCCAGACCTAAATAAAGCAATATCATAAATACTTTGTTTTCTCCATGCTGATATGTTTGGTCTGTTGACCTTGTTGACAATTGAAAAAGGCTGTTTGAATTAAAATCTTAAATGGTATATTGCAGTCATTAAAGATATTTGCCTAGTTAATTCTAACGTTCCATTCCATCTATTTTGGTGAGTGCAAAATGCACATTTTTTTTTTGGTTGGAGTTTTCCATTTTAGAAATGACAAACAAATGAGTTTGGTATCTGACTAAAACATGTGATCCTAGTCACAATTTGGAGAATTCCTTTTTTTAATATTGCTTTAGGTGCTGAAATTGTGGCTCCAAATTCTGGTCATTTAGTTTTAAAAAGAAACTTGCCTGCTGAATAAGAAGGAATAGACTGACTCCTTGCTAATTCTAGAAATGTTGGTTGTCCTCTGGTACCTCCTTGAGTGTTAATTTGTCAGTAATGGCAAAGAATGAAGCAAACTAATTAAATATAAAGAACATCATGGCAAAACCACATTCCGTTCTTCTTCGACATCCAGCATGGATGAGTGCTAAAAAGTCTGAACTGTTCTTTAAATCTGTTTTTCTTCTCTGCCGTAACTCAAGGATGTTTGAGATAGTTGTGCTGTCCTTACCAATCGTTAGCCAGTTTAGTATGGATTTGAACTTGTATCTGGAATCATTCCTGCTCTGTATGGTTCAACTACTTGCTGTTCCACTAGTGAAGATTGTTGGATGGTACAGATTTAAGAATGCAGGAGTAGTAATACTAAAGTGAATGGAATTTTGCATACTGGGGCTTGCATATAACTTTTGGAAAATATTAATGTTTCATTGTCACATTAGTCAGTGATTATTTTGAAGTGTAGCTGATGTTTGCCTTCCCCTATCTAAGAGTAAGAAACTGGTAAGCATTTGGATGACATCTGTAGTTTAGCAGCTGTTGCCCAAGATTCTGTTTTACTTCAGCTAATTACAGATTGCAAATAAAAGAGGCTAATGGAGCTACAGCAGAGGTATATGGATATCCCATTGCACCATGTATCTTCCAGAATTTGAATGACTCGTTTCTTTAATTCTTAAATTAGTTTGAAGGAAATTCATAGTCATGCCAGGTGATTTTAAGTTTATTTCAACACTGATATCGTACCTCCTAATATTGTAGCATTTGTCCGTTTTAGGATTGTTACGGTATGATAAACATAAGCCAGTGCTAAACAGTGGGTCACAATATTGGAGACAACAAGGTGCAGAGCTGGATGAACACAGCAGGCCAAGAGCTTTGCTTTTCTGCCTCGAGGGGAATTCGCTCAGAGTAGCTTGTGTGTAGCTTTTGCAATCAGTGTTTTTAGTTTTGCCAATTTCTGTAAGTTTAAAGCTAGACACTAGTGTGTCACAAACTTAGTGTGTTAAATACTTTAATGCACCCTTCCTCTGCTTGCTGTTTCAAATATTATTTGTGCAATTTTCTGCTGTGGTGGTAACATGTACCTTCTGAATAGCTAAAGCTCTGATGGAGAGGGAGACTTTATAAGCACTGTCAGTATGTGCAACTAATTTGTCATGTCAGTGTTTATCAAAACAACAGATTAAAATAAAACCTGGTGTCTGACATCCTGTACTGTCATTTGTTTGAGATAAATTTAATTCTGCCCTAACTTGCATTATGTGGGTTATAAACTAGTTTCCAGTTTGCTAACTATATTACTTGATATTAATTGTGTCCTTGATTGACTTTCTATTGTAAGTGAATTTCTCTATAAGTAATCTTACTTTGTAGTTAGGCAAAGATTTACCATTTACAAACAGTCTGTTTCTAATTGCTATAATAGTTGAAAATATTTGTGTGAAATGGATCTTCTACACACATTTGTTTCTTGACATTTTGTTTACAGTGGGGCACAAGTTGACAGATTAAAAGCCAGCAGTATTTTGACCCATCTCTGTTTTCCTGCCCAGCACTTCTAAGAGAAACAGACAATGGACTATTAGAAGATGTAACAGGAGCTGGTATTGTTGGAAAAAGTAAACTAGATTTTGAACGAGTTTTCAAAGGAAATTGCAATTGCTGTGGTGTACAAAGGCATAAGCAAGAAATAAGTGAACACAGTCAAGAGTTGAGTTACACTTTAAAGCCATAAATTAGTGTTCCCATAGAAGTAGAGTTAACCTAATATAAATTGTGCATATGAGTGTACAACAAAGTCACAGAAATGTGACCATTGCAGAACTACAGGCCCAAATATTGCTGGATAAATAACATCATGTTAATATTGTAAGCTATTATTGAAATGTAAATTATTGATCAACTTCAGGGACTGAAATACATTGTGAATTACAAATTTCTAGAAGTTGATGGTTGACTTACAAAACACTGACTTTTGCTGCTCACAAATAACACCCCTCTCTTAGCCTCTTTCTTATTTTTAAGAGTACCATACCAATCAGTTAGCCTGCCTGATTGAAATTTAAACAAAACTTGGCATTTGGCCGTTAGGCATCATTTGACTGGTGCATTCTCCATGGCAACATATCTACCAATCAGAGTCCGCTAGTCAACCAATCAGCATTCCCTTGTCTTACAGTATGAAGATGTTTCTCTCCTTCGTGCTTGGTATTCAGAAGGGCATTTGCAAGAATACAATATGAAAAGCCTCGACAAAATGTGTAAATTTTCAGCAACATTTAATTTGATTTTAGGACCAACAGTTTTATTTTTCATCCTTCAACTCTGAATTGCATTTAACTTAACTTAAAGTATTTACAAAACATAGTTTATGTATGAAAACCTCAACAGTGATAATTTTGTTGCTTTTAAACTTTATTCCAAACATATGAATTAGAATCAGAAGTAGGCCATTCAGCCCCTCAAGCCTGCTCCAGCATTCAGCAACGTCATAGCTATCTGGTTGTGATTTAAAATTTTACATTCATATCTACCCCTCATAATCTTGGATTTGTTTGCTGAACAAGAATCTATCTACTTGGTCTTAAAAATATTCAGTGATCTCACCTCCACTGCCTTTTGAGGCATAGAGTTCCAAAATTGTATAACCCTCAAGGAAAATATGACTCCTCATCTCTGTCCTGAAAAGGCAATCCCTAATTTTTAAACAGTGCTTCTAGTTCTGGTTTCCCCCACAAAAAGAAAAACACACACCTGCCACGCAAGTTTCCTTCATTGTTGCAAACTTCAGTGGAAACAAACCTAGGAATGACTACCTCCTGAAATTATTTCGTAGCCAATTAGAGATCAACACTTTTTGGTTGCTCAAACTTGGTTGCTTGCCAGATCGGAAAAAGTTTGTTTTAATCCTGTCATGTAGTGCAATTACCAAAAAACCCACTATCAAAACCAAAATTTCACTTCCATGCAATATAAAGTTACCTAAAAGGAAACTTGGAACAACTTTTTTAAAACTTTTGAAACCAAGAAAGAGCCACAGCAGGTCTTTATCATTTTGTTAATGTTTGATTTTGTACCATATGCTCACGTAGAAGGGCTTACCAAATAATTTCATCAATTTAATGATGTTTTTTCACACTTCACTTATTATATTCCATCTGTTTGTATTTTGGGATCGAGGCAGTGGGAAAAAGGTCATTTTTGCATTTATTAAAATTGCTTTCCACAAATGGAGATAAAAATGGTAGTGCTGGAGCTTTGGTAGTTGTACAATTAGGAGCCCCAAGCTACCACTGTATATACTAGAATTACTGTTGGGCAGTGACAAAGAAGTGACAGTCAAATCTAAAACAAAAGCAAACTGGTTTAGAGGGTGAACATATTATATTTTATTTTTTCCCTTAAGGAGTTTAATCCTTACCTAGCTATTTAGAGGAAGTTCATTCCATATTGGTCTTGTCTCCTTTGTGAAATATTTGAGCTGTTTAGGATTTCACTTCCTGTATTTTCTCCTGTACACACCAAACAATTAAATATATATTTGCCTTGCCAACAGCTTGTAGGTACATGAATTTTGTATTAACAAAATTTTGGCACAAAGGAAGTAAGGTAAGAAAAGGCTTTCCTGGAAAAGCAGAATACTGCAGATGCTGGAAAATCTGAAACAGATTGAACAACATCGTTGGAGATTGAAACAGCCAACAAAACAATTCCTGAGGGCAGAGGCGAGTATCATTACAACATTTGAAAGGCATCTGGATGGGTTTATGAATAGGAGGGTTGAGAGGGATATGCATCAAATGCTGGCAAATGGGACTAGTCAGAAGAAGGGTCTAGACCCGAAACGTCAGCTTTTCTGCTCCTCTGCTGCTTGGCCTGCTGTGTTCATCCACCTCTACACCTTGTTATCTCTAGTCAGATTGGGATGTCTGGTCAGTGCGGACGAGTTGGACTGAAGGGTCTGTTTCTGTGCTTTGTGACTCTATGATAAAAATTACTTGTCCTGAAATGCTGCTTACTCCATAGACGCTATCTGATCTGCTGACTGTTTCCAGCATTTTCTGTTTTTATTTTAGAAATAGCCTAGTCTGTATAGAACAGTTCCACATTGGGCAAGTACCTGTACCTAAAATATAAAAACAAAATGCCAGAGAAACTAAGCATGCCTAGCAGCATCTGTGGAGACAAAAACCAAGTTAATATTTCGAGTCCGATGTGACTGTTCTTTGGAACCAAATAAAGGTGTAAATGAGAAGGGTTTTATGCTGCTTATAAAAAGTGAGGGGCAAGTGGAACTAAAGAGAGAGGCCAGGGCAAGGTTGGAGGGTGAAGCAAATTCGAGATCAGAGGTGTCATAGAACAAAAGGCAAAGGGAATGGCAATGGCTGTAGAGAAGGGACTGCATTTGTCCAGCATCGGTGCTAATATCAAAAAACAGCTTAGCTCTGACTGAAAGAAAAGATACATACATTCAAGAATATATCAAAATGTTAAACTCAATAATGAGTCTAGAAGGCTATTTTCCTAATCAGAAAATGAAGTGCTGTTCTTCTACCTTATGTTGGGCTTCTCTGGAATCCTGCAGCAGGCCTGGAACACAAATGACTATGAGAACAAGAAGCTTTATTTAAATGAAAAGCAACTAGAACGTTTGGTCATGCTTGCATTTTGAGTGGAGGTGCTCCTCAAAGTGGTCTCCCAGTCTGTGTTTGGTTTCCCCAGGGTAGAGGAGATTAAAGTGTGAGCAGCAAATAGAGTAGAGTAGATTGAGAGAAGTACAGATAAATTATTCCTTTATCTGGAAAGTGTGTTTGGGGCCTTCTGCACTGAGGATTGAGGGGATATAAAGTAAAGTATTACACCTCCTGCGATTGCGTGGCAAAGTGTTGGATGTTAGAATATTGTCACAGACAGAACTGTTCTTTTTGAATGCTGACTGGGGAGCAGTGGAGAAGATGTATTAGGTAGTGTCATTGTGCTGGATTTGAAAAAAATGGTGGAGAATGGTCCTTTGAATACAGAGGTTGTTCGGGTGAAAAGTGAGTACAAGGAGAGCTTTATCATGTTTCTGTGAGGGAAACGAAGGGGTGATGACCGAAGTGTGGATAAAGTATTGGATCCAGTGGTGATGTGGGCATGTGGTGGATTCCTCGATTTAAAGAAAAAGGAAAACATGGCATAAGCATTGTTGTGGAAGGTAGCATAATTAGAACAGATGCTAGAGAGGAACTGAGAGAGTGGAATGGAGTCCTTACAGGAAACAGGATATGAGAAAGTGTAGTTGAGGTGACAGTGGGAATTAGTGGTCTTGTAATCAATGTTTGTAGACAATGTGCTTCTGGAAATGGAGACTGACGAGTCAAAAAAAGGAGAGATTCAGAGATCCAGCTGAGAGACGGGTGGATGTTGGAAGCAAAATTAGTTATTTGCAGTTCCAGACTGGGAAGCAGCGCCAGTACAATCACTTTACTAGAAAGAGTTGTGGGAGGGGCCCCTGTGTGGGATTAGAACATGCAATGTTCCACATACCCACAAAAAATACACCTAATTAGGGTCTGTGTGAGTACACAAACTTACACACTTTTTTTTAGTAGAAGTGAGATATGTTAAAGGAGAAACTGTTCAATAAGAGAACTAGCTCAGTCTAGTTCAGTAGATTAGAAATGTGGTGAATAGGAGCTGTTTGAGCTTCCAGTCATGGAAGAAGCCAAGACCCTTAGTTTGAGATAGTAAGAGCTGCCAATGCTGGAGTCAGAGATAACACAGTGTGGAGCTGGAGGAGCACAGCAGGCCAGGCAGCATCAGAGGAGCAGGAAAGTTGACGTTTTGGATTGGGACCCTTATTCAGAAGGGACCCTTAGTTTGCCCTGGTGGGGGTGAAGGTGTAAAGGAATCGGTTGTCTGTCAGAAAAAAGATGTAGTCAGGACGAGGAAACTAGAAATTGTTAAAATGGTGTTGGCTCTGAAGAGTTTCAAATATAAGTTGGAAAAGACTGGACTAGGGAGAAAATAATAGTCAAGAGAGGAAGAAATAAATTCAGTGGGATGGGAACAGGTTGAAACAATGGATCTGCTCAACAGCTCGGTTTGAAGATTTGGTAAGAAGGTCAAAGTAGTAAGCTATTTTGATTTGGTGATCTATAGGGTGAAAAACTGTGGAGAAAAGATTTCTAAGGGAGTTGAAATCTGTGAAAGTGCTGAAAATAGTAGCTTGATGTTCAGCAATAGGGTCATGGATGGAGGTGTGGGAGGGGTTTGAGTGCAGAGAACAGTCTGAGAATTGGCAGTCTACCTCTGCAAGGTAGGGGTTGGTGCATCCTACGACGACAACAGCATCACCCTTGTCAGTCGATCTGAAATCAAAGTCAGGATAGACCTCAAAGCAACACAAGTAACTTGAGTAAGAGAAGCAGAGAAGTGAAGTCAACCAATGAAATGCCAACAGTTCTGCAAGTAGAATATTGCAGTGTGATCCTATTATACTTTGCCTTTATAACTTTTTTGATACAAAAATGTACGGATTACCTAAAGGCCAAAGAATTGGTTCTGCAATGCTGTTTGCATTCAATATCTTAAGTACTTTTTAACAATACATTAAAATAGCTGTGTTTTTATATATTTTTGTACTTGAGTGAAAGTTGATTGGGCAAGACATCTGTTCCCATTACAAACAGATTTGTGTATGAAATCTATGGTGGCCTTTTTCCATTTGACTTTTTTATTGGGGTGGGAGGTATGTTGCGGGGAATTACTACTCAGTTTTTCCAAAATAAAAGTGTTGTTGTATACTAGCTTTTATTGCTTTATAATGGTGATGGAAGTAATTTATTGGTGTCTTCTTTTTAACACACTATTCCAGTTAGTCAAGTGCTTTGTTATAATGGATAGCTTAATGTGTGCTCTTGATTGAGATTATCATTTTTGTGCATGTTCTTGGTCTTTACAGATTTGGAATTTGCTTCCTTGGATGTTTTTACAGTTAAATTTTGCTTCTCAGTGCTGAATGTGTCCCAAACCAAGTTTACATTCCACTTGGTATCATTCTGAAAATTTAACTGCAGAAATAGAGAGGAAGCTATTAAAATATAATTTTAGCACTAATGTCAAGAAATTCTTCAGTTGGAACAAACTTCCAAATAGAGAAACAGTTGGATGCTACAATACAGTGACATTGAGATCCACTTCAGTGCTTCCCAAACTTGTTCCCACTGTAACCCTATTTCAGAGCTTGAAAACTGTCACAACCCTGAGAACAGTGTTTAGGGTTAGAACAGCTGTGAGAGCAGGTGCCTATTAAAATGGGAATGCAGTTATAACTCTTCAACAGTGACCATCTCTACCTTGGAGCTTGTGACCCACTTGAGGTCCTGATCCCATCTTTGGGAAGACCTTATCTACTGTTCGGAATAAGTTGAATTGTCTCATCTGTGATCATTCAATAATGGGAACTGTCAGTATAGCAGAAGGATTCACTATTTTTCTGTCAAGCAAACTAAATGCATAAAACTGTTGGCCAATGCCACCATCAGGTAGTCTAGCCAAGTTGCTTGACACAAAAGGTTCTTACCTCTGGGTCAGCATTCTCAAGGTGCAAGCCATTTGTCTTTGTAACCAGTAACCAAAAGAACTTAATGAATTTTATAAAAAAATTCTCAAATGCCTTTAATATATAATTAAAACCTTTGTAAATTTTGATTGCATGGTGCTTGTGGACAAGAATGGATTTGTGAATGCATGCTATTTCAAACAGTTTATATCTTTCCAAGCCAAACGTTTGTGAAACAACTATTTGGTGGTACTGTAACCCTTAACTCCTCTGAAATGCAAGTTCATGCAACCTGGCTTGTTGATTGGTAGCTAGTTCCAACTCCAGCATTTCCTGCAAACAGTACATTTCTCATCTTGAGTAATTAGACATCATGAAAGAAAATTAACTTTTCAGTGTCACTTCACATAGCTGTGCCCAAGAGCTGGTAGGAGTTCTTGCTCAGATAATGTGTCTGCTCCATTAAGAGTGGTTTGTCCATCCTCCACATAACCCAAGAGAAGATTTTTAAAATCTTGAATTTATAAAGAAAATTAGCTACCTGCCATATGAAAGTTGAGTGAACCTATTTCATCTTTTGAGTCATTTACCTTGTGCAACAATATATTCCATTGTACTGTTTGTTTCCCTCTAAATGTTGTGTTACTGCATGAAATTTTATTTGGTAATTTTCTCCTTTTTTTTTAAACCATTGCCTGTTTGCAGGCTTGCAATCACTTGGGCACTGGATGCCCTCTAATACCTTTCAAAGGTTAACTGTTGATTGATCTGTGCCAGCTACTTGGTTCCAAGAGTCTTTTCTCCCATTCCTGACTTTGTCCTCTATACTTTCCTCACGTCTTTTATTTCACCTAATGTTATTAAGGATATATTTTCAATAGACAGCACTGGACAACAGTTGAGAGACATTGATTATTTCAAATTCCTAGCCTTAGGTCACTGAGGCCAACTTTAGTATCCCCATCATTATACCAGTTGAGATGAACTTGAGGTAGATTGTTGATCAAGGTTGAGTCTTCATTGTTTATTTCTGAGCTTCAAAAACAAAAATTCAATGCTTAAAGTATTGAAGTTCTGTCACAAAGTTTCTATAACACAGAATTTCTGATTAATATGGCAGTGTACGTACCGAAGTGCTGCGAGTGTTCCTAATGGTTTTAGGTTTTCATTGACTGAAAACATGTGTTCAGTGGTAATTTCTTCTGAAGTGGGAGTAGTGTAAGCTGATTGAACTTTGATGATTCTTATCAAGAATCCTGTTTTTATGCAGGAACTTGAATATATTTAAATCTGCAGATAATTGTAAACTTTAGTCATGGCCAAAGCTGTTCAAATCTATGCTTTTGTAATTCAAATTGTGACATTTTGTTATTTGGAGAAACTGTATCAGTACAGTTAGCAACAATAATTTGCATGTTTTGTGACCTTTTTGAGGAA
This sequence comes from Rhincodon typus, assembly GCF_021869965.1. Taxonomy (NCBI): domain Eukaryota; kingdom Metazoa; phylum Chordata; class Chondrichthyes; order Orectolobiformes; family Rhincodontidae; genus Rhincodon; species Rhincodon typus. The sequence continues at coordinate 27,801,236 of NC_063364.1, read as the reverse complement.
GACCACTTAATCAAGTTCCAGAGAGAAGAATTGGCAGTTGTCCACCATTGTTGTTTGATTTGTCAGATTCTGTGCATTGTATATGTTGAACATCTTGTAAAGTAAATTTGACAATTGTCTACGGTATAGTTATCATATCATGTGATATAGTTATCTTGTATATGATTTTAACATACAATCTTGAATAATTTAGACATACCTCGCTTTGAGTCCAAAATAAAGTAAGATTTACTTTGAGTTTAATTCTGATTCCTTGCAACCATGTGGGTACAATACATCTAACTTACATTGTCTTGCGTAAAAGCCAAAAGGATGACTATTGGGAGAAAAGAGAGAAAATAACTGAAAAAGGTGAAAACCGAAAGAACTGCGGATGCTGTAAATCAGGAACAAAAACAAAGTTGCTGGAAAAGCTCAACAGGTCTGGCAGCTTCTGTGAAGGAAAAATAGAGTTAACATTTCGGGTTCTGTGACCCTTCCTCAGAACTCGATGAAAAAGGTGGAACACTGGTTGACCTCTGATTTATGTGGTTTGGGTGGGGTAATGTTTTCATAGTAGAAATGCAATACAGTAATTCAATTGGGAATTCCTGAAATGTTCTCCCAATACTGACAACTTTTGTATCACAAGCAAGATGTCGGCACATCCCCCCCAGTCACTTCATCTGGAGGATGCCATCTTGTCACTAAATTTTCTTCTGACTATTCGTTATTTTAGTTTTGGGTCCATTTGTGATTGTGTTTATCATAGAATGGTGTTTTATTCATGCAATAATGGTGTGCTTTTGCGCCCAGCTTCATAAAATATAGATATGGTTTTGTAGATGAACATCAAACTGTTGTAGGATATTATTCTTTAAAGAAAGTGCAGCTTCTACATCATTACTCTTTTTTACATACATTCTAGCTTTTAAGGGTCCATCAAAAAGTTTGTTGATTCTGGAAAAACTATATTTTGATATTTGGAATAGTTGATTCTATTTGGATTTTTTAAATATAGGTATGATGTGAATATGCGGTGCCTGGCAAGTCGAGTTAACTACAAGACTCTTATTATCATCTGCACTCTGTTTACACTGGTCACTGTACTTTTGTGGAACAAATGCTCCAGTGATAAGGCAATCCAGTTTCCAAGAGACTTGGGTCATCTGGAGGATCTGTTCAGAGGAGAAGGTTTGGAAAAACAGGGAATTGACTCCGAAGATAATAATGATGTGAGTAACCTTTTACAGGTGGGAAAGTCTCTCCCAAAACAACCATCAGCAGATGCATTCCATCAAGAACAGCAGAAAGCTCCGCCCGTAGCCAGTCTTCTAAATAACAAACTGTTGGGACTTAAATATGAGGAGATAGATTGCTTAATAAATGATGACTACACTATAAAAGGACGGAAAGAAGGCAATGAAATTTATCTGCCGTTCACCTGGATTGAAAAATACTTTGAAGTCTATGGAAAAATTGCTCAGTATGATGGCTATGACAGATTTGAGTTTTCTCATAGCTATTCAAAAGTATATACTCCACGGGGTACTTATCGACCAGATGGGGTATTCATGTCCTTTGAAGGCTACAACGTGGAAGTCCGAGACCGTGTGAAATGCATCAGTGGCATTGAAGGTTGGTCTTGCTATACTAAAATTCTCTCTAACTAACTAACTTCTCTTCCTTCTCCACCCTGGATGAGTATTCTGCTCCCTGTTTTGGTTACTATATTATATCCTTTTAGTATATATTTTTTAAAAAGATCATTTCTCTGTATAATCTAGTTTGTATGACAACTTGATTTGTCTGCTGATTTTTTTACTTAAATCTCTTACAAATTATAGTCTAGTCACTGCTGGAGCAGATGGCAGATGGGAGAGAAAAATCCCTGCGTTATTTTGTTAAAACGTTGAATTTTTTCTTGCACTCAGCAACTTTAATTTTGAGATGTTTTGTACTATTTTATTTAATTGTCTTTTCAGAATTATAGAACTTTGCATGTTCTGCCAGTCGATATCAACTCCAAATGTTTATATCATTTTGAATATTATCAAGTACACAGTTGCTGCACTTGAATGTAGCTTCAAAGGCTTATTTATGTGGCTACTTTTGTTAATAAATTATAAATATGGCTATAATATAGTTTTTAACAATACATAATTTGTGTGATCAGAAAAATGGTTTTGCATTTATAATAAAGGATGTGTGGAATGTATTGAAGTATCATATCGGGTTTGGACCTGAAAAAGAAAGGACTTGCAAATGATTTTGCATCTGATTTAAGTAATTTTAAAGTATTGCAGGTTGTTGTAAAACAGGAAAAACACAGCAGAAAATTTGTGTAACCTGTGAGATGACGTTCACATGTGATCAATATCTTAATCATAAGATTGGAATGTAACACTTCCAGGCACTTGACATTTTGATACAATTTACAATTTGATTCAGAGGTGGAGAAAGTCCTTATCTAATGGAACACAAAATGATTGTTGGTCTAAATTCTTCATGCATGAAATCCGCCAACAAGATATTTACACTTGAACAATTCAAGTATTGTGATTAATACACTGGTAATATGGCAGGAAGAAACCGCATATTTTTCATTGCAGTAACTACGTCATTTTTTTGTGCAAGTTATTTTCTGTTTCTCGTGAATCAAATCATCTGTCTAGATTTCCCCTTTCCCTGCCCAATGATTTTATTTCCTCCATTTTCTGAAGGTGTTAAGTCTCTGTTTGGCACGGTGCTACTGATGCCATGTACCCTCCACTATCTTGCCCAAGTGACTGTTATTCATATGTGATTCTTGGCATCAATTGTCAGCAGGCTATTGTTTTTAGCAGTACCTCCATAGACTGGAATAGACCAGCCGTCAAGCCATCACCTCCATCTCCAATGTACACTTTCAAGAAAGATCTTTGGGTTTGAAGAGTAAAGAATAGGAATCATAATCTAATATACACCATTTAATCCACAGGTTTGTACACCAGCAATAAGTGTTGTTACTTCCCCCCTGCTTGAGATCTGTTAACTTGACAGTTCAAAGATGAAACTTAGGAGCTCCTTGGCAGGAAATGGAGTAATACATCAGTTATTCATTTTTTTTTACAAGACTTATATCTACTTGTGCGCAAGTTCAGATACCTTCCCCCACCCCTTGTCAGATTGGGGTTCCCTGATTGCTCAATAGAAATGAGCAGCTGAATAGGACAAAAGGACACCTGGTCAGACTTGACTGGATATATTTTAATATGTATGTGAGGACCTGTTAACTTTGGGACATGAATTTAATTTTACCTGGTGACCTGAAGTGGGGAGCTACTATGGCTTCCCTGCCAGATGAACACAACAGGAAGAGGCACCCAAAGCAGAAAAACCTCAATCAATTGAGTTTTTAAAACATTCAATGTGGATTTAGGAAAAACAAATGCTGCAAATTCCTCTGTCCTGAATGCATGGCAGCCCTTCTATCAGCACGTGGCCTCTTCGCTGCACCAGTATAGTCTTGCCACCACCACAAACTATTCCGAATGAGTGTGAAATCATTTAGCGGGTTTTAACAAAGACCTGGGTGTTAAAATAGCCTTGACCTTGTGTCTGGAACAGCAAATAAGTTTCCAACTTGTCACTTCACCCTTCAGAGCTTTTATCTGACACCCAGATGCATTTTCAGTTAATCAATCTCAGTGGAGACCTCTATCTGAAGGGAGAAATATCAACCCAAGGTCACTCTTGTCCCAGTGCATAATGACTTTTTATATAAAATCTAGTCAAGAAACACAGAAGTCAAGCTCAGTTACAACTGGAACCGATGAAAGGTCTTAATCCAAAATGTGAATAAGTTGGTATTTTCCATTTTCAGATGTCACCAGAACCGTATCTTCACATTTTTTAGAATCATTTTAGAGTCCGAGATGTACAGCACAGAAACAGACCCTTCTGTCCAACTCGTTCATGTTGACCAGATTTCCTAAATAAATTTAGTCTCATTTGCCAGCATTTGTCCCATAACCTTTTTAAGCCCTTCATATTCATAAACCCATCCAAATGCCTTTTAAAAGTTGTAATTCTACCAGCCTCCACCGCTTCCTCTGGCAGTTCATTCCATACACGCACCACTCTGTGTGTGGAAAAAGTTGCCCCTTAGGTCCTTTTTAAATCTTCCTCCTGTCACCATAAACCTGTGCCCTCTAGTTTTGGACTCCCCCACCTCGAGGAAAAGACCTTGTCTATTTACCCTGTCCATGCTTCTCGTGATTTTAATAAACCTCTATAAGGGCATACCTCAGCCTCCGTGCTCCAGTGAAAATAGCCCCACCCTATTCAGCCTCCCCCATACAGCTCAAACCGTCCAACCCTGGCAGCATCCTTGTAAATCTTTTCTGAACCCTTTCAAGTTTCACAACATCCTCCCGATAGCAGGGAGACCAGAATTGCACGCAGTATTCCAAAAGTGGCCTAACCAATGTCCTGTACAGGCACAACATGACCTCCCAACTCCTATACTCAATGCACTGACCAGTAAAGGTAAGCGTACCAAATGCTGCCTTCACTATCCTATCGAGGAAATATAAACCTGAACTCCAAGGTCTTTTTGTTCAGCAGCACTCCCTACGACCTTACCATTAAGTGTATGCATTCTGCCCTGATTTGCCTTTCCAAAATGCAACACCTCACATTTATCTATATTAAACTCCATCTGCCACTCCTAGGCCCATTGGCTCATCTAATCAAGATCCCACTGTACTCTGAGGTAACCTGCTTCACTGTCCACTACACCTTCAAGTTTGGTGTAATCTGGAAACTTACTAACCATACGTCCTATGTTCACATCCAAGTCACTTATATAAATGACAAAAAGTAGTGGACCCTGCACCAATCCTTGTGGCACACTGCTGGTCACAGACCACCAGTTTGAAAAGCAACCCTCCACCACCGCCCTGTGTCTTCTACCCTCGAGTCAGTTCTGTATCCAAATGGCTAGTTCTCCTTGTATTCCATATGATCAAACCTTGCTAACCAGTCTACTGTGAGGAACCTTGTCGAACACCTTACTGAAGTGCATATAGATCATGTTCACTGCTCTGCCCTCATCAATCCTCTTTGTTACTTATTTAAAAAACTCAATTAGATTAGTGAGACATGATTTCCCAAGCACAAAGTGATGTTGACTATCCCTAACCAGTACTTGCCTTTCCAAATACAAGTAAGTCCTCTCCCTCAGGATTCTCTCCTTCAACTTGCTCACCACTGATGTCAGGCTGACTGGTCTATAGTTTCCTGGCTTTTCCTCACCTGGGGCTATCGATGATGCAGATATCTCGGTGAGGGGCCCAGCAATCACTTCCCTAGTTTCCCATAGAGCTCTAGGGTACATCTGATCAGGTCCCGCAGATTTATCCATCTTTGTGTTTTAAGCCGACCAGCACTACTACCTCTGTAATATGGACAATTTCAAGATACTATATTTCTATTTATTTCTCCACGTTCTATATCTTCCATATCCTCCTCCACAGTAAAATGCATTTATCTGTTCCCATTCCGCAAAGATTTTGTAACTCTACATTGTACTGCAGTCTGTGACCTATATGCTAAATCTGGTGTAATAGGACCTAGTGGGCCAGGGCAATGTCTAGTTATATGAAACTTAACATTGGCCATGGAGATTTTCCAGACTGTCTGTCTGGGATTAAAACTGCAGGTTATATTTTACATTGATGAGCTTGATCACTTGCTGATAGAACTATGCAACTACTGAGAAAGAACAGATGGTCGATATTTTGAAACAACATACTACTTGCTACTAAGTAATAGATAATCTTGAAGTATGTATAAAGAAGATAAATGTAGAGGATGTTGAGATGATCCAAGCCCTGGAGGCAAATGGCAAACCTGCTAGGGATTTGAAGACTCAGGAGGACATTTAGAAAGTCATTTGCTTTTCTCATTAAGAAATTTTTCTGTACTGATAAGCTAATGTATATGGGGACATGAGTGTATATCAGCCAAATATTTAAAAAGGGAAAATAAATCTGAACAAGGCAATTTCATGCCTATTAGAAGTTGGTGAGTGGGAGTACTCAGTATAGCATAACTTGATAAATAGTTTAGATTTGGAAAGAAGAATTCACTTTGGCAAACATTTTTGAGGTCTTTACAAATTAGGTAGATAATGGAACTTCGTACAATATTTTGGAATTCTAAAAAGTTTCTAAATAAATTCCCATTGAAAGACTAATTCTACAGCAAACAACTAGAATCCTCTGTAAAGAATGGAACTAAAAGAATGCAACTTTTTAAAAAAAGAGGTGATTAAATACTCACAAAATATAATATTGGATTGTGTGGGAAGTGTCAGTTCCTGAAGAAATCAATTAAAAGCACTATATGTATAATCTAAATTAATGACTTGGATACTGAAGCTAACATATTTGTCAAAGTTGCTGATACCACTTAAAGTGAAAAAGCAGTAGAGACTGAGGAGGTAGCAAAAGTTCTTGAAGCTTTGGACATGTTCGAGCATAAAAATGAGATTTAACTGGTAAATGCACAGTGCAGCTGTAGTGTGACCATGCTGGTTAAAAATGTATCATTCAATTCTCTTTTAAAACACTTTGAGGAAGGAAGACACTGAAAGGAATGGAAACCAAAAAAACTGTGGATGCTGTAAAGCAGGATCAAAAACAGACATTGCTGGAAAAGCTCAGGAGGTCTGGCAGCATCCGTGAAGAAAAAAGATCAGAGTTAGCATTTTGGGTCCAGTGACCCTTCCTAAGAACCGTAAAGTTAACACAAAGGAATGGATCCAGTCCTTTCGTTCTCTAGGTAACATGGCAAAACAATTTTAGAAGTTATTGGAATATTAAAATGCATACCTAGAACCGAAGATTACAGGTTTTTTAAAGGTTATATGAAGACTTTGCAATACATTAGTTTAACCATAATTAGAGGAAAGAGTTTGGTTATGGACACTGTGTTACAAAAGGCATTATTTTAAAAAGGAGTAGTACTGATCCCAAACACAAAAACGATATACTGTGAAGAAAATTTGAAGAAGCTCCAAGCCTAGTCCTGAAAGTTGATGCTTTACGGGCGATGACAGTGCAGTTCAGAAAAGGAGGATGTGGGATGTCAGTTTGTAAATAAATAAATAAATAAAAGTGAGCAGTGAGCTTTTTTGAACTCTGAGCTCAAGGGTCTGCGTTCAAGTTCCACCTCCCACAGATGTGTTATATAAACATGTCTGCACAGATTGATTAAAAATATTATTTTTAAGAACACAGTAGTAGATGTAATCAGTTTTGGGATTCATCTTCTTGGCAAGGCAAACAAAAAATCCAAATGTTCATAATGCGACTGGATGTAATTGGAGAGTAGCCAAAGTACTAGATGGCTGACGATCATGGTGCTACATGCCATTTTCTCCGCCTGAAATAATTGATAACTCTGAACAGGAAAAATTAAATATTATCTGTCCATCACTAAAATTAAAATGAAATATTGTTGATTGGAAACTTGTGAGCAATTTTGGACATTGTTCCTAAGGAAGGATGTGCTGACACTGAAGGGGGTTCACCGGAGGTTTAAGAATGATCCCAGGAATGAAGGGCTTGTCCTGTAAGGAATGGTTGAGGACTCTGGGTCTGTTCTTGATGGAGTTTAGAAGGATGAGGAGGGATCTCATTGAAACTTACAGAAAAAATGGGAGGCCTTGATAGAGTGGACATGGCGATGTTTCCACTCGTCTAAGAGACTAGGACCCAAAGGCTCAGCCTCACTGTAAAGGGCTGACCCTTTAGAACTGAGATGAGGTAGAATTTCTTCAGTCAGAGTGTGATTAATCTGTGGAACTCATCACTGCAGAAGGTATTGGAAGCCAAGTCATTGAGTGTGTTTAAAACTGAGATAGATAGATAAGTAGGTTCTTCAATAGTCATGGGCTCAAAGGTTGCAAGGAGAAGGCAGGAGAAAGGGGTTGAGAAACGTATCAGCCATGGTCGAATGGTGAAGCAGACTCAATGGGCTAATGGCCTACTTCTGCTGCAGTATGTTATGGTCTTATTGTTATCCTGTTGGTGAGCCAATATAATACAGTAGCTTGATGACTACTGGCCATCTCCAAGTGCTCTGCAGTCAGTGGGGTATTTTTGAAATAGTAATTTGGATGTACAGAACTTGGAGTAGTGCTGACAAAAACACCCATTTTGTTGGAAGCGTTTTGTCTTGTAATCCTCAGGGCAAGTTGCAAGAAATGCCAAATTAAAGGGATAACAAATATGTACCATGTGAGAGAAGAGTGCTTTTTAGTTGATAAAGGGACATTGATTCATAGAGGCATTGCCATGGAGGATGCACCAGTTAATAATGACTGGTGGTTAACTGCCAAGTATTGTTCACATTTTTAACTAAACAAATGGACTGTGACTAGTCAAGGCATTATTCGGAGAAATGAACCAGACAATGGCTGTCACCTGTTTTGGTGATTTGAAACAGGCCAGTGTATGCACATGTTCTTTTTGTCTGTAAAGAATAGGGCTTTGGGTATTAGTACATACTTGCCAAAAACATAATTGTGCCACACTGTGAGCCCAAGATGACAATCCTAAATTGTACTTCAGTATAATACTTCACACACACCGGATTATTTAGCCAACATTATCTATTTGTGGAATTCCTTCTAATGTAAATGTAGTGTTATGAATGTTGAGAGCACTGGCTGATTTGGTATGGTCAGCATCTTGCTTGTTATGAATAGCTGAAAGAATATGGTGTTTACTGCAATCCACCAATCTTTTACGACATACAACCTATATAGATGATGTCACATCAGCATTGAAATTCATATACCACATTACTGATTGGTCTGAAAGGCAGGAAATTGTTGTGGCTGAATGGCAGCAGCCTATTAGTGACAGACACCATTCGTGTTGCTATTACATTAGCTGGTGTGAAACAGTTCCTTCACCAGTCAACTTGCCTGATTTTTAAATTTTAAACAAAACTTGCCAGTCAACAATACTAATGCATTCTCCATGACAATGCCTCTGCCCTGTCTACTTGCCAACCAATTAACACTTGTGTCTCATGCAGTATACATTTTGGATTCCCTTTACATTGACATCTCTTGCAAATTGTCCTGATGAGCCAAGAAAAGCTTTGGAACAGTGTTTTTTCTCAGCAATTGTTTGAAATGTAGTAACTATTAGAATGTAAGAAATATAACAGCTAATATGTGCATAGCAAATTCTTGAACAGCAGTGTGATTGTGATTAGCTGATCTGTTTTTAAGATATTGATCAAAGGATACAGTTTGACCAGGGTGCTGAGGATGACTTCCCCGTTTTTTGTTTCAAAGTAGTGCTGGGGATCTTTTACATCCATGCTGTCAGACAGCTGGGTCCTTGGTTCAACGTCTCACCGAAGGACAGCTGCAGTGCTGCAGCAATGCCTCCATACTGCACTGGACTGAGAGCCCTGGCTTTATTTGTTTAAGCTTTAGCTTGGGACTTGAACTGGGATCCAACAAAGTAAGAATGCTACCAACTGGGCCATGGCTGGCACTTTGTATGTTTTGTTTTAAGAGTTAAGAAGGCAGCTAGAGTACTACTATTTCATTGATCTCTAAGGTACCCAAGATATTTCAGCCTGAATTATGTATCAAACTTGTTCCTCCATTTATGTTTATTACTTTTCACCGTTTGAATGTGTATTTTTAAAAGCAACATGACTACTTGTACAGACCATTTTCTGAAGAAGGGTCTAGACCCGAAACGTCAGCTTTCCTCCTCTGATGCTGCTTGGCCTGCTGTGCTCATCCAGCTCTACACCTTGTTATTTCATGACTACTTGTACTTTTGTGGTATATTGACTTGAAATATATTTCACACAAATATAGTCAAAAAATGGAAAACAAAAATATGTTAGAGGGATACAGAAAGCAGTAATTTAATATTTTGAGGGATATGCAGTTTTTTCTATACAAAATGTACAGTTATTGGCATTGAATTTGTTATACTGACCTCTTACTGTGTATATTTCCACATGACTATTACACAAGTTTCAATATAAACTGCTATGAAATAAGTAGTAATGTATGCTTGATTTGTATGACCAGTAATTCAGTTACTTGGATGTTTTGAGGCAGCTAAATCGAGGGTGAACATCTAATTAGTGAGCACGCTTACTACTGATAGTTATTTTTAAATTTGCTGCTTTTATGCCAGGAAAAAAGAAAATCAATGTGCCATGGTTAATCTAAGTTCTAAGAAATTGCCTATATGTAATCAGTTGAATATATATCATGTTTAGTTCTGCTTCAAACATAGAATTTACTGGTCAAACCTAGGCCACAAAGTATGCTTTTTACCTTTTATTTATACTATTCTGGGGAACCCCTGTGATGTCGTCCTGGGGCTGAGGTGGTCTCCAAAATCCACCATTTATCTTCGTTTTGTGCAAGAATGACAATAGCTTGTGGTGCGAATCCTCCGATTACATGAAGTTCAATTTTGCTGATACCACGCTCAGTCAAATACTGTTTTTTTTTTGACTGCAGGAATGTGTTTAGAGTCTTTTATTCCAGTTAATGGTGGTAGAGAGCTAAACATTCACAACTCGATGGTAGGACTACTGCTTCTGCTGTTTAGCATGTCTTGTAACTTCTGTTGCTTATGTTGTTATCACATCAGATATGATTACTGGATAAGTGAGATCCCAGACTGAAATGTGGCTTGATAGATCATGTTTGCTTTGATTTTAACAAAGTGATCTTTAACTGCAACATAAGCATATAACATTGCAGGTTTGGTTTTGATAATAAAACTAAAGTTTATTAAGCACAAAAAAAAGATGAAGGGAACAGATCACACTCTTTTTACATAGCACAGCAGAAATGTAATCTCATTATTCCTAAAACGAGTCATTACCAGTCCCAAAAACACACCTTGTACAATACTCACTAGAGAAAAATATTTTTATAACACCTTGATAGGCTTGAGGTAGACTGAGTTGAAGTCACAGTCTGGAAAGTCTGATAACCTTTCCTGGAAGTTTCATACACCTGAGTTATTGGCTTCAAATAACCTCGCTAGGGCTTTATCCAAATACTTCTGATCTGGGACTATTGCTAAATTCTTTACTTTCAGCTAATCTAGTTTCATTGTCTTCTTCCCTTTTTAGGAGCATTGCTTGATGTATCCATCTTCATCAAGGACTTCTACAGAACTGCCCCATACTGAAAATGAATAAAAATCACTTTTTTTTTCTCCCCCAAGCGATGTGTGTTTCCCTTTCTAACAGAAGCCTTGATGATTTAGAAACCTCAACTGTATCCCTCTTAACGTAAATGTAAATAAAAACCCATTAGTTCTGAAAGCCATTCCTTCAAATGGTTTTAAAAGAAATCACCATGGTTACAAAAATACCTGCAACTTTAATTATTAACTCTTCAGATACATTGAAAAACCTATATATCACTAGTTCAAAAGACAACAATTCAAACTTAATGATGTCAAAAATATATGTAGATAGCCTAGTCAACATCACATTGGAACCTCATTTTTATGAGTCTGGTACTTCTCTGGCATACTATCCTATACTTTTTATTGAATTGGTCTTCTGATGATAAAGGTAGAGTGAGAGATATGCCATGAAGTTGCAGATTGTGGTAGAGACATATTTTGTACATATAGCCAGGAAATGGGAAATAATCTAAATTTTCAAAATTTGCTTTAAGCAATGTAGTTTTCAGCACCATTTGAATTGATTTATTCCAGGTCAGGCACACTCCAGTTGAAAGGAAAAGATTATGGGACCTCCCTTAAGATTGTTACATTGTCATTCTAAACAGAATGAAATGCTACTGTTGATCATGTCTAAACTTTCTGTCCTTGCTGTTACCACGCCAAAGCAGATTCTCTTTCAGATCACAGATTCAAACTCTAAGAAGACATTGTGCTTTTGTAGTTAAATTTCTTTGAAATAATTCAATAATTTTATAACGTAAATTATATGGGAATTTCAATTCCTGGGTGGCACGCCTATGTAACATAAGGAGCCATGATTAGGCCAATTTTAACTTGGCCTTATCTACATTTTGTCAGACACTTGTCTAGCCAAAGCTCATCAAAAGGCTGTCCAATGGCCTTATAGCCCTTTGATTTTGGGTAGCTTGGAGGTTACTAGGCCAGCTGTTGGATACATTGTTGAATTGGAGGTTGGGAGGATTTTGCTAGGTCTGGGTGGGGAGTGGTGGAGTGAGTTTTAGACACTCATTGTAGTGATTGTAACAAAGTCAGCCAGGTGGGCCTCATAGAATATGAGTTCCCTGATTCGGGCAGTTGATCTGTTCCAATCAGGGAGCCCTGGCTGATAGAAATAAACAGAAAGTCAAACATCCTAACACTGATAGCTGGCTCTGAGGGAGCTGGATCAGTGTCAAGGACTTTCCACATGTAAATAAAGGTGACATGGTGATGAGATACTGGCCTCTAGAGTTTTTTTCACTAACGGCCTAGATTTTCTTTGTACAGCTCAGGGGAACACTTCTTTTTCCTTGCAAAAGTCGGAATTTGTCTGACTGGGTTTCTGATTCAGAAAATGGATATCTGTTCGATGATTGATTGATTGCTTGGACGATGTAAGGTTTGTTATAATTTCCCATGCTGTCAATATAACATTTGTTTCCAAATTTTTGGAAAATAATTAACAGTACTTGTTAAGCTACCTGCTGATGGTGTTTAGCTTTGTTTAAGCTTATTGTAAGTTAAGCAATTGTATCATTTTTCACTCCACAAAGGGGTGCAACATATGTAAGTGGAGGATATTTGTGCGGCATCTAACGCGCACACAATTTTAAAAATCCCTTTCGAAGTTATCATGGCTATGAGTTTAGTAGTTTTTTTAGGATCTAGGGACCTAATTAGTGCTTTTTTGATGTGTCATCCTACACTTAATTATAGAAAAATATTAAGGTGTTTCTTTTTCTCAATGCATTTCTCCCTTAATCTTGATTTGCAGCATCATCCTTTAGCTAGCTGCAGGAGCCAGCTTTTTCTCATCTTTCTGAATATTCAATTTCTTTTAGACAATAGTACACCAGATACCAGAACTTAATGCTTAGCTGTTGATATTCTCTCAACTCATTGAATTGGAAAAAAATGCAATTATCTGAACTAATGCTTTGTGAAGCACTTCTATGTTGAGCTAAATAGTGTTATTTTGCTCCATACTATATTGAACAGCAATACTGCTAATTTTAACACCATTAATTTGAAAGACGCTGATTATTTATAATCTTTGTTAATCAAGTATGTTTCACGAAGAGCAAGAAAGTTCAGGACTGCTGTAAATTTGTATGAGAGGACATTAATGGCCAAGACACAGATTTCCATTGGAAATGTCATGCTAGTCCTAACATTCTTTAAGGATTGCGTTTCTGTGCAACATCTGCTCAACCATCCTGTTTGTATGCAGCAGCTCCACTGCCATTGATTGGTGACTGCTTTTCCTACTAAGTTTATTTTTGTATTTGACAATGAACTTGATCATTGATTTCCACATCTGGTTAGTATCAGAGCTTACACTTCTATAATATTGTTGATTACAAGTGGAGCTGCATTTAAGATCTCAGAACCCTCTTTTGTTTGCAGGAGCCCCCAATTATGTGAAGTACCATTTTCTCAGTTGAAATCTCCAACAATTTATCCATTTTAAAATGAATTAGAAATATGCATGAAATTACCGTACTAAGCGCAAAGTTTCTAATACAACTCAGTTAAGTCTGACAATGACATGAACATCTACGGATATATGAAATAGGAGTAGAAATAGATCACTTTCGTCCACAAGCCTACTTCAGTATTCAATAGGATCCTGGCTAAAATTGTTTGTGCTTTGAATTCCACATTTATGCCAGATATTTACTATCTCCAATAAGAGACAATCTAACCACTGCCCCTTGACATCAAATGGTGTTACATTAACTGAATCCCCCACTGTCAATATCCTGGGGGTTTCCATTGACCAGAAACTCACCTGGACTTGCCATAATGATAGTGTCTACAAGAGCAGATCAGTGGCGAGGAGTACCATGGTGAGTAACTCACTTCCTGACTCCCCAAAGCCTGTCCACCATTGATAACACTAAAGTCAGAAGTGTAATTGAATACTCCCCACTTGCCTGGATGGGTATAGTTCTAACAACACTCAAGAAGCTTAACACTATCCAGAACAAAACAGCCTGGTTAATTGACACCATATCCACAAGCATCCACTCTGTCCGCTTGGTAGCAGCAGTGTGTACTATCTACAAGATGTACTGCAGGAATTCACCAAACGTCCAAAGGAAGCACCTTCCAAACACACTGCCACTTCCATCTCCAAGGACGAGGGCAGTAGATAAATGGGAACACCACTCTTCATCCTGTCTTGGAAAGGTATTGCCGTTCCTTCACTGTCGTTGGGAATTCCCTCCTAAGGGCTTTGTGGGTCTACCATTAGCACATGAACTGCAGCGGTTCAAGAAGGCGGCTCACCATCACCTTCTCAAGAAAACTAGAGAGAGACAATAAATGCTGGTCAGCCAGCGAAATCTACATCCTGTGAGTCAATTTTTAAAAACCTGATAATTTATGACTCTTTGTCTCAAACAAATCTAACCACCTGTGCCTTAAAAATAATCAATGACTCTACTCCCATCACCTTCTGGATGGAAAATTCCAAAATAGTAAAACATTTTGAGAACAGAAATTTTTCATCTGTGTTCTAAAAGGCTGACCCCTAATTTTTAAATGTTCCCTAGTTTGGTCTCTCCCACAACAGGAAACCCCCTTCCTCCATCCACATTGTCAAGACCATTCAGGTTCTTATACTCTTCAATCAAGTCACTCCCCCGCTCTTCTAAATTCTAGCCCAGTCTGTCCAACCTTTTTCATCTTTTTAGAAGAAGTTATTATTGTCCAACCAGAGAATAGCATAATTTGCAGTCATGCCCACGAACATAACAGACTTAAAACAGACTCAAAATCTCTCTCTTTTACTTTGTTGTTGTTACAGTTATTCAATGAGTTTGGATTTTTAATTGTAAATGAATTAAATTGTTGATTTTTGTTGGCCTAATTTTTGGCCTCATATATGCTTAACTCAATTGGTGTCATTCTGAGCTCTGAGGATAATTGTATCCCAGTGCAAGACTTCAGCTAGCAATCGAGACTAAACTCTGGAACTGAATGAGCGCTGCATTGTTCAGGTTTCCAATTGTTTGGGATGTTAAACTGGGGTAAAGACCAGATCTTTTATAATGGTAAATTATAAAATTATAATGGTAACAATTTTGGATTTGAGCTCTGGAAAGGCATCCTGTTCTTCATTTCAATCTGCATTTTCCAGCAAACATCAAATTTGGCTGAGTACCAATATGGCCATTGATAATCTCTGTTGCTGCTCACAATGTGGTCTCCTCTACATTGGGGAAATGAAGTGCAGACTCCCTACCTATGTCCGTGACACCACCCACGCCCTCCACCTCCTCCAGAACTTCCAATTCCCCAGTCCCCAACACCTCATCTTTACCATGGACGTCCAGTCCCTCTACACCTGCAGTCCCCATGCAGATGGCCTTAAGGCCCTCCGCTTCTTCCTGTCCCGCAGGCCCGACCAGTCCCCCTCCACTGATACCCTCATCCGCTTAGCCGAACTCGTCCTCACACTCAACAACTTCTCTTTCAATTCCTCCCACTTCCGACAGACAAAGGGGGTAGCCATGGGTACCCACATGGGCCCAAGCTACGCCTGCCTCTTTGTAGGTTACGTGGAACAAATCCCTCTTCCGTACCTACACCGGCCCTAAACCCCACCTCTTCCTCCGTTACATTGATGACTGTATCGGCGCCGCCTCATGCTCCCACGAGGAGCTCAAACAGTTCATCCACTTCACTAACACCTTCCACCCCAACCTTAAGTTGTTTACCTGGACCATCTCTAACACCTCTCTCCCCTTCCTGGACCTCTCTGTCTCCATATCGGGCAACCACCT
>NC_063364.1:27709450-27780221 GCF_021869965.1 Rhincodon typus | reverse complement strand
CAGTACACACAGACGAGAAAAACCATACTTTCAACTGGGACAGCACTGCTATTGTTGGACAAGCCAAACAGAGGACCGCCAGGGAATTCTTGAAGGCTTGGCATTCATCCACGGACTCCATCAACAAACACGTTGAATTAGACCCAAAATACCAACCATTACAATGCACAGCCGGAACTGACACCTACTGGAAGCAGCAAAAACCAGACCATATAAACTCGAACCGGCACAGGACACCTTTTTTACAGGAGGCTTCAGAGCACTGACGATGTCACCTAGTAAGGGGACAAAACGTCTGCTATCAAACCTCCAGCTCGGCGAACACACCCAACATCTACAACCAGCACCCGAGTTGCAAATCTTCACTCAAACCCTGAATAATTGTAAGTATTTTGTGGGTTCAGTTGTTAATTATGTAAATTTGGTGCATTTGTCAGGAAGTACCTGGCAATTTGTTTGCCCTTTTGTTTACTGTACATTGTCAACTTAGTCACACTGTGATAGCCTAAGTGTGCATATCCGGACCACACCTAGCAATACAGGGAGAGAAAGGACAAAGAAAATTCAAGGCATACAGATGGCAGGGTGTCATTCAAATACATTTCTCATTTGTGTATGTATGTTCACATTTATCATCAGCTGTGAGTGAATGTTATGTTAGCTGCATTGCATCGTGTTTAACCCTTTGTCCATTGCACCTGCTCCTTCCAACTTTGTTGCACTGTTGCATCTCTTAACTTGTCAAAATCCGTATTACCCAACCTATCTTTATTGTGGGGGAGGTAATTGTACGCTGAGGTTCCTCATGCAGCTGCAACCCATCTACTTGGAATAGCTTGATTGCTGCCTAACTCTGACATCTGTTGAAGCTGGAAATGGGTATGTTGGAGGTGAGTTTGGATCAGGAAATGACAGCTTTTGTGTCAGGAATCCAAGTTTCTCTTAGTTAAAATTCTGTATATTAGCTTTTTGTCTCCCCACAGTTAATTCTTGACCTGCTGAATACTTTCTTCATATTTCTGATTTCTGGCATCCTGTTGTACCAAAAACTAATTAACTGGCCATTTGCTGTATTTCTTTTTGTGGGGAGGTTATATATCCAAATTTGCTGCCAAGTTTGTTGGGTAGCCATAGTGATTGCGGCTCGAAATAATTCTTTGGGTGTGACTTTGAGATGCCCTGAAGATGGTGTGAGCAGCTACATAAATGCAAGTCTGCTATAAAAGTTTTTAAAGTTTACAGTATTCTGAAATGAGGTTGATTTCATTGTGCTGTAGTTGTATTTGTGTCTAATCTTATATGAATGTTAATTAATATGTTACACATTCCCATTATATCCTGAGTTACAGCTTTAATATTTCTTAGTCTTTCTCTCTCAAGTAATGTTCCAATGCTACCTGTGTTTATCCTATGTCTCTGAAAAAATGTTAAATTATTTTATGTTGGATATCTTTCTAAAACACGTTACCCGTATTCATGGTTTTGAAGGTCTATGACTTTAAACTCCATAAGTTTATTATAATAGCTGGATTTGAAAATAATGTTGCATTTTCAAAATAATTAATGCAGTAGCAAGAATAAGTTATTTTTATTTATCCTATTCAAATGGATATAGCTATTTATGGAACTCACTATTGGACAGTTCAAAATACAACTGCTTGAAACCTTTAAAAGAGTAGTTTGGCGTTAACTGATGCAGTGGTTCATATCCATAAGGGTAATGAGAATGCTTGATGTAAATATGCTATAATTCTACTCAGCATAGTGAAACTAGTATCAGTAGTTCCCAAAAGACAGGAGCAAAATACTTAAGGGAAACTCATTGTGCCAGCACCGTAAATGTAATTACTAATAGCGATTATTAACAAATAAACTAGAATAATTGACTGAAGACTTTTTCTAATTCTTTGTGAAAAGTTAGATTTTGCAAGTGACTGACATTGGTGGAAAAATACAATTTTTAAAAATTCATTCACAGAATGAGAGAGTTGCTGGCTAGGCCAGCATTTATTATCCATCCCTATTTGACTAGAGGGCGGTTATGAGTCAACCACATAGCTGTGGGTCTAGAGTTACATGTAGGCCAGACCAGGTAAGGATGGCAGTTTCCTTCCCTAAAGGACATTAGTGAAACAGATGGGTTTTTCCTAACATTCAGCAATGGTTTCATGGTCATTAGACTCTTAATTCCGAGAATTTTTTTATATATATTGAATTCAAATTCCACTGTCGCTGTGGCAGGATTCAAACCCAGGTCCCAAGAACATTGCCTGGGTCTCTAGATTAACAGTCCAGTGACAATACCACTAGCTATCACCACCCCAATAAGTTCTTGCTTGTGTTTTATTTTTAAATTGTTGACGGAAACTTAGTTGAGATTTTTAAAAATTGATTTTCTTGTGATTCAATAATAAAATTTATTGCTTCACTGCTTCACTACTTCTCTTGGGCTGTTTTTCCACATCGCATCATCTCAAAAGGGAAACCTAGTGATCAAATATGTAACCAAAACAAACCATCAGTACTACTCAGGAGATCACTAGCATCTGAAAAAAAGGAGGCATTTCAGCTGGACAACACAAAAGAACGATAAAAATGAAAACAGAAATGCTGGAAGACCAGTGAAGTTAACATATCATTGGAAGAGGAGTGTCTTATAGGATAAGCTTGTTGGGCCTGAAGGAAATATTCCTATGGCTCCTAGCCTACAAGCAGTATCACTAAAAACATGCCTAATAAATCCAGCTGATCTTGTCTCATTTTACAAGCTGAGTTTCTCCAGGCCAGAGAAATCTACAGAAGATACTGGATATTTTCTAATCAACCTATTCAGAGAGGTAGTAGCACACCTCTATAGCAGGTGGGACTTGAACCTAAGCCTCCTGGTTCAGAGTTAGGGGCTAATACTTCGCCACAAGAGTCCTCACAGCAATTATTAAATGAATACTTCTTAACTATCACCTCGCTCTGACGGGATGCTTGTAGTTCACTAAGGGAAGTAAGAACAGAAATTGTGGAAGTGCTGGCCGCAGTCTTCCATTTGCCCTCAAGTACAAGGTGATAACAAATGACTGTAGGATTGCAAATGTTGCAACTTTCTTAAAAATTAGCGGAGGATAATCCTGGCAATTACAGTCTGTTTAACATTGCTAGTAAGCACACCTTTAGAAATAATACAGATAAAATTAAGTGATTTGAACATCAGCATGGACTAAAGGAAAGAAAGCAGTGTTTGTTTTAAGGGAAACTCGTGTACAACAAAAATATTTAGAATAAAAAACTCAAATATTATGACTACTGGGGTAGCAGACCATACTTTAAGCCCCGCTATTCGCAGTCTTTGGGCTGTCTAGCCACAAACACCCTCAGTTTCTCCTACCCAAAACTCCCAAGGCTGCAGATTCCATTATAGGATAATCTCCCTCCATCCTACCTGCACAAACCAGGACTGCACTTCCTTTAAAAGTTTCCAGTGATTATACCATTTCCTAACTGCCTCTGTTAAAATTAGATCTGGACAGGTTGAAAGTGTTTGTTTGTTTGAAACTTTTCACTTTTATACTTCGCTCCTGACCCAACTCGGCTGTTTGTTTGTTTTTTTTTCTGGGGTGTGTTATAATCCCAGTTGATGTTATTCCCAGACAAGCCAAATCCCAGATTGAAATCTGGCTCGATTTATTTTTACTTAGTGAGGTGGTCTTCACTGAAGCAAAAACATGCAATGCTGCAGATCTGGTTTTATCAACAAAACATACATATAATATATATCCAACAGCACCCCTTTACAATATTCAAGCAGAAGAAAATTCTTCTCTAGCACATCTGCAGCTTTGACTTAACTGTTGCTTTCAGTTTCAGGTTTTGAGAATTTGATAGCCTTTTTTTTAAGTATTCACACAACTGAGTACAGACCAGCTGAGCTTCAAATAAGTCTTTGTGTTTTAATCAACAATTCTGGTCTGAAACCTTTAAACAAAGGTAACCCATTACCTAGTTTTTCTGAACTAACACCTTTCTGTCAGAGAAACTGTTTCATACATTTAGCCTCAACCAGGATGATTGCAAACTCAAACCAAACGCTTTCCAGGCTATGGGTGTTTTTGCTAAGCAAAAAAACTTCTGATCCTTCTAAATGAAAGCAGGCTAATGTTCTTCAATGTTTATTCTGTCTAGTCTGCCAATGCAAACAAATTCGCATCACCACTTCAGGAGGTATCTCTCTTATTACTGATTTATTTTTTAAAGGAAAGTCAAGGCTCCAGAAATGCTGACAAATTAATCATTAAACCCCCTCATGACCACAGACCAAAACCCATGTGTCACTAGTTCAAAATCCAAATTCTAAAGTAAATTATATTAAAATATATGTAGATCTCACACATTACATCATAGGGGAAGATGGTTATAATTACCCTCAATTTGCATGTGTACCCAATAATTGGCAATTTTTTGTAGTTGCCCTCTCCCTCAAAGCTGTCAGAAAATTGAGAAAAATCTGCAATTTTTAGTCAGTTTTTTGATGGGATTTTTTTGTCCTCATTTCAAACATTTTAATTCTGTTCATCTAAGGTTTTACAACAAATTACTAGGTTGGATAATAAAGCAGAGCTTGTGGTATGAATAAACATTAACGTGTTTAAGGCATGAATTTTAGTAAATTAATGCAGTTGCATGTTTGTTTGTTAGATCACAAATTAGTGTAATTACTTGTATAATAATTGTTTACGTGTTTAAATGATTACTCCCAAACTTTTGTGAAATAAGATTTTCTTAAAAAAAAGACATCTGTCATTTTGTTTAAACTAGATCTCAAGCATTTCCTATCAGAACATCACTTCGTAATTGTGTTACAGTTGTAAGCTCTCATTAATAAAATAGTAAATATCTATAGTAAAACAATTTACATATTAGTGTAAATATTTCATAAATGATAGCATAGATTTACAATGTGGTCTACAAGTTGCATTGTCCCAATTATTATAAGAATGCAGAAGGAAACAGATTTATTGCCTTGGCATGTTGCTTTAGTTATCTGATAGTAGAAGATGGATTTGTTTGTCAAACAGAAGTTATTTCAAATCGCTTGATTCTTAACTGCCCATGACATTCAGCAGTAGTATGTAGGAAGTCCATTGCAACATGGATTTGGAAAGTGAAACTGCATTATAGTTGGATAACATTAATGAAAATTCCTGTTTGCAATCAGTAAAATTAAGATTTAAATGAAGATTTACCTCTTATGGGTCCTTGGGATCCCCCACACTATATAAGTGAATTCAGGGTGTATTGAACCATGTTATAATGGCCTTACACTGAATTTGAAAAGGCTTCTAAGCTGCAATAAAGAAACTCAGCTGGATCTTTGCTCTGGTAGTTTTGTGTCTTTAAACCCCTTTTTAAAATGTCATTACTCTAGACCATTTGTTTTATAAAATGAAGGACTTTTCAATCAAATTTTGAGATTTCTTGACAGGAAGTTATGATAATCATGAAATCGGGCCGATGTTTCATCATTAAACTTGGTTGCTTGTATAAATTAGCTCCCCATGCCAGTACTAGATCAAGAACAGTAGGTAAATCTGTATTGACATAACACTGTCAGTAAACATGATGTTAGTTACACAGACATGCTAAATATTTGAATCTGGTCATTCAAGTAGGATTAACATAATTTTGAAGTAATCAGCACAAGAACACATTTTTATAACTTTATTGAATGTACCAGCATTTTTTAGATTCATTCATGGAACGTGGGCATTGCTGGCTGTGCCAACCTGGCCCTTGAGAAAATGATGATCCATGTGCTGTAGATAAACCAGCACTGCTATTATCATAGAATCCCTACAGTGTGGAAACAGGCTCTTCGGCCCAACAAGTCCACACCAACCCTCAGAGCATCCCACCTAGACCATCCCCCCCACCTTTTCCCTGTAACCCACCTAATCTACATATCCCTGAACACTATGGGCAATCTAGCATGGCCAGTCCATCTAGCCTGCACATCTTTGGACTGTGGGAGGAAACTGGAGCACCTGGTGGAAACCCACCAGCTACATACACAGTTGCCCGAGGGTAGAATTGAACCTAGGTCCCTGATGCTGTGAGGCAGCTGTCCTAACCAGTGAGCCACTGTGCTGCCCTGTCACACTCTTGACTTGTGATTAGTAAATGGTGGACAGACTTTTGGGAGCCAGGGAGATACAGATGTACAGTACGGAAACAGACCCTTCAGTCCAACTCATCCATGCTGACCAGATATCCTAAATAAATCTAGTCACGTATGCCAGCATTTGGCCCATATTCCTCTCAATCCTTCCTGTTCATCTACACATCCAGATGCCGTTTAAATATTGTAACTTCCTCTGGCAGTTCATTCCATACACACTCCTTTGCGTGAAAAGGTTGCCCCTTATGTCCTTTTTAAATCTCCCTCCTCTCACCTTAAAACTATGCCCTCTAGTTTTGGACTCCCCCACTCCAGGGAAAAGACCTTGTCTATTTCCTCTAGCCATGTCCCTTATGATTTCATAAATCTCCATATGGTCACCCGTCAGCCTCCGATGCTCCAGGAAAAATAGCCCTAGCCTATTCAGCGTCTCCATACAGCTCAAATCCTCCAAATTCTGGCAACATCCTTGTAAATCTTTTCTGAACTTTTTTCAAGTTTCACAACATCTTTCCAATAGCAGAGAGACCAGAACTGCATACAGTATTCCAAAAGTGGCCGAACCAATGTCCTGTACTGGCACAACATGACCTCCCAACTCCTATACTCAATGCACTGACCAGTAAAGGTAAGCGTACCAAATGCTGCCTTCACTATCCTATCAAGGAAATATAAACCTGAACTCCAAGGTCTCTTTGTTCAGCAGCACTCCCCAGGACCTTACCATTAAGTGTATATGCCCTGCCCTGATTTGCCTTTCCAAAATGCAGCACCTCACATTTATCTATATTAAACTCCGTCTGCCACTCCTAGGCACATTGGCTCATCTGATTAAGGTCCCATTGAAATAACCTTCTTCACTGTCCACTACACCTCCAAGTTTGGTGTCATCTGGAAACTTACTAACCATACGTCCTATGCTCACATCCAAATCATTTATATAAGTGGTGAAAAGCAGTGGACCCAGCACCAATCCTTGTGGCACACCGCTGGTCACAGGCCACCAATCTGAAAAGCAACCCTCCACCATTGCCCTGTGTCTTCTACCTTCGAGTCAGTTCTATGTTCCAATGACTAGTTCTCCCTGTATTCCATGTGATCTAATCTTGCTAACCAGTCTACCGTGAGGAACCTTGTCGAACGCCTTACTGAAATCCATGTAGATCACATCAACCGCTCTGCCATCATCAATCCTTTTTGTTACTTATCAGAAAATTTTCTTGTGGATACATAGCAAATTCCTCTCCATCCAAGCCTTTAACACTGGCAGTCCCAGTCTATGTTTGGAAAGTTAAAATCCCCTATCATGACACCCTATTATTCTTACAGATAACTGAGATCTCCTTACAATTTTGTCTCAATTTCTTGCTGACTACTGGGGGGGTCTGTAGTGTAATCCCAATAAAATGATCATCCCTTTCTTATTTCTCAGTTCCACCCAAATAACTTCCCTGGACATATTCCCAGGAATATCCTCCCTAAGTACAGCTGTAATGTTATCCCTAATCAAAAATGCCACTCTCTTTCTTTTAAGCCCCCCTCCCCCTTTCTATCCTTTTTATAACATCTATAACCTTGGAACATTAAGCTGCCAGTCCTGTTCGTCCCTGTGCCACATCTCTGTAATTGCTTTGATGTCTCAGTCCCACGTTCACAACCATGCCCTGAGTTCATCTGCTTTACCTGTTAGGCCTTTTGCATTGAAATAAATGCAGTTTAATTTATCAGTCCTACCTTGTTCTCTGCTTTGTTCCTGCCTGCCCTGACTGTTTGACTTGCTGTTTATCCCAACTGTACCAGTCTCAGATTGATCTCTTCCCTCACTATCTGCCTAGGTCCCAAAGCCCTCACCAACTCCACTAGTTTAAGTCCTCCCGAGCAGCTCTAGCAAATCTCCCCACCAGTATATTAGTCCACTTGTGTCATTCTTACACAAGTCACTTCTACCCCAGAAGAGATTCCAATGTTCCATAAATGTAAATCCTTCTACCCTGCACCAGCTCCTCAGCCATGCATTCATTTGCTCCATCCTCCTATTCCTACCCACACTAGCTCATGGCACCGGGAGTAATTCAGATATTATTATACTCAAGGACCTCCTTTTTAAATTCCTGCCCAACTTCCTATATTCTCTTATCACAATCTCATCCTTGTCTCTTCCTTTGTTGTTAGTTCCAATGTGTACAACAACCTCCTTCTGGTCTCTCTCCCCTGTGAGAATATTCTGCACCCTTTGAGATATCTTTGATCCTGGCACCAGGGAGGCAAACCACCTATCCGATTTCTCGCTGTAGGCTGCAGAAATGTCTGACTGTGCTTCTGACAAGAGAGTCCCTATCTCAGTCAATCACTGGGAGCCTGACTTACCCCTCGTTACAGTAGAGCCAGTATTGGTACCAGAAATCTGGCTGTCAGAACTTCCTGTTCTATCTTTCCTGGAGGTCACCCATCTATGTGACTGTATCTTTGTATCTTTGGTTTATGTCCCTTCCTGAAACTGCCATCCATCACACCCTCAGCTCCGATAAATTCCTCATTGCCTCTAACTACTGCTCCAACTGATCCATGCAATCTGATAGGATTCGCAGCCAAACACACTTCCTGCAGACATAATCATCAGTAACTTATCTCCCACATCACTCTACTAAAGGTCATCTTTGCACCTTAACAATCTACAGACCCAGAAAATAGCAGTCTTACTGCTTTTAAAAAAAAAAACACTGCACCAGACTAACTTAGTGCCTATGTTATACATTTTTAAAGTTTAATCATGAGACAGGTCTCAATAAAACATTTAATCAGTAAAGAACCCATTCCACTCACTATTGTAGATTTACAAATAAAAAAGTAAAGTTACACTTTGAAAAGCCACTTAGCTGCTCCTTGCTGTGACCTCTCCCACATCGGTTTCTCCAAGGTCAGCTGTGAATTTCGCTGTTTGTTAAATTTTTCTCAGGCAAATTCCGATGTCCAGGGATACTTGAAATCAAACAGCAGAACAGTCAGCTGTGCAGATTCATTGCTGGGTCAGACAGCAGTGCAGGTTTATTTCTCCGTTTGATATACTTCCCATGTGGTCACTACCTTTGTCTGTCTTCCTCCTTTTTAAAGTGCTGTTGTTTTGATATTTTTTCCCCAAAAGTTCCAAAACAATGCAACAGCTTATAAAACAGTAGTTACTCCTCGTAGAATTCGAGGAAATCAGCTCCAACACTGAAAATACCTCAAAAAAAGGAGCAGTTCTTACAGCCACAATTTTTTTTCCTGTCCTCCATGTTGGATTACCCAGAATCATGAGGTGAGGTATTTGCAGTATTCCTAGCCTCTAACCTGCTCTCCAGTGTATTTAGAAGGCTAGTTCAGTTCAATTTCTGGTCAGTGGTAATCCCCAGAATGTTGATAGTGAGGAGTTCATTGTAATACCTGTGGACAATAAACTAGTATTTACTTTACAAATGCTTAAAGAGTTGGCCTTTTGTACAGTTAGTATAGAAGTGCAAAACTATTTTTCTAAATTTTTCTTGACACAATATGTAAACAGTCCAATCAGGGAAGGGGTTATACTGGGATAACCAGGTGTAGAGCCGGATGAACACAGCAGGCCAAGCAGCATCATAGGAGCAGGAAAGCTGATGTTTCAGGCCTAGACCCTCCTCCAGAAATGGGGGAGGGGAAGGGGTATCTGAAATAAATAGGGAGAGAGGGGGAGGCGGATAGAAGATGGATAAAGGAGAAGATAGGTGGAGAGGAGACAGACAAGTCAAAGAGGTGGGGGTGGAGCCAGTAAAAGTGAGTGTAGGTGGGGAGTTAGGGAGGGGATAGGTCAGTCCAGGGAGGACGGACAGGTCAAGGGGGCGGGATGAGGCTAGCAGGTAGGAGATGGGGGTGGGGCTTGAGGTGGGAGGAGGGGATAGGTGAGAAGAAGGACAAGTTAGGGAGGTGGGGACAAGCTGGGCTGGTTTTGGGATGCGGTAGGGGGAGGGGAGATTTTGAAGCTTGTGAAGTCCACATTGATACCATTGGGCTGCAGGGTTCCCAAGTGAAATATGAGGTGCTGTTCCTGCAAACTTCGGGTGGCATCATTGTGGCACTGCAGGAGACCCAGGATGGACATGTCATCTGCGGAATGGGAGGGGGAGTTGAAATGGTTCGAACTGGGACGTGCAGTTGTTTAGTGCGAACCAAGCATATGTATTCCGCAAAGTGGTCCCCAAGCCTCCGCTTGGTTTCCCCAATGTAGAGGAAGCCACACCGGGTACAGCGGATGCAGTATACCACATTAGCAGATGTGCAGGTGAACATCTGCTTGATGTGGAAGGTCTTCTTGGGGCCTGGGATAGGGGTGAGGGGGGAGGTGTAGGGGCAGGTGTAGCACTTCCTGCGGTTGCAGGGAAAAGTGCCAGGTGTGGTGGCCTGGAGGGGAATGTGGAGCGGACAAGGGAGTCATGGAGAGAGTGGTCCCTCCGGAAAGCAGATAAGGGTGGGGAGGGAAAAATGTCTTTGGTGGTGGGGTCGGATTGCAGATGGCGGAAGTGTCGAAGGATGATGCGTTGGATCCAGAGGTTGGTGGGGTGGTACGTGAGGATGAGGGAGATTCTGTTTTGGTTGTTATTGCGGGGAGGGGGTGTTACAGGAAATGCGGGAGACACGGTCAAGGGTGTTCTCGACCACTGTGGAGGGGAAGTTGCGGTCCTTGAAAACGAGGACATCTGACATGTTCAGGAGTGGAATGCCTCATCCTGGGAGCAGATGCGGCGGAGGCGAAGGAATTGGGAATAGGGAATGGCATTTTTGCAGGAAGGTGGGTGGGAGGAGGTGTATTCTAGGTAGCTGTGGGAGTCGGTGGGCTTGAAATGGATATCGGTTTCCAGGTGGTTGCCAGAGATGAAAATAGAGAGGTCCAGGAAGGAGAGAGAGGTATCAGAGATGGTTCAGATGAACTTAAGGTTGGGGTGGAAGTTGTTGGTGAAGTGGATGAACTGTTCGAGCTCCTCGTGGGAGCACGAGGTGGCGCCGATACAGTCATCGATGTAGCGGAGGAAGAGGTGGGATTTAGGGCCAGTGTAGCTACGGAACAGGGATTGTTCCACGTATCCTACAAAGAGGCAGGCATAGCTTGGGCCCATGTGGGTACCCATGGCCACCCCCTTTGTCTGCAGGAAGTGGGGTTATACTGGTCCTGGGTTTTGTGAAATGAGCCCAGCTGGTTTCAGTGGGGGAGGGGAGGGGGGTGGCGGGGGAGTGGTGGGCATTTTGGGACTAGTGACCATAATAACCATGAATTTTAAGATACTTGTGGGTGGGGATGACAGCAGTCCTCGTGTGAAGATGTTAAATTGGGGGAAGGCGAGCTATAACAATATTCGGCAGGAACTGGAGAGTGATGATTGGAGATGGCTGTTTGACGGTAAATCTACATCGGACAAGTGGGAATATTTCAAACGGCAGTTGATAAGTGTTCAAGAGCGGCACGTTCCTGCGTGAATGAAGGATAGGTATGGCAAGTTATGTGAACCTTGGATGACCAGGGATGTTATGACCTTGGTCAGAAAGAGAAAGGAAATATACATAAGGTCTATGAGGATGGAACTGATGAAGCCGTTGAAGTATATAAGGAAAGTAGGAAAGAACTTAAACTAGGAATTAGAAGCACTAAAAGGGGTTACGAAAAGTTAGCAAACAGGATTAAGGAGAATCCAAGGCTTTGCATACATATATGGAAAGCAAGAGGATAGCCTGGGAAAGGGTTGGCCCACTCAAGGACAAAGGAAGGAATGTATGTGAGCCAGAAGAGACAAGTGAGCTTCTAAACAAATAGTTTTTTGTGTTGGTATTCACCAAAGGAAAGGAATTGGTGGAGGATGATCTCGGGGAAGGGAGTGTTGAGTTTCTAAGCCAAATTGTTATGAAAATGGAAAAGGTGTTGTGTATCTTAAAAAGTATTAAGGTAGATAAGTCCTCAGGTCCTGATGGATCTATCCCAGAATAGTGAGGGAGTTAAGAGAACAATGCAGGAGAATTGACAGATATCTTTGTATCCTCTTTGATCACAGGTGAGGACCCAGAGGACTGAGGAATAGCCAGTGTTTAAGAAGGGTAGCAGGGATAATCCTGGAAATTACAGGCGTGTGACTGTCCCATTGTTGGTAGGGATATTATTGGAAAAGATTCTCCGGAACAAGATCTATATGCATTTAGAAGGAAGTTGACTTATTAGCGATAGCATAGTTTTGTGTGGAGGAGGTTGTGCCTCACTAATTTGATGCAGTTTTTTGAGGAGGTGACGAAGATGATTGAGGGAAAAGTGGTTGATGTCATCTGCGTGGACTTCAGTAAAGCCTTTTGACAAGGTCCTTCATGACAGACTGATGCAAAAGGTGAAGTCACATGGTATCAGGTAGCTGGCAGATGTATATAGGACTGGCTTAGCCATAGGAGACAGAGGATAGGGGTGGAAGGATGCTTTTTGGAATGGTGGGTTGTGACTAGTGGTGTTCCACAGGGATCAGTGCCAAGACCTCTGATAACAAAGATTGGTGGAGTTGCAGATAGTGAGGGTTGTCAGAGGATACAGCAGGTTATAGATGATTTGGAGGTATGGGCAGAAAACTGGCAGATGGATTTTAATCCAGACAAATGTGAGGTGATGCATTTTGGAAGGTCAAGTACAGGTGGAAATTACACAGTGAATGCAGAACCCTCAGGAGAATTGATATGCAGAAGCTACTGGGTGTACAGGTCCACGAATCACTGAAGATGGCAGCGCAGGTAGATAAGTTGGTAAAAAAAAAAAAGGCTTATGGCATGCTTGCCTTCATTGGAAGAGGCACAGAGTATAAGAATAGACAAGCTATGCTGCAGCTTTATAGATCTTTAGTTGGGCCACACTTGGAATATTGTGTACCGTTCTTTTTAGAATTCTGCATCTGATAGTGAATGTCACCATATCTTAACTCCTCTGTATTTGTTAGAATGTAGTTGTGATTTATTCATTGGAGAAGGGCCATTTATCATGAATAATTTTGTGTAAATAAGATAAATCAGATTGTAGTGTTCTGTGGAAGTGGTCTCATAAACAGTATTGAGTTTGGAATTAGTGTTTTGAAATGTAACTTGGGCGTGTTGATATTGTATTGAAAGTTTAGATCCTGTTTAGTGAATCCATTAGATAAAGAAGTTTAAATTAAATTTGACATGCTCTGCAAAGAAATAGTTAAGTACAAATATTTCGCTGTAGTTGTTGGCATCAGGAGCATGCAATCAGTGTACTCACCTTTATTGGTAACATGCTTCTACTGAGATGAGGAGCAGTTTCTTCACTCAAGTGGTGAAGCTTTGGAATTCTGTACTCCAGAGGACTGTGGAAGCTCAGATATTATTTCTGTGTTCAAGACAGATGACTATATATCCAGTTACTAATTGACATCAAGGGATGGGCGAATAGTATGAGGTAGATGCTCAGCCATGATCAAAATTGCAGAACAGGCTTGAGGGGCTGAGTGGCTAACTCTAGCTTTTATGCTCCTTCTACATGTATTCCTGTACTCTTGTATCAAACATCTGCAGCAAGTTTAAAATAATGAATAGTACCTGAAGAATAACTGGGCTTTAATTCTGCTGTTATGTCAAAAGAAACTTTGAGTTGGGTAGTTACTATTTTGACATTTTCTGAATTACAAATGTTAAATTATTCTCTCCCTTGTGCTTGAAATCCAGCTATTTTGAATGACTGACTGTTTGAAATCAATCTGTGTTATCTATACTAACCTTTAACCTCAGTTTTCCTAATCTGATATTGCCAATTATGATGGCTTCATATTTGATCATTTTTGTGGACTCTGAGTTTGGAAAATTAAGGATACTTGAATTGATATTTAAGAAATCAATGAAAAGACATTGAATTTTTTTTAAACATGGCATTTCTTGGTAGTCGTCAGTTTCATGTTAACTGTTTGTTTACTGGCGACCACCTGCCTGACGGCTGTCAGATTCCAGTTTCTGCTTTAGAGTCTGTTTTGCTGCATTGGAGAAAAGCATGCTGAAAGAAAGAAGATTTCCGCTGGAGCCCAGGTCCAGCTGCTCTCACATAAGGAACCTCTGGAAGAGTGTGTTGAAATATCCTGATCGACTGCATCTTCAAAGATTCCCAGAGATAATTGCATGTATTTAGCAACATCCGTCTTTCTGTGCCAGTATGGGGACAGAACATTATCTTGATAACTCAAAACTCATCCTTCTTATCTTCAAAAACAAAGATAAAATATGTCTCTTTTTAAGAAGTGAATGGCTGCAGAGAAATCATGTTTTTGTCTTTATCTGGTGGGTGCATTTGTTTGTGCATATGTTTGGGTTATTTAAGGGGTAAACGTTTATAATTAAAATATTTTATATTACAGTTTTATATTACAAACTGAATGCGCTTCATGAAATAAGTTTTTTGTTTTGCATCTTTTTATTGGAAACCCACAACCCTCCATGTTCTTTGCACTCATTTAATTCTACCTTCTTGCCCTTGTCTAATTTTAATCACTATACACTTAGTGGCCGACCTTTCAAGTGCCTTGGACCTAAGCTCACGGATTCTTGTCCTAAAACACTCCACCTCTTTACCTTACTTTCCTCCTTTTAACATGCTTCTTATAACCTGGTGTTATATTTTGTTTATAATGCTGTTGTGAAGTGCTTGCAACGTTTTATTATTTTAAAGGTGCTATATAAGAAAAGACAGAATAACTGACTGAATTCGACTGACTCGTGTGACAGCTTTTTCTTATAATTCCAAAATATTTATTACATTTCATATCACAACATACTGTATTCAATTTTGGTGTCACGTTAACATTTTGTCACAAGTTTTATCTTTGAGTTTTTCTTCCCCGTTATGTGTGGTACACAATTACCAACAGGGTGGAACGGTGTAGTCAACCTCTGTCCTCTCCCGATGTCCAAATGTGCAGTTCAGCACAGAATTCTTAGTTTGAACCTGGGATAACTTTGTTCAGAATATGCAGGGAAAAGGTTATTGTAATTCTCCTCCTGCTCCACCTGCTGGCATCCAAATATTTTGAGTGCAGACCTGAGACCATGGCTTAGTTACTCACTGTCTTAGTTACTAAGCCATCAAAGTAACTTGCCCACATCAAGAACAATCAGGAGAGTTATGGATTTTGACCTTCTAATTCCAGGAATAATATCTGGAAAGCATTTTGAGGTGATCTAATCTAAAGCTAATGTGATCTACTGTTAGTTGCAAATGTGAAAAAATGCCCAGGTATGTCCTGTACGCAAAAAGCAGGACAAATTCCACCCAGCCAGTTACCAACCCCCACCACTAAATCAGTAAAATGATGGAAGGTGTAATCAAAAGTGCTATCAAACAGCATCTGTTCAAGAATAACCAGCTCAGCGACACCCAGTTTGAGTTCCACCAGGGCCACCCAGCTCCTGACCTCATTACAGCCTTCGTTCAAACACAGACAAAAGAGCTGAATTCCAGACTTGAGGTGAGAGTGACAGCTCTTGATGTCAATGTGGCATTGATCAAGTATGGCATCAAGGAGCCCTGGCAAAATGAATCGATGGGTATCAAGGGGGAAAATACTCCACTGGTTGGAGTTATACCTGGCACAAAGGAAGGCGGTGTGGTTGTTGGAGGTTAGACATCTCGGCTCCAGGATGTCTCTGCAGGAGTTCCTCAGGATTGTGACCTTGATGCAACCATCTTCAACTGCTTCCTTAATGACCTTCTCTGTATCATAAGGGTCAGAAGTGGGAATGTGCAATCATCAGTGAACAATGCTCAGCTGCATTCGCGACTCCTTAAATACTGAAGCAGTCCATGTTCAAATGCAACAAAATCTGGACAATATCCAGATTTGGGCTGACAAGTGGGAAGTAGTATTTTCACCAATTAAATCCAGGGAATGACCGTATCCAATGAGAGACAATCTAACCATTGCCCCTTGACATTTCAGTTGAGTTACCATTGTTGAATCTCCCACTATTAACATCCTTGGGGATTACCATTGACAGAAGCTCAACTGGACTTGCCATATAAACACAGTGGCAACAAGAGCAGTTCAGAAGCCAGGAATACTGTGACGAGTAACTTACCTCCTGAACCCCCAAAGCCTGTCCATCATCTACAAGGCACAAGTCAGCAATGTGAGGAATACAGTCGATTCTGATATAACTCGTGTTTCTTCAACGCGAATTGACTGTAGTGCGATTGAAGAATAGGAGAACGCTATTTGTAAAACACATGCTTTCCCTACCTGTGTTGGCTATAATTCTGTCCCCATCACTTTAAATGTTGCAGCTATTGCATGATTTTCTATAGCACGAGGTTGTGCAATAATGCAACTATTGTGTTATATCAGATCTGATTATACTTCCCATTTGCCCTGATTGGTGCATCTCCAACAACACTGAAAAAGCTTGATACCATGCGGTACAAAGCATTCAGTTGATTGTCAACACATCCACACTCTCAGCCCCGACATTCAGTGACAGCAGTGTGTAATGTTTACAAGATGCTCTGCAGAAATTCACCAAAGGTCCTTAAACAGCACCAACCAAACCTAAAGCCCCTTTCATCTAGGAAGGACAGGGACAGTAGATAAATGGAAACAGCACCCCTGCAGGTTCCCATCCAAGTCGCTCATCATCCCAACTTGGAAATATATTAGCCTTCCTTCACTGTTGCTGGGTCAAAATCCTGGAATTCCCTCCCCGATAGAAGTGTGGGTCAGCCTACATCACATGGACTGCAGCAGTTCAAGAAGGTAGCTCACCACCACCTCCTGAAGGTCATTTAGGGACTGGCAAGAAATTATGGCCAGCCAGTATCGGCCATGTCCCACGAGTGAATTTTTAAAACAAAAAGCTGCCACTGCTATTGGGTGCAACTTCAAGGTGGTAAATTGAGAGCAAGAACACCTGTATCCTTAGGCTTAAATTCTGTCAATTCTCAGTGTCCATATGACAAAAGGTATTGGCTTCAAAACATTTTTAGGCCATTTCGAGGTTGTGAAAATTGCAATATGAGTTCATGTTATTTATTAAGTCAAACTCTACTGAACCCTGTGAGATCTTGAATCTTAAAAGATCAGGAAGTAAAACCTGCAATATACTGCAACCTAGAAGTTTTACTTTGTTAGGCTGTAATTTTTGTTTTCAAATCTCAAAGCAAATCGCATGTTAGAGCTTAATAATGCTGGAAATACTCAGCAGATGAGGCAAAAGACCTGACACACTAATTCTATTTCTCTCTACACAAATACTGTCTGATATGCTAAATATTTCTAGCATTTCTGTTTGAATTTCAGATTTCCTGCATCTACAATATTGAGCTTTTGTCACTCATTAGTGTTTATTGATTCAAGTGCATTTTCCCCAAGTAAAGTACTGTTACTAACATACTTTGTGATTGTAATAATCCAATTTGATTAAGTACCCAACCTTAAACTCGGTTTGATTACTATGAAAAAATGAATCCAAATGGCTGTAGAGTATTGATGCATCACTGGCATCTAACTTGAGTATTGTTCTCTGCATGACCATTCATTAGAATAGACTTTGTGAAAATTTATATGAAATTTATCTAGCAGGAAAAAGTAACTACACTATCAAAACAGGATTTTAAAATTTGCCATGCGGTACAACTTGCAAGTTGATGCAGGTGGTTTTATGTTGTAAACTCAAATCTTGGTAACCTCAGTAGAAGACTTGAGAACGGCAATCTGGGACTTTAGTCAGCATCCATCAATGGATTGAAAAAACCTTGAGGCAAGGTAACCAAACAAGTTGCAGACATAGTGGGTGGCACGGTGGCACAGTTGTTAGCACTGCTGCCTCACAGCGCCAGGGAGCCGGGTTCGATTCCAGCCATGGGTGACTGTCCGTGTGGGGTTTGCACATTCTCCCCGTGTCTGCGTAGGTTTCCTCCAGGTGCTCCGGTTTCCTCCCACAGTCCAAAGATGTGCAGGTTAGGTTGATTGGCCATGCTAAATTGCCCGTAGTGTTCAGGGAGGTGTAGATTAGGTGGGTTATAGGGGGATGGGTCTTGGTGGGATGCTGTGAGGTTCAGTATGGACTTGTTGGGCCGAAGGGCCTGTTTCCACACTGTAGGGATTCTATGAATATAGTGGAAGATTTAGTGACATTGCAGCCTAAAGACTCGTATAAGGGAGGAAAAAAGCAAGAACAATTCTTGCTTGACTGTTGAACAATTGAGGGAAAATGGCATCATTTTATTTGCTTTCTTTAAATGTAATTTTTACTTGCTTTTTCTTCCAGTATATAAGATGTTTTGTAGGCTTCATGCAGGTTTGATATAGCTATGCTGTCCTGGTCTTTACTGGCAAGCCTATTTCAAAAAGTAATTTTTTAGAACTTCATTTTATTGTTTGTGGGTTATTTTCATTTTTTGCCCTAATGACTTTTTGCCCCTCTCTTGTTCAGGTGTTCCTTTGTCCACTCAGTGGGGACCTCAGGGTTATTTCTACCCTATTCAGATAGCACAATATGGGCTAAGTCACTACAGTAAAAACCTCACTGAGAGACCACCACATACTGAAGTGTATGAAATTGCAGAGAAGAGAGACAAAGGCACGAGACAAAATGACTGGATTATGCCAAAGGGATGTACGGTCTCTACGGTCTTTGACAAAACTAGATCAAGCAACGTAAAGCAGTTCACCACCCCAGGTATTTTATCTTACTGATCAATACTTGTTAGAATTAACATGTCTGCTACTGAAGAAAGACCACAAAATAATTATTGTCAGCACCAAAACCTGAGATCTTTGTAAGAAAATTGTGAAGAGGTTTCCAGCTTTTGACATTGTAAGAAAGGAGGGCAAACTATATTATGAAGCCTGTAAGATTTTCAAGACTCCCCTTTTATTGATGGCAAAGTAAATTCAAGATCCCACAGGCCACAGACAAATCCACTTAAACTTAGAATGTCTTAACTAATGGATTTACAAGTGATTCATGCATTGATTTTTGAGACAAAAATGGGAAGAAAATTTTAAGCTCTATTCCCTTGTTAGCTGACATCTCAAAGCTATCTGACCTGAGAAACCAAAGATTAAAAAAATGCAAATGATTTTCAGCAGAGTGCATTAAGTTCACAATGAATTGTGCAGCAAAGGCTGAGTATTAACATGGTAAAAAGCTGGTAGGTTATTTCCATTGCTCTAATTCATGAAAGCTGGAGTTGTTTGAAAATTATACAGTCTCGGATAGTATTTAGAGGACTTAGACGATCCACTACTTGAAATTAGAATCTCCCACATTGAAAATTATCTTGGTGTTTAAGAATGAAATTATTTTAAACCCATGGCATCTGCAAAATCCTGTATTTCGCTGATCCAACTCTAGAAAAAGCCTCATCGACAAAAGGTGAAAGTTAAACCTTCCAACACATTTCAACTTGTCTGCTGTAATGTACAATAACTAACTAAGCATTTTTAAAGTGAAAGTGTAAAATGTGATTTGGTAAGCCATCTGTAATGATGATTTTTGAAAATTAGAGTAATTGTTAAGAATAGAAAAGGTGGTATGAATAGACACATCTTCACAAATATAATTTCACATTATAATAGAAAGCTAGTTGCTGCGCTCAAACAAACTTCTAGTATTTTACAAAATTTTCAGTTTAATATTAAATTGATCTCTGTTTCTTTTCAGAATCTTCGGATGGGGTTTACCTGATGTTAGGAAATGCAAAAGATTTCATCATTTCATTTGATGTTAAATTCTTAACAAATGGGAGCATTTCTGTGGTACTGGAGACAACTGAAAAGAATCAGCTGTTTACAATTCACTATGTCACAAACACACAACTTATAGCCTTCAAAGACAAAGACATTTACTATGGCATAGGCCCACGGACAAGCTGGAGTACTCTTACTCGAGATCTGGTAACTGACCTGAAGAAAGGGGTTGGCTTGTCCAACACTAAGGCTGTAAAGCAGACTAAAATAATGCCCAAGAAAGTTATAAAGCTGATTGCCAAGGGAAAAGGCTTTATTGACAACATCACAATAGCAACCACAGCACACATGCCTGCCTTCTTTGCTGCCAGCGATTGGTTGGTAAGAAATCAGGATGAAAAAGGTGGCTGGCCCATTATGGTGACCCGTAAGCTAGGTGAGGGTTTTAAGTCTTTGGAGCCTGGCTGGTATTCAGCTATGGCACAAGGTCAGGCCATGTCTACACTTGTAAGGGCCTATTTGCTTACAAAGGAACAAGTGTACCTCAATTCAGCCTTGCAGGCAGTAGTGCCCTACACCCTCAAGTCAGAGGATCACGGGGTAAAAGCTGTGTTTATGAATAAATATGATTGGTATGAAGAATACCCAACTGTTCCCAGCTCATTTGTTCTGAATGGTTTCATATACTCTTTACTGGGTCTATATGACCTCAAAGAAACTGCAGGTGAGAAACTAGGACAAGAAGCTAAAAAACTGTATGAACGAGGCATGGAGTCTTTGAAAGCCATGCTTCCATTGTATGACACTGGCTCAGGAACAATCTATGATCTCCGCCATTTCATGCTTGGTACAGCTCCAAACTTGGCACGTTGGGACTACCACACCACCCACATCAACCAGCTACAACTGCTGAGCACAGTTGATGATGCGCCTATCTTTAAGGAATTTTTAAAGAGGTGGAAATCCTATTTAAAAGGAGGGAGAGCAAAGCACAACTAGAGCTGAAAGCCAAAACATAATCTTATGAATCATACATATAATATATAAGGGAAGAATTCCTTAATTTAAACATTTTTGAGTGTACGAGTAGTACCTTTTGTATCCCTGCCATCTTCTAAATGGCACATTTTAAGTGTAACAATCAGTAACACAATGGGGGAAGAAGAATCAAATGGTGGTGAAGAATTATCCCTATCTAAACATCCTTTTGTTTGTATTTGCCTTTCTGTAAGTGGAGATGCTCACTGACTGGAGGTAATTTAAGCTTTCAAGACTTGCAGTCCCTTTCTGGCACTTCACCCTTTTCAGCTGTACTTGTATGTTTTTATTTCTGTCTTTGTTGTTTTTACGTTTGGTTTTCTTCACTGATTTTGTTTTTAACATTTTGCATTTAATAATATCATGTCATGTATTTTTATTAAAGATAGATGAAGTTGTGTTTTTTTTTTCAAAATTAACATCCATTTAGAATTTCTATTATGGCACCAGTCTCAACAATTTTTTTGTTTAGAGGCTCTCTATCCTTGTCTATGTTCCCAATCCCTAGAACCGAACAAATGTATTAATTTGTACAACTAACAAAACATTGACTATTGTGAGTGTCCCCTAAGGTGGTTTGTTGGCATGTTTTTGTTTTACTTTCTGTTTAGAGTGAGGCTGTTCTTATAAACCACATTTAGTAGCATGAACTTTGTAAAAATGTATCTTTTAAGTGTGTTTAATTAGCACAGAATATTTTTCCATTGTATGTTTTAACAAGGTCCTTCAAAGCTTATTGCTCATTTAGCTTTTGATGCACATGGCAAAGCACAACACAAAAAAATTTAAAAAGTGACTGCACAAATATAGTAATATAAATGTTTTATGGAACTTGTAATATAGTGCAAGGGGGAATTGAATCAATAAGTTCCATATGGTGGTTGGTGCCATTTCCACTCTTCTTTTGCCTCCACTTTTTAAATCCACTCCTCCATTCATGTAGAACTCTGTCTTGATTTGTGTAACATCATCTTAGAATTATTTTTTTCTTTAGAGGGCACATTGTAATGATTATGCTTATCTTCAAAGAATTAGGCTTTGTTTATAAAGTCTCGTTTGATTGCAGTGACATTGTTTATGTGAATTGGCCATTGCTTCCCTCCCAGTTTAAGATAACCAATGTGATAAAAGAATCTTGTCATGGGGATGTTGAAATAAGGAGCCAACTGTGTGATTTTAAACATTTGTGGCCTGGATTAAAAACAGGAAATACACAAGTAGGTCTGCAACCAAAAAGAGAAAAAACAGGTTCTGACATAACATTTCTGATAATACATAAAATAGCAATCAACCGAACTTCGCAGGTGCTGATTAACCTGTTGATATTTTTAGTGTATTATGTCTGTATTTCTGATTTTCTTTTCTTTACTTCATAGCTTAAACTTCATAGTTATGAACCAGAAAATGGCATGGGGGGAGGGAATCTATGTTACTGTATTTTAAGATGGTGTGTGTTTGGAAGGAAAATATCACCAGCCCAGAAATGGATTTGAATGTCAAAATCGTTTACAAACTGTGAAAGTAAGAATATTTTCATAACTGTTTTGATTGCCAGAGCTTCTCCCAAGTTCAAAATATATATCTTTTTTTTTCTAGTATTTCTCAACTGTTATGGATTTCTAAATAAACCCAAAATAGTGACCAGTGAGTGGGAGAAAGACATTGCGTTGAGCATATTTAAAATAAAGTAAAACTGTCTAAGTTGGGTTACCTTCTAATTTTATCATTTGGTGGCATAGGAAACAAAGGTCTAAATGAAGGTGAAGGAAATCTTGCCCTTTTTAAAAACCTAATTTTTTCTTTTTGTCATACATGGAACCAAACCAGTGTTTGGCTGTTACTAGCAATGATGCATGGAATGAGGAGATTACTTCAGTGTTAATGCATCCATTTGATACAGTTACAGCTGGCTTATTTGGAAGCTACACCTTCCACTTTCTCCTGATATTCCTCCAGATTCTTTATAGAGCCAGAAAAAGTTCATACTTGACAGGTTTGATTTTTTTACTGTTCCTCAATAATTATCAGTGAACTGATTTGCATTAACTATATAGAACAAAATTCTCAATGATCAAGTTAAAGAAATTAGACAATCTCCCTTCCCCTTTTTATTGAGCTATCCATGCTAAGGATTATCCAACCTTTGTACAGAAATATGGAAGTCAGTGGACAAAATGTAATAGCTGATTAAAAAATAGGATCAGTCTCCAATGTTTAAAGGTATGTTGCTCAAATACAGTATTATTTAAAAGGTAAAGCATACAGAAAGCAAATTATTTGCAAATCAAGTTGCTGGTTATGTTGGATGATATATTATCTAACAGTCTAATTTTTATTTTCTCTCCAAAACTGATATCTGTTTAATCTAACTAAATGGTATATATTTGAGAGACGTTCATTATGGCAGTTAGATAGGTATAGAAATATTTGGCTTTTGATATTTTGTTATCCAAGTTTTTTTCCCATTGCTATAATGTTCTCTGTATGCAGAATTGCATTTTCTTCTTCCTTTTCTTTTCCCAACCCATGGTATTCGTAAAGAAACTGGTGATGGTGTTGTATTAAAAAATGTGTTCTTCTGTGTTTCTTTTCCTCTTCCTATTGGGGTATTTTGTTCATGGCTCTAAATCATCTTTTCTTCTGAGTTTAAGTGTTGTCAATACCAAAGCATTATATGAAAAAAAACATCCAAACTGCTCTGCACCTGAGAAGGTCTTGTTCATAACTCTTATTACGAATCATTCTCTCATTGGATGTATTAGAATGTAAGATGCAGCTGGGTATATGCAAACAGAAAACACAAGCACAATAGTAGACTTTGTGCCGATGTACCCTCTCTGGACAGCGTGCAAGACTTTCACTGAGAGCTGCTATTTTCATTCACACTGTATTTTTTATCATTTTAACTTGTATTTTTACACGTTGATTGAACTATACGTTGGATATGCAATAAACTGTTTACTGAACGCTGTTGCCTGTTGACAGGGCAAGACAGTGTTATAGAGCTGTACCGATTTGCATTTGTTAAGCACAATGTGCACAGTTGTACAGCTTTGCCATTTTGTACACGGCAAGAGTTCATAATTTTTTCAAATAAAGTGACTATATACAATAGTGTTTATATAAAAAATATTGATTGGATCAATCTTTGCTGTGCTAAGTATCTTTGCTTACTGAAGTTGTACAATAAAACATTTTCTTAAAAAGGGACTTCTTGGTTCTGGTTATTTTGTTCTAATGTTGCAAGAACAGTGTTTACTGTTCATTTCTGAGGTTATGGATCTATTTCTTCGTTTTCTGTGGAAAATGACTGTATGCCTAGATCTAATTTGTCTAAAATTCTGTGTTCATTGTCACCTGGCAATAACATTCAGTTTCCTAAAATGTTACTAGCAAAGCTACCTTTCTAGCAAAACAGGACCTTCAGTGATTCTACTTCACAACAGTTTAGAAGTAGGTCACAGATTGATTACTGGTCTAAGACCCTTTTCATGGACAAGGATTGTAAAATTTTTCAATTTTATTCTCTTCCAATGAAATGTAGCATAAGCATTTTGCAATAAATGGACAAAAATAATGTGTGTATCATCAATATATCTGGACAGGTAACTTTGGAGAAACCTATATGTATGTATTTTAACATACTGGGTTTGAATAAACTGTATTCTGTTTGCCTGATTTATCTAGACCTGTAGTACTTGCCAACTGGAACCCACTATATTTAAAATGACAAAGCACTCCTGTAGTTGTTCGTGGGATGGTGCATAAAAACAAATGCAAAGTGGTCTTGATGTCTTTGGAATGCATGGATTTTTTTTTCTATTATAGTAACACGTGCAAGTTTCTTCTCTCGTGTGTAGTGTAGCTTCCTGATGCTGATTTCCCCAGCCCTTCCCAAATCTACAGTTGATTTTCCAGTAGATCTTTGTGCATAATTAATTATTAAAAAAAACTTGTTTTTTTAAAAGGAACAAAAAAAATTTCATTTTAAATGTGAGGCAGTATCATGAATAAGATTGAATGCTTCACTGCTCCAGTGCTCCGATTCTGACATCACTGATTAAAATGGCACATTGTTCTTCTTACCTGTACCATTTTTTTGTGGAAAGTTAATTTTGTCAAATGCTTTCTAATTTAATCAAAACAGCATCCTGTGGTTCAGGTGTCAAATGCATTGTCTAGTGTGGAACTGTGGCAGATTTTTTATCCCCTAGTGTGTGCCAGGTTTAGTGATCTGGAAATGAAATAGTACTGGAAATACTCCGGTATTATTAGCAACTTTGGTGAGAGAAATGGTGATTATTAACAGTGTGAAAAGAGCAAAAGGGAAGGTTTGTGTTGGGTGGAAGGGTGAAAAGCTGACTAATATTTTTCATGTTCTTGCAAATGGGTGTAATGATCTGTTCCCAGTTGCTCAGCCTGCAATGTAAAATTCCGACTATTTGTAATTATTGATGGGAGCATTGTAAGAAATTAATATTTATAATGTCACCTGTAATATACATCCCAAAGTACTTCAGGTAATGGATTGCATTTGAAGTATGATTGTTCATTATGAATGGAAATTTACAACCAATTCTTCATGCTCAAGTCATCACACACCAAATTAACTACTTTATAAAAATATGAACATACAACTTTGGATTAGGTCATTCATTCCTTCGAGTCTGACCTATCACTGAATAAGAATATAGCTGATATCATTACAGTCTCGACTCCACCTTCCTGTTGTACTTTCCACCTCCCTCGCTCCTTGACTTCCTTGTCTATCAAAAAAATTACCCACCTGTGCCTTGGATAAATTTAATGACACAGCCTCTACTACTTTTGGAGGAAAAGAATTCCACAGATTTAACAATTCTCATGAAAATTCTCCTCCTCGTCTTAGAAGGGAGACATCTTATTCTTAAACTTATCCCTTAATTCTAGTCTCCTATTTCTAGTCTCTTCCACTCACCCATGAAGTAAGTAAATGGGATATTTTGTTTAATGTGTCATCTAAAAAAACACCTGCTTCATCAGTGATGCAGTTTCTTGTATTAGTATTTTAAGCCTGCAGTGAGACTTGAGCACACATCCCCCAAACTTCAAATGAATCTAGCAGTTGCAGGTTTAAGATATACTTTTAAACTATTTAATTTCACTAGTCGAAACGATCAGGAGTGAAAATCTTTATCCTCTGCAGGGTTGGAAACACTTGTCTAACTAAGCAACTAAACATATGCCACACTCTACTGATGAAAGCAACCTCAGCAAAGCATCTGATCTGAAGGAGGGTGGGCTGAGACAGGATATTGACAGAGAGGTATAAAGTAGAATAAAATTATAGTTTTCTTGAGTCTGGAAAGTGCCTTGCCATTGCTTGGCACTGTATAAGGGCAAAATTGATTTACTTACTACAAGCAAATGGCTGCCTTTCTAGTAATGTGATGCCAGCAGGGAAATGAGTGCTGCACTTTGTTCTCCCGTGACAGATGTCTTTTAGCAACCAAGAACAAATGTTGATTTGCTTACGTTTCCTTCCCTTCTACAGTGGCATTTATTTACTATTTGAGTCAAGATGGGAAAGAAAATTGTAAATATGTTGGCTTGGTGATAAATCTAAATTATCAGCTGCAAAATTTGTGACAAATCAATGTGTGATGTCTTTTAAGACCAATGATTTCTTGGATTCAAATTAAAATTGTTTTGAGTCTGAAATCCTCCGTTTTGCTGTGTCTTTCTGAATATTTACATGTAAAACCCTGTAATGAAAAAAATACACTTGGTTCAATTTAAAGCATCCTGTATGTAATGGCTGATTTTCCAGCTACAGTTGCATTGCTTTTGAAACTTGTTTTCCACAAAAAGTCTGCAAAGTTTCAGGTAATGACTTCAGTCCTGGTACTGGGTGTATAAATTCCTTGAGGTTGTCTCATACTGAAGCAAAGAAATAATCAACACATTATTTACATTTACATTATTTACAATAGCAACATTTAAGAGACATGATGACAGATACATAAACAGGCAGGGAATAGAGGGATATGGACTGTGTGGAAGCAAAAACTTTTCAGTTTAGACAGGCATCGTGTGTCAGTGCAGGCTTGGTGGGCCAAAGGGCCTCTTCCTGTGCCATACTGCTCTTTGTGTCTGCACCCAGCCAAGTGTAGAAAGAGCATATTGCGAAGCAAGTGATCTGTCTTATCAGATACAGTCTTAGTCCAATGCTAAACAGCAGTTTGTATGGAATTGCAATTTTCTTGTGCCAGTGAACAAGTGAGTGCAGGGTAGATTCAAAGATACTTCATGCTTCCCTCATTTTTTTCCCCCCTACACAGTTTACAAGATTTGAACTTCATGCCAACAAGCTTATATACATGTGAACAAACGATGTAGACTGAATTTTTCTTATCATTAAATACTGTTGAGCCATTATCTCAATGGAAGATGTGCAGAATTCTGTACATCAGATACTTATCAAAGACTTGGTCCCAGTGTTGGAGACCAGAATGTTTGGCTACCCAGTTTTTACTTGAAAGACTCATATTTAAGATATAGTGTAACCACCTGCTGATTTGATGCTGTTCTGTTGTGCATTAATATTTTACACTAAAGGCTACTCCCTAAAATGTTAATAATGCTTTCATTTTACATTAGAGGCATCTTACAACCGGAGTGAGGTTGCCAGTCTGTGTGAAAGTATAGATAATTGTGTCATTGGGCTATGTTTATCAATATTCAAAGAGGTAGGCTGTCTCCTATGCATGTTTAAAAACAGTTAGACACTTTCAGCCTAGATCAATGGCATCAATCAAAAACAATCACCCAGAGATGAAAGGACTGGGTCCTTAATTCAGTGCATCAACTACCTTTTTGGACTCTTTTAACGTGCATACATCAACTTTGGCCATGGGACTATAGAAATTGCTAGACAACAGAAGACCAAAGTCCAACTGATTCACTTTGGACGATCCTGATGACTACATGATATGGTAGTTATGGTGTTGTTAACAAATCATAGCAATTGATCTATCAATTAGTCTTTGTCAGATCTGGACATAACATGAAAACACTGGGGAAAGATCTTTGAGAACCATAGATCCAAAGCCATCTGTTCTTCCCAAGCATGCTACTCTTTTCATATCTACTTACTCAAATAAGTCATAAACTATGTTCTGAAATGTTATTTTCTACAAGAAAATGATCTAATTTACATTGAAAGAAACTGTTTCCAGCATAATCTAAAGCTTATGCCCGGGCTTGACCAAGGTCTCACTAAAATAGCGGCCCAGGTATTTCAGTCAAGTTCAGAGACTTGATTTCTGGCCTTGATCACATTTTTTTTTAAAAATTACCCAAGTACCTTCAGATGTTCTCTCACTGGAAGTTCCTGATCAGGGACCTCCTTTTATGAACCTATCCAGGAATCTATAAGTCCAGCAGCAAAGAGAATTGGCACAGTAACTTCTGCAAAGGGGGTCAGTGTTGGAGTACCATGTTCTATGAAAGAGTAAGAAGTAAAACTGAGTGAGGTTAGGGTACCAGGGTCCAAAGGGGGTGGGGTGATGGTGGTAATGGGTAGGATGCCAGATGGTAAAGGTTGATACCCACTCATTCGAGATGGTATCAGGTAGCTGAATGTGTGCTTTGC
Organism: Rhincodon typus; assembly: GCF_021869965.1. Classification (NCBI taxonomy): domain Eukaryota; kingdom Metazoa; phylum Chordata; class Chondrichthyes; order Orectolobiformes; family Rhincodontidae; genus Rhincodon; species Rhincodon typus. Next base: position 27,751,663 of record NC_063364.1, on the reverse strand, counting down.
ATAGCGAGTGTGAGGTGAGAGCATCTGGCAGTTTGGGGGTGGCGGAGGCTAGGTGCATAGTAGAGAGTAAAGTCTGACAGGTGGGAAATGTTATTGGGTCCATGGTTCATCAGGCTGACAGGATGGAATGTCACTTTGTTAACCTTCACCAGCAACAACAACTTGTATAGAGCAAATTAAAATATTTTGGCCTTCTATTTAATTTCCTTATGTAGTTTAGTCTCATACTTCGTGAAATAATCTGGGAAGTCACGTTGTATGAAAGGTTCTAAATAAATCTATTTAATGGTAATCCATGTTCATCAGTTGGCTGTTAGTCAATTACTTTCATGCAGCCTCATTAGTGTCATTGTCTGTTTATTGTTCACTGCAGACATTTATGTGAAGGATGTTCAAATGTCCTTCACTACCTTATCGACTTCAGTTATATTATTACACAGACGTTCTCTCCTTTCACACTTCTCTTCTGATTTCCAGACACTCTGGCATTTATTTAGTAATTAACATTCCATTCTCACATTAATATACACCTCACTGCTGGGCCTGTGTCTTGGGAGCGTCTGGAGTATGATTTAATCCAATTTAAAGCTTGCTCTTTTCTGGCCTAACCATCTATACACTGCCAGACTTCAACCAGGTTTACTTATAAACGCCATGACAATTGAACTTATTTGTTCCACCTGTGGTTAAGGGCCTATGTGTGTTCATGGGGTAGCTGAGATGAAGAACCACCTATGCAATGAATCATCGACTGAAGCACATGCAGTATTCCACTCGTGATCCATTGTACCGTGCTGCTGCACAAACCCTTTTTTAAGAAGAATGTGTGAAGTTTTCATTCTAACTAATTTTCAGAGATTTGTTTTTCTCTTTGATTACTTTCAGTATCTATGAAACTACTCCATGCTCCTTAGACATCACCAAAACCTTTCTAATGCCAACTGCAAAATGTGTATTATACCGACCTCTTTAATAAGCCATATAAAACCTTGCTGTCATTGGTTGAACATGCCCTGGAATTGTAGAGTTGGAATGAGGTCCAGGTGGATTTCATTGACTGAGATCCTTGATTGGGATTGTTAACCTGTGCCAATCAGGGAGCCCTGGCTGACAAATATAAACAGGAGATGCAGAGAGCCTCTTTCTGCTAGGGACTGGCTTTGATCTATCTAGTCAGAGCCCATGTATCGTGTACATGTAAATAAAGGGTGACTTGGTGATGGGATACCGGCCTCTGTGCAGTTATTTCAATATAGAGCCTTATCTCTCAACCTCTGATGCCTGTCCTAAGGCACTCCTTGCTTATGCTTTTTAGTGCGAGAGGTAACATCATGGCCTATTACCATGCAGCCTCGAATATTCTATTGCTGTGGGGGAAGCAATTGTATTTTATCTAGCCCATCCATTTCCTGGAGTCTCCAATCATTCCATCCCAGCCATTCACCCTAAATTTAGCTTCTAATACCCCACCAATGTAGTTAGTTGAGGCCCATTTTCTCCATTTGCCCTCCTCCCCACCCACATGCTCGTGCACACACACAGACCGACAAAACAGCCAGCACTTGATACCCACTACTAAACACCATCCTTTTACCTATTGCCAACATCAGAGAACAACTCAATAGTATCCAAGGGCCTGGATTGAATAAAAATGAACTCAAATCTCGGCATGGAAGGTTGTGCATTAAAATTTATTTAATTGAATAGTAGTCTCTAAATTATAAAATTGTGGTATTAAAAAACCCACTCTGGTTTAGATATGACTGCAGATTTATAACAATGAAGATTTGTAATTGTATTCAAAATTTTTTCAATTAATTAGTTGTGGGTGTTGCTGGCTGGGCTGGCATCTATTGTCCATCCTTGAGAAAGTGGTGATGAGCTGTCTTCTTAAACCAATATGGTCTATAAACACTATTTAATTAAGTGAATATAAATTCGCCACCTTCTGTGGTGCAATTTGATTTCAATCCTTTTGAATTATTAGTCCTAAATGGCCTAGCAAGTCATTAATCTGTATTTAAGAGATCAGCTTACCACCACCTTCTTATGGGCAAATTAGCAATGGGCTATCAATGTTTACCCAGCCACTGATGCCTACATCCCATGAGTGAATCATGCCTAAGTTGTGTCCATTTTAGAATCTGAGACACGAAAGAAAATTTGCCTTGATGTGTAATTAACTGATTGGAGATTACTAATTGCTGCTGTCTGCTCTAATATAAATATATTTGCCACTCTTAGATTGGTTAAATGCCTGTTTGATTGGTAGCCATCTCAATTGAATTAGCCTCAGTATATTTTGGTTGTTGCATGTGTGAATGCTGCCTGATTACATAAATAGGGTCTGTGACGGAGTTTTGTTAACGTTTACATAAACATTGCATTTCAATACTAAATTAATCCCTTAATTTAAAGCTCTAACTTTGAAGGAAATGTATGCAAACAGCTTCCTTGATTTGGAATCTTAACAGGAAGAGCGTTTACCTGAAATTTCAGATTTTAGGAAAAGCTGAATTGTATTTTCTCCACCGTTCTGAGGAAGGGTCACCAGACCTGGAGTGTTAACTCAGATTTTTATTTCTTCGCAGATGCTGCCAGACCTGCTGTGCTTTCCCAGCAACTTCTGTTTTTATTGCCTTAAGGCCCTCAGGCTCCTAAAATATAAATAAATAAGTGTGGAGCTGGAGGAACACAGCAGGCCAGGCAGCATCAGAGGAGCAGGAAAGCTGATGTCCCGACTCAAAATGACGGATCTCACAGGTAGTCCCCTTCTCACCACCAGCCAAGCGATGTCTTGGTGCTTGCTGGAATGTTCCCGTGATAAGGCATTCTGCCAAATTGCTTTAGCATTCTGTTCAGGGAACAACCCAACAAATCAAAATCAAATCGTGATTCTGTCTGAGGTGACTGGCCTTAGCAGGGTGTCATATTTGTGTCTTACATCTTGCCAGTGTCTGCCTTGAGATCCACTGCCCTCTCGCTGGAATCAAGTGGCTGTTTCTTCGTCCCCGATGTCATTTTCTTTAGAGGTATGACATCTCACACCTATACTATGTGAAGCTGAATGAAGCCCTCACTTACTGTAACCCATCAACTGAAGCAAGCTACCAGTGTATACACACTAGTGTTAACTACCAGCTACTTAAAGCCATAAGTGAGAGCTGAGGGCACCAAGGGGACACCGATGATGCTTAGCCACATTCAATACCAGTGTCTGTGGCGGGCATGGACTTAGAGATTTTAGTGCTGTCACTGAAATCCTCCAGACCAATCCACATCAGCCAATTGCAAAGAATTCTCAGTTAAATATGACCAATTTGTTTCTGTTTTACACTGATCACACTTGAAAGGTTCTGACTATGCTGGCATCATCATTGAAACCAACTTAGGGGAGTTACTGAATGTTCTTGTGCCTACCTCTGGACCAGAAAGTTCAAATCCCACCTGCCCCTGATGTGTGTCATATTGTGCCTGAAAAGGTTGATTTATAAAAATAACTAGAGGTGTCACAGAGCCTGTTTGAGGCTTCAATTAGCACACACAATTACAACTGAAGTATATTCAGTTAATTGGTCCTGGTGCTGCTTTGCCAGGTTCAGCAACATACTCTTGAATCAGGATCTATGATGAAGTTCAAACTTTAAAAAAATTAGCCAGAGGAGTGTTGCATATTCACTGAGCTTTCTAACAGTTCCTGCTCCATTCCAAATAACCCCCTTTACAAACCAGTTCCACACCTGGAATGTGAGCTACCAAGGAGACACAGCAATAGTTGTAACTACAAATCCTTGAGAAATGTTTTCTAGGGGATTGTTAAAGGATAATAGCTCCCTGTGCCTGGTTTTATCAGGTAAGTATACTTTTTCATAAATATTAGTGCACTTTATAACAATAACAGGATGCATTTATATCAAAGCTTTAACACTTTGAAACATCATGGCATTTAACTACAAGTAAAAATTTGATGTGGGTTTTATAGGGAAATATAAGTACAGGTGCCAAAGGCTTAGTCAAAGACAGTGGTTTTAAGGAGTGTCTTAAAGGAGAGATGAAGACAAGCTTGTTTCGGGACATAATTCCAGGGCATACCATCCAGGCTGTGAAAGGCAAGGTAACAAATGGTGAAGCGATAGAAATCAGTGATATTAAAGAGACTAGAATCGGCAGAGGGCAGACATCTCGAGGTTGTGGAAGTGGAGGAGATTGCAGAGATAAGGAGAGGCAAGGCCATTTGTAAACACTGATGACATTTGTAAAATCAGGGTGTTGTGGCCCTTGAGGCCTAAGCAAATCAACATATTATAAGTTTTTTTAATCAACCTGTTCGGGTAGATTTCCATTGCAGATGAGACTTGAGCCTGGACCTTCTGGCCCAGAAAGTATCCTATAATATGGTAAACGTTTGCATCTTTCCTTTATTGATGTTACTTTGATACATGTTATTTACTGCTGCGAGGAGTTGTTGTCCACTCTGAGGATGCAAATTCCTGATGACTGTAAATGAACGCCATGTGTGATCAGCCAGAGCTGCTGCTGGAGAAGTCGAGATGTTTGTAAGAGTCTGCCTTGCTCTTTGGTGGGTGAGAGATCAGCTGACCAAAGGCAGGCATAACTGGTAATAGTAGGCACCAGGTTGTTTTTAATTTCAAAAAATAACTTTATTCATTAAAAAATCTTTATCTACATACGTGGTCGCTATAGCAGTTTGGCTCTATGCAGCCCTTACATATGGAGAACAAACAAAACCAAGGCATTTCTTACTTGTACAAGACTATATTTACATACATTTGAGGCACCAGGAGGGCCCAATATCTAAATGGACCCCTAGTTAGCTTCAGCAGAAAGACCTTAGATGGTTGTCTTTCCTTGCTGCACCTTAGCAGCAGCTGAACCAACCTTACCAAATGTCACTATCTACTGAGGTTCACACTATGCCCAGTGTTACAAAGGATGATTCTGACCCAGGCACCACGGAGCGCTCCAAATTGTTGAACTGTTTCATATTACCCTGTCCTTTGTGGAGAAATTTGCAAAGAAAAACACCTTTGACCACCAGTCCATCAGGAAGTGGTCAGCATGTTGCGTCCTTGAGACCCTGCGGGAAGAGGATAGGGTGGATCCTGTCGGGTTGTTCCCTGAACAGACTGTTAAAGCCATTTGGCAGAATGCCTCATCACCAGAACTTTCCAACAAGCACCAAGACATCGCTTGGCCGGTGGTGAGAAGTGAGATCCTTTCTGTACGCCTGGACTCTTTGCCCCACCGCACGCTGCTGTCGAAGTGGCTGTTGGGGGTGGGGGCAGGTGGTTGGGATTTTCATACATCTCCTGCTCGAATGTGCCTTTGTAAAAAGGAAGTCTGGAGACAGATGCAGTGGTTTTTGTTGATGTTCATCCCGAGCACAGGACTCTGCTCTACAGTCTGTTCCCTGGGACGCACACTGAGTCGAACATTGACTGTGCCTGAAGGACCAGCAACTTGGTGAAAGATGCTATTTTCTCTGCCTGAAGCTTATTTATCTTCCAGACCAAGCAGTTGACCTTGACCAAATGTTGCAAACTGGCACATTCCAAGGCCCAGGACTATGTGCTGAGGGATGTGCTAAAGCATAGGACAGCTGCCACCAAGGTGCAGTGGGGAAAGACCACAGTCTGACGTCTTCCTGCTGATGTACAACGGGGGTCCGTCCAGTTATCGGACCCTCCGGGTTCAAGTAGACACCACCTTGTATCTGAGTGAGACAGGCTGAGTGAGAATCGCTGGGAATCTGGTTCAAACTGGGAATTTGGTGCAGAGGAGGAAACAGTAGCTTTAAGTAAGATGGACTGCAAGAATGACTGTCTCACTGGAGTGGGAGGTGAGCAGGAGAGGATAAAAGGCAGCGCTTGAGAGGCTGACCAATACTGAGATAGCAGCAGGTGACATCATGGAGATAACATGATACATGTGCAGGGAAACCAGCTGATTGGTGAATATTTCTTGTGGTTAAAGCAAAGGAAGGTCTTTAGTTTGTGTTTACATTTCCAGTCTTTCTTTTTCTTAAAAATAGCTTGTTAGGTATAATATTGATATTGTTGCTTAAAAAAATGTTGCGATAGAGTATAAAGATTGGGGGATTCTACAAATGTAAAGAACAAGGATACTAATGGACTAGCCACATAAATATTGTGGCTACAAGAGTAGGTCAGACACTGGGAACCCTATAGCAATGGGAACTCCTCATGGCCCAACAACAGTCCACAAGTCACAAGTCAGGAGTGTGATGGAATATTTCCCACTTGCCTGGATGGGTGCAGCTCCAACAACACTTAAGAAGCTCGACACCATCCAGGAGAAAGCAGCCCGCTTGATTGCCACCACATCCACTCCCTCCACCACCAACACTCAATATCAACTCAACACCCACTATCTACAAGATGCATTGCAGAAATTCAACAAGGCTCCTTAGACAATACCTTCCAAACCAAACCACCTAGAGGCCAAGGGCAGTAGATACATGGGAACACTATCACCTGCAAGTTCCTGTCCAAGTGTCACCATCGTGACTTGGAAATGTATCACAGTTCCTTCACAATGGCTGGGTCAAAATCCTGGAACTCTTTCCTCAGCAGCGTTGTGCATCTACCTTCACCAAATGGACTGCAGTTGTTCAAGAAGGTGGATCACCACCCCTTTCTCAAGGGCAACCAGAAATAGGCGATAAATGCTGGCCCAGAAACCCTGAATTAATAATAAAAAAAAGACCTCCCTACATATGGTACATTATTGCAACATTGAAACATCTGAAATCACTTCGAAGAATATTTCTGGAGTGCAGTCTTTTATATAGTCTGGCTCTTTTGTTCTTTGTTGACAGTTGCAGTTTTGAATTTCTGCGATAGTTAGTAGGGACATAATCAATAGTTGTGTTTCAGACAGTGGGACAGAGAAGTCGAGATGAAAAGCAGAGTTTTTATCTGAGGACAGTGTTATCTCCAAGTCAGTGCTCCAAACCACCTACGTCTAGGACCTCAGTATAAACCCCTCATGCTCTGGAGGAGGTAACACATACAACGCTGCACACTGCTCTGGAATGTACCCTGTATGGACTAATCATCTTAGTCAGCAAATAAGGAGGTGATGACTTGGCTGCAGGATTTGCATGCAATTAACCCAATGCTAGTTGTTTCTTTCCTGGATTGAAGTGGCAGTTCTATAAATGAGATACTAAGACCTAAATGAAGAGGTGATTTTAGTTGATTTCTACGGAGGTGGTGAGTGCATTCAATGGTTGATATAAACATAGTATCTGGAGATGTAAGAAACCAACTTTAATGTTCCCAAATAGGTCAAGCGATCAAGCAATCCATTCTACACAATATAGAGATTGTTTTATTTGTTTTGATTTATTGTAGTCACATGTACCCAAGTACAGTGAAAAGCTCTGTTTTGCGAGCAGTACAAGCAGATCATAGCAAACAAAGACATACAGATCATGGGGTGCATAAACAGTGTGAGGCATACAAGGTTACACTGCACAGGAGGTGCACAAAGCAAGATCAACATTAGCAGGATTATTTGAAATTAGAGAGATCCGTACAGCAGTCTAATAACAACTATTCTTGAAGCTATTCTTGAACCTGGAGGTGTGTGTGTTCAAGCTTCTGTATCTTCTGCCTGACAGAAGAGGTTGGAAGAATGCATTACTGGGGTGGGAGGTGTCTTTGATGATGCTGGCAGTCTCACCATGGCAACAAGAAGAATAAATGGAGTCCATGGATGAGAAGTTCGCTTCCGTGATGGTCTGGGCTGTGCACACAACTTATTCTGATTTATGAAGACGAACAGGTCAAGGAGGCGGGGATGAAGCTGGTAGGTGAGCATAGGTAGGAAGTGGGGATGGGAGTTGGTCAGTGAGGTGGGAGGAGCAGATAGGTGGGAGAAAAGATGGACAGGTCAAGGAGGCAGGGACGAGGTGGGTGCTGATCTTGGGATGAGGATGAGGGGAGATTTTGAAGCTTGTGAAGTCCACATTGAGACCATTGGGTTGTAGCGTTCCAAGGCAGAATATGAGGTGCTGTTCCTCCAGCCTTCGTGTGGCATCTTTGTGACACTGGAGGAGGCCCAGGATGGACATGTCACTCAGGGAGTGGGAGGGGGAGTTGAAGTGGTTTGTGACTGGGAGGTGTTGTCGTTTGTCACGAACTGAGCCTCCACTTGGTCTCACCGACGTAAAGGAGGCCACATCGGGAACAGCGGATGCAATAGACCACATTAGCAGATGTGCAGGTGAACATCTGTTTGATGTGGAAGGTTATCTTGGAGCCTGGGATGGAGGTGAGGAGGGAGGAGTAGGGGCAGCTGTAGCACTTCCTGTGGTTGCAGGGAAAAGTGCCAGGGGTGGTGGGGCTAGTGGGGAGTGTGGAGCAGATGAGGGAGCCACGGAGAGAGCGGTCTCTCTGGAACACAGATAAGGGTGGGAGGGAAATGTATCCTTCGTAACGGGGTCAGATTGCAAGTGGCGGAAGTGGGAGAATGATGCGTTGAACCCGGAGGTTAATGGGGTGGTACGTGAGGACAAGGGGAATTCTGACGTTGTTTTTGTTGCGGAGAGGGGGGTGTGAGGGCTGAGGTGCAGGAAACGCAAGAGATGCGGTCGAGGGCGTTTTTGACCACTGTGGAGGGGAAGTTGCAGTCCTTGAAAAACGAGGATATCTGGGATGTGGGATCTGGGAGTGGAACGCCTCATCTCGGGAGCATGCGGCGGAGGTGCCCATCCCAACTCCCTACCTACACTCACCTGTACTAGCTCCATCCCCACCTCCTTGACCTGTCTGTCTTCTCCCCACCTGCCTGCTCCTCTATCCACCTTCTATCACCGCCTCCCCCTCTCTCTATTTATTTCAGAGCCCCTTTCCCCTCCCCCATTTCTGAAGAAGGATTCAGACGTGAAAAGTCAGCTTTCCTGCTCCACTGATGCTGCTTGGCCTGCTGTGTTCATCCAGCTCTACGCCTTATTATCACAGACTCCAGCTTCGGCAGTTCCTACTATCTCTTATTCTGATTTATTCTGTTTTATCTTCATTTCTTTTGTTACTAAACATTTCTTACGTTATTAAATAAAATTCTACAATATTGCGTTCTTGTGTTTCAGCAAGGGACTACTTTAATGAAAACGGATCACATTATGATTTATCAAGTCAGGCTCCTGTCTTGGACCCAATTTGTCCAGTAATAGTGTCAACAGAAACCATAAGACTATGAGGAATGGGAGAGTGACTGATTGTTCCTGAGCACAGGATATAGATTCCTACCACAAAACATATGTCACCTTCTAGAAATCTGAAATAAAACAGCAAGTATTGAAGAAGCTCAGAATCTGTGGAGAAACACAGTTAACATTTCAAAGGGCAAGGCAGCAGATACATAGAACAATACCAGCACCTGCATGTTCTCCTCCAAGCCACTAACTATCCTGACTTGGAAATGTATCACCATTCCTCAGTGTTGCTGGGTCAAATCCTGTCACTCCCTCTCTAAAGGGCATTGTGGGTTAACCAATGGATTGCAGCGGTTCAAGAAGGCAATTCACCATCACCTTCTCAAGGGCAACTAGGGATGGGCAATAAATGCTGGCCAGCCAGCGACATGCACACCCCACGAGTAAATAAAAAAAACAAGAAGGAGCAATGGGAGCAGAAGGCAAAAGCAGGGAAAGGTTAAAGGCCAAACAAGATTCTGAGGAGCACCAGTCTATATAGACATCTTCATCAAGGGAGTTCACCGAAGTGTTCAAAACTAAGGTAAAGAATCTTTATCTGAGCTATTGGTGTTTCTCTTAATCTTAAAAAACGCATTTTTGGATTTTATCTTGTTAGTTCATAAAGCCCCACCAATGTGCACAAAACTTCATAAATTCTAAAGCCAGGCCTCAAAAACTATATTAAAAGAAATCACCACTGCTGCAGAAATATTTACAAGTTAATTATTAACTTCAGATATACAGTAAGACTCATGACTCTCACTCACCAATAATTGAAGAATCCAAAGTTGCAAGAAATGATATTAAAGTAAAAATATATAAATTACAAAGTTTACATCAGTGATGATGCTATCACTTTAAAAGATAATTTTGTCCGTTTGTTTTGAAGAGAGGTTGTAAGGCAGAGGAGTCAAACTATCTACTTGAAGATGACTTAAGTAAATAACTTGTGAGGCCTATAGATTGTTTTTTAAAAAGTTGGAACAATGGAAGCAGCCTGAATGGGTGTGGCCAGCTCTCACTGATCCTGTTTTCTGAGTTTTAGTTTTTTTCAGTAACATCAAAAACTGTTTGGGGTCTTAGAAAAGTTGGAAGCTTCAATGAATGTCTCTTGGCTGCTACACTGTCTGAATTTTCTCTTGAAGTTTCATCCTCCTGGATTGGAGAACTGCATGTAGGAATTTATGTCTGAATTTACCTTTTTGCCAAGGGGTGTGTTTATGGAATGTTGCTGTATCAGAACAGTTAATTAGTAATAGGTACTGTACCTATTATTCAGTGAACTTTTCCAATAGTTGCGTTATTCTAAATTCTTCTTTCTTTTGTTTGTATTTTAACTATAGTGTTTAAATAAATTGTATTTTGTTTAACATCAAGTAGTTTGACTGGTCGCATCATATCTGGAACATGGCACTTACACATCTATCTTTAAAATAAGAAAAAGTTAGGGTCTGGGCTACCTTCTTAAAATATTTGAGGAGGTCTGGTCTGGTCCCTTACATGTCAAATAAGAAACAGTAATCCTCTCCGTAACATGACGGGAGTTTTGGATTATTCTTAGCTCAATTTTGCTTGAAGTCCTCTGAAGCAAAGCAACGAAATTTTATAATTCTCTTGATGGGTCAAAGAGTCAAAGAATAAGGCATTTTTTTGTTTTGATTTACAAGGTACCCCTGTGAAATAGAATAAAAAGTTGCCTTTAATTAGTGAAAACCAATGGGAATGTTTTAACCATTGCCTCTTGTAATTCCTGCCTGCAACTCATACAGACAAGTTCATTCTCTATGACACCTTTACCTAATTAGTTTATGGGGAATAATACACTTGCATCTGAAATATTAAAATTCTGCCCCTGTAGCTACCGACCGAGCTGATTATGTTTACGTCGTTATTAATACTTCTCTGATTTAAAGATACATATGGAGAGAGAAAATAAAGCAGTAGTATCTGACCTAGATGGTGCAGCATTTACTGCTGGGACATTTCAGTCAATTCTGTTCAGGCTTCTCGCAAATAGTGCACTGGGCACCACCGATCCCTTATAGGCCCTGGGGTTCTATATCCTAATTAAAAAATAACATTAACTGCTGTTTCATCGAGATCTTTAAAAATAATCTCTGTGTGAAGCTGCAGTGGTAACAGAAACCTGGCTAAGACTGGTACAAAAACGAAGTTGCTGGAAAAGCTCGGCAGGTCTGACAGCATCTGTGAAGGAAAAAACAGAGTGAACGTTTCGGACCCGGTGACCCTTCCTCAGACCCGAAACGTTAACTCTGTTTTTTCCTTCACAGATGCTGCCAGACCTGCTGAACTTTTCGAGCAATTTCTGTTTTTGTTCCTGATTTACAGCATCCGCAGTTCTTTTGGTTTTTATTAAGACTGGTACAAACGTTGTCTGCACCACTGGCGAGAATCTTTTACCCCTGCCCTGTATCCATTGTTTCTGATGTCTGAATGTTGTTTGGAGAGATATGGGCCAGGCACAGGCAGGTGGAACTACTTAATTTCGGATTATGGTCAGCATGGACTAGTTGGATTGAACGATCTGTTTCCATGCTGTATGACTCTATACAATTAGCGATCACAAGTGTCATAGAACAAAGGGCGAAGGGATATGGAACGGTTTTAGAGGAGAGATATAGGTCCAGAGTAGGTGTTAATAGAAGAATATAGCTCATCTCTGACTTAAACAAAACCAAAAACACAAACAGGTAGGGAAGGCAAGGGAAACATAATGAAGGGTTGATGACAAATATTGGGGTCTCTACATTTTCGGAAATGTAATTGACAATCATCAATCCTAGACTGATACAGCACTGGAAGAGGCCATTCATCCCATTAAGCCTGCGCCACCTCCTTGGAGGTACTGTCCAATTCTTCCCAGTCCCCAGCCCTATCCCGATAGCCCTACAAATTTCACCCTTTAAATATTTATCCAGTACCTTCTAAAAAGGTTATGAAAGAAGTTGCTTCACCTGACCTTCCAGGCAGTCAATTGCAGATAATAACAAAAACAAAATCTCATCTCGCCTCTAATTCCTTCGCCAATTATTTTAAATGTACCCAATTTGTCCAATGTCTAATGTGCAGAATAGCAATGTGACAGGAAGGAAAACATCAGTGAGAGACAAAGCATGAACCTTTACTGCTGATCAGTAATCCTGCAAGGCCTGACAGAGTTAATCTCATCAAGATTACTGCAAATCTTCTTGGATCCTCTTAGAAGTTATGTCTAACAAAAAAAAATTCTTTCTGCTTAAACATTAATATGAAACCATTACCTGCGTGGCAGCATTTCCGTAACATTCATTGAAACGGCAGCGTGAGAAATAAGTGTAACAACCACTGAGTCACAGCAGGGAATCTTTTTCAAAAATCACACAGTATTCTAGTTTGCATGCTTGGCATTTAATCAAGTCTCAACAGATTTATGTCGCTGTTGTATTTATTCTCCATAAATTAGACATAAAAATTAAATGGATTAACTTTTTGAGTACTGAAAATGGTTGCCAGATATTTTTGCACCTGATGCCATCTGCTTTGTGAAGTTATATATTACCACTCCATCGCTGTCCTCCTTCATCCTATTTAAATAGCACCTTGCAGTATGATAAAATATCTCAACATCCCATAAAGAATAAGCTTCGACTTTTAAGGGACTAAAAGAGGCCATTTGGTCCCTCAAGTCTCTGCCAGCTCTTTGAAAGATCTGCTCAGTTAGTCCCAGTCCCCTGCCCTTTCCCCATAGTCTTGAAACTGTTCCTTTCTTGAATATTAATCCAATTCCCGGTCAGAACTTCCTATAGAATCTGCTCCCACCATTCTACCAAGCACTGAACTCCAGCTGGCAACAAAAAGGAATCTCATCTCTCCCCACTGCCTTTTCTGCCAATTACTGTGAATCAGTGTCCTCCAGTAACTGACCATCCTGTCAGTGGAAACAGTTTGCGTCTTGTTTCCCATTCAGTTCAGGAGGAGAAATTGTTAGACTTTGCAAATCTTCCCAGTAACTCCAACCATGCAACTTTAACTCGAATGTAGAAAAAGCAATAACTATTAAAGGGGCATTGCCCACTCTCTTGCCTCTGCATTTGATTCGACCTGAAGTAATAATCCACGGCTGTCTCATCACTGTGGTGATGCTTTGGTTAATAAAAAATAAACTGTCTCTGATTTTCTGCGGTTCAATGTTCTGAATCTCCAGGGAGTTGCTGATTAGCGGGGACACTGAAAACTCTCTTAATTTTTACAGGCAGACAGCAGTTCAGTCTGTGGAATGCAAATGAAATTACTTTTCTCCACTCCCCACGACCCCTCACAATGCAAATTGAATGCCCATGGCTGACAAATTCAATCAGAATCATCTAAAAGAGATTAATTCGGGAAAGAAAAAAATCAACAAAATTTCACACTCGCCTTTGCTCAGGGCAGCAACAAGATCAAAAAGCGCTTTTTAACAATGAAACTTAACAAATGCTATAGATTAACCTTTTTGATTTGTTTTATGGGGCAGGACATATGCCTTTGTATTTAAATGTCCGAAACATCAGCTTTCCTGCTCCTCTGATGCTGCTTGGCCTGCTGTGTTCATCCAGCTCTACACCTTGTTATTCCAGATTAGGTTATTCCAGGATTGGCTGAAGTGATATTGCAATTACTCAAGTGGAAGGTTTACTGTCCAGTGTCAAACAGAATTGCACACATGTAGGTGGACAGGGAGGAGAGCGCCGAGTGTCTAGCCATGATGCTCCCGCTATCATAAGGCAGATCTAGTTGATAAGCTTCTCCTAAACATCATCTGTGGATTTTGTTTTATGATTGACAGATTGAAATTCTTCCCTGGTTATTGTCCCAGCCTAATTCCTTCTCCAGTGGGGTGTTCTCCACCCACACGCTCAACTCCTTGGAAACCAGTCGTCTTCTCTACCCCATCTACTCTGCCATTGTCACTTTGCTTCCAAGATTGGAAATGCCCAAAATCCATTCTTCTTCCCATCTCCTTTCCTGCTTTCAAAAACCTCCTTGCAATCCATCTGTCTCTGCTCTTCCTCTCTAATCTCCGACTTGCCCTCTTCCCTTTCCCAGCCCTGCTACATGCACAGGTCGATTTCCTGTCAGCTCCTCTGAAAGGTGTGGGATGCGTCACAGAGATTGATGATGCCACTATTCCTTGGGGTCCTCAGGGAAATCTCTTTGATTCCTCACATGACCAGCCCACCCCTGGTGTCAGTTTGGCTCAACTGCCTGTGGGTGAAGTCAATTTCTTTGTGAAGATCACACACTGGGAAGCTGTTCCAAAGGGGCCAAGTTCAAGGGCAAACCAACAACATCCAGCTGAATGACTTTGTGATAAAAATGGTGATGAAGAAATGAGGCTGACTTTCCTGTATAAGATACCAAGGAATCCAGCCCGTTTACTTTGGCTGTGGATCTTACTAGAAACGGAAGATGATGAAGTCCTTGGGCTGAATCTTTATTTTATCTTTATCTTTATTTTATCTGCATTTATTTGGCTAAGTGCCAGTTGTATCAGGTTTTATTTTGTGGAAAGGGGGGAGGTTTTCATTGTGATGCCTAGCATGATGTCTCACCATATCTTTCCAAACACGATCATTAACTACCCAGCCCATTTCAACATCATCCCTCACATCCGACTGTGCCCCATCTTACCAGGTGCTGTTGCGACTCAGTGGATATCTGTCGAAAGACCGCTATGCACCTGGACAAGTGTTAGTAAATCGATGTTACCCCTTATTAGCAGCGTCATGGCGTAACAGCCACAAAGCCACACTGTTTATGGCACATAGGCGGTACGGCTGTCCCTCCCTCTCACAAACAACCCCGTTCTCTCACCAAAGTCGCTGTTAAACCACCAGGTCACACAGTTTACCTGCACTTAGCTACATCCCTTCTAAACACCGTCTCTCCATCACTGATATTCTGCTCCCAGTGCTCACTGGAGACCTGCAGCTTGTTGCTGTCCAATAAGGGAGACAGGCAATCAGACAATTCCAAAGTTGAGCTTTTATTTAGAGCCAGCAAAAGGGAACAGAAAGGAAGCCATATAAGCTGCAGTTACCCCATCCCCCATAATGTGAACCAAATGCATCTCAACTTTGAGGATCCACAATGATCTGCTGCAGCCCACTCTCACCAAGTAGAACCGGGGAGGGCGGTGTCAGTCAGCTCCTGCCTGGGCTTGGAGCAGCCAATGCCGCTGAGCTGGATCATACACGAGGAGATCTCCCTCCAGTTCAGTGTCCTCACCCTCCTCCTTCAACTGCCCCAGGCCCTCAGCATCCAGCACAACACCTCATTGCCTGCTCCAATTGTGCAAAGCACAGGGCGCCAGAGCAATGCAGCACACTCTGTCTGGACTGGACTGGAGATTCCACCCTCCGCCCCTTCCCACCTCCCCGCAGGCTGCTCCAGGCTGCGGAATTACATGGTCAGGAGCCCCAGCATCTGCTCCACCACGGCCCCAGTTACAGCGCAGGTAACAACTTGGTGAAGGTGCCGCTCCAGCTGAGAGACCAACACATGGCATCACAAGGGGAGTGTCTACTGCACTCAGACCCCCTTCCCATCCCTGGGCCACACCAACCATTCCACCTTCCCCTGCATTCACTAGAGACCAGTGTCATCCTTACATGACAGATAATGCAGCAATGTTTCTATTGTCCCACAGCATCCTTGGATGTTTCAAATGTTACTGGTTGCTTTTGTTCACCATTTATCACTTTTTAAGTCATTGTTGTCAATTTGATCAGCATTTAAAACCGAAGGAAATTCACTTTGCATGGATTGCAAATGAACGACTGGAAATTAAATGTAGCTGCAATTTGCAAACTCCTGTTTCATGTATTTGCCCCTTAAATGTCCTAACATCCAGCAGACATGGACCCCATGCTTTCACCCATCAAAGTGACCCTGCCCCTTTCAGTCTACCACAACTTGTTTATCATTCATCGATGTGCCCTTAAGTTGCTAATAGATTAAGATGGCTTTTTTAAAGCACCCTGGTCTTTGAGAATGTTTGTCCTCAGACTGTGTCATTTGCTGGGCCAAAATTTGTTGCCAATTGTCAAGGGTCAGCTACAATGCTGTGAGCCTGGAGTTACACGTAGACCAGACTAAGTAAGAACCGAAAGAACTGCGGACACTGTAAACCAGGAGCAAAAACAAAGTTGCTGGAAAGCTCAGCAGGTCTGGCAGCATCTGTGAAGACAAAAAACAGAGTTAACGTTTCGGGTCCAGTGACCCTTCCTCAGAACAGGTGGTGGCTGGGAAAACATCAGTTTATATGCAGAAAAAAGGACCCTTAAGCTGCTAATAGACTAAGATGGCTAGATCTTACAGGGTGCCTTAAAAAAGCCATCTTAATCTATTAGCAGCTTAAGGGCACATTTTTCTGCATATAAACTGACGTTTTCCCGGCCACCATCAGTTCTGAGGAAGGGTCACCGGACTTGAAACGTTAATTCTGTTTTTCAAGACTAAGTAAGGATGGTAGATAACCTTCCTCAAAGAGCATTAGTGATACAAATGAGTTCTTACAAAAATTCAGATTTTTATCGAATTTGAATTTCATTGTCTGCCATGCTGGGATTCAAACCCCAACTCCCCAGATCAGTTCCCCAGACTGACCCTGAGGAAGGTTGACTCGTCGCGAAACCTTAACTCTGATTTCTCTCCACAGATGCTGCCAGACCTGCTGAGCTTTTCCAGCAATTTCTGTTTTTGTCTCTGATTTACAGCATCCTCGTTTCTTTCACTTTTTGCTCCCCAGAACATTAGTACGGGGTTCAGGATTACTAGACACTGACATTACCACATGCCACATACCAATGACTAAGGTTAGGGATAGAGTAGAGGCACAATTTTAAAAATTGCAGATGACACAGTCATTGAGGATATTCAAGACAGTGATCTATTTCAAACACTCAGGGAATCAAGGGGGAGGCAATGGCCTAGTGGTATTATCACTGGACTGTTAATCCAGAGACCCAGATAACATTCTGGAGACCTGGGTTTGAATCCTGCCACAGCAGATGGTGGAATTTGAATTCAATAAAAAAAATCTGGAATTAAGAATCTAATGATGACCATGAATCCATTGTTGATTGTTGGAAAAACCCACCTGGTTCACTAAATCCCTTTAGGGAAGGAAACTGCCATCCTTACCTGATCTGGCCTACATGTGACTCCAGACCCACAGCAATGTGGTTGACTCTGAACTGCCCTCTGGGCAATTAGGGATGGACAATAAATGCTGCCTAGCCAGCGATGTCCTTCATCTCATTAATGAATAAAGGAAAAAAAAAAGGGATTTGGCGAACTCAAGGAAGTAGAGTTGATAGAGAAGATTGACTTTTATATGATTCAATAGTGGAAAAGACCAGCATCTTATGTTTTTGGCCACAAGCCAGAGCAGAGTGGCTGGCTACATCCACCAAGCTGCTGCCAACCAATTCTGTAGGACATGATACCTCCACCTGACAATGGTCACATGGAAATATCTCTTAGGGTCAGCAAGAATCAAAAACAGCACCATTGGCTCCAGGGACCACCTACAGCGTCCAGGGAGCGAAGTGTAGCATTGCCACATTGCCAGGCTGTGGCCTGAAAGTTCCATCTCCTTACAGGCAAGCTGCAATACTTAGCAACAAATATTGAGCAGGACATTGACACAGAGAACCAGCCTGCAGTCAACCACTTCACCCAGCCTTACCTCCGTTTTAACACAGAAGTACTGGCTGTCCCATGCTTCTGGACTAGTGCTTATTCTAACCTTTCATTTACATTTTATGAACATTGGGTTGACTTGTCCTGGAGCTGCTAACAGATTAAGATGGCTTTTTTTTTAAGGCTCCCCGACCTTCGAGAATGTTTGTCCTCATATTGTGTCACCCCCTTTAATTGTTTCATTCCCTGATTTTACATTTCATTCCCATGGAATTCTGACACCTACCTCTAGTGGGTGCCCTGGAGTCTTTTATATCTGTGCTGAATCGCCCTGACAATTTGTCTGAGAGAAACTGGGTCTAAATAGCAACTTGCTTTCGTAATATAAACAGAAAATAGGGGAAACAGTCAGCTGGTATGCTGGTGTCAGTGGAGAAAGGAACTTATATTTTGGGTCAAAACCAGATAGTGCTGGAGAAGTTCGGCAGGTCTGGCAGCATCGGCAGAGAGAGAAAACAAAGTTAATGTTTTGAGTCCAGTGATCCTTCTTCAGAACTGGGTTCTGAAACATTAACTCTGTTTCTCTCTCTCCACAGATGCTGCCAGGCCTGCGGAGTTTCTCCAACACTTTCTGTTTGTGGCCCCTTGATTCCCTTAATATCCAAGGCTCCTAAACCACAATCACTACCTTGGTATCAAAGGCGGTCATTCCACTGGGAATCAGCTCTGTGTGCTTGGCTGTAATGAGATCTGGAGTCGAGTGGCCCTGGTGGAAACATTAGGCAGTACAGGTCCTGCTTAGTAACAGCGAGTTAGTACAGCCAGATTTTGATTGTGGCGTTCTCACGCTCACACTCCATTCTCACGCTGGGCAGTGTAGAGGGGAGGGTGTCAATTGGGTATCTGCTGGGAGCTGGCGTCAGTTTAGTTGTGATGCCCTCCATGGACGAATAGCCCACTGACATGGCATGTCCTGAAGAATGGCTGTTTGACCTTGACTCAGCCTGTAGAGAGTCACGGCTTTGTGGAGTGGGTTTTGGGGGTGGGGAGAGGGAAGGGAGGACAATAATCCAAAGGAATGATCTGGTTCCCACATGTCACTGGTCCCTGTGAGAATCTGGGCACATAGTTACACCAATGGCTTGTGTAACTGGCAGGTTCTATCTCTGCTGAGGCACTCTGCCCTTCTAGCTATAGGTACGTTTTCACTGGAAAGACAGAGGCTGAGGGGTGACCTCATAGAGGTCTACAAAATTATGAGAGGCACAAATAGGGTGGGCAATCAGAGGCCTTTCCCCAGAGGATGGAAAGATCAATGACAAGAGGGCACAGGGTCAAGGTGAGAGGTGGAAAGTTTAGGGGAGAAATGTGGGGAAACTTTTTCACGCAGAGGGTCGTGGATGCCTGGAATGCATTGCCAGTGGAGGTGGTGGAAACAGGGACGTTAGTAACTTTTAAGGTGTATCTTGATAGACACATGAATGGGAGACAAACAGAGGGACAGAAAACATGTATGGGCAATAAGTAACGGGTCTAAATAAAGATTAGGAATTCGCACAGGCTTAGTGGGCTGAAGGGCCTGTTCCTGTGCTGTATTGTATTGTATTGTACTGCATTGTTTATCAAAATTAAGCAGAGGACAAAGCCTCGCGTAAGTTAGCAGGAGATTTCAATGGCAACAGATTTAACCAAACGTTTGGGGAACATCCTTTCTCCTCTGGTGCCCTAGCTCCACCTGGAGGGTGGTCTGTACAAAGTAAATACAGTCCATTGGAAACCTACTCCAGAACACTGTTCATTCCTGTTCTCTGTGAAGAGTTACACTTTCCAACCAGTTATTTTCTACTGAAACATTTCACCCACCCAATTTCTTACACTATGTATGCTGATACAAAAAAAATTAGGACATTATTTTGCTGTTGCGGGAAATATTTATCCCTCGAACAACATCACAAAACCTGTATCCAGTCAATAATAAAACATTATCCTTTACCTAATTGCTGTGTGCAAATTGGCTATCCTGTTCCTACATCACAATAGTAACATATTTCATTAATTAGTAACAACACTCCAAAGTTATTTAATTTGCTGTAAAATGAGTTGGGACATCAAAAGATTTGAAAGGCACTATATAAATCAAAATCTTCTTTGCTGCTATAACAAGGTGCAGAGCTGGATGAACACTGCAGGCCAAGCAGCATCAGAGGAGCAGGAAGGCTGACGTTTCGGGCCTAGACCCTTCTGAAGAAGCTTCCTGCTCCTCTGATGCAGCTTGGCCTGCTATGTTCATCCAGCTCTACACCTTGTTATCTCAGATTCTCCAGCATCTGCAGTTCCTACTATCTCTGAAAGAACTTCTTTGCTGCTTCTAGGTTCGCCAGAATATTGTGTTCCGGAGCCCATGTGCTTCAGTTGGATAAGCTTTATCTCAGTTTGACCAGACTGATTTCCTGATATTGCTCCTTCTATCTCACTGAGGGAAAGAGAAAATAACATTGGCTACATTGTGAGATAGTAGGAACTGCCGATGCTGGGGTCTGAGATAACAAGGTGTAGAGCTGGAGGAACACAGCAGACCAGGCAGCATCAAAGGAGCAGGAAAGCTGACGTTTCGGGTCTGGACCCTTCTTCAGAAATGGGGGAGGGGAAGGGGACTCAAATAAATAGAGAAGGGGGAGGCGATGATGGAAGATGGATAGAGGAGCAGATAGGTGAAGAGAAGATGAACAGGTCAAGGAGGTGGGGATGAAGCCAGTAAAGGTGAGTGTAGGTAGGGAGTTGGGATGGGGGTTGGTCAGTGGGCAGGGAGGGGTGGGTAGGTGGGAGGGAAGACGGACAGGTCAAGGAGGCAGGGATGAGGGGACTGGTCTTGGGATGCAGTTGGGGGAGGGGAGATTTTGAAGCTTGTGAAGTCCACATTGAGACCATCGGGCTGCATTGTCTTGGCCAATGACGCCCCCTAATAGAGGGAGAAATATTTGTGTCACATTGTGGATGTTAAATGGTGGCATGGGAATTTGTTATGCCTTTTTATTAGTCTTTTGGGTTCAAACATTGTCTTTGGGGGAACATTAAACATTCAGTATTTGGTGCTGGACAAGGGGGGGCATCAAAGTGTCATAATCATGTAGCATAAATATTTTACCGGGGTCATTGAGATTAACCTGGCAGAGTTACTGAGGGAAGTGTTGGATTAGCATTTGCAATTTTGTTTGATGTTGATGATTTTGAATGGATTTCTTATTCTGTAACTATCTTTGTGATCTCCCAGAATTGTGATTGCACAGTGATCCAGCATTAGTGAGTCCCCCTCTCCAACATGACATAGGTCATGCAGTGGTTCAAGAAGGCAGCTCATCACTACCTTCTCAAGGGCAACTAGGGATGGGTAATCAATGCTGGTTCAGATGCCCATGTCCCAGTTGAAGAAAAATATAGATGTACATGCAGTTCTGCTACAACGTCTGTTTCGTTAATGCAGATTGACTGTAATACGATTGATGAATAGTGGAGAGATAGCAGGAACTGCAGATGCTGGAGAATCTGAGATATACAAGGTGTAGAGCTGGATGAACACAGCAGGCCAAGCAGCATCAGAGGAGCAGGAAGGCTGACGTTTCGGGCCTAGACCCTTCTTCAGAAAAGATTTTCAATCTTCAGACTTTCGAAGAAGGGTCTAGGCCCGAAACGTCAGCCTTCCTGCTCCTCTGATGCTGCTTGGCCTGCTGTGTTCATCCAGCTCTACACCTTGTTATCTCAGATGAATAGTGGATGCTGTTTGAATAATGCGAACTTTCTGCTGTACAAGTGTAGCGATTTTTTATAGCGATTTCCCTATAACATTATTTTCGATAGCGCGAGGTCACACAAGAATACAACTGTCACATTCTCGGAGAACTGCCTGTATCCATTGGGAAAGCAGTCAGAAATGAGAACGCTAGTGATCAGATGTAAGTTTTTATTTTCTCTGTTTCCCCGACCTCTGCCCACAAAGACTGTCATGGAGCACAGATCCATTTCCACCACTTGAAACTTGAGAAATCAGAGTTTGTGTTTAACAATTGATGTTGTTAATGTGACAGAGACACTCATTTTATTTTGGTGGGTATACCAGAAGAGTGTCCATTTGCCATGCCCTTGTGAAGACAACAGGAATCACCCACAAGCTCCAAAATACACCAATGCTGCCTTAGGAGTTGAGAGCATGTGGCACAGTGGCTCAGTGGTTAGCACTGCTCCTCACAGTGTCAGGGACACAGGTTTGATCCCACCTTTGGGTGACTGTCTGTGTGGAGTTTTCACATTCTCCCCGCGTCAGCACAGGTTTTTTCTGGATGCTCTGATTTTCTCCTGCAGCCCAAAGATGTGCAGGTTAGGTGGATTGGCCACGTTGAATTGTCCCATGATGTGCAGGCTAGGTGGATTGGCCATGCTAAATTGCCCATAGTGTTCAGGGATGTGCAGGCTTAGGTGGTTAGAAATGCAGGGTTACAGGGATGAGGGGAATACGTCTGGGTGGGATGCTCTTTGGAGGTTCGGTGTGGATTCGATAAGCCAAATGACCTGCTTTCACACTATAGGGATTCTATGATTCTGATTCTATAAGGGGACACTCATTTATAACTGAGATATGATGGAATTTCTTCCCTCAGAAAACAGTGAATGTCTGGAATTCCCAAACCCAGAGAGTTGTGGGGGCTAAATCTCTGAAAATATTTAAAGAGGAGGTAGATAGATTTGTGAAATATCAGGGAGCTGATGGCTATGAGGAGCTGGCATGGAAGAGGAGTTGAGAGTTGGGACAGATGAGCCATGTTCTTACAGAATAGTAGGGGAGGCTCTGAATGGGACTGAGTGGGCTCCTCCTGCTCCCATTTCTTCTGTTCCTCTTGTTTGAGAGAGACAACAATCAGCCAGAGTCCTTTTGAGACAGCTATTCTGCCTGCTGCACGGTTCCATCATCATCAGTGTCCTGCTTTGAGTTTCAATCCAGACTCCAAGGTTGAGGGTTTCTGCTGTGGAATGCAGAGATTTGGTTTCTCAGTGAGAGGTGAGGGGGGCCTTTAAATCATCAAAAAGTGACAGCCTGTCCCATACTCATGACGGCTGGAGTATCGTGATGACCAGTCCTTATCTCTCCACTGACAATCATGTCACCCCCTGAAAGAGGAGGATAATAAGCTCAAGGTCGATAATAGTGAAAGTAAAGTGGAAATGCTGCACTTCATCACTGAGGCCGTGAGGGTATCGCTGAAGTGCCTCCACTGTCCACCTGGGGTTAGGCTGCTGTCGTGGAGCTGGAAGTACAGCACCTGCTCGGGGAGTCTCGTGTCAGTCATGCTGATGACGTACCCAGCCCATCATAGCCAATCAAGGGTGGGCAGTGCCTTGATGCTGGGGACGTTGGCCTGGTCGAGGACTCTGGTGCGTCTGTCTTCCCATGGGAATTCGCAGGACCTTGCACAGGCAGCATTGATGGTACTGCTCCAGCACCTTGAGGTGTCTGCTATAGACAGTCCATGTCTCAGAGGCGTAGAGGAGTGCGGGACACACCACAGCTCTGTAAACCATGAGCTTGGTGTCAGATCTGATGTTGTTGTTCTCGAACACTTTTTTCCTCAGGCAGCTGAAGGCTTCACTTGCACACTGAAGGCAACGCTGGATCTCTTCGTCAATAACTGCTTTGGCTGACAGGACATTCTCAAAGTATTGGAAGTGGTCAACATTCTCTAAAGCATCCCTGTGGACCTTGCTGATCGGGGTATTTGCTCCACAATGCCTGGCCAGGTTGATGAAGGACCTTGGTCTTGTGGATTTTCAGGGTGAGACCCACGCTTTCATAAGTCCTCGTAAAGGTGCTGACGATGGTCTGGAGTATATCTTCTGAGGTTGCACATATATAAGCATCATCTAGCTAAGCCCCACACGATACAATTCATGTAGCAACTACCTTAAAATGAAGGTGTAATGGATGCTTTGATTGTGCAACTTCGGCTCTCCTCAGAGAATTCATGCATCAACAGCAATGTTCACTCTGCAAAGAACATTGGAATTCCAAATCTGGATTAAGGTGGCGTGGATTCCATTATAATTATTCTTAATTGATAAGCAAAGGTTGCTACAGCATATAATATCAGTGTCCCAGCAACAGTCATAAAGAAGGGAGATAACAAACAACTCATTTTCACAGCATGGCACCCAATGCACCGGACAGGAACATGAACAATCCAGGGACACGGGCACATGTAGCCAAATCTGTGCTCAAAGTCCTTGGTTTTAAGAAGCACCTCAGAAGAGGCGATGTTTTCAAATCAGCCTGGGGGGGATTTTGAACAGAGCTGAAATAATTGCACCATTAAGTCCCATACCACACTGTTTTATAACCTTCTGACTGGAAAACATAAATTGCATAGTTTAGAAAGGAAGTTAGACATTCGAATGAAGGTATTTTCATGAGTGCATTATTGAAAGTTGTTAAAGTGACTTATCCTTACAGCAGGACCTAATGCTCTCATTCCCAATTATTACTGTATGAGCTTCTCATTTTAGTGCATGCCAAACATTCTCCTGATGATGTCAGCTTGGATGGTGTTCTGAACTCAGAGACTCTTTCAGAGTCTTGAAAACACAAGAAAGTGCACACTACTTAGGGTGCAGGTAGAGTAAAAATATGGAGTACAAAAGCTGATTACAAGTTCTCCCCATATTGTCAAACACATAACTATCTCCTTGGGGATTAAAATGTGCCACTGGTAACCTGAGCTGCTGGATCTTGCTAGAATAGAAGCTGTGAATTGTTTTTCTGAACGAGGTTGTTTGTTTCATGTTTCTGTGTTTGAGTCATGTGCCTCCACCTACCTTATACCCCAGAGATCCCTTGTATTTAGCTTTCAGCAAGTTTGCACCAACATTAACAGTGAGCAACAGCCTTTTTCATTCCTGTCATGGACCATGTGTGCTTTGGTCGGTCCTTCAATATCAGCCCTTGTTAATTCTCACTGGTCTGTGAAGCCGGAAAACAGCCCAGACTTTAAGATCCCAAAATCAGAGATAATTTCCACTTACTGCAGAAAAAGACAAAATAAGATTTCATGAAATTTCCAAAGAGAACAATTAAGTTTTGGTAAAGTGAATATCAATAACACTATTTGTACTTGTTAGAGAGCTGGTGATGACAATCCAGAGGAACGTGTGACCACAAAATGTCATTTAGCCCCTGAGTCACGGTCACAGTGTCATAGAGGTTTACAGCATGGAAACAGGCCCTTTGACCCAACTTGTTCATGCTGGTCATTATTGTAATTGTGTAAAATTGACTGCTGTGTTTCCTACAGTGATTGCACTTCAGCTGCATATAAACACTTTGGGATGTCCTGGGATCAGCAAAAGTACTCCATTGATGCCCATTTATTAATTTTTGGAGTTGGTGTCCAAGAATGCCTCACTAACCTCTCACTTCCCCTACTTGTGCCACAGTTGTAGACCAATAAGTGGCAGATTAGGGCAGCCTTAGGTCAGGTAGACCCCAGTCTGAGCACTTTGGCCCAATGTGCAGGCAGCAACAGAATTAGAAACAAGGCCTTCAGTTGTGAAGAGAGCGGGAATAGCTTTAATATAAGACGACCATAAAAAGGGTGGGACCAGTACTCCATTATCTCATCTTTGACCCGAGACATTTTGCAGAACTTCTGATACTGAGGAGGAAATAGAATGTATCTTTCTTTTCACAAACACTGCAGCAATTCTCTATTTCCACGTTGCTTTGATTCAGCATTCACAATAGCTGTATTTGTGGTTTGAACTGTAGCCTGGGTAACCTAAGCTCAAACAATATTAAAGTAATAGAAGAGGCTGGACTGTATTAACATCCAAGTGATTATAGAATCCAGTTACAGTGGGTGCGGCCTGTTAAGTCTTTGATGAAGCCACATCGATTTTTTCCTATAGCGAAATTAATTACACCATGAAGTATCGATTAAAACATAACAGTCAAGGTCGCTGCTTTTCTTCAATGGGCAAGGCAATAGCTTGTGCAGTACCAGCTCAGATAAATCGAGAAGCTTCCAGGTTTGATTAGCCTGTGCTTTTTAGCAATCTGTTCCCCCTAAGACAATCAGCCCAGGGATCTCTCTCTCTCTCTCTCTCATAATCAGCTGTTCCTTGCCAAAGCATGTACATGGAAGATGGAAAAAGCCCAAGATGCAGCTCACCTCTGCTGCTATAACGCCGTAAAATATAGGAGCAGAAGTTGGCCATTCAGCCCATCAAGTCCACTCCACCATTCAATGAGATCATGGCTGATCTGATACGAATAGCTTGCTGCCAAGCAGGTGCCCTGAAATTATTACCCATAGGTCAGCTCGTCTTAAAGAGGGAGATGTAATCAGAATTAAAATGGTTTGATAGATTGAACCTGAAATATCTTGAGAAGTGATGAGGTAATAGCAGTAAATATTTCCATGTTTAATCATTGCAGAAATCTTGAAATTAAGCAAACCCTGCCTTTTAGCTGTGGCAGTAAATGTGATCAGTCCTTTACAACTTCAAATTTTCTTCTCCACACCCTACTTATCTTCCTTCCTCATTCCAATCCATTTCATCGTAGCAGCATTCTAGAGTTTTTCCCTAAAGAAAATCAACCTACTCTGGGGTAGGTGGGTCTTGAACCTTTGTCTTCTGGTCAAGAGGTCACCATCTACCACTGTAGGATTTGAACCAATGTCCCCAACAAGAGTAGCCTGGTATTCTGGATACTTAGGCCAGAGACTTTACCTTTATGCCACCACCTTCCCTTCATATGATAGTACTATTCAATACTTCACTTAAATCCTTCAAGGCCATTCCTTGTCAGGCAACCCTATATAACCTTTTGTGGTACCAGAGCTGAGTTCAATCCTGTTATCAATACCTGGAGGGACATTGCATTATGACTAGGAAGAAGACACTTAACCCACTTCCAAGCTACAATGATGCCAGTTCTAGCAAAGTCCCAAAGGGTGTTTGCTGACCAAACAATCTTCTTCATCCTAGGTTTGTGACTGGCTCAATCCTTTGCTCTATACATAAAAATGAAAGAATGACTTACATTTATATTAGAAGCTTTCATGACGTCAGAACTTCCCAAAACACTCTACCATCAACTCAGCATTCTCAAAAATTTAGGAAATGTGTCAGCCAACATGCATACAGCAAGATCCCACAAGCAGCAATGAGCCATTGACTAGGTAATCTATTTTTCATTCATCTCGATTGATGGATGAATATTGACCAGGACAATAGGTATATCTCCTTAGATCTTAGTCAAATAGTATCCGTGGTTCCCTTGTGTCTACGTGAGAAGGCAGGCTGGGCCTTGGTTTATTGTCTCCTTCAGAAATCAGCATGCCCAACACCTATAATATTGTCTGGCTCACTACATGGGTGTGACACGAAGCACTTTACAAACAGTCACACTTTTTTACAGAAATGAGACAATTTTAAAGAAGAGAGAATGAAACACACCATCGACCCAAAACATAAAATGTGGCCTCATTCTTTGACCAACAAAAACAAAAACCCTAGCCAAAATAAAGAGAATTGATAAATTTGCTGATGTTTACTCAATAGCAATTACATTTGATGATCTTCAAGGGACAGAGAATAATACAAGGTTTACAATGGAATAACATCCCTGTTCCTATAAAACAGAATATTAACCATGCTTAGAACCACATGCTCGTATACTTGTCATCACCTTGCGTTCTGGGTTAGGGAACACCACCACTTGCAAGTTCCCTTCTAAGCCACTCACCAACCTGACTTGGAAAACCGAAATCCTGGAATTCCCTCCCTTACAGCATTGTGAGTTAATACCTATTCAAGGGGCAGTTAGGGATGGGCAATAAATGCTGGTCCATTCAGCAATGCTCAGGTATTTTCAAATCAAACAGTTCAAAGACATTATTACACACCTCTGGGACAGTTGGGACTTGAGACCGGGCCTCCTGGCTTAGAGGTAGGGACATTACCACTGCACCATAAGAACCCCTCAGTCAGTAATGCCTAGTTCTTGTGAGTGAACTAAAAAATCTGTCTATCGTGGTGACAATGAGGTCAGCCAGGTGAACCTCATAGAATATGAGTTCCCTGATTGGGGCTGTTAACCTGGTCCAATCAGGGAGCCCTGGCTGACAGATATAAACAGGACTGTCAGAAGTTAAGCTCACTCTGAGAGCTGGCTTTGAGGAAGCCAGACCAGTGTCAAGGACTCTCCACGTGTAAATAGAGGTGACTTGGTGACAAGATACCAGCCTCATTGGAGTTCCTTCAACAACTGGCTAGCTCCTCCCAGAAGCAATCCTGTATATCCTGATGGGTGGAGCTTATCTTGTGGTGTAAGTTGACTGTTTCAGCTACTAACCATCTGCTACAAGAGTCCTCCCCAGACCCCTGCCTGGTTAAAAAAAGCTAATCGAATGTTATCATTCATCACGAGGGAAATTGAATACAAACGTCTGCTTCAATTATACAGGGTATTGGTAAAACCTTGTTTAGAATATTGTTCAGAGCATTGTTCACCTTATTTAAAGAAAAGTGTAAATGGAACAAGTGTAGAGAATGTTTACTGAATTAATACCTGGAATGAGTGGGTCATCAACTGGTTAAGTAAGACAGTCTACCCGTCAACACTAAAACAGGTCACAGAATCACTGAAGTTTTATGGTGCATAAGGAGGCCTTTCGGTCCATCATGCCTCCACCTGCTTATTAAACAAGCATCATTATCTGGTGCCAGTCTCCTGACTTTTCCCCACACTCTTGCACATTATTTTTATCCAAACAATCATTCAATGCCCACTTGAATGCTTCAATCGAATCTTGCCTCCACCATACTTTCCGACACTACATGCCATACCCTAATTGTCAAATCTCCCTTTTATCTCCCTTCACCTTTTCGTCTTTTGGAGATCATTTTCAATCTATGCCCTCTTGTTATTTCTCCTTTTACGAATGGGAACAACTTTTCCCAAGCAATGCTATCCAGCGCATTCATGATTTCGAAAATATTGATTAGATGTCCTCCGAGCCTCTTATTTAACTTATTTAATCAGTCCTCATAATTTAAGATTCTCATCCCTGGAAACATTCTTGTAAACAAGTTATCTGATCCTTTTCACATTGCTGCTTGTGGGATCTAGCTATGTACAAATTGCCTACCATGTTCCCTATGTTACAACAGCGATTACACTTTGAAATTTCATCTGTGTTTATAAAGCACTTTGTGGTGCCTTGAGGTCATGTAAAGGACTATATAAATGCTAATCTTTCTGTTATATTTTTCTCAATGATCAATATATCACTCTAAAATTTTTTTTCTCTATTCACTGTAGAATACATAAGTTGCTAACAACACTCAAAAAATAAGTCATGTGCAATTTGGCCTATTCTGTACTGGGACTTATATTTGCCTGTAGTGTTTCCATGGCCTAAGTGACATACAGATGTGATCAACAAGAGTCACACTTGATTAATGCTCCTTACAATCCTGCTGAAGCATTTCAATCGGGCACCACTGACAAACTGTCTCTTACAGCTGAGCTACCTTGGGATCTCAAACCGATGAGATTTCTGGCATACCTGCCAGCCCATTTGTACTTTAAGCACAAAGTCAACGGGATGTGAGGCAGGATCAATGTCCATTATAGTTCTTCCACAGAGGTCAGAAGGCTTAATTAATACTTAACTACTACATAACAAGCTGTAACACTGTATCCTGAACTCTGTTCTGTTACCTTGATGTACTTGTATAATACAATCTGCCTGTAAAGCAAGTAAAAAAGACAACTCTTTTCACTGTATCTTGGTACACATGACAGTAATAAATCAAATCGAAAATACTGCTGACACTGAGAGATCTGCATTCATATCGCACCTTTCACAAACTTAGGACAGAATTCTTTGAAGTTTATGTTGCATAAAGATAGGGTGGTTAAAAAGGTGTTTGGCATGCTTGCCTTCATTGCTTAGTCCTTTGAAGAAAGGCGTTGGGAAGTCATGTTGAGTTTGTACAGGACATTGGTGAGGCCTCTTCTGGAGCACTGTGTCCAGTTCTGGTTGCCCAGTTGTAGGAAGGATATTATTAAGCTGAAGAGGGATCAGAAGAGATTTACCAGGATGTTGCCGGGTAGAGAAGGTTTGAGTTATAAAGAAAGGCTGGATAGGTTGGGACTTTTTCCACTGGATCCTAGCAGATTGAAAGGCAACCTGATAGAAGTTTATTAAATAATGAGAGGTATAGACAGAGTTAATGGTAGTTGTCATTTTCTTAGGATGAGGGTTTCCAAGACTAGGGAGCACATTTTTAAGGTGAGAAGAGGGAAATTTAAAAAAGACAAGAGGGGCAATTTTTTAAACAGACGGTGGTTCATGCGTTGAAAGAACTTCCCGAGGAAGTGGTGGATGTGGGTACAATTACAACGTTTAAAAGACATTTGGATAGGTACATGTATAGGAAAGGTTTGGAGGGATATGGGCCAGGAACAGGCAGGTGGGACTAGTTTAGTTTGGCATTATGTTTAGCATGGACTGGTTGCACTGAAAGGTCTGTTTTCATGCTTTAGGACTCTATGACTGTGACAACTCAAAGTGCATTATGACCAATGGGATACTTTTAGAGAGAGGAAGGAATGTGGCAGCTAATTTACACACAACAATTCTCTAACACTACAAAACAATAATGACCATGATAATGGATTTTAGGGAATAAAAACTGAAAGAACTGCGGGTGCTGTAAATCAGGAACAAAAACAGAAGTTGCTGGAAAAGCTCAGTAGGCCTTGCAGCATCTGTGAAAAAAATTCAGAGTTTTCTCTAACTTTGATTTTTCTTCACAGATGCTGCCAGACCTGCTGCGCTTTTCCAGCAACTTCTGTTTATTTTTTGGTCCTGAATTGATTTTAGGATGCTGGGTGAAAATTTTGCAGGGTACTGGGCGAACTCCCTTGCTCACCTCCTGCGATTGACCTTGGCACTTTCCTTGCTGCCCACTGTACAACCTGCTCATGCTCACCCACGCTATTCAAAGTAACCCACTCCCTGCGATCTGCACCACACTCTGATCCTAATTAATCCTTTAGCATTCCCATCGCAAGAGAGGGACTCTCCCTGTTCTGTTGGACCAATGGGGGATGAGAGATCCCTGGGATAAGACAGTGGACAGGCTTCCTTCCACCTTAGGAGAAGAAAAGAATAAAGTCAAACAAGGAACAGACTTGCTATGACCTTTCAAAGTGTGCATCTTTGCTTTGCCTTAATAGAATCCAAGTTGTTTTGCTGTAAATCCTGCATGATGAAAGTTGGTGCTAAAAAACAGAATTTGAGATATGTGCCACAGGGGAGAAAATGAATTGTTTTAAATTCCTCATGCGTTTGCTGGGTCTTCTGATTGATGTTGTCATGGTAATTTTAAGTGATAGGAGTGTCAGTGCTGTCAAGTTTAACAAGCAAATACAGTTTTACAAAGCAGCTTTGACCACATTTAATGCTGTAAGCCCATATCACTAACTCAACCTAGCACTTTGCTCCATCAACGGTCAACAGGTGATAGAGTGACGTCCTTCTGTGCATTTTAAAAGATACAGTTAATCTACTACACCATTAAAAACTGGCACAGAAATGGTAAGCAGCTGACGTTGTGCCAATTGTTATTATTAAATCTGAGGATGTCAAAACAGGGCCCATTCCCCTGGGTCCACTCCTGATGGTTCCACAACTGCTTTGGTGGGGAATAGGTGGGCATGCTTTACCTACGCCCAGCTTACATACCAATTCAGAAGTTGCTTTTTTAAATCATGATGTGATCAGTGGCCATCTATTAGGACTTATAGTGTCATAGAGATGTGCATCACGGAAACAGACCCTTTGGTTCAACTCATCCATGCCGACCAGATATCCTAAATTAATCTAGTCCCTTTTGTCAGCATTTAGTCATATCCCTCTAAATCCTTCTTATTCATATACCCATCCAGATGCCTTTTAAATGTTGTAATCGTACCAGCCTCCACCACTTCCTCTGGCAGCTCATTCCACACACACACCACCCTCTGCATGAAAAAGTTGCCCCTTAGGTTCCTTTTAAATCTTTTCCTTCTCACCTTAAACTTATGCCCTCTAGTTTTAGACTCCCCTACTATGAGAAAAATACCTTGACTATTCACTCTATCCATGCCCCTTGTGATTTTTATAAACTTCTATAAGGTCACCCCTCATCCTCCAACACTCCAGGGAAAAAAGTCCCAGCCTACTCAGCCTCTCTCTATAGCTCAAACCCTCCAACCCTGGCAACATCCTTATGAATCTTTTCTGAACTCTTTCAAGTTTCACAACAACTTTTCTATAGCAGGGAGACCAGAATTGCACTCAATATTCCACAAGTGGCCTAACCAATGTCCTGTACAGCTGCAACATGACCTCCCAACTCCTATACTCAATGCACTGACCAATACAGGTAAGCGTACCAAACATCTTCTTCACTATCCTGTCTACCTGCAACTCCACTTTCAAGGAACTATGAACCTGCATTCCGAGGTCTCTTGTGCAGCAACACGCCTGAGGACCTGACCATTAAGTGTATAAATCCTGCCCTGATTTGCCTTTCCAAAATGCAGCACCTCACATTTACCTAAATTAAACTCCATCTGTCACTCCTCGCTCCATTGGCCCATCTGATTAAGGACCCATTGTACTCTGAGCTAATCTTCTTCATGTCCACTACACCACCAATTTTGGTGTCACCTGCAAACTTACTAACCATACCTCCTATATTTGGAAGAACCCCAGGAAAAGAGGAAAGGCGATTCAAGGGGTAAACAAGGAAACATGCTGCAATTAATTGAAGCAAAATCCAACATTAATTTGAAAAGAAATGATCTCATTTCCCTCTTGCCTCAACAAATCTTCAGTCAAGGGTTGATCCCATAATGGGTGCATGTTGGGAAGCTTGATAGACTAATGAGGTCAATATATGAGCTGCTTAATTTTCCTCACCTGCTCCTTAAGGTTTAACCGCTAGAGTGTGTTTGACAACATGCGTATTTCACGTTGTTGGCTGCTTTCCTGGGTTGAAGTCATGTTACAACAATTACACTTTAAAAATACGTCGATGCAATTTTCTGGGATCCTGAGAAGTACATGACAAATGTAAGCTCTTACTTACTCACCAACTCCATTGTATTCTGATGGCATCAAGAGCCCACCTTCTTCTTGGGTTTTCTGACCCACTGTTAGAGCTAGAAGTGCAGTGCATCCAGTTGGCTTTGAGACAAACCTCAAGCATAAATCTGGGGCAAGACACAAACGACGGAGGTCCCTATCTGGCAAATTGCCTCTTGGCCCACTCACCTTGTCTTCTCCCCCTAACCAACATTTAACAACAGCGCTATCTCTAACGGCAGACCCAACATTGAAAGTGGGAGTAATTTGGAGCATAGGAACAAAAGGAGGCCATTCAGCCCCTCTGCCATTCCATTAGATCGTGGGTGACTTGCATCTTAACTGATGTCCCTCATTCCATGAGTTCTTAATAACTTTTACCTGATAAATATCTATCAACCTCAGCTCTGGGTTTATCAATTGACCCCTAGCCCCTCACTTCACCAAGCCTCAACAGTTTTATGGGGCAGAAAGTTCTAGATTTCTATTACCCTTTTCGCGAAGAACTTCTTCCTGACATCACCCTGCAAGGACGGAACTCAGATTCAGATTGTGGACTGTGCGACCAGGTTTTTGATTACCAGGAGAGGATTCTGGTGAAGGTATCACTTGATTGATTACAACGGCCATGAGTCTGTCCAATGTTTGATGGGGAAAGGCAACTTGGCAGCTATATCAAAAGCTGCTCCTCTCACTGGGAATGATAAGTTACGAAAAAAGAGGAGACAGCAACAGCAGAAAAGAAACAGATCACAAATGTAAAAAATGGTATTGGGAACCAGATGCGACCTGTGGAAAGAAACATGATGCTCAAAGCTCTCATTAATTCATAAATCTTTTTATTCTGATTTTTACACTCAGTGGAGAGAATTCTTTCTGGAAATTCATTATGCTCCGGCACCTATTCTGCCATCATTAAAGCACCAGAACAGTCATGTAAAATCTTTCCAAAATTATTTCTGGCCAACAAAAATATGATTAGCAGCTGCAGTCTTAGCTCAGCTCAGCTCATTATCTCAGTGTTTGCTCCCTCAGAGCTGACAGATAACTAGTCCTGCCAGGACGATTCTGCTTCTGGGCAGGTTCACCATGAATTTCTAAAATGTAAACTAACCTGTATTTCTACCTTTTAATTTCATTCCCAGTCCATTATTCTAGTCACTAACCTTGTTCCAATTTTTTTCTTCCCTCATTGCCTCTTCAACCAAGTCCCTGCACTTTCTCATTCCTTGCCTTTCTGGCCTTCTCTTTACCTCTATCCAATTTAGTACTTATTTTCCTATCCCTCTCTCTCTCTCTCTCGTTTTCTTATTCCCTATCTCTCTGTCAACATCCTGGAAGGGGTTATATTGATCAGAAACTGAACTGGACCAGACACAAAAATACTGTGACTACAAAAGCAGGTCAGAAGTTAGGAATCCTACAGCCAGTAACTCACCTCCTAATCTAATGGTGACCCCTGTCAGTTATTGTAAAAACCCATTTGGTTCACTCATATACCTTGGAAAGGAAAATCTACCATTCTTACCTGGTCTGGCCTACATGTGACTCCAGACCCACAGCAATGTATTTGGCTCTTAACTGCCCTCTGAAATGGAAAATCAAGCTGTTCAATTCAAGGGCAATTAGGGATGGGCAATAAATGCAGATGCAGACATTAGCAGCCACATTCCATGAATGAATTTTTAAAAAATCTTAAGAACTTGTGGATCTTCAAGTTTGATTTCTATACTTCCCTAAGTCAGGGGTCCTGAAGCAAAGTACACGTCCTCCTTCTTGCTGTGGATGTGATTGGCAATACATAATTTTGCAGAGTTGAGGAGCATTGCCCTGAGTACTCTATAAGCCTTTTATAAATGTTTGTCCAGGATCTGAGGTATTTAATTATCTATCAAATAAAATTCACCAAAGATCCCTAGACAACACCTTCCAAACCCATGACCACTTCCATCTAGAAGGACAAGGGCAGCAGACATATGAGAACACCACCACCTCCAAGTTCCCCTCCAAGTCACTGACTTGGAAATATATCACCGTTCCTTCACTGTCGCTGGGTCAAAATCCTGGGATTCCCTCCCTAATGGCATTGTGGGTCAACCCACAGCAGGTTGATTGCAGCGGATCAAGAAGGCAGCTCGTCACCTCCTTCTCAAGAGCAACTAGGGACGGGCAATAAATGCTGGCCAGCCAGCGACACCCACGTCCCACAAATGAATTTTTAAAAAAAACAAAACAAAGAGCATGTTTAATGTATCAGACCTCAGCTAAAGTTCTCAAATCTGATCACAGCACATCAGAAAGTCTGTGAAAGTATTGGAGAGGGTGTGGAGGAAATTTTGCTAGAATTATACCCAGGCGAAGCTTTTCCATTTTATTAACACTTTAAAAAAGCTGGGATTTTGGGGTCTTTGGTGCAGTGGTAGTATCCCTACCTCTGAGCAAGAGGGTGCAAGGTCTAGTCCCACCTCAGAATCTGATGACCATGGAGGTGTGTCATAATTTGCCTGAACAGGTTGAATCAGAGAGCAAAACTGAGATTTGCTCTCCTAGAATAAAGGCAGTTATGGAGAGCTATGAGGGAAGTACAATTGAGTAGGATAAAATGGATAGCTCTTTTTAAAGAGCCAGCACAGGCACAGTAGACTGAGTGGCCTTCTTGTGCGTTGCACAATTTGTTGCTGCTCCACAATGACTCTCTCTCGGTCAATCTAGGTGTTATTTGTCTTTGCTACATAATGATATTTGAGTCTGGGCTTGTCTTGTAACCTAGATCACCTTGTGCATCAGAGACCAGTGGATGTAAGTAGCACTTTCCAATGTAGGATATTGATGCATGTGCAGAGAAGCTATTCGATGTACGAATGATATTATGCTACTTGTGATGGATGCTTGCCTGACACAGGCACTGTTGTGTGGGATCCGTATCCATCTTTCACAGGGTTCCTGCTCCATGTACGAAAAACAGCTGCCTCGCAGACAGTTCTAGACACTGTGTGATGTGTGAAACAGGCAAGGAATTCACAAGGCATTCAAATGAGGAAAGCCGATTCTAACACCCTCTCCGACCGCACCATCTAAATGTCTCTGATGTGATTCCCAGTTTTTTTTTTAACCTCCACTCCTACACCAAGATTACATTCCGAGTTGTGGGATTCACTGCCTCATATTGAAGTTTGGCTGCCACAAGTTTAAACGTGTTTTCCTTTATCCTACGGTCATAGTTTACAGATTCACTGCATTGTTTCAGTGCAGAAAGAAACAGAAAATTGATTCGAACCAGGGTCAAGTGGATCTCATTGACTATGAGATCCTCAATTGGGGTTGATAACCGGGACCAATCAGGGAGCCCTGGCTGACAGATATAACCTGAGAATCTCCTCATTCTAGGGACTGGCTCTGAGCTAGCTGCTCAGAGCCCATGGACTATGCACATGTAAATAAAGGGTGACTTGGTGACGAGATACTGGCATCCGTGCAGTTATTCCAGAGACCATTTGGCCCATTGTGTTTGCACCATCTCTGAGCATTTCAACTCAGTACCAAACTCCTGCCTTTTCCCCATAATCCCCTGCATATGGTTCCTACTTAAATAATCATCCCATGCCCTCTCGAAAGCCTCAGTTGGACCTGCATCTACGCCTTCCAGGCAGTATGTTCTAAATCCAGACCATTTACTGCATCGAAATGTGTTTTTTTTGTCATCCTCGCATTGCCGTTTTTGAGAAATAACAACTCAAAACAGTGGCACCTTGTCCTTGGGGATAGCAAGAACTACCAATGATAGAGTCAGAGATAACACAGTGTGGAGCTGGAGGAACACAGCAGGCCAGGCAGCATCAGAGGAGCAGGAAAGTTGACGATTCAAGTCGGGACCCAAAACATCAAATTTCCTGCTTGTCTTGTCCTTGATTCTTTTATGAAAGGGAACAGTTTCTCCTATCTAATCTGTCCAGAAACCTCATGATTTTGAAAAAAAAACTCTCCCCAGCCTTCTCCTTTCCAACGAATACAGTTCCAATCTTTCCAGTCTATCTTTGTAACAGAAGTTTGCCAGCCCTGGATCAATTCTTGTAAAAACCAAAAGAACTGTGGATGCTGGAAATCTGAAACAAAAACAGAAGTTGCTCAAAAAGCTCAGCAGTTCTGGCAGTATCTGTGGAAAGAAATCAGAGCTAACGTTTCAGGTCTGGTGACCAGTCTTCAAAACATACCATTCACGTAAACCTCTTCTACACTTCGTTAATGTGTTCACATTCTTCCTGAAGTATGGTGCCCAGAACTATACACAGTACTCCACTGAGAGGTCTAGTCCCCTATATAAATTCAACACAAGTGCCCTGCTTTTGTACTCTATGCCTCCTATGCATACCTTATTAATAGCTCTCTCTACCTGTCCTGCCACCATTAATGACTTCTGTACATTTACACCCAGGTCTCTGTGTTCCTACCCACCCTTTAGAACAGTACCCTATATTTTATACTGTCTCCCATGTTGCCTGTAACAATGTGTATCACCTCACACTTCTCCACATTGAACTTGATCTGCCAACTATCAGCCCACTCCACCAACTTGTCAATGTCTTTTTGAAGTTCTACACTGTCCAAAAGACCATAAGATATAAGAGCAGAAATAGGCCATTTGGCCCATCAAGGTTACTCTGCTATTAGATCAATGTTTCTCAACCACATTCTCTGGCTTGCTCCCCATAACCCTTGATTCCCTGTCTAACCAAGAACCTATCCACATCATAGAATGCATTATCTCACATTTGTCAGGATGAATGTCCACCTGCCATTGCTCTGCTCAATTTACTACCCGATCAGATTGTAAACTGAGACAATCCTCTCCTTTACTTTCGTCCCATAAAAGCTTCCTTAAGCTATTGACCATTTGATCAAATATCTTCTGTTTTATTCTTTATGGGATGTGGGCATCACTGGAAAGGCCAGGATTTGTTGGCCATCTATCAGAGGCCCTTTGGCCCATCATGTCCTTGAGAAGGTGATGGTAAGCTACATCCTAGAACTGTGGATCTAAATCTTGTGATATATTTTATCATATTTGCTTTATAACATACCTAGAAGCATCTTGGGCTGTCTTATTGTGTTAGGGGCACTATAAGGATATAACAAATGTACAAACTAGAAGCAGGAATACACCATTCAGTCTCACAAGGCTGCTGCACCATCCAATAAGATCATGGCTAATCTGCTTGTGACCTCAAATCCACATTCCTGCCTATACCTGACATTGTTTAATTCCCTCATTCATCAAGAAACTGTCAAACTCTGCCTTAAAAACATTCAACGACCCTGCCTCCACAGCTCTCTGGGGAATAGGAATCCAGAAACTCTCAACACTCGCGAGAGAAAACATTCTCTTTATCTCCATTTTAAATGGGAGGCCCTTATCCCGAAGTTATGTCCCCCAGATCTAGTTTCTCCCATGAGGGAAAACACACTTTCTGCCCTATCAGGTGTCTTCAAGATCGTACAAGATTCAAGCTGTTGTTGTTCTCGATGCTGCCTTTTCGCTCATTTTGATGAGCGGCAGTTTTATAGGAACAGAAACATGTTCGTCTCCATTCACATTGCTGTCACTTTATACTTAATGAGCAGTTTATAGTCTTGCTGTTCATAAATGTTCAGAGTCCAACCCAGTTCTGTATCAAGGTCAATCAGTTCAATGTCAGTATTTTCAGGCTCAAGATGTTTGCAAAAGAAGTCTGCAGATTTTGGTTTGCTGCAAGGAATTTACAGTACAGTAAAACTCAGTGCAGATCTAACAGCTCAATTACATTGTAGTTAAAAATCCAAGTATAATAGCTGTTTTATGATAGCAGCAGCAATGCAATAAAAAGCATACATGAAAAACACTTGCCTTTAAAACACCGTTACAATGTTATCAAGATGATTGCAATTCTTCATAACTCAATAAGAAATACAGCATCTAGTCACTGCCTCGTGATTTATCACTTTCTTTTTAATCGTGCCAAGTTGTAGACTGTGGGATATAGGAGGATGATAGTACATGATGGTGCCCTCAATCTAAGCACAGGAACCCCCTACAGCACCAGGCCCGGGTCTACACCATACGTTTCAATACGTTGAGCTATCACTACCTCTCGATTATGGATGGACAATAAATGCTGGCATTGCCTGTTATGTTCGCATCCTGAGAATGGCATCTTGGATTCTGGACTAGTAGCTTTCTACGTATTGGTAAGGAATGGACCAGTTGGATTCTCCTATTGAAAACTTTTCATTGGCTGAAAAAAACCTTTGGGTCAATCTGAGGTCACGGCAACACTAACAGAAAAGATTTTCTTTAATTCTAGATATTTCTCAAGCAACCTGTTCAGAGATGTTATGACACACTTTTGGAGCAGGTGGGACTTGAACACAGGCCTCCAATACTGAGTGTTTTAAACAAGCAGATCGCCATGGAATGTATTCCTGCCTCGTAATCTTCTGACTGCCCAGAAGGAGAAACCAGTAAAACTTGTGAATGACGCACACTGGACCCACCTGTTTTGTATATCTCAGAAAAGTGCTTCAGTACACCCAGTGCATTCATTTCCAAGTCTTACTATTTAGGTTACAGGATTTTCTTTCTGTGTAATTGAGTGGTGGACGAATACTGGGGAAGAATTTTCCAGAGATTTTTCCCCCAATTTGTCCTAGGCTTTATCCTGGGAGTTGGAGTGAAAAGGGGGCAATGGGATTTGTGTTTGCAAGGTAATTACACTTGGGATGGGAAGAAAGTTTCACAGGGATTTATTGTGGAAAGCATTTAGTCATGCTGTTCTGGCCATCATTAATCTGAGTTTCCCAGCCTGTCCTTTTTTAGAGATTCGTATGTTTTGTAATCATTGCTGCCAGGAGAAGATTAGAAAAAACATCATTCGATTATACAGTGTTTGATCTACTGAACCCAAAGCACAGAAGAGGGAATTAGGCAGAAAGTGATAGAAAACTTCAGTAGAGGATCAGAAAAAAACAAAACCTGGTTACTAATGCATCGATGAGGTGGCTACAGAAATTGAGGAGAGGAAGTTATTGTACTCTTCATTCCTTATTGTCTTCACTTTCACCATTCCAGTAAGCACAGAGATCCAAGTCATTACCTCCAAATGTGTGAAAATTTCTCCCAACCCTTTCCCTAAACTTTAAAACTGTCCTCATTCTTGTCCTTTGAGCTAATTGCAAACACGTTTTCTTTGTCTGTTTTATTTAAGACTGTAAGACCTTAAGAAATAGGAACAAGAATAGGCCTTTAACTACCCCCTCCACCCCTGCCTCTTGAGCCTGCTCTGCCATTCATTTGATCATGGTCGAACCAAAACTCCTCACATTCACTTTGCTGTATTTTCCCCATAACCCTTGATTCCCCGACTGACCAAGAATCTTTCTATCTCAGCCTTAAATATGCACAAGGACTCTGCACCCACAGCTGTCTGCAGCAAAGAGTACCAAAGATTCTCAACCCTCTGAGAGAAGAAATTCCTCCCCATCTCTGTCTTAAATTGGTGTCCCTTCATTCTGTGACTATGCCCTCTGGTCTTAGGCTCTCCCTTGTGGGGAAACACTTTCTCAGCATTGACACTGCCAAGCCCTTTAAGAATCCTATATGTTTCAATGAGATCGGAACCATTCTTACTCTATACATCTCTCCCAACTCTCCACTCAATCTCTTGCGTTACAAGGAGAAAAGCCTTAACTTTTCCAGCCTAACCTTTACTTAAAATGCTCTGCACCTGAAACCAATCTCTCGAGGACCCTCACATTCTTCCTAAAGTCTGATGACCAGAACAAAATGCATTACTGTGCTCTAGTTTACTGGCCAAACTGTCAGTGGAATTTGGGATTGGGTAGGAGGGAGGACTTCGTCACATAATTTTTAAAATTAAGTTTCCATAAGCCACAGTTAATGTATAGAACCAAAATTTGCAGTCACTAAACTCAATGTCCTTCATTGCTGCACAATGTTACAGTGCCATAGATTCATTGCATGAAATATTTCAAAGTCATAATCATAAACACTAATGTCTTATCAAGTTGATTGCTTTTAATTGATTCGTTGCCTTATATTGGAAGTTTAATTGAAATCCTGTAAGTAGGACATAAACTGGAAGACGCCACAAAATTAATTAATCTACAACAGCCTTGATCACTCACGTCAATAATTGCCCATCTCCTGCTCTGTCTTTAAGGAATTGTTGCTCGGCTGTTAAGTAATGCAAAGCTGACAGAAATTGCAACTTCCTCACAGACCCCCGCACGTTATTTAGTGCTACCAAGGCCCATTAAGATAAAGTGGTATTTTAATGAAAGATTTTAAAACCAATAAAAATTATTAAATGTGTGATGTGGCACCTTTAATATTCCATTGGACTCTCCCCTGGTGGCTGAATTGGCAAAAAGTAATGCTCACTGCTAACTGTGGAAATCAGTCAGTAAAGAGCTAGGTTTGATTTCCTGCGGCGCTGTGTTGAGTTTTCTAAAGTTCATCCAGTGTTTCACACAGTGTGTTGTAATGGTTGCCACAAGTTAAAGTGAAAGCACTTATAGCAGAGGTAGATGTGACATAGATAGGGCTCACCTACATCTCCATTATGCACAAATACATTTCTCCAAACAATCCTGATTTCATTTTTAAAAATTGCACGGTATTTGATTTGTATTTCCAAGTTATACAAAGAACAAAGAAAAGTTATCATTCACAAATGAAACTGTGGTAATTCTAGTCTGTCTCATTTTCATCAGTCTCTGCACATACATTTCATCCATTATCTCTACAGAGCTCAAGTCGTTTAATGTCATGCATGTAAGTCATTGTTGGTTTGTACAGTTTCTGCTTGTTCCTATCATAATGATCCTTCCCTGGAAAGTATCGTTTCCATGGTGAGAGCTTGATCAGAGCTAGATATTTGTCTTTCAGATTCAATTTCTCTGCTGAATTGAGGACTTGCAGAGCATGTCTAGCTAGTTAACAAGGTGTAGAGCTGGATGAACACAGCAGGCCAAGCAGCATCAGAGGAGCAGGAAAGCTGACGTTTCGGGCCTAGACCCTTCTTCAGAAATGGGGGAGGGGAA
>NC_063364.1:27707800-27709050 GCF_021869965.1 Rhincodon typus | reverse complement strand
TAGACCCTTTTTCTGAAGAAGGGTCTAGGCCCGAAACGTCAGCTTTCTTGCTCCTCTGATGCTGTTTGGCCTGTGTTCATCCAGCTCTACACCTTGATATCTCAGGTTCTCCAGCATCTGCAGTTCCTACTATGTCTAGCTAGTTGTCAGCATTGTTGCTAGCTTTTTGATTTGAGTAAAAGTTACCTCTTGTTGTGTGCCCCAAAGCCACTGTACATCCACAGTAGTGAGATTGTGTAGATGTTCAGACTGTGATGACAAATTTTAGGCAAGAATTTTTCTCAATAGTACATAAACCCAATGTATCATTGCACTGCATCCACACCTGTTGCTTGTTGCATCTTTGCTACAGCTCTCACCTTGTCAAGATCCAAGTAAAGTCAGTTTTACATGACCTAGAGATTTAACCTCGTGCATCTTGAATTACATTTTCTTCTTATTCCATTCTTTTCACTTTTGTTGTTTTTTTATTCACCCATGAGATGTGGGTATTGCTGACTGGGCCAGAATTTATTGTCCAACTCTGGTTGCCCTTATCACACTTTTTCATCTACTGTTTTCTAATGACAGCCTCTTCAGATTTCACTTGCTTGGTTTCAGCTGGCAGTTCCTCTAAGACAACATCTCGGTCTTCTTATCTTCCCTGATCTTCCCTCCCAGTTTTTATGACCACATGTGCTGTTGGGGGTGTTGGTTCCTCTATCTCATCATTCAGGCTAGACTTAGGGGTAGCTGCGATTCTCCATGGAAGGTGATGAGTTGGTTTCACACATAGAGTCATAGATAGAGCCATAGAGCTGTACAGCACGGAAACAGACCCTTCCGTCCAACTTTCCCATGCTGACCAGATATCCTAAATTAACCTAGTCCCATTTGCCAGCATTGGCCCATATCCCTCTAAACCCTCCCTATTCATATACCCATCCAGATGCCTTTTAAATGCTGTAATTGTACCCGTCTCAACATTCATAATTACAAACTCAGTGCAAGACATAAAGTACCTCTTTGTAGTGTGTTATGAAACAAAAGAAGCAACACAAATGGAAGAAGTTTGGACCAGGATGAAATTTTGAAATGAGTGGCCCTGATTAATTCAACTTCCTGCAAGCAATAATAAATTCATCGCATTTTCTAGCCTCTGCTATATTCTGAGGTAAGATTAGCTAGCCTCTAACTTCCTGCCTTGAACCTATCTCTTTTATTTTGAAAAGGGAAACATATACGTAACCCACAAGTTGTCTGGTACCATT
>NC_063364.1:27682300-27707300 GCF_021869965.1 Rhincodon typus | reverse complement strand
ATCAGTCAAGGCATTGAGTATAGGAGTCGGGACGTTATGTTACAGTTGTATAAGTCATTGGTGAGGCCGCACTTGGAGTATTGTGCACAGTTTTGGTCACCCTGATATTGGAAAGACATAATTAAACTGGAAAGTATGCAAAGAAGATTTACAAGGATGATGCCAGGACTAGTAGGCCTGAGTAATAGGGAGAGGTTGGCCAGGATAGGACTTTATTCCTTGGAACATAGGAGAATGAGACGTGACCTTATTGAAGTGTATAAAATCATGAGGGGCATAGATAGGATGAATGCATATGGACTTTTTTCCAGGGATGGGGAATTGAAAACTAGAGGGCACAGGTTTAAGGTGAGAGGGGAAAGATTTAAGGAGGACCTGAGGGACAAC
This sequence comes from Rhincodon typus, assembly GCF_021869965.1. NCBI lineage: Eukaryota > Metazoa > Chordata > Chondrichthyes > Orectolobiformes > Rhincodontidae > Rhincodon > Rhincodon typus. Next base: position 27,706,913 of record NC_063364.1, on the reverse strand, counting down.
TTCTTCATGTAGAGAGTGGTGTGTATATGGAATGAGTTGCCAGAGAAAGTGGTTGAGGCAGGTACAATAGAAAATTTAAAAAAAACATTTGGATACGTATATGGATGGGAAGGGTTTACAGGGATGTGGACCAAATGCAGGCAATTGGAACTAGCTGAGTGGGCACCATGGTCAGCATGGACCAGTTTGGGCTGAAGGGTCTGTTTCAATGCTGTATTACTCTATAACACATCATGTGCCTGGAATCACACGCAGGCCAAACCAGGTAAGGACAGCAGATTTCATACCTGACAGGACATTAGTGAACCGGATGGGCTTTTACAACAGAATTTACATGGTCACCATTAAACTAGGCTTTAATTTAATGTTAAAAAAAATGGAATTTAAGATTTTACCATTTCACCTGGTGGGCTTCAGAATGATGCCCCCAGAACACTGACTTGGGGTTTTGGACTACTAACCCAGTGACATTACCAATATGGCATTGCCTCCTCAGCAAATAAATTAGGATTTGTTTTAATTCCTTCGTAGGATGAAGGCATCACTGGTTAGGCCAGCATTTATTACCCATCCCTAATTGTCCAGAGGGCATTTAAAAGTCAATCATGTTGCTATGGATCTGGAATCACATGGAGGCCAGACCAGGTAAGACCGATTTCCTTCCCTACAGGACATGAATGACCAAGATGGGATTTTCCCAACAATTGACAGTACTTGTCACCATTAGGCTCTTAATTCCAGATATTTAAAAACAAAATTAAATTCCAATTCTGCCACCTACCATGGCAGGATTCAAATCCACATCCCCACAACATTACCCAGGTGTCTGGATTTCTAGGTCAAGTGATCATACAATTATGACATAACCTGCCCAGCTTTAAATGTCAATATTGATAATGGTGACTGGATTGTTCAAAAAACCCAACTGATTCAAAACTGTCCTTTTGGTAAGGGAATATTCAGGGCCTTATTCAGTTTGGCCTATGAGTTACTCCAAACTCCCAGTTATCAGGGGGATTCTAAACTGGCCTTTGAAAGAAAGAGCCCAGCAAGTTACTCAGTTGTGTTCAAGACAGTGGCACACTGGCACTTCCTCAAGGGTAAATGAGGGATGGGCAATAAAGGCTGATGTGCTGTGAATAAACACTTAAAAACACAGCCTGTCCTTGCCTATTCTCCATTCACTTAGTGAATATCAGTTAGGAACAAAACCCCAACATTTTGTTTTTGCGCTCGAACTGAAGGTGAATTACATCGAGGTTAACTATACTGTCCTCACTGTCTTGTCTGTAGGACCATGGGTTAGCTCAGTTGGCCAGTTTGCAATGCAAAGTGATACCAACAGCATGGGTTCAATTCCCACATCGACTGAGGTCACCATGAAGGACTCTTCTTCTCACCTTCTCACCTCACCTGGGGAGTGGTGACCCTCAGGTTAAATGACCACCAATTGTTTGTCTCTAATGAGACAGTGGTCCTATAGAACTACATTAAGCTATACGTGTATCAATTAAAACTCTTGAATCATTTTATCCATTCCAACCCCTTACTTTGCTGGCTTCATCCCTTCTCCCAAATCTTGTTATTGACATTTTTTCTATGGTGGAAAGTCTCTATTTTAAAAAAAAAGTTCTTGATTCTCGAGACAAACTATGCTTGAACAGAATTGTGTATGTCACTGTCTGTGAATGCTTGAATTCTAACCTTCTACTTTAGGATATATCAGTGGATGTCCATTGATGAGAAACCCAAGTCCAAAGACAGGAGCAAGGGTGCTGAAAGTCTTGGTGAACAAGTTTTTAACAAGTTCTGAGGAGGAGAGAGATTCAGCGAGGTTAGAGCAATCTATAACAATAATAACTCATGTTTATTCGGCACCTTTAAACATAGAAGACTATCACAAGGCATGGCATAATCATAATACTACTACATAAAAGGGTAATGAAACACTTGGGGTCAGAAAGGTTCATTTTGTTGAACGTCTTAACAGAGGATAAAGAGGTAGAGAGGAGGGAGGTTTCTGGACAGAGCTCCAAAGCTTTGGGCTAGGACAGCTGAAGGCATAGCTGCCAGTGTTTGAGTGAAGGAAGTGGGGCATGCAAAAGGGGCCAGAGCTGGATAACCATGGAGTTCTGGGGGTGTTTTGGGGCAGGAGGAGGTTACAGACATAGAAAGGGAAGGATTTGAACCCAACAGTTAAATTTTTAAAATTGAGGCATTGGTGGACAGGTGTCAAAAGTTGGCAAGCAGAGGAGTGACGAGCGAATAGAAACTTCTTGTGAACCTGATTACAGTCAGCAGAGACTCAGATAATTTAAATTTATGGAGGGCTGATATCTCTAGTCTAATACCCACAGGTGGTGAGGTCAGTCAAGGACTGGCATGAACTCCAGTGGCTGAATGGTCTCCTGCTGTGCACTACTGACTGGACAACTCTGAAAGGGTCTAGGCCTGAAACGTCAGCTTTCCTGCTCCTCTGATGCTGCTTGGCCTGCTGTGTTCATCCAGCTCTACACCTTGTTATCTCAGATTCTCCAGCATCTGCAGTTCCTACTATCTCAGAATAAAGTCAGCTGTCTTAGCCCTGACCACACATCAGGAGAATTTTCTAGGCTGAATGGTTTAATTTCACCCCATACAAAGCCCCTTAAGCTATCAGGGCAAGTCAACCACACCTTCTACTCCTGTTTTCATGTTTGCCATATTATTTCAACCACAAAATATGTAACACAAGGTTTCAGGCAACTATATCATTACAGTAACTACAAAGAACTGGTCTTTTACTTCACAAATAGAATTGATGCTGGAACATTTCCAAATTAAGCACTGATTGAAAGTTAACAAATAGTTGCTCATAAATTTGTCAACAAATAATATGTTGGTGATACGTAAACTGGTATCCAATCTCAAGTAATCGAACACTGAAAGGAATGCTTCGTAATGTTTAGAATTAATAATTACATCACTTTATCAGCTGTGACTCAGTTGGCAGCACTTTTACCTTAGAATCTTTGGTTCCGGGTTCAAGACTCACTCTAAGGCTCAAGCACACAAACAAACAAGGCTGACGCACTAGTGCAATACTGAGGAAGCACTGCAATGTTGGAGGTGCCATCTTTTGGATGAGAAGTTCACCTGAGACACCCCCCCACCCCTCGACTTGCTCATATAGATGTGAAATAGCCGATGACACTGTGTTTTGTTGAAGAACAGGGGAGTTATTCCCAGAGTTCTGGTCAATATCTATCCCTTAAATCAACAAACCACAAAAATAAAGCAGATTACCTGATCCTCTTCACATTGCTAACCATATTCACCAAAAGGACTTTTGGTTCTCAAGAAGAACTATGCTTGAACTGGAGAATTGTGTAAACCACTATCTGTGGATCCTTGGATCCCAAGCTTCTACGCTTGGGTGTGTTTAGGTGCTCATCGATGAGGGACCCAAGTCCAAAGACAGGAGCAGGATTGCAAAGGGGTTACCAAAAAGACTGGGTGAATTTGATGAATTCTAAGGAGAAGAGAGAGTCAGGAGGTCAGAGAGGTGCACAACAGTAACAACTTCTGTTCAAACATGGGGGAATGTCACAAGGTGGCATTTGGGTAAGTGAACAACAAATGATACTTTAAAAGGGATGTGGAACACTTGGCAGGGAGTTTGGTTTTATTAAGTATGCTAACAGAGGATAAAGAGATGGAGAGAGAAGAAGCTTCTGGACAGAATTCCAAAGCTTAGGCCTGGGCCCCTGAAGGCGCAGCTGCCAATGGTTGAGTGAAGGAAGTGGTGCATGTAAAAAAGGCCAAAGCTGGATAAAGGTAAAGTCCCAATTCTACATTAAAGTTTAACTTGAGGGTCATCATACCTCAGGAATGGGCAATGTTGAGAAAGTGGGACTTTCCTGATGACATCAGCCAGTACAGGATTTGAACCCATACTATTCGCATCACACTACATTGCAAACAAGCAGTCCAGCCAACTGAGCTCACCAACAACCACAACATTCTTGGTGTGTTTTAGGAATATGGATGTTATTTTGTGATGCTCTCATAACAAAAAGCAGAAATTGTTAGTTCACTTCAAAATAAGCTAGAAGAAATGTCCTTTTTAAAAAATTCTTGTATGCAATGTGGGCATCATTGGCAAGGCTGGCATTTGATGCCCTGAACTGATTGATTCTGTAGGTCATTTCAAAAGACAGTTAAGAGTTAACTATATTACTGAGAGTTCGGAGTCATACTTAAGCCAGACCAGGCGAGGATTGCAGATTTCCTTCCCTAAAGGGCATTCATAAATTAATGGGTATTTATGACCATGGTTACTATTTGACAAGCTTTTAATTCCAGACTTTACTGAATTCAAACTTCACCATCTGCTGTGCTACATCCACAGAACATTAGCCTGGGGCTCTGGAATTCTTGTCCATTGACATTAACACCAATGTTCCTGCTAAGTGGAGTGAGTGCATGCATGGCGATGCTTATGACGATGAGACCTGTGCAGAAGGAAATAAGATCAGTGGGAATGTTGATTACCATGATGCTACTGCGTCCACATCCTAAAAAAATGAGCACGTGCCTGAATCAGAGCAGACGTCATGTAATGTGTTAAGTTGTAGTTGCAATGCGAACAGGAATCATTCAATCCAATAATGACAGTGTAGTAAAAAACCACGAGACTAATCCCTGCCATCAAAGGATTGTAATGAGGACAGTATGGAAAAACATGGGGGTAGGGACTTAAGATATCTGATGACACGCAAGAAAATGGGCACACAGCTAATGAATAGGACAATCTGCGGCTATTCCACTGGCCAGGAGTGGCAGTCTCGGCCTGGCATGGCCATCTTCTTTGGTGGAGGCTCCCAGCCCAGCATTCCAGTGGGCAGGACTGGTGGTCTTGTCCCGGCTGCTTCTTCATTATTTCATTATTTCTTAATCAGCTTTCCCTGAGCCCAGGAGCTGTTAATTGAATTGTGATAAACTTTGCCTTAATTTTTAACATCTTTTTTTTATTATGTACGTCTTCTGTCATTAATATAGACACCGTGATAGGGCAACATATAAAACTTTTCAGTGTATTTTTCATGTAAAAGTACACATGACAATTTCTATTCTATTCTATTCTAGATGTGGGGTACATTCTTTCAGCTCCTGATCTACAGCCAAAACTGTTTCCTTTTTGTATTTTATTTTTAAATTCACTTTGGAACCATATATACTGTAAGCAAATTCCTTCACAATGTTATGTTTGTACACTTGAAAGGAGGGAGAGGTTCGCCTTTGACTTCTTGTGTCAAAAATTCGAAAGTGCTGCAATTGCATAAAGGCATTTGCTCGGTGTAATCAGCTAATCATTAAACAGAAAATTTTTGTTCTGCTAAACAGATTCTTGCAGTCTGCACCCACTCCTGACACCACCTGCCGTATACCAATGACTATCACTGATTGCTCTAAAAATCCAACTGATTCACTAATGTCCTTCAGGGAAGGAAAGAGAGTCATAGAGAGTTATACAGCATGGAAACACACCCTTCGGTCCAATACGTCCATGCTGACCAGATATCCTAAATTAATGTGGTCCCATTTGACAGCATTTGGCCCATATCCCTCTAAACTCTTCCTATTCATGTACCCAGTAAGATGCCTTTCTCTATTTATTCATTTTGTGGGTTGTGGGCATCGCTGCCTGAGCCAGCATTTATTGCCCATCCCTAGTTGCCGTTGAGAAGGTGGTGAGCTGCCTTCTTGAACCGCTGCAGTCCTCCTGCTGTGGGTTGACCCACAATGCCATTACGGAGGGAATCCCAGGATTTTGACCCAATGACAGTGAAGGAACGGCGATATATTTACAAGTCAGGATGGTGAGTGGTTTCAAGGGGAACTTGAAGGCGATGGTGTTCCCATATATCTGCTGCCCTTGTCCTTCTAGATGGAAGTGGTCTTGGGTTTGGAAGGTGCTGTCTTCTGATATTTGGTGAATTTCTCTAGTGCATCTTGTAGACGCTGCTACTGAGCATCGGTGGTGGAGGGAGTGGATACTTGTGGATGTAGTGCTGATCAAGTGGGCTGCTTTTTCCTGGATGGTGTCAAGCTTCTGGAGTGTTGTTGGGGCTGCACTCATCCAGGCAAGTGGGGAGTATTCCATCACAATCCTGACTTGTGCCTTGTAGACAGGGGACAGGCCTTAGGGAGTCAGGAGGTGAGTTACTTGCCGCAGTATTCCCAGCTTCTGGCCTGCTATTGTAGCCACTGTGTTAATGTGGTGAGTCCAGTTGAATTTCTGATCAATGATAACTCCCAGGATGTTGACAGTGGGGGATTCAGTGGCAGTAACACCATTGAATGTCAAGGGAAGGTGGTTAGATTGTCTCTTATTGGTGATGGTCATAGCCTGATATTTGTGTGGCATGAATGTTACTTGCCACTTGTCAGCCCAAGCCTGGATATTGTCCAGATCTTGTTGCATTTGGACACAGACTGCTTCAGTTTCTGAGGAGTTGTGAATGGTGCTGTACATTGTGCAATCATCGGCGAACATTCCCAATTCTAACTTTATGATGGAGGGAAGATCATTGATGAAGCAGCTGGACCTGGTTGGGCCTAGGACACTACCTTGAGGAACTCCTGCTGAGATGTCCTGGAGCTGAGATGACTGACCTCCAACAACCCCAACCATCATCCTACATGACAAGTATGACTCTAACCACTGGAGAGTTTGCCCCCTGATACCCATTGATTCCAGTTTTGCTAGGGCTTTTAAATGTTGTAATTGTACCAGCCTCTACCACTTCCTCTGGCAGCTCATTCCATACACACAACACCCTCTGTGTGAAAAAGTTGGCCCTTAGGTCCTATTTAAATCTTTCCCCTTAAACCTATGCCCTCAAGTTTTGGATTCCCCTGCCCTGGGAAAAAAAAGCCTTGGCTATTCAACCTATCCATGCCCCTCATGATTTTATGAAACTCTCTAAAGATCACCCCTCAGCACCTGATTCTCCAGGGAAAATAGCCACAGCCTATTCAGCCTTTCCCTATACAGTTGCTCAAACAGTAGCTCCCTATAGCTAATATCTGCCATCCTTTTTCCAGTCTCACCTACACGAGACTCCAGGTGCACAGCACTGTTGTTGACACTGTGCTCTGAAATGGCTGCACTAGCCTCTCAACTCATGGACATTTGTGAACGGGCGACAAATGCTGGTTTTGTCAGTGATGCCTACGTCCCGTGAAAGGATAAAGACAAAAAGAATGGACGATCTTGGGACTGCAAACCCAAGAGTTCAAAGTGGAGGCTATGTTTACTTTTGCACAAGGGAACTCCTTCACGAAAAGAGAGTGATCAAGATACAAGCACTCAAAACACCTCGAACAAAGGTCTGTCCATTAGAAAAGTAAACAAACTGCTGATGCATTTTTAATGACAATTGGTACTTGCAGGATTAGGTCAGGGCTAGATCTCGGGAGATTGTCTTGTCAGTGCCAAGAGGAGATGGCCCAAGCTGAGGGGTAGTTGGAATGAGATTATTTCCCTTTGCTTTGCATACAGCCAGGAGTTTCCCCTCCCTTTCTTAAGCCAATTAGCTCTGCCCTTCTCCCCTGGCATTGAGCTTTGGGCTGGGTACCTGATAGCACTTTGGCTTCAAAGATGGGCTCCAGGCCAACTCGAGGGTCACGGAACCTAGGCTGCCACTCCCTGACTAAAGGATAGGGGAAGTGCTGCATTGTCAGATGTACCCGCATTCATGTGAGACATTAAACTGAACTCCGGTGTGCCCCTTCAGTGGGTACAGAAGATCTGATGGCACTACCTCGGAGGAGTCCTCCTGGTATCCTGGCCAATATTTTTACGGCAACCAACCCAAGTTGTCATGTTGCAAAAAATACTGCATAATCGTAATGCACTTTGGGATGTTCTGATGCAGTGAAAGGCGCTATATAAATGCAAGTCCTTCTTTGTTGCCCTGGCAGGCGCTCAACACTAAGGAGCAAGTGCAGAACAATCTGTTCTGCCCAGTCCTGTTTCACGTAGCTCAGGGAGCTCGTGATTAAAATGCAGAAACAAGCACCTCTTGCCCCAAACAAGGGTCTCTGAAATTCAGCTTTGGCACTTCTGCTGTTGAGGCAACATACTCTGGAACTCACAGCATGTACATTATTGTGGCCTAGTTCTATCTATCATAGAGTTATATAAACATGCAGTACAGAAGAGGCCCTTTGGCCCATCGAGTCTGTACTGACATTAGTACCACTTTCCTGCACAAGGCCCACAGCCTTGAATGTTATAACATTTCAAGTGTTCATCCAAATATTTTTTTGTTTTTAAATTCATTCATGGGATGAGGGTATTGCTGGCTAGGTCAGCATTTATTGCCCAGAGGGCATTAGTGAACCAGATGGGTTTTTCCCCAATAATTGACTCATGGTCATCATTAGACTCTTAATTCCAGATATTTTTATTGAATTTAAATCCACCATCTGCCGTGGCAGGATGCAAACCTGGGTCCCCAGGACATTACCTGGGTCTCTAGATTAAGAGTCCAGTGACAATACCACTCGGCCTTCACCTCCCCATCTTTAAAGGTTGTGAGGTTTCCTGCCTCAACTACCCTCCCAGATAGTGCCTTCCAGACCCCTACCACCCTCTGGGTAAAAAGGTTCTTGCGCCGATCCCCTGTAAACCTCCTGTCTTCCACTTTACTCCACTGCTCATCTGATGGCTCAGTTGGTAAAGAATCTGCCCAACTTAGTACTCAACCCAATGAAGAACAACTTGTGTGCATAAGATGCCTTTCATGACCTGAAGTATGGTCAGAATTTCTATTGGCAACAACAACTTGCATCAAAAGCAGAATTGCTGGAAAAACTCAGCAGGTCTGGCAGCATCTGTAGAGAGAAAGCAGAGTTAACATTTTGGGTCATAGAGTCATACAACACAGAAACAGCCCCTTTGGCCCAATTCATCCATGCCGACCAGATATCCTAAATAAATCTAGTCCCATTTGCCTATGTTTAGCCCATATCCCTCTAAACCTTTCCTTTCCACTTACCTGTCCAAATTTCTTTTAACTATTATAATTGTTCCAGCCTCCACCACTTCCTCTGGCAGCTCATTCCATACACACACCACCCTCTGTGTGAAAAGGTTGACCCTTAGGTCCCTTTTAATTCTTTCCCCTCTCACCTTAAACCTATGGCCCTCTAGTTGGCTATTCACCTTATCTATGCTCCTCATGATTTTGTAAACATCTATAATGGTCACCTCTCAGCCTCCTACGCTCCAGGGAAAAAAGTCCCAGCCTATCCAGCCTCTCCTTATAACTCATATCCTCCAGTCTCAGTAATATCCTTGAACATCTTTTTGCACCCTTCCCAGTTTAATAACATCCTTCCTATAGCAGGGTGACCAGAACTGTATGCAGTACTCCAAATGTAGCCTTGTACAGCCTTAACATGATGTTCCAACTCCTGCACTAAGTGCTCTGACTGATGAAGGCAAGCGTGCCAAACATTTTATTCATCACCCTATTTACCTGCCACTCCACTTTCAAGGAAATATGCACCTGCACCCCTAGGGCTCTCTGTTCAACAACACTCTCCAGGGCCCTACCATTCACCATGTAAGCCCTGCCCTTTTGTCTTACCAAAATGGAACACCTTGCATTTATCTAAATCAAACTCCATCTCCCAGGAACCAGTGACCCTTCTTCAGTGCTGACTGTAGCTGGGAAAAGTTTGGTAAACATGCTGAACAAGGTGGGGTGGGGTATTAAATGACAGGTGGAGATGGAGCCCAGTGAGAGTGAGAAACAGTTAGGCAGATGAAGGAGTGGGTAAAGATCAGCCTGGGAGAATGAATAGCTACTAATGGGAACCATTAGTGGCTGGCAAGGCGTTGTTTGTAGTAGCAGCCCATGTGATGACAAGGACTGGTTTTTTTGGGGGGTTGGGTTAAGGTCATGGCAGCAGGTCCTTAAGCCCTATAATTGTTGAATTCGATATCGAGCCCAGAAGGCTGCAGGGTTCCTGAGCGGAAAATGAGGTGTTGTTCTTCCAGCTTGCGTTAACATAGAACATAGAACATAGAACATTACAGCGCAGTACAGGCCCTTCGGCCCTCGATGTTGCGCCGACCTGTGAAACCAATCTGAAGCCCATCTAACCTAAACTATTCCATTATCATCCACTGGAGCACTGCAGCAAGCCTGAGATAGAGATGTTGGCCAGAGAACAGGGTGGTGTGTTAAAGTGGCAGGCTCAGGTTCATTTTTGCAGACAGAATATAGGCGTCCTGCAAAGTGGTCACAGTCTGCGCTTCTTTTCCCTCCAGTGTAGATGAGACCATGCTGTGAGCAGCGAGTACAATAGATCGAGCGAAGGTTCTATAAAATTGCATCTATAAAGCATCTCTGGGAGGATGGGACTGAGGGACTTTACTGAAGAAATTCCAATACCGAGCCACATAAGGAGATATTAGGACAGGTGACCACAACTTGGTGAAATCACAAGTGGTCTTTAAAAGAAGGTTAGAAAGATGGTCAGGTGTGACTAAGGATCTAATTTCAGTGACATGCAGAGAAATATTTGGGGCAGGAATAATAAACTTCCATAACGAGGGATTACAGTTGCCTTTCTTCAATGGTAGAAGAGCCTTTTCTTTATCGCTCCACAAAGGAAATTTTAAGTAATTGCAAAACAAGAAAGCATATCTTTGTGGATGTGTTCCTACTGGTAGATCCAGTTCTACAGCTATTTTGTTGAATGGGCACAGAAACGTCTGTTGCTGTGAGTGACAAGAATGTAGGTTATTGATACAAGACCAGCCTGACATTGAATCAAAATCTGATTCAGTGAGACGTTTAGGTTGTTTATAACAGTCTGAGGATGTTTTACATTTAGACTTCTGCTGCCAATTTCAGCCATAACCATTAAAATGATCTCATCTAAGTTAGACATAGCATGTTTCCAATTGCAAACTTTCATTCCCCTACCTTTCGTAAAAGCATTCACTTTTTCCAGGAGTACAGTGCATTGAGCACTGACGGTTCTTTCACAGAATCACAGAATTGTAACTGCAAAGGAGGAGGCCATTTGGCCCATCGTATATTCACTGGTTCTATTCCATAGTGCCAAACTCCTGCTTTCTCCCCATACCCATGCACACTATTTCTATTCAAAATATCCATTGTCCTCTTGGCTACCTCAAATTGAATCTATCCCTACCACATTCCCAGGCAGTGCGTTCCATACCCCAATGATTTGCTGTGTGAAAAAAGTTATTTCTTACATCACTAGTGTTTCTTTCGCACATCATGTTAAATATATGTCATCTCATTCTTTTTTCTTTTATGACTGGGAACAGTTCTTCCTATCTAAGCTATCTTGGACATTCATGGGTTTTGAAAACCTTTATCAAACATCCTCTTAGTCTTCTTCTCTGTTATTCTCTGCAAGGAGAACAACCCCAACTTATTCAATCTATCCTCATAACTCCTTACAGTGGATGTTTTCAGTGAGTAAGCCCAGCAAGTTAATTCCCCACAAAATACACACTCCACTGGTTAGTGAATTGGGATCCAGAGTGGGAAAGTTTAAACATAAACCTTCCTTGATAAATATTTTCAAAATCCATGAGTGAGCTGGATAGAGCAGATAGAGAGAAGCTTTTCCCACTCAGAACTATCTCACTGGCCTGTCATAGAACACTCTGGTGGTATTGGATTTTAATGCGAATTTGAAACAGGATGCAGTTATTCACCAAGGAATCTGTTGCACAGAATATGCCAACAAATCATGTACCCAAAGAACCACCTCTGACATTCTTCAACCCATTCACGTTTCTTAGGTATTTCTATCGAAATAATCATCCAATACCCCCTTGAATGTTTCAAATTGAACCTGCCTCAACCACTTTTCTAGGCAGTGCATTCCATACCTGGAGATCCGAATACAACATGGTTGACCACTTGACATGCTCATTGGATTCTATCTTTATAACTGTGTACAGGGGATAAGTCAATGATAATACATTTGATCATCAACATCCCCCATTAGTTCACACCCAGCCCCCATCTCCCACCCTAACCAACAAAAGCACAAAACAACCTTCCAGGATAAGCACAGCTTATGTTCTTTGAATAAATAACTGTTGTTTGGGAGTGATCTCAGTCTATTTCTATATGGATCCTGGGATGTGGATGCCACTATGTTGACACCCCTCCAATGCACTTGTTGTGCATCAGCCCAGGTCGCAAACATCAGCCAGCTATTTGACCCTAAGGTGCATCACAGCCTTCCCAAACCTGACTCAGACAGCAATGCCTTCAGGAGCCACTCAATGGTAACTATAACTCGAGGAAAATGAATTTCTACCATTAATGTATTGCTGAAGACTCAGTCATACCGCGTTATAACAGTTCATGAGTTGAGGTAAGCAAACTAATCTCTACTGATCTCAGCTCATTGGACCATTTCAGCACCATTTAGAGCTTGGGCTTGTCATTGTCCAAGTCATAGAAGCAAGAAGAGGCCATTCAGCCCATCAAACCTGTTCAATTACATCATGATTGATCAATACCTTTCCTGCCCCACTTTCCTGCTTTGTTCCTATCTACGGTGTTAGCTGCTTACATTATACACAGTGAATGAGGTGTCCTATTGTGCTTGGTTCAGTTGATAGCATTTTTATGGTAGAGTCAGGAGACTGAGAGTTCAAGTGCCACTGAATTTGCACACATGGTCAAGACCCTAACTGTAATGCAGTACTGAGAAAGTATCGTGTTGTCAGAGGTGCGTGGTTATGGATTGTTAAGTGACCAGTATGTGGCCATCTGAGTCACCAGTTTGCAGGAAGCACTCTGTGAGGAATATCAGACATTTTTTGAAATTTTATTTGAAGAAATATTCTGGCCTGTCTAATAAAAGCAGCTCATCCACACCAAAGTGGCTGCAAGTGACTGACACGCATCTCCTTCTGGAATATGCTTTTGCAAAGTAAGTCTGGTGGAAGATGGGGTGGTTTTAGTCAAGGTTCATCCTGTAGGACTGTTTGCTCTATGGTCTGTTCCCTGGAATGCACACTGAAACAAACATCGACTGCACCTGGAGGACCATCAACTCAGTGAAAGACACTCTTTGGTCTGCCCGAAACTTGCTGTTCTTCCAGCAAAGGAGTTGACCCCATGAAAGGTCCAGGACAATGTGCTGAGGGACGCACTAAAGTTTGGGGCAGCTGCCATCAAGGCGCAGTGAGGAAAGACCACCATCTGCAGTCTTTTTACTGAAGTTAAGTGGGGGTCCATTCAGTTATCGGACCTTCATGGTGCCTCAAATGCAGTAAATATAGTCTGGTTCAAGTAAGAGACACCTTTGATTTCTTCAAATAGAGGCAAACTCCAATGTTTGTTAGTTTCCTTGATATGCTATAGTACAGAATCGAAATGCATTTGTGACTGTGTGTATATAAAGATTTTTTTATGAATAAAGTATATTTTTGGAATAAAGAAAAAACACTAATTGTAATGTTGGTACAAATACCCCTGGGATTTAAAGACATCCTGGCAGTTCTCAAAGGGGGATTTTGCAATGTCCCAGTCCCTCGGCTGATATTTCATTGCCACTCGATCAAAAGGAAAACAAGTTAGCTGGCTGTGCATTTGTTGTTTGTTGGATCTTACTGTGCTTCAGGTGGGCAAGGTGAGGTGGGGTGGGGGAGTTCATGAGCGCTGAACAGGGAGTGACAATATACTGAAGCAAACAGAGATGACATAAACCTTGGATTTCAAATTGAGAACAAAACTGCAATCAGAGATAAAGATTTTGGGCCCAAATTTCTTGTAGCATTCTTCAGCTGAAGCCAAGTTGTGCTATCACAGGGTCAAGCAAACCCCATAATTCCACCCCCAACACACACACACACACACACACACACACACACACACTTGTTTTAGTTACTACAATGATGACCCTGAAATTCAAGTGAGGTCTCTTGTTGTGGAACTCTGATTTTTCACAGGGGTTCACTGGTGTAGGAGAAAACAAAGATGGAAATAACTTATTTAGCTTTTCCCTTTCTTTAGCTGAAGAATCACAATTAAAATTACTGAGACAGCCATTGTAAAGACTTAACGTCAAAAACATGTGGCCCTGAAATTATACTGCAAGAGGTTGTCTTCTAACCTCAGGCATATTCTCAGTAAGACACAGCACTTTAAATACAGACCTCGAAACGGAAGAAAGAGCTTCTGTTGGCAAACAGTGAGACAGATCAGTATTAAACATCAAGACAACAAAAGATAGCATCTGCCAAAAATTATCAGAAAAGAAAGCACCGTGTCTCCTGCAGCGATAAAGATACAAAGTGCAACAAGTTGGTTTTTTAGTAACACATTCTTGGTTAAACTCTGGTAAGAAACGGAGAGACATACCTGCTCTCTCACTGTCCTGAGCCGCTTCCAAGATGCACCTACCTGTGATATTCACAAGTAGGTGTGTGCATGTGCCTGTGTGTTATACTACACTTACTTCCTGATCTGCCACCAACATTGCTGTTGACGGGTTTTGTAGGCTTGGGAGGGGAGGGGAAGGGGTGGAGAAAGGACACAGCGAAGAGGTGGAGTAGTATGACAAGGGGGGTGGATGGGGGAGCAGACATGGGACGAGCAGTCACAGGAAATCTTTTAACTCAACTATTGGTGAAAATCTTCTCGTTACCAAAGGTCTGGAAATGGGATTCGGCTATGGAGGCCCAGTGAGGTGTATATAATAAGATTAATTATTATAGCTTCGGCTTTACCATTCTGCACAAATAAATGCTCAAAAGTAAGAGGTTAATAATTAAAATATTTCCCCGCAATGACTCAGTGCTGAATTTGCAACAGCCTTCTCAATGTTCCTATGTTCAACACATGTCAGAAACTAACACCAGCCAAGTGTCTAAGGAGTCAGGAATGTAGAAAATCCTTTCTCTAAACTTTTCAGCCTCGTTCCTCCTGTTTTAAATAAGGGAAGCCTCTGCTGGGATACAGGGACTCCCTGCTGAGATACAGGATCAAAGGGAGATTCCCTGCTGGGATACGGGCCCAGAGGGGTATTTCCTGCTGGGATACAGGCCCACAGAGAGATTCCCTGCTGGGATACAGCCCCACAGGGGATTTCCTGCTGGGATACAGCTCCACAGGGATTCCGCGCTGGGATACAGCCCCACAGGGATTCCGTGCTAGGATACAGCCCGACAGGAATTCCGTGCTGGGATATGTGCCCACAAGGGATTCTGTGCTGGGATACAGCCCCACAGGAATTCTGCAATGGGATACGGGCCCACAGGGGATTCCCTTTGGGATACAGCCCCACAGGGGGATTCCCTGCTGCGATATAGCCCCACAGGAGGATTCCCTGCTGGGATACAGCCCCACAGGGGATTCCGTGCTGGGATACAGCTCCATGGGGGGATTTTGTGATGGGAAAATTCAGCAGGTAGGAGCGTCTGCTGCTTTCTTGTCTCATTTCCTTTGTACGGTGCATCATGGGCCTCAAGCAGTCTAGAAGCTGAAATGTTTCCTCCTGAGTCTGCACCCTGATAGGTGTCCTTAATCATGCTGGTGTTACAAGAAATATGGCCGGCCTTGGTGCCCCTGATCTACAGATGGGAGAATTAAACAAACTGTCCAACTCAGAGTTTCTGGGTAGTTTCTCTTACTGGAAGGACTAGGATTGGACACAGGTCACTCTTGGATCTAGTGCAGCCACTGCAGCTGAATTGCCCTCCAAACGTTGTATGGCTCACAGTTAAGAATCACTAATTTAGACCATGTGATGGAGCACGCACACAAAACACACACACACACACACACACAATCTCTCACACAGACACACACACACACACAATCTCTCACAAACACACACACACATACACACACACACACAATCTCTCACACACACACATACACACACAGACACACACACACAAAACACACACACACAAAATCTCTCACACACACATACACACATACACACACACACAGACGCACACACACAGACACACACACAAAACACACACACACACAATCTCTCTCACACACACACATATACACATACACACACACACACAAAACACACACACACACACAATCTCTCTCACACACACACACACACAAAACACACACACACACACACAATCTCTCACACATACACACATACACACACATACAGATACATACACACAGACAAACTCATGTACACGGACACAGACACACCCACATGCATACACACACACACCCACACACACATGCATACACACACACAGACATACACACACAGACAAACGCACATACACGAACACAGACACCCCCACCCACACACACACACACACAAACTCACACACATACAGATACACACACAGAGACACACCCACATAAATGCACACACAGACACACACACCCACACACACACTCAGACACACGTATGTACATGGACACACAAACACATATGCACCTATACACACACACACAGACAAAAATACTAACAGCCTATGGTTAGTCTGTTTATGAACAACAGGATCTTTTAAAATTGTTAGGTATTGAAAGAGTTAATTGTATTTCTGCCTGCTAAAGGCTGGGAGTTTCTAAAAAAACGCAAAGTCACGCAGGCTTCATGTAACTGTGCCACAGGCAAGTCCCACAGGGGATCCTCTCTAATACCTCCGCCACATGACAAACTGACAACAACCTCTATCTAAAATGAACATTTATAATTGTGTATATAGTAAACATTTCTCCTCAATCATTGATATTGCCCCAAAACATTTGGTTTGACACCTGGAATCATCAAACCTTCAGGCACTGCCCCTTCCTTTGGAGCTTTCATTGTATTACTTCATGTTTTCAAAGTCATGCTATCAACAAAGACAACACAGTATGGAGATAGGGATAGTAAGAACTGCAGATGCTGGAGAATCTGAGATAACAAGGTGTAGAGCTGGATGAACACAACAGGCCAGGCAGCATCGGAGGAGCAGGAAAGTTGACTTTTTGGGTCAGGACCCTTCTTCAGAAAAGTTTCTGAAGATTTCCCCACTACTACAAGGGCAAAACTACTCAAATCCCAACCAAGTGTTGAATGATACAATGAGATTCTCTCTAGTAAGTGGTGAGTGGCTTATTCACATCTGTTAGTAGGCATTAACATCCCCTAATTAGTTAATCTTGCAGTTTCCCATTCTCCCTCTTGCTGGATAGAAACTGGATAGCAACAATCCCCAGCATGGAAGTCAGAGCAGATACCCGGTGACTCCAGCTCGCTGTTTGGTCCTCTGGTCCTCAATCTTGGACGTTAGCTAATAATATTTCAAGGCACACTCCATAGGCAATGAACGCATATATCACAACTCTCCCCCAATATTCATTCACAGACATTGGCATCAGGCATTTACCAGCTTATCTGAACCCTCATGCCACATTTCAATAATACACCTCCATGCACAAACGCTGCAGTTTGGCGTGCACTAGCACCCTTCATTGGAACGATGCTATCAAAACAATCTGCACACAGATTGTATTACTTCATGTTTTCAAAGTCATGCTATCAACAAAGACAACACAGTATAGGGATAGGGATAGTAGGAACTGCAGATGCTGGAGAATCTGAGATAACAAGGTGTAGAGCTGGATGAACACAGCAGGCCAGGCAGCATCGGAGGAGCAGGAAAGTTGACTTTTTGGGTCAGGACCCTTCTTCAGAAAAGTTTCTGAAGATTTCCCCACTACTACAAGGGCGAAACTACTCAAATCCCGACCAAGCGTTGAATGGTGCAATGAGATTCTCTCTAGTAAGTGGTGAGTGGCTTATTCACATCTGTTCAAGACCAAAAAGGTCTCATTGCCTGCTCCCTTAGCACTCACTGACTTTATGCCTACTTCAACGTTCGAAGCATCTTTGCCTTGATTTGCCTTGCCTCTTAGCACAGACACAAAGCCAAGCAATTTGTCATGATTGTCAGTGGGGTGGGCATGTTGGTTCATGGCACTGAACTCAGTCACTGTCATAGCCGTACCACATGCCAGCAAAGACATTGCAAGTGCCTCAACACGATGGCCACATCTCAAAGTTAGATGGTAGTAATCCGCAAACAAGTCAAGAAGCCAGCCTTCAGTCAGGGGCCTGGGCTCAGTGAGTCGAGGGCATTGTCTGCTTTCAGTCCAGAGGCTTGAACATGGTCAGTTGGTCACATGGGACAGTCAGGCTCAAAGAGCACCTCTCACTGCAGTCATGGCCAGCCCTGTAGGCCCAGTCATACCAGGCTAGGGATTCGCAGTAAGTCAGTTACAGACCAATCAGAAGTCTGATCACACATCATTCAGGGCTGTGTGTGCAAGTTGGTCAGAGAGTGGGCCAAGGTCAGTCATGGGAGTCAGGTCAATAAATATCAAGGTGGGGGGCGTATCAGGAGTCACTGTTGTGGAGGGGAAATGGGCGACCTCTGTCATGGGGATTGGGGGCAGCATGCTGGGATGCAGAGGGGGCAATAATTGTGAAGGGGGTGGTCAGCTTATAAGCAGAAGAAATGACAGTCCATGGGATTATTGCGGGAGGATTATCATTAAAAGTCATAACCACTCTGGCTTTGACTGGGGAACAGTGCAACACAATGGGTGGCTTTACCAATCTGCAGGGCCAGGGCTCAGGGTAATATTGAGAGGTGAACTCAAAGAGGTTTGTGGGAAAGTTTGGAGGCTCAGAGCTGATGGGCTCAACAGGGGGTGTGAGGAAGAAAGGAACACAGATGTTCGGTGGGTCCCCTTCATTATCAGGTCAAGTGTGACCTGCATTTCCTTCCATACTCATGTAACGTGTAAACATGCCCACAGCCTGCGTGAGCACAGTAAGTGTTTTCTTTCTGTCTGTGTATGCAGGCTCAACTTGTGAGTGACCTGAGGCTGTTCAAGGGGCAACTGTATTAATCAGGCACTTCCATAGCACAGATTGAAGTCAGCTGTAATCATGCAGTGTCCAACAGTGTGGGATACAAACTGTGGACACGATAATCTTCACCATGTCATTGGTCATTGCAGATTGCAGACAGCCATCTCTGTGAAGCAGAGGTAATCCCAGGCGACCTTAAAAGTGTCATCTGTGGGGGATTGTTCACACAGACAATGCAAGGTCGCAAACCCATAAGCTGATTTCCTCTCAACTTCCAGGTGAGACGTGAAAAGTCAAGGCTCAGTCCCCCATCTCAGGTTGATGTACGAGATCCTAGGCACTATTTTGAAAAAGACTTCAAGAGTTCTTCTGAGCGTCCTGGCCAATACCAGTAACAATAGATGAGGAAGGGCCACCGGATCTGAAACGTTAACTCTGATTTCTCTTCACGCATGCTGCCAGACGTGCTGAGCTTTTCCAGCAACTTCTGCTTTCGTTTCTGATTTACAGTATCCGCAATTCTTTCAGTTTTTATTTAATACCAATAACAAATTGCCTAGTCATTACCATCTCACTTCTGGGACATTCTTACTGTGTCTGAATTAGACTGCAGTGTTTCCTATATTACAACAGTGCTTTACACTTAGCAGGTATATCACGCTTTGGGACATGTGGTGGTTGTAAAAGGAATCACATAAGCACAAGACTTTGTTTTTATCTTTGAAATGAAAGGACACCCCAGCTCAGAGTTATAGGAAGGTCAGTTGGTCACTGTCATTCCTCTCATGCCACATCCAACGTGAGGTTTGGGTGACGCTGTTCCAAGGGTCATGAGTGAGAAAAGGCTACGAGGACAAGGTGCTTGGGGGCAACTGTCATGAGGAACGTGCATACGTAGAGCATAGGCAATATCAACCGTGAGACTCGCTGTGATAACCCCAGTCAGAGGACCGAGCAGCTTGCATTGTCTGAAGTTGCATATCAAAATTAATTGGGGAGAGGCTAGCATCCATGGTACCCTGATGAACTCTCACCACTTTCAGGTGGGGAGAGGACAATGCTGAACTTCAAATCAGCTTCCAACCAAGATAAGCTTACTTCCTGCAAAGCAGCACAATGCCAGTCTGATTTATTCAAACAAAATGATCTAATGTTATGCATTATTATGTTAAAAATGGAGTGAATACAAAAAGTCTATATGGAGTAAATGTAATTATCATTAGTACTGGCTTACTGACAGAATTAATATACCAGCACAGTAACACAAGGGTGATCTAAACAATCGCTTTTGCGATGACACAAAAAGACAATTAAATTCCACACTGCACTACATTAAAGGGATGGATCCTACATTAGTTCCAATATTAGAACACAAAGAAATAATTCGAATGGATCGCTGCAGTGCAGAGCTAGCACGAGAATAGACTCAGCAAGATAATCTCTTCCTAGGCTGGAGTTTCCACAGCATGTATTTATCAGGGAGTCAGTGTCCCCAACTCCTGGCTAAAAGTTCGGGAGTGGGGAGGGGGTGTGCAGGACGGGTGGGAGGTGGGGACTCTGTCCCCATGGGATTGGGAATGTGTGACCTGATTTATTAGCTGCCAGGCCGTGAAGCATCTCAGGTTGTGGCTTGCACCCCTCTGTGGGTGAAAACTGTCATACTTTCAGATACCACACCACCAAACAGTGATATAGCTGGTAGATCACTGTCCACCACAACACTATTCTTTGTGAGTCTATAGCCTGCCTAATGAATGGGCAATTGGTCAGTCTAAACTGAAAAGGCACTTGTCTTGGGTAACATGGTATTTATTGTATGATAGCAATAAGTATTATTTACATTAATTTGCGAGTCTTAGTTACTAAGGACTCTCAGAGGCTGTACAGGACACGACTGCTCCCTTCAGGTATTCGTGCAGAACTCAATCCTGTCCACCCAAACACTGTGTGGGTGGAGCTTAATGTAACATGAACATTAACTCTTTCAGAACCATTCCCTTGTACAACAAATGCTCCTCCTCTGTGATCTGCCAGTCAATCAGATGGCCAGCAGCACTCCAGTCCCAACAGCACCCCCAAGGAACGATGGCCGCTGCTGGGACTGCAGTCAGATCATGAAAAGGAGCAGAGTGGTGTGCAGGTTGTGATGTAAGTTGGTCAGTTTCACCAGGAACATTCAAGCAGGTCCCAGTAGGGAGGATCAGTGCCATGGTCAGCATGATGGTCATGCAGAGGTCAGTTTATGGGTCGGGGGGGTGACACTGGAAAAACGTAAGGAAAACAATTAACACAGGATTTCATCTTGGCTTGGGGTCTTTGAAAAGGAATGTCTCCACCTTAATCCACAGTCTCAACTTGTGGCATGGGCACAACCTCTGGCTTGCGGTGAAAATACCTGCGGCAACGGGATAAAACAGACACAGAAATTGCTGGAGAAACTCAGCAAATCTGGCAGGGAATGCAGGGTTAATGTTTTCTATCCATTGATCCTTCATCAGAACTGGTTTTATAGTCGTCCTTTGAACGCAAAGAGGGTTAAAGGTTATCACAGACAGGGAGAATCTCCTCACTTAGGGCTTTGTGGGTCTACCTACAGTACATGGGACAGCAGCTTTACAGGAAGGCAGTCACTTCCACCTTCTCCAGGGCCATTAGGGACGGATGACCAATGCTGGCTTAACCTGTGACACCCACTCAGTGTGAGTGAATAAAAAATGTGGTTTTGAGGTCAGAATCAGTTCAGTTATGATCTTATTAAATAGTAGGAGCTGGTTTGAAGGGCTGAATGGCCTACTCCAGCGTAATCCTTGGTTGTAAGTGGTCATTAATTGGATCATTTTGCCCAAGTGTGGGCAGGGAATTATACCAGCCACAGGTAAAGTTCATATGAAGGTGGTAGACAAACAATGCCCCCATCGTGCCATTTGGTTTCACCTCCACGCACTTCCCTCCTACCTGCCAGCCTCTCATGGAGTATCGACCGTGTCAAATACCAAATTGTGTTTCTACCTGTATTGACACAATGTAATATTAACTTAGGACCAGGATTAGCAATAATCAGCAAAGTATTATCAACACTGTATGATAATTATGTGCCATATGCACAGGAAGTCCTTAAATGCAAGGCTTTAACACATCTGAAATAATTTAGAAAAGGATGGTTCAACATACAATTGAATTAGCTTCATTGTCCCATGCACTCGAATGAGTACATGAAACGTTTGCAATGTTGCTACTTGTGGCGCCATCTTAGGTACAAGATGCCTTGGTGCAGACGCTTAATTATTTGGTACAATTGAAAGAATAATAATTAAAATTCGAGCATAAGAATAAAAAGGAAAAAACTAATCAAATTACAGTCCTTTCTCCCCATTTTGTACCAGCATCTAGCCTCTAGCCTCCAGTCTGCACCATGCCAAGTCTCCAGACCACACCGGGCTTCAAAACTTCAGGCCTATAGTCCATGAGGATCTTGCCTCCCTGCATCGGCCTCCATCCCAGGACTCATCCCCCAGCAATGGCCTCCATCCCAGGACTCATCCCCTGGCAATGGCCTCCATCCCAGGACACACCTCTCGGAAATGGCCTCCATCCCAGGACTCACCTCTCGGAAATGGCCTCCAGCCCAAGGCTCACCCCTGGCAATGGCCTCCATCCCAGGACTCACCACCCCGGCAACGGCCTCCAGCCCAGGACTCATCCCCTGGCAACGGCCTCCAGCCCAAGGCTCACCCCTGGCAACGGCCTACATCCCAGGACTCATCCCCCCCGGCAATGGCCTCCATCCCAGGACTCACCTCTCGGGAACGGCCTCCATCCCAGGACTCACCTCTCGGAAACGGCCTCCATCCCAGGACTCACCTCCCGGCAATGGCCTCCATCCCAGGACTCACCCCCCCCGGCAACGGCCTCCAGCCCAGGACTCACCTCCCACGCTGGCCTCTGGTCTGGGACTCACCTCCTCCATTTCCCTCCAAGTAATTTTAAGTAAGTTATAACAAAACCCACAAGAAAAGAGAAAAAAAGAAGAAGAAAAGAATGGGTGGAACAGAGAGCTCCGGCTGGAGTGTCCAACTCTGCTGTTGTCTTGGACAAACTCTTGTAACTAAAATGCAAGTCAGTTCCTGTTTATTTGCAAATCAAAAATCTTTCTTTTGATATAACTGCCTCTCTCCTTATTTCTTCATCTCATCATTGATACAGCCTCCTGCTTTTTGTCTCTCTTATGGCCTTGCATATTGCTGTCTGTCCTACATGTGGCATTGAAATGCTCTCTCCCCTTGCTATCTCTATATCCACTGGACCTCAACCAATCAGAAAAGTAGAGGGAGTTTCAGACTGAAACAGAGTAAGTCAGAATCCATAACAGCAGGTTGGTGCGTGAGAATTGATTCTCATTTGTCAATTACAGGTGAAATTGCATTTGAAACAAAAAACCTAGCAGGATCAAGAGCCAGGCTCTAGATACATGGAACATGTATAATGAAAGAATACCAGACTAGCCTGCTATACGTGAGAACTAGCTAATGGTATTGGCAGGGATTGTATAATTAAAGGGAGAGGCAACCTGACTGAAAAAATGCAAAAGGAATGTTAACGAGGCAGTAAAAAGCTTTTCGTGGACTGTCAAGAATGTGAATTCTGCTTTATCCAACCCTGGACTCACCCTGACATCCTTTGCCTCACTATTGTTGGCCATGTTTCTTGTTATTGAGATGATAGGTGAGGTACTGGATTGCACAATTGGGGGACGAAGAATGAAAGCTCATTGTAGGGGTGGCACAGATGTAATAAATCAGTTCTTTCCTGCCCAAGGGCAGCACAATGACTCAGTGGTTAGTGCTGCTACCTCACAGCACCAGGGACTCAGGTTCAATTCCAGCCTTGGGTGACTGTGTGGAGTTTGCACATTCTCCCTGTGTCTGCATGGGTTTCCTCCGGGTGCTCCGGTTTCCTCCCACAGTCCAAACATGTGCAGGCTAGGTGGTTGGCCATGCTAAACTGCCCAGAGTGTCCAGGGATGTGTGGGCTACATGGGTCAACCATGAGAAATACAGGCTTACAGGGATAAGTTGGGTCTAAGTGGGATGCTCTTTGGAGGATTGGTGTGGACTCAATGGGCCAAATGGCCTGCTTCCACAATGTAGGGATTCTATGATTCTTCAATGCAAGTTGGTATTGGCAGATTGCAATCTATGAGCACATGTAGAATGTTGCTGGAGATTATTATTCAAAGCTGAATGACACAATTAGAATCATAGAATCCCTACAGTCCAGAAAGAGGCCATTCAGCCCATCAAGTCTGCACCAACCCCCCAAAGGGCATCTTACCGCAACCTATAACCCTACATTTCCCATGGCTAACCCAAATAGCCTGCACATCCCTGGACGCTGGGCAATTTAGCATGGCCTACATCTAACCTACACATCTTTAGACTGTGGGAAGAAACTAGACCACCTGGAGGAAACCCACAAAGATATGGGGAGAATGTACAAACTCCATATAGACAGTCACCCAAGAATTTGAACTCAGATCCCTGGTGCTGTGAGGCAGCAGTGCTAACCACTGTGCCATCGTGCCATTTAGTTACCCAAAGAAGACAACTCATGAGGATCTAATAGGTTATATCCAAGATTCCTAAGGGAACCTAGGGCCAAAATAGCAAGGGATCTGAATGTCCAAAACCTGGGATAGGAA
>NC_063364.1:27679121-27681800 GCF_021869965.1 Rhincodon typus | reverse complement strand
CTAAGGGAATGCTGCATTGTTGGATAGACAGTCTTACAGATGAGGCATTTCCTGAGGACAGATGTATAAGATCCACCTCATTATTGAAATGAAAATCAAGTGCATTCTCCCCACTGTCTAGTCAATATTTATCCCTCAATCAACATCAACAAAGCATGTGAAAACTTGCTGTGCATAAACTGGTTACTGTCCTTCCTACATTACAAATTGGGTACACCATTTCAAAGTACTTCATTGGCTATAAAACATGTTAAGACATCCTGAGATTACAAAAGGCACTGAACAAACGCCATTTTATTTTCCTTCAATGCATCTATGCCATTCACATTAACTATGTCTTGAGATATTCCTCGCTCACACCATGTCACATGTGTATCTGGGTTCCCCTTGAATGGACCCGTGTGCTTAACCTCAATCAGTTCTCATGAAAATGAGTTCCACCTTCCCACCACTCTCTGGGTAAAGACATTTCTCCTCAATGCCTTAACAGATTTAATGGCTATTATCTTATATTTATAGACTTGAGTTTTGGAGACAAAAGAAAATATGTGTGAACCATTCATAAAAAAGTCATGCTGCATATTTTGCAACAATTTATGATACAGCTGTGCTTACGCTAATGATCTGGATTTTTAAACACAACTTTGAAAACATCCGAGCCACTCCAGCAACCTGTTTTACAATGAACAAAGGAACGATATCTGGATTTAGTCATTTGTTCTGTATCAGATTGGGGCATGCACACAGGTCTGTACTTTGATATTGCTGCACTAAGTGTGCTTCAGTGTGGCACCTATAGGGGTGTTTTGCAATGCCAGGTAACCCATTTAAGTTGCTCATTCTACAGTTAACCTTCTCCAGCACGTACAAAGCAGTCATCAGTGGCAAACTTATCTCAGTAAGGTTGCTAACTTTCTAGGATTGCCCTGCAGCATTCAGAAACAAAGTGTCAATCTCATGGGTTATGAGCAAAACCCTGAAGAAAATATTGACGTCCAAAAAATATTGTGTGGCCTTTTTCTATGTTTTCTTTGAACACTTTTGCTTATTAGAAAAGAGAGAGAAAGGTCCTTTGACTGGTTGAGAGGGAAAGTGGTGACATGGCTGTAATGGCAGGATCTAGCAATCCAGATGCCCAGGCTAATGATCTGTGACAAGTGTTCAAATCTCACCAAGGCAACTGGTACTATTTCAGTTAATAGTGTTTAATGCTGCAGCGATAGTGTTCCTACCTCTAGTTCATAAGTCAAGGCTATGTTCCCATCATGATCTGACAGGCGTGGACATGTATCATTAAAACTCAATTCTTCAGGTACAATTCCAGAATTAATAGAGCTTGACAAGATGACTGCCAATGCATACCACCACATCTTTCAAAACTTCGGTATATAGACAATTAGGTCAATGGAATTTCTTCCCTTTGGTGGAAGGATTAATGACCAGTGGCATAAATTTAAGATAAAGCGGCAGGAAGCTTAGAGATGATGTGAAGATCTGAAGGGGTGGTAGAGACAGAAACCCTTAACATTTAAAAAGCATTTAGATGTACACAAAGCATACAAGACCAAGTGGTGGAAAATGGGATGGAAATAGGTAGGTGGCTGTTTTTGACCTGTGAAAGCTTGATGGGCCGAAGGGCCTTCTTCTATGCGTGGAACTCTATGACTTTATTTTGAAACCTTCAGATACGTTTTACCCTGGAGTGATAACCCTAGTTGGTAGGCCCTCAAAGTCAGCAATTGTAATTTCAAAGCAATGGAGCATTGATGCTCCAATGCAGTACCTAAAGACTACTGTATTGCCAGAAGAGCTACCCTAAAGATGAAATTTTAAAGCAAGTCCTATCAATTGGCTCTGACGTACACTAAAGATCTATGGTAAGGGAATCCTCCCAATGATATGACCAACTTCACCCTCAGCCAATACAGTAAAAACAAACCAGCCACGCATTATTGATGATTGCTGGACTTTGCCATGTTCTAAATTGATGCTGCATTTGCCTATGTAAATGAGATTGGATAAAGTACAAAATAAACTGCAGGCTACACATGAATGGTGTCCATGAGTGTCAACATTTTGCTTTGATTTCACCTGTTTACAGGCCAGCTGTAAAAGGTGTGGTTTCGTGTAGAGCAGAAGTTATCCTATGCTTTGTGCCAAACTCAAAAGGTTCTCAGACCAACTAATGGGGGCTGTAACATCTGTGTTGATGTACCTCCAGCTGTACTTTACAAAGTAGTGTAAGAAGATGCTAAAACATCTCCTGTCCCATCCTCTGTCTTCCCATTCTCCCTCCTCACAAAAAAAATGATCCAGCTACCTCTTAGATGTCTCTTCAACCCATAAAACACTCTCTGCAAAATTGTTGGGCAAAGGCTTTGGGCTTTAGTTTCTGTTTGTTCAGCAGAGTAAAAGTTAATTAGCTACAAGTGACTGACTCAGGAGGTTTTAGGCTCAAGTAAACTGGGATATCTACAGGCAACAAGGTGCAGGGCTGGATGAACACAGCAGGCCAAGCAGCATCATAGGAGCAGAGAGGCTGACGTTTCGGGCCTAGACCCTTCATCAGAAAAGGGGGAGGGGAAGGGGGTTTTGAAATAAATAGGGAGAGAGTGGGAGGCGGATAGAAGAGGGATAGAGGAGAGGATAGGTGGAGAGGAAACAAACAGGTCGAAGGGC
>NC_063364.1:27667134-27678721 GCF_021869965.1 Rhincodon typus | reverse complement strand
CCCTTTTCTGATGAAGGGTCTAGGCCCGAAACATCAGCCTCTCTGCTCCTATGATGCTGCTTGGCCTGCTGTGTTCATCCAGCCCTGCACCTTGTTGTCTCGGATTCTCCAGCATCTGCAGTTCCTACTATCTACAGGCACTTCTGCCTAGATTACAGAAACTGAGAAAGCACTCAAAAGCATTTTAATCTATTTGCTGTGTTTCTAATGAAAAAAGAAACTGGCTGCTTCAGAAGCCATTAATAGCGGCTGGTAAACCAGTTCTAGTTCTCATGATTAATCAATAGTGCTTTAGCTATAATTACATTTAAACACCCCTTGTAATTGTATCCAACTGCTCTGACAAAACAGCACCAGGTTTTTTATACCAGACAACATGTTAAAGCTCTTTAAAGTATATCAATAGCTGCAAAGTATTCTTTTCATAGTATTTTGCAGCCGAATATGTTTTTGTTGTTTTATTTTGTGCTCACTGAATTGACTTAATGCAATCTATGATTCCAGAACCGTGGCGGAGGGTTGGGGGCATAGTTCTCGATTGACGAGTTGGAGAGAAGTTGAGCAGAACGTTTTTTCACCCAGAGAGTGATGGGATTCTGGAACTCACTGCCTGAAATGGGTGGTACAGACAGAGGCCCTCATCACGTTTTAAAAATGTCCTGGACGTGCACTTGAAGAGCTGCAACCAACACGATAATGGACTGTGAGCTGGAAAGCGGGATTAAGTTGGATAGCATTTACTTTGCTGGCACAGACACAATGGGCTGAATGGCTTCCTTTTGTGCTAAATAAATCTATGAGATTGTGCCAGGGGATAGAACATTTACTGTTGAAGGCACCCAGGATAGAAACCTGTCTTGAATATGTGTGCAATCCAGATGCGACTACACCTGCTCCCTGGTATATACACTGCCTGCCAAGCTTCACAGTTATTATTCCATGGGGCCATATAACAGGCAGCGAATCCACAACTGCACAAAACAAATTTCTACTGCATTGTATTAGCTTCAGATGCAGTGTGGCATAAGAGAGTTTACTAGACCATTTTAACATGCCTCAGCCCCAAACTCAGTAAAGTCTAAGTGTGATTACCCTTATGAGGCCTATTGGGAATCCCTAAATAATCTCCTCATGGAGCTTATGGAGTTCCCTTTGGTAACAGGCAATGGCCTGCCAACTGGAACTCATCACCTGAACCCTCTATAAAGGAGACACAGAATGAGGGTGGGAGGTACTGTCCCCACTTCTGAGCTAGGAGACCCAGGTTCAGGTCCCACCTGTTCCAGAGGTCACAGAATCTAAAATCCCTACAGTGTGGAAGCAGGCCATTTGGCCCATTGAGTCCACACCAACCATCCGAGAAGCATCCCACCCAGACCCATCCCCTACCCAATGGCTAATCCACCTAGCCTGCACATCCCTGGATACTATGGGTAATTTAGCATGGCCAATCCACCTAACCTGCACATCTTTGGACTGTGGAAGGAAACTAGAGCACCCAGAGGAAACCCACGCAGACACGGGGAGAATGTGCAGACTCCACACAGATGGTTGCCCAATGCTGGAATCAAACCTGGGTCCCTGGTGCTGTGAAGCAGAGTCCTAACCACTGAGCCACCAGGGTTTTAATACCAGACAACATGTTACTAAACAGGTTGACTAGAAAATACCTAAAATTGATAAAGCAGACCCAGGAATGGATCTATAGCATTGTCTGTCCTGGACTGGGACTATGTACATCACAAGTAGTGGCTCTATTTTGCTAGTTAGCAATAAATGATGTTCCTTTTCAGTTAGGCTTCCTGACTTATTACAGTTAATTGTGACATTTCTCTTCCCGTTTCTTACACCCGGCCGCCTGATGTTTGTTGGGGAGAGATCAGCAGTTTATTGAGGTCAGATGCCAATTTAAAATGGGAGTGAAATCTGGGCCTTTTACTTTCTAAATCAGGAATTGCAATCAGTTGTGAGATTCACTTTCTCCATGGGTGAACATCAATATATTGGCTGAGGGACTCACACCCACACAATAGAGTTAAGTGCCAATATGTTGAAAGCACATATTCTCCTGCAACAGTATCAGGATTGAGGTTGCCCAACTTCATTTTAAGTAGGCCGCTTGAAACCAAGGAGACTTTAATTACAATAATCTCAATAGAATTTGAATTTAGATCCGAGGCTAGCATCTAAAATCCTTTCTAACAGATATATTCAAAACTTCAATTTTTTTGCTTGTCGGCAATTGGATGTATACTACCATCACCATTCACCACATATATATTTCATCATTCATCTCATGAACTCTCATACATCACTGATTTTGAAATTGTGCTCCTTGTGGGAAAATTACCTAATTTTTCAATAAAATCAATCATTGCACAAAAAGTATATTGTCTTTCAACTAATTGACTGCTCCAAGTATAATGTGCAATCAAATACTTTATTCTACAAAAGTAAACCACAACCTAAAACGTTTGTTTCTGGTCGTCTTAAAGCTTTGTTCTCATCTGTAACTTAAAATCTACACTAATATTTCCATTCAAGCACTCGTCATATAGAGTATTTTGTTAAATATTGGCCCATGCTTGAGATGCAGATAGGTATAGATAGATATTTGCCTTATTCAGTGAAAATTGGTTCACCATTCTTAACCTAGACCCTGGAATTATGCTTAACACCAACAACAAATTATTAGAACGAAATGCTAAAACTGTATCGTGACTTTGCTCAGAGACTATCAGTAGAATCTGGGCCCTTTACTTTCTAAATCAGGAATTGCAATCAGTTGTGAGATTCACTTTCTCCATTGGTGAACATCAATATATTGGCTGTGGGAGTAACACCCACACAAAATTTCCATGTAGAGTTACATGCCAATATGTTGAAAGCACACATTCTCCTGCAACATTGAGAGTTCCAACCACCAGGTTACCCATCAAGAAACTGGGAGGCTGCCCTGCAAAATTTTGCTTCTATTCAAATTACTTGACATTTTCCTATTATAGCCAATCAAATGCAGTGTTGGAATCCCAGGTTTTAAAAA
This sequence comes from Rhincodon typus, assembly GCF_021869965.1. Lineage (NCBI taxonomy): Eukaryota > Metazoa > Chordata > Chondrichthyes > Orectolobiformes > Rhincodontidae > Rhincodon > Rhincodon typus. The sequence goes on along the minus strand of NC_063364.1, from coordinate 27,675,678 downwards.
AGCAGGAAATGTTGCATTTGGTTTCTCTCTATCGACATTCCCAGATGCAATTTGAAAACTCAATTAACATGGTTCCCTCATCACCAACATCCTGTAACATCACAGTAACCTGAACAGATCTGGCTTTGGACTGCAGTTCTTTGCACTAAATTGTTAGCAATAGAGTCATTATGCACTCTCTCCCAGATGAGTATTTTACATCAGAGATAAATTGCGCAGAGATGCAACATATCCCACGTCCAGTTGTTTTGCCTCACAGATCGTTGAATGTTAGAAATTATTGAAAAATTCAGAGAAAAATGTGTTGAAGGTTATACTAAACAAATATATTGATTTTTTTTCAAATAATCTCCATCCTCTTTATCAACAAAGTGTTCGAATCAATACTTTATAAACTCATCACAATGTTTCCAAATCCAATTTTATTCTCTTCCAGGATCTAAAGTCTATGGATCCTCTATTTCCATCAAAAAGATACAACCTTACAAAATTCCGCTATTCCCAAATCAATATACCTTGATCTAAAATAAAACAATAACTGTAGATGCTGGAGATCTGAAACACATAAAAACATAAATTGCTGGAGAACCTCAGCAGCTCTGACAGCTTTGGTGGTGACAGAAACAGAGTTAATGTTAACTCTGTGTTTCTCTTCACTGATGCTGCCAGAGCTGCTGAGTTTCTCCTGTAATTTCTGTTTTCTGTGCCTTGATCTGTTTCATCTTTCCAACTTTGTGGGAAAAAAATCTTTGCTCGTAGCATGTGCCATGATCTTCACCCACCACCTCACCCTTTGGCTCTCTGATCAAACTTACGTTCTCAAGTCGCAGGGACGCTGGGTGAGGGGTAAAGGAGGCCAGGATTGAGGGAGGAGAGAAATGGATCAACTGCCCGAAACTAAAAACACCCTCCGACTCCTACTTTCACATTATTTGGGCAATTGAAGCATCGGGTGGGACCTGATGCTGAAGAGGTATCATCCTTATATAAAGCAAGGTGTTGATTCCACAAACAAGACATTGAGATTAATGTAATATTGACTTCTACAGACAGTGTTATATAGTGCATCTATTCAGCCTAAGTAGTTTGTCCTGCGTTTTCATCACTTGTAAAAGTAACGGCCCTAATCCCATTAACTCATTTGGTTCCACTAACCGTTAATCCCATTGCCTTCAACCTTGGAAGCCAGCCTTGATGTTTGGCACAGCCTTTGTTTCAGTCGGTAGTGTACACTGCATCTCTGTGTATGACAAACATGCTAAATCATATATCTGTATCCCCTCATTCTGAACCCCTCATCCATTGTAAACAGTCCATTTCTATTAATTCTGTCTCATTAGTTAAAAGATCAATATCTTCAAAATGATGCATAGTAGTTTAAATAACACATAAGTAGATATATGAAGATATCCATAAATTCCTTTCAAAATCATACTAGGATTGATTTCCCCTGCGACTATATTAACGAGGATGTCAGTCATTAAAGAATGATGGGTGCTTTGACCTTTTGCAATCTGACTTGAATTGAGAATGCAAACTTCAGTGCTTTGAAAAAAAAAGAGCTGTATGGAGCTTATTCCACATGCACACAAGGCTGGCACAGACTCCGTGCCAATTTAACTTATACTAAACATACGACTAATCAATGGGCTGTGAAAAAAGGATTGGCATCCTTCACATAACCTCCCTCTCACTTTGAAAAAACAAAGCAATTTGGCATAAACATTTTAAAACTTCAGATGCTAATTTCACACAGCACAGCAAACACCACATGGAGTGGTTGAGGCAAATGGTACTAATGCATTTTAGGGAAAAACACGAGGGAGAAAGAAACAGAAGGATACAGTGACAGAACTGGATAAAGTATAGTGTCGGAGGAGAATGCTTGTGAGAAGCATAAACACTGTAAACATTATGTCAAACAATGAAATCTCTAACCTTTGTTACTAATAATATATTTAATTTCAAGCTCTATTTCCCACTTGGACTGTCCCATTAATGGAGTATGGAGTGATGGCTACTTGGTCCCTACTTGGTCCAATTGTAATTGCTCTCAATCAGGACAGCGAAGTTGTACTGTGTGATATTAGTTTTTCAAGGCTAAACATGTTTATGTCAAATACCTGTTCATTAAAGCAAACCATTCAAAATGGATGGATTAGATTTTCTGCTAATTTAATGGACAATAGTCAGCGTACTTTGTACACCCTCATGTAATTACAAGTTCAATTATTTGCTTTGTACTTGAGCTGGTTAAGATGATTAAATTACTATTTCCTACATTGCACGAAGAACTTCATTGACCGGAAAGTGCCCTGGGGTCTTCCTGAGCTTATGAAAGGAGTTGCATAACAATGCAAATCTTATCAGACTAATTCCTTCCAATAGAATCATGTTGGAAGGTTTGACTATTTATGTTTTTTTTAACCTTTTCCTAACAATGCTGATGTTGCAGTTTTTCAATGCAGTTCACACCATCTCAATCACTGGGCTGAAAAAAGACATCGTTTTGAGGTTTTGTAATGCAGTTGCCCTAAGCCGTCTCTTTAATGGAAACTATCACAGCTCCTGTGATAACAGAAATGCTTAATCCCTGGTACCATTCCAATAAATCTCCTCTGCAAGTCCCTCGAAGGCCTACAGACCTGCAACATTCAAGGAAGTGATGCTAATTTGTCAGTCTATGGATTTCACTCTGAGGTTGCAATGTAACAATACCTAAGTATTCTTAGAAAAAGAAAACTGGGGATGTTTTGAAAGATGGGAGGAGAGCATTCCTCTGTTCACTCTTCTGAGAAAAAGCAGAACTTTTCTTTCATTTTAGAAACACTTTTTGTTAATTTCTCTCAATGAGATAAGCTTAGGAAGTCTTTGTAATGCAGCCAACTCATAGTGAAGTTTCCTCCCACTGTTTTCAAGGAAGTTAGGAACCACACAAGAAACTATTTGTTAAAACAAAAGATCTCTTTCCAGGCATTTCAGGAAGGGCAACAAATATGTGAACCAATTTTCTAGAGACTACATTTAGACATTGATCTACAGGGCTAGATGCAATGTGAAGTTTTAAAATTCTCTTTGAAAATTCTCACCCTTCCATGGTTTCTGTTCCTCACTCCTCTCCATCCTTGTAGCCTCTTGAATTCTATAACCCTCAAAGATCTCTGCGTTCTTCCAATTCCTGCCCCTAACAATGAAAGTCAAGGCCCTAATTTATTATCCTTAAGCTCCGAAATTCCTCTCCAAGTGTATCTATCTCCCTCTCTCCTTAAGTTAAATAGTGTGATGTGTGATCCCATGAGACACCCCAGCTCCCCTCACCATCTGCACCATGGGCTGCAACTGTGATCTCTGGTGGATTTGTTATAGGCTTGTTAGGGGCATGCTTAAGGAGGTGGGTGGGGGGTGTTGAGGGTGCAGGTGTGGTGTGGTTGCCTCTCTATGCTATGCCTGTAGCCTAGCAGCTTGGGTCTTTTCTGATATGTATTTATATTAAAAAATACTCTGGACCTTTTCCCTTTTCCGATGCTCAGCTCCCACTTTGGCCAATGGGACTGCCAATCTCCAAGGGGCTGAAGGGCCTTCTATCAGCCCTCCACCCTCCCACCCAGTTGGATAGTGAGCTCACTCCCCTTGGTCTTTAATCGACTGAAACTTTGAAGCCAGCATCGGAGATGTCAGTGAACGTGTCAGCCAGAGAAATGGCATCTGTCGTCAATGGAGTTGTAGAGAAACACTGGGAAACCCAGTGAAACCTTTAGCCATGTGATTGGCTGTCATGCCTGATCTACAGCCACAACTGACGGCCAGATTGAAGTTATTCCAGCTTCTCTTTTTGAATTTATTCACAGGATAATCGGCATCACTGACAGGGCCAGCATTTATTGACTATCCCTAATAGCCCATCAAAAGGACAGACCTCAAGATTACAGCCCTACTGGTGATGACATAGTTCGACACCCTACCACTAAATCAAAGGTCCCGGCTTCAAGTACCACCTGCTCCAGAGATCTGTAATAAAATCTTTGAACAGGTTGATGAGAAAATATCCTTAAATTAAGGTTAATAACTAACCCTTAACCACCCCTATGACAAGAGTTCTCCACTATTTCAGCTATGTCAAAACTTGTCTATTCATCTTCCCAAAACTCTGAAATCCAGGCTTCTTAGAACACAAGTCTACATCCAACCAAGGAAGGTTCAACGATATATTCCACGAAGGAAGTGCTTATTGGGTACCAGTGATCAAACATGGGCTGCTGTAGCTGAACTGACCTTCCACTAGCCCCAGGGCTATTTTATAACCACAGTAAATAAAACCCGCACGGTATAATATAAATATCCACATCATTGGACACAAGCTTATTAAAGATTACCATTAAAAGGCACAGCCTGTTATTTGGGAGACATATCCATTTTAAACAGGAATATACTTCATTTCTTCCCATGTCACAGTAGTGATAGCTGAAGTGTTAGGCTAATCGCTCCCACTCTTTAAAAACTCTCGGCCTCTTTCTCAGCTGGTTCAAGAAGCAGGGTTGTAACATCCTAATCCGTCTTGAACTTCTCATTCAAGTATTCATATCTCAGTTCAGGCAACTTTGGTGTCCAGTACAGAGCCAGGGAGAATAGTGCAATGATCAGGAGGTTCAACACAAGGGCAAAACCAAGGGCACCAATGGTGCCCATGAAAGAGGGCAATGGTGCGTGAAGTGAGAGCCAAGAGTGGCGCAATGTCATGTCCATTATGATCGCTTCCATTTGGAAATGAGTGCCGATGATTGCACAGATGTGAAACAGCTGGTGGCTATGACCTGGAAGGAATACATTGCGAATGGAGATGGTCACATGGCTTGAAAACCAGAAACAATGGACTCAAAAACATATTAAAACAGCCTTATCAATGAAAAAAAGGGTTGCGTGCAGATGCATTTGTGTTCTTAGTTTTGCACACGATCTTAGCTTACTGCCTGTGAGAGGAAGGAAAATGATCTCCCAGTGGGTTGCCATAGAGGCACATCTTCCCATAATTCATTTCAACACCGAAAGCACTCTATTGAAGCTGTAAGACCTCTGGGCATTAGAAAGTGAAAGTGAATGCTAATGTAATAGTTCAGAATATAAAGAAAGAACAGCCATAATTCTCTATGTGGAGAGATTCCAAACTCAAGTGTGCTCTTACAGACTTAGAATCATAGAATTTTACAGTACAGAAGGAGGTCATGTGTCTGTACCAGCTCCCAAAAGAGCTATCCAGCTAATCCCCCTCTCCAGCCCTATCTCTGTCGCCCTCTAACTTCATCCCTTTCAAACTTAGTAGAAGTTAAGCATTGCTTAAGCTCAGAAAGAGGCTTTAGGTGCAGGTCATTCCCCCAAATACCTTCCTGAGGTATTAGTACACAGAATACAGGGGAAAAAACATCATTGATGGAGACTTGTGATCAATTGGCCCAGATCACATCCTATTCAAACTGTGACAAGGAGCCAACGACAAGTCTCTTTGTTGGTGCTCTCTGAATTGAGCACTCTGGATAAGGCCTGGGTAACATAATGAATATAACATTACAAAGCAACAGTGAACTTTACAATTAACCAACATTTGATGTTGGTGGACTGTCAGAGACTCAGGAAGGAGCTGACCTGGTGAGAATTCAGGATGAACCCAAGTGCACTGCAGGTTGGTGCTGTGTGGTCACATGAGCACCACTGGTGTCAGAAGGGAAAGGGACAAAAACCCAAACAAAAACATATTCATCACATTTTTGAAAAAAATGCCGTGGGACTCCTCTTGCATCATCTGTTGGATATCCTTTTCACAGTCAAGGCAGATGTTGCCAGCTTTTGCTGGCTTTGGATTTATACATTGTTGGTTTTGGTTCAAGTATTGACAACTTTGAATAAGTTGTCTAGACATTTCTACATTTAAAACTGGATGCCAAGGGTCACATTTCTAGAATAATGCTGTGATGCAGAGCCAGGGATTACTGAGGTTAACCTGCAAACATCACATTCAAGCCGGTTTCAAACTGGTTCCTTCCTATCATCCTACCCTCAATTTTGGACATACTGAGGGGTGACATTTAATTCATAGGGTTAGCAATAACGGAACGAGTGAGTAACACAAAGGATCACAAAACTAAGGATAACTGAGCTTACAGCATAGATATTCCAACTTTTCCCAAAGCCTTACCAATATAGTCAAATCTCCCTGGAGCAAGGCGCTCTGGTAAGTGTGTTGCAAACAGGAAGCAAGTTAGAAAGGCAAGTGCCACGTGTCTGTAGTGGATAGGTATTGTCTCGTTGTGAGCACAACCTTCCCCCGAGCAAAGGAACAACTGTACAGAGAAAAATAAAACAGAAACTGATTCAGTGACACTGCAGTATATTTAACAACAACAACGAGCTAAAATTCCAAACCTTCTTTAAAAATTCATTCATGCAATTTGGGGCATTACTGGCTGGGCTAGTATTTGTTGGATATCCTTAGTACCGTTGAGAAGGTGATGATGAGCAACCTTGTTGAACAGCTGCAGTCGATGTGACATTGCCTACACCAACAATGCTGTTACTGAGTTCCAGGAGTTTGAAACAGTGATACTGAAGGAACAGTGATATATTTCCAAGTCAGGATGATGCATGGCTTAGAGGGGAACTGCGGATGATGGCTGATCCCATGCTTTTGCTGTTCATGTCCTTCTAGATGGTGGAGGTTGCAGGTTTGGAAGGTGCTGTCTGAGGAGTCTTGATGAGTTGTTGCAGTATGTCTTGTAGATGGTACACACTGCTGCCACGGTGTGTCATCAATAGGTGGAGTGAACTTTTGTGATGCCAATCAAGCGGGCTGCTTTTTCCTGGATGGTGTCGAGCTTCTTGAATATTGTTGAAACTGCACCCATCCAGGGCAAGTGGGGAGTATATATCACACTCCTGACTTGTGCCTTGTAGTTGGTAAAGAGACTTTGAGGAGTCAAGAGAATATTTATCCATCACAGAAACTACCAGACTTTAAAATATTCTTGCAGCCACAGTATTTTAGTGCAAGTCTTGTCCAGTTTTTGGCCAAGGGATGTGATTTTGGGGAAAGTCAGCAATGGTCATGCCATTGAATGTCAAGGGATAATAGTTCGGTGCTGTATTGTTGGGGATGGTCATTGTCCGGCATATGTGTGGTGCCACTAATCAGCCCAAACTTGAATATGGTCCAGGTCTTGTTGCATTTGGACAAGGGCTGCTTCAGAATCTAAGAAGTTGTGAGTGGTACTGCATATTCTGCAAACAGTGAACATTCCCAAATCTGATCTTATGATGAAGGAAAGGTCATCGATGAAGCAGCTGAAGATGTTTGGGCGTAGGACACTAGCCTGAAGGACTCCTGCAGAGATGTCCTGGAGCTGAGATGACTGATCTCCAACAACCACAACCATCTTTATTTGTGATAAAATTGACTCCAACCAGCAACGAGTTTTCCCCTTGATTCTCATTGACTCTAAAATTGTTACGGTTCCTTGATGTCTCATTCAGTCAAATGTCATGGGTGGTCACTTTCCTTGAGTTCAGCTCTTCAGTTCATATTAAGCCTTTAATATAAGGAGCTGAGAGATAGTAAGAACTGCCTATGCTGGAGTCTGAGATAACACACAATGTGGAGCTGGAGGAACACAGCAGGCCAGACAGCATCAGAGCAGCAGAAAAGCTGATGTTTCAGGTGGGGATGTCTGAAGAAGCGTCCCGACCTGAACTGCCAGCTTTCCTTACATAAGTTGCTGAGTTGTCCTGGCTGAACCCAAACTGGGCGTCACTGAGCAGTTATAGCTGAGCAGGTGCTGCATGATAGCACTGTTACTTCCATCACGTTACTGATGATCGAGAGTAGACTGATGGGGTGGGAATTGGCTGGGTTGGATTTGTCCTGCTTTTTGTGCACAGGACCTACCTGGCAATTTTCCACATTGTCGACTTGATACCAGTGTTGTAACTGTACTGGAACAGCTTGGTTAGGGGTGCAGCAAGTTCTGGAGCACAAGTCTTCAGTTCTAATGCTGGAATGTTGTCAGGGCCCGTAGCCTTTGCAGGGTCCAGTGCCTCCAACTGTTTCTTCATATCCCATGGAATGAATTTGCCAGCAGCTTCCCATGCACAGTCCATTTCAGCTTCTCACATTGTTCTTTGACAGTCTGCTATCTATATTTTCAACTTACCCTGCATTCTAAAACCTTCCAACACTCTGATTAAAGATGGAAGTGAAATACTGACGGGAAAACAGAAAGTGCTGAAAACAGTCAGCAGGTCTGGCAACATCTGTGGCGAGTGAAACAGAGTTAACATTTTGAAGAACAGGCAAATTGGACTAAATTTTTCTCTCCACAGACACTACCAGACCTGCTGAGCACTTCCAGCAATTTCTATGATTAAATATTGCACCAGTAGGAAATTCTGTATAGCAGTATCAGTGATGAATTGAGATTTGAAATTTTGAATGGCAGTATCAGTGAATGAATTGAGATTTGAAATTTTGAATGGCAGTATCAGTGAATGAATTGAGATTTG
>NC_063364.1:27637673-27667124 GCF_021869965.1 Rhincodon typus | reverse complement strand
AGATTTGAAATTTTGAATGGCAGTATCAGTGAATGAATTGAGATTTGGGCTAAGTTTTGGATATATTTTGAATAAATTCATTGTAATAAATTTCTGGCCCTCCAATCGCTGTGGTGAGCAGACCAGAATTTGTGTTTCTTTTGAAAACTGTCTTCATGCAGTTTTCAGATTTTCAACTTCAGGAGAAAATGTTTTCTGATTTTGGAAATGTTTCACTGGCATTGCACCAATACAAAGCTGTTAATAAAATAGCTGCTGTTTCCTTTTCATAATGCAACTGAGAATGCTGGTGTGAAAATCACCCCAAAACAAAATCTGGATTAAAAGCTATGACAGAGTAGCCCAGGAGAACTCATCATCACACAGCTAGGGGAACTGAGCTGAATAGCACAGATGTAGCTAAGTATGTGAGGGAGAGGGGATAATGCTGATCATGTTCGATACATTAAGATGGGCAGAGCTTTGTGAGGAGCAGAAATAGTGGCACGGACCAGAGAGGGTGAAAGGCTTTTCTCCATGTTGAGACTTCTCCTTCAAGCCACACAGCTGCCTGATTCGGAAATACATTGTTCCTTCAGTGTCACTGAATCTGTTTGATTTAAACACTTTACATACTATTTACAGTCATAGATTAAAAAAACAACCACAGTCCGACTCCAATATTCATACTGTTGTCTTTTCTCCAGTGGTACTGACTTCAGGTAGTATTTATGCCTCCCTGTACCTCATATATGTAAGGTGAGGTTACCATGGTCGCAGAGGACCATAGGGCTGCCCTCTCATTAGAGACGACTAGTTTGGCCTGAGGGAGACCATGCCTCATCTGAGATTTAGAAAGAGAGTCCTTTATGGTAACTTTAGGTTGTGTAGGAATTGAATGCATGCTATTTGCATCAGAAACCAGCCATCCAGCTGAATGAGCAAACCAATCCTCAAATGCCAGTGCATCATTCATACGTGAACCTACAAGGGAGAGGAAATTGATGTCAACGAGCCCAATTTTTGGTGGAAAAGTTAGCACGTGGGGAGGATGGGGAGGAAGCAATTTTGGGCCACTATTTCACCCTCCCGATTTCCTGCAGACATACGTTGCTGCTACAGTGGAAGCTGGAAGCTTTCAAGCGCACCAGGTGCCCACCTCACATAAAAACACCTTGTGAATGCAAGTCCTTGAAGGCTCCCACTCAAAATTCTTCATAAACTGGGAGGGAAGAGGGGGGGAGGCAAAGTTTACACCCTATGTGTGCTTCATTTCTTCAGATCTTTCTTCCTAACAGCACTGTTCTCTGCTGAGACGACAAGTAAACTGGTTCGATATTAGCATAGTGAGGTACTTGTTTCTGAATGGCACAGAATTGATGGGCTGAAGGGCCTGTTTCTAAAATGTGGACTTCAATGACTCTACATTCTCGGGAGTTTAGAAAGATGAGCTATCATCTCCGATAAGATTCGAAAAGGGCTGCTGGTGGATCCTGAGATTTTCTGCTGTTCCATGGGGGTCTTTGGATAAGGGACAGTCACTTAAGTCTGTGATGACTAGAAATTTTCTCATAGAATCAGAGTCATACAGCATGGAAACAGACCTTTCGGTCCAACTCATCCATGCTGACCAGGCATCCCAAACTGACCTAGTCCCAGTTGCTGGCATTTGGCCCATATCCCTCTAAACCCTTCCTATCATATACCCATCCAGATGCCTTTTAAATATTGTAATTGTACCAGCCTCTACCACTTCCACTGGCATTTCATTCCATACGCGTACCACCCTCTGCATGAAAAAGTTACCCCTCAGGTCCTTTTGAAATCCTTCCCCTCTCACCTTAAACCTATGCTGTATAGTTTTAGACTCCCCTACCTTAGGAAAAAGACCTTGTCTATTCACCCTATCTAGCCCCTCATGATTTTATAAGCCTCTATAAGGTCACCCCACAGCCTCTGATGCTCTTGGGAAAATACCTCAACTTATTCAGCCTCTCCCTATAGCTCAAATCCTCCAATCCTGGCAACATCCTGGTCAATCCTTTCTGCACCATCTCAAGTTTAACAGCGTCGTTCTTTTAGCAGGGTGACCAGAATTCTTCACTCAAAGGGTTGAGAGTCTTTGGAATTCTCTAACTCAAAGGGTGGTAGATATTCTCTTGTTGACTATATTTAAAGCTGGGATAGACAGATTTCGGGCTGTCAGGGAATCAAGGGAGCCAGCAGGAAAGTGGAATTGAAACTTAAGATGAGCTATGATTGTATTGAGTGGTAGCATTGATGGGCTGAACGATCTGCTCTTGCCCCAATTGCTTGTGTTACTATGCACCAGATGGACTGCAGCAGTTTAAAAGGTGATGGCTCACCATAGCCTAAAAGGTCAACTCAACCAGACCTGGCCCTACCTTTGATGCCTACATCCCATTGGAAGAATCAAAAAAAGTTCAAAACTGGGACTCCTTAAAAGCTTACTCCAGATTATGACAAAGATAAATCGCTTCTTTCTGTGCTGACACTCACTCAGATTCCAGAGCCTGCAAGTTTCACAGCTCAAATATTAGCCAGCTATTCCTCTGCAGTGGCCTTCACAGCAAGCCTTGCTTTCCAACAGGAGATGCTGGATAATTATCCAAGGCAGGACCTCCAGCTGACCTTGCCATAAATCAGAGACAGGGAGATTATCTTCAGTACCCCACTACCACCCTGCCTGGGGTTAACCAACATGACACAGACTGGGCTGATTCACCTCTTATTGGTCAGTGACTTCTTGCATTAACTGGTAAGCCAAACAATAAAATAATTTCTATCTGAGGCCATCACCTCACCCTTGCCTTCACTGAGACGGGATCTCATTGCAACATATAAAATTCTAACAGGGCTGGACAGACTAGATACAGGGAGGAGGTTTTCTCTGGTTGGACAGTCTCAAGATACAGAGTAGGCCATTTAGGACTGCGATAAGGAAACATTTCTTCACTCAGAGGGTGGCCAACCTGAGGAATTTGCAACCATAGAGGGCTTTGGAGGTTGGGTCACTGAGCTTATTCGAGAAAGAGAATGATAAATCTTTATGATATTGAAGGCATAAAGGGGTATGGAGAGAAAGTGTGTGGTGATTGGAACAAGGTTAGCCAGGTGGATCTTGTTGAGTATGAGTTCGCTGATTGGCCCAGGCTAACAGGCCCAATCAGGGAGCCCTGGCTGGCAGATATAAACAGGAATCTCCTCACTCTAGGGACTGGCACTGAAATAGCTGGGTCAGAGTCCATGTACTGTGCATGTGTAAATAAAGGGTAACTTTGTGACGGAATACCAGCCTCTGTGGAATCGTTTCAAAGTGGGAATATAGGCTTGAGGCAGAGGATCAGCCATGACCTGAATGAATGGTGGAGCAGGCTCGAAGGGCCGAATGGCCTAGTCCTGTTGCTATTTTCCGTTTTCAAACCCAATCCACAGCGAGGGCCATTGATTGGACAGGAGATCACAGGCATATAAACACTGAGGCCAACTCACTACAAAACACATTTTTGGACATTGTATCAATGCTGCTTCTTCACAAACCTACCCTGTAAAACAGTGGAGTGTTATCAAAGAGATATGGGTAAGCAAAGGCCATAATCCGCACCACTTTACTCAGGTTGGGATGATCCAGTTCTGGAGATCTGAAACAAGAGCAATCGTGAGGTACATGAAGTACTCTTCCACACTTTTTTTTTAACTTGACTAACTTCCCCTGCCCCGAATCATTTCAGCTATCATCAAATGTGGAAATGGCTGCATTTCAAATTTATTTCCACCAGTTCAATGCAACCTGATCCCAGGTTCAATTCCACTGTGCATTCTATTTGCTTATTGCAGCAACCACAGGGATCTAAGTTGGAGTGGGAGGGGGTAGACAAGACCCTCACATCCTCATCCCATCCAAACAGCCACTTTTTGCATGCCTACTGGGGTGGTGAATACCACATGAGGCAGAACATACAAGCCAAGTCCTGTTCTGTCTCCTCTCACCATCCACCAGGAAAGCAGGATGTTGGCTGGGATCGTAATTCCCCATATCGTCTATTCCAGCAACCCCTCTTCCCCTTCCCTTGTCCCCTCCCCCCCGCTGCATAACCCTTTGATCAACAAAGCACAGACTGATTTCGAAACTAGGACTGTTGTCTTTGGTCAGCATGACTCAGCGCCACACCACAGTAAAGAAACAAAATACTGAAATTCAAAATACACAGAACCAGGGCAGAGGGTTTAAGTAGCAATCAGCTTAAACCAACACATGCAGCAACTTAAGAGTACTTCACCTTCATGCAATTCAGGATTGGCTTGGTTCCCAAAGAAAAGTAGCCAAACCCATGCAAAGCAAACATGACAAGGCAATTTTATCGAGGCCATGAACACGTACACTCACACAAGGTGCCAAGCAATGATATCTCAAAATGGGTGTCTCAATTTACCCACAAGATAGCAGACCGGGCAGAGTGAAGCAAATGGGAACTAGTGAGAAATTATTATTTCCTCCCACTTTTGCCATTCCAGAAAACTCCCCAGATGGTGTGGACTTATGACTGAATTATAGGCCTCTGGATAGCTTGGAATTCTCCATCTGCAGACTCCAATCTCAACTGTGCCCTTAGCAACTTGGATGACGTTAAGCATTGTTTAAGCTCGGAAAGAGGCTTTAAGTGCAGACCATTCACTACCTTCTATACTTTACTCCTCAGTAGTTCCACTCTTGAGCATGTGGGTCTAGTCAATGGGGGCACCTGAGGGTTATACAACAACGGAGGAAACAGTTAATTTGGTTCTCACTTGATGTCTGGTAGAAGCTTCTAATTTTTCTTTCCTTACACCGGGGCTTCCCACATCCCACAGTACGGGGAGTGAGGGAGGGGTGGGTGGGGTGGTGGGTGTGAGACTTGGGGGTTGGGGGTGGTGCGATCAGAGCTCACCCTTTCACCGAATCTCGTTGGGACCTCTCGACCTCGCCACTTGCTCTCACTGAAGGGTCACTGACAATTGAGACAGGGTCATAGTGAGGCAAGGTTTTGGCACGTTCTGCCTTACACAGAGACAACAGGGTCAAAGGACGCGGTTTCTGTCTGAGGGGAGGTCACGCAGCCGCGTTTCTGAGTCTCTATGGCCTCAAGAAGTCAGAATGGGGCTTGGAAGCTCACAACATGGCGAGTGTGTCTTGGGAGAAAGTCCAGAGGTGAGGTTGGAAATCACAGGGATACCCTCCCAGGATATTTCGTTGCATGCCGTCACTATAATTGTGGGGCTCCTCCAGTCAATAGAAAGGGGAGTAAAATTAGCTTGGCCTGCAAGCAGTGAATGTAGGAACAAAGTAAAATACTGAAGCTGCCATAACCAAGGAGAATAAGGTACAAAATAAAACTAATTGTTGCTGTTCCAACATGAAAGTATCATATATTCATTCTACACAATTCTGCATTATTTTAATGCAGGTTATAACCTGTTTAACATAGCATTAAAATAGCACAAGGAGAAGGCATGTTAAACATCCACACAAGAAGCATGCTTATCATTCTTCAAATCCTGTTGTCTTCTCGTTGTCATTTACCTCTCCACGATGTTGTGGTTATAATTGATGAAAGGGATGCCAAGCCTGCACAGGAGTTACCGGAGCAGCGATATGAAAGGAAGGAAATGGCAGGTTTGGGATTAGTAACCAAGAAATTAGAGAGAGCAGTATTTTACACAAATGTCTTACAGCATTGCACTGGGGGTGGAGTAAAAAGAAAGAGCCTGCATCGTCATCCAAACCATTTATTTCAGAACCCCCTTCCCCTCCCCCATTTCTGCAGAAGGGTCTAGGCCCGAAATGTCAACGTTCCTGCTCCTCTGATGCTGCTTGGCCTGCTGTGTTCATCCAGCTCCACACCTTGTTATCTCAGCAAAGTAGTGTTTGGCAAACCTTTTTGTCATTTGTTCGTCTTACAGGATGTCACTAATATACCAGCTGTGGTTCAGTGGGTAGCATAGGAAACTCTGTGCGAAATTGCTAGTTCAAACCCCACACAGGCATGTAACCCACAATTTAATTTCAATGCTGCACCATTGAAGGAGTAGACAGGATAGATAAACTATTTCCGCTGGTTGGGGATTCCAGAACTAGTGGCCGTCGTCTGAGAATTAGAATCAGACCATTCGGGAGAGATGTTAGGAAGCAATTTTACACACATTGAACTCTCTTCCACAAATGGCAAGGGATGTAGGACCAGTTGTTAATTTTAAAGTCTTTTGTTCTGCAAAGATATTAAGGGATATGAGCCAAAGGCAGGTATATGAAGTTAGGTCACAGATCAGCCATTCTCATTGAATGGTGGAACAGGTTTAAGGGGCTGAAAGGCCTTCTTCTCTTCCTATGTTCCTGTGTTCCTAAGCACTGTCTATCCCCTCAGGTGCATGCAAAGATTCCATGAAGCGAATTCTATAAATTGTGGAGTTATCCGTAGTGCCCTCAGCAGAATTTAACGCCTAATTGACATCCAAAGCAGATATCCAGATCAGTATCTCACTGACACTTCTGGGATTCTGCTGTGTGCAAATTTCCTGCCACGTTGCTGACATTACAGTAATGACTACAATTGAAAAAGTATTGCATCTTTCTGTGAAATACTTTGGGACACAGTATCCCAAGAATGAAAAAGTAGATGTGTAAGTGCAATATCAACTCTTTATGATTCATTTTCAGTCATTTTTAAACAGTACAGCCTGTCACTTGCACATGGTGCTCAGACAGCAGATACATATCCCAGTGTGAAAAACCCCACTGGCCCTTCTGAACACAATCACAAACAACGTGCAGCTGCGGTAAACCATGACAAAATAGAATTCACAAATCTGAAGCATCACATGCCACTTCAAGAGAAAGTTGCAGCCTGAGAAAAAGTGATTCTTTTCCCTTCAGCTTTTAGTGCAGTCACATCGTGGTATCAATGCAGCTTAATAATGGAAATAAGATCTTCCCTCTAATGTGAATTTATCTTTGAATTTGAAGTGTATTTTTAAAAAAAGAACTATAGCTGAGTGTGAGGTACACTCAAGCACTCAGAAATAACAACTCCACTTTAAAGATTTGTACCAAAAAATGCAACCTATCATGAAAATAGAAGATGGTGAATGATGACTGTCAGCATCTGTAACTGCAATGAAAGACAATTACTGTGGAGCCAAAATATTAACCTTCTCTTTCTCTTACCAGATATTGAAGGGGAAACTGTGTATTTCCATTAGCTTGTGTTTTTAAGTTAATTTTAAACATACAAAACTAATTCTGACACTCCCCTGCAACCCTGAAGGAATAACAGTTCCATAACCAGCCAGGAGATGGTGCAATTTCCTGCTAATGAGAATTCCTGTAGTGTGGAAGATGCCATTCAGCGAATCAAGTCTGCACTGACCCTCCAAAGAGCATCCCACCCAGACCCCCACCCTATTCCCATAATTACCGTGGCTAACCCACCTAGCCTGCACATCCTGGATACTACAGGGCACTTTAGCATGGCCAATCCACCTCACCAGTACATCTTTGGACTGTGGGAGGAGACCGGAGCGCCTGGAGGAAACCCACGCAGACACGGGGAGAATGTGCAAACTCTGCACAGACAGTCACCTGAGGGTGGAATCGAACCCAGGTCCCTGACACTGAGGCAGCAGTGCTAACCACTGAGCCACTGTGCCACCTTAACTCTTTGAAAAGGAGTGGTTAGACTGTGGACCTTGTTACCATGTTGAGTGACTGAAGTGAATCATATTGCTGTATGTTAGGGGAATTTAGATAAACATGTGGAAATGAGAATCGATGGATAAGTAAGATGAAGTAAGCTGAGAAGTAGGCTTGTGTACAGCATAAACAATGGCATAGAGCAGATGGGCCAAATGGCATTTCTGTGTTTTAGTAAAGGATTGTAGGAACAGAAGAAGGCCATTCAGCCCATTGAGCCTGCTCCACCATTCAATGGTTGATCTGTTGTCTTACTTTATATACCTGTTTTTGGCCCATATCCCTCAACACTTTTGCTTAAGAAAAATCTATGTAATCTCAGATTTAAAATTAACAACTGATCCAGCATCCAATGCTGTTTGTGGAAGAGAGTTCCAAATCTCTATCACCCTTTGTGTGTAGATGTGCTGCCTAACACCTTTCCTGAATGGTCTGGCCCTTATTTTTAAACGATGCCCCCTAGTTCCAGAATCACCAACCAGTGGAAGTGTTTTATCTGTATGTACACTGTCTTTTCCTATGGAATACTACTTCCTGACATTTAAAAAGAGATGCCTTTGCACCTAATGGACATAATAACCAGAAGAAAGATATTAATCACGGAAAAGAAATCAATTATTTTTTCAAACAGTCACTTGGAAGTATCAAACTTTTCACCTTGTACTCGTCAGGACTGATGCAAGAATGCCAAATTTCATAGGGAACAACAATTAAAATGCACGAGAAAGAGGATACTGATTGGTCAAAGTCTTGCCATGGAGAATTAGAATTAGGTTTATTGTCATGCATACTCAAGTTACAAAAGAACAGGAATGTTCAGTGAAAAGAGTACAATGTCACCAACAGATGGCACCATCTTTGGTACAAAGTACCGAGGTACAAATCTTAGATACAAAAAATAGAGAGAATAAAGAAAAAAGTCACACTACATAACATAGTATAACTTAGGAAAATAAGAGGATGTACCAGGGATCAGTTATCCCCCAAGCAAGTCAACAATATTTGCTTTTACTGTTTCCTTTCAAATGACATTTGAAGTTGAAGCTCTGATGGGTTCTCTGTGGGGGAAGTTTAAGTGATAGTGTGGTATTAAATGTCTCTAGTCCTTCTCCATCCTCTCTGTTTATCTCTGAGGTTGTTGTAGGACCACTCAACCTCACAGACCATCATGTCTTACATTAATCAAACATCCAGACTGTGATTTTCATCCTGGATCACTGGACAATCAGAAGAGTGGAAATCCCAGCTGAAATTCTTCCTTCTTTGGGAAAAAACGTCTCCTGACATAATACATTTCAGCTAATTACAAAAAGCAAAAACAAATGATGGTAATAATTCTGAAACTGCTGCTCACAGCAGTGTGACTGGGAGGGTAGGGACAGATAAAGATGTGAATATGATTATGGTGATGACAATGCGTCGGTTCAGACAGCACATCAGCAACAAAAGCTGACAACTGGGGCCATTGAAATGCAGAGATCAGGATCACAAAACTGTTGGCACATTTTTAATGACTCAGATTAACTCTAATTCCAATGCAATTAAAAATTTAATAAGTAAATAAAGCTGTGGTGGCTAATAATTGAAGGGAAGTAACCTTTTCGCAAAGAGTGATACAACTTAAGCTCGAAACAAATACAAAACATCCACTGTTACTCTGCTGAAATTGTTGGTGCAATTTAAGTTTCATTAGGGTTTATGTGCGATAGTGTTTAACTTTTGTAAGTCTGTCTTTGGACAAGGTTCACAGATTTCAAGTTTGGTACAGCTCATCTTTGGTACAGTACTTTTTTAGGTACGGTTTATCTTTGGTGTGGCTTATCTTTTGGATAGGATTCATCTCTATGGGTGTTCTTTTTGGTTCAGTCTCTTCCTCAGGTACATTCATATTTGGCTAGTGTTGAAGTTTTGGCGTGTTTCATGTTTCGGGGTTTTGCAGTAATGGTCATATTTTGTTGCTGTTTAAGGTTGGGTGATCTTTGTGTTTGGATGCAGTTCATGGTTGTGTAAGGGGCTCATGTTTGTATGTGGTTTGTGTTTGGGTAGGGATCATATTTGTGGACTGTCTGCTTTTGGGTTGGGTTTAGTTTTTGGTTCACATTGTTATTGGGATCTTGTTAAGGCAGATTGCAGTTTTGGGCCTGGCTCCTGTTTAAGCTCTCTCCTCTGACCTACACCACATCGTGAGGGAGTAGATTGAGCAATGAATCATGAAAATTATTTGAGTGGATTTACCATCGTAACCAACGAGGCTATCTCGGCTTTTAATGTATTCTTACATAGTAAATGTGTGGGGCTCTTGTGGTACAGTGGTAGTGTCCCTACCCCTGAGCCAGGATACCTGAGTGCATGTCCCACCTGTTCCAGAGGTGTTTCATCACACCTCTGGACAGGTTGATTAGGAAAATATAAAGTAAATTCTCTATTAATAAAGACAACAACATGCATTTTTATAATATTGCAAAATGCTTTGCAGAAATATTACCAAACAGCCTGGCCATACAGGACACCCTTACAATCCCCTTAGTGACTGGTACCTAGGCTGTTGTTCTGACACTACAGACACCCATGGGGGAGCCTCTTTGCATATGCACACGACCATGTTGTATGTTCCCTTTGCTGTTTCCACCCATGCTGCAGAACCTTGTCTGATTGCACTGAAAATAACATTGCTTCAAGAACAACCACGACATAGACAGCAAGAGAGAGAGTGAGATAAAGAGAGTGTGAAATAGTGAGAGAGATATCGAGAGAGTGAGAGAGTGAGACAGATATAGAGAGAGCATGAGATAATGAGAGAGATATAGAGAGAGCATGAGATAGTGAAAGAGAGATATAGAGAGAGTGCGAGATATACAGACAGCATGAGAGAAAAATAGAGGGAGAGTAAGATAAATAGATAGCAGAGGGGAGAGAGAGAGAGAGCAAGAGAAAAAGAAACTGTCTGCATATTTGGAAGGTATGAGCAAATAAAGAGGAATTTAGTCCTGGCCTTCTAATTACACCATCAACCACAAAATGAAAAAGTTTGTGGAATTTAACTGAAGCCAGGGACTGCATTACTGTCTCGTAATCAACCACAGCCCAGCCATCTGGCTGATTTTCCTTCCTTTCACAATATGTTGCAAACAGAATTTTGAAATTACAGAAAGAAATCACAGTCATGGCTTTGCTGCAGAGGCTGAGCTGTACATGTTGTGCATGTGAGAAGATTATAATAATGTAATTACTAGACAGCAATCATCTTATCTGATGCATTTAATAGAGAACTCAGACCATGTGGGAGAAAGAAACAGAAGTGAATCTGATTCAGTTAGGGGAAGTAAGAGGGGGTTAGTTGAAGCAGGAGGTGGCTTGTGTGGAGGGCAAACGTGAGTATAAGTTACACGGACCGAATGGCTTGTTTCTGTTCTGTAAACTCTGTACAATGTTGAACTCAGGCATAAGATTGAATAATCAGGGAGTGATATGAAGTAACAGATCCAAAATAAAACAGGCTAGACACATAGGGTACCTCTTTGCATATGCACATGGCCAAGTTTTATGTTCATTTTGCTGTTTCCACCTGTGCTGCAAAACCTTGACATAGACTACACCGAAAATAATATCGCTTCACAAGAACAATCACAACATAGACAGCAAAAGAGACAGAAAGAGAGAGGGTGAGAGAAACAGAGAGAGGTTAAATGGAAGAGACCAGGCAGCACAAAAATAGATCATTCAGCCCAACCAGTCCATGTTGGCTTAATGTTCCACTTGAACCTCCTTCTGATTTTGCTTTCTTAAATGTAGCATCATAATCAACTTTTCCCTCCTGCCCCCAAATGCATGTTCCCCTTAAATGCACCTGTAGTATTCACTTCAATTATTCCCTGTGGTAGTGGGTTCCACATGAGAATAAGGAGACACTACCACTTGTTTGGTAGCCTCCTGAATTCCCTATAGGGTTTCTTGATAGCTCTCTCATATCAATGACCATTAGTTACAATCTTCCCAAGAGGAAACGATCTCTTTGAAGCCACTCTACCAAAACATTCCATAATATTAAAGATGTGTAGAAGGTCACCCTTCAGCCTTCTCTTTTCACAAGTTCAGGAGAAATTATTTCACAATGAGATGCATTCCCAGAGAGCCATCAATGCAAAATGATCTGAAATGTTTACATAGAAAATGCATATTTACATTGAGAGTGAACGTATTGAGGAGAAATGATGGGAATTAGGAGTAGGAAGATTGAAATGGTAAGAAAGGTTTGTGTGTTAGACCTATAGACTGAGAGACTGACTCTCAGGCCAATAGACTCTGGAGGGTAGAATTTCGATGGAGGCTGTGCCCATTACTTGATGTAAGATCAGGGTAAGATTGTCATAAACCTCAGAGAGATGGACAACTGCCCAGTGAAGTTAAGTCAGGCAATCAGGGTGACCCTGTATGGAATCCCTACCAAAGCAAATCTGACAGGTCACATAGTTTGAACAAATGGAGATCAAATGAGATAAAGTCCAACAAGCACAGGGTCTTTAGAGTCCTTATCACCTTGAATGTCAGCAGGGATTCTCTCAAAATCCTGCTGTTGGCAATTTCCAAGAATTCCATCAGGATGATGGCAGGAAACTGGGAGAACTCCAGCGGCAATCCATCTCATCCAATTAGGGCCATAGTGAAATTGGGGGTCAAAGTGAAACCAGGGAAACTAAGCATCAAGCAATTATGGTCACGGTCTAAATAGAGGGCTGACCTCTAATTAGGAGAAGTATAATCAAGGTCACAGTTTCAGTTGGGCTCCAGAGCAATTGGGGGTCAGAATTGTTAGGATCACTGCATGAAACAGGGTCACTGCAAGGACAGGATCACAACCTAATTGGGTGAGATTTTACCAGTAGGTATCATGATATGATCTGGCCATTTTGATTCAGGCAATTGGCTGAAAGCTCTTGTATCTAATTATGTTTGTGTCATATCAGTAAGCAGTGTGAGGCTAGTCTAAAGACAAAAAAAAGCATTGAAATGGCTCCTTCAACTTGCACCATAACAAGTCCAAACAAAGTGTGATGCTCTGGTAACCAGTCTTACCTGGAGTAACACGACAGCACCGTGCAAATGATGGTGTTGAAGACAGCGATGGTTACAAACCACTTGTGGAAGGGGGTGTTGATCCATCTGTCTGGCATGATGTAGGCTGCATACACAGTGGCAGAGCCTATGGGGAAAGAACAACACAGAAACCATCACACTTCTTTCAACAGCGCAACTGAGGATGAATTTCCTCGGAGTGTCTTGTTAGTGGCAGACCCTGTTTGTGGGCAGTTAGGCCAGCTTGCTGCCAAATTTCCACCACAGTTAACACAGGCACCATTGGAGAAGCTGTGAAGATATCAGCTTCCCATGATCACAAGTTGGTTATACATTCAGTTAGAATCAATGGAGTCAGTTGTACCTAGACTGTACAGGCTGAGAGCACCATAGTCAAAGAAGAAGCAAATGTGTCTGGCTCGGGTGGACATCGAGCTAAATGTATGGGCGCAACTCGAGGTAAATGGGTAGATGCAACTTGACAGCATGTAAACAAGGAAAGGCCATGTGTAGGCTTCATTCCAAAAGTCCAGGGTGTAGGAGAGAGCCAGAAGGTTCCAGAGGAAATACCTGCAGGAGAGAAGGAGATAATTTTAATTTAGTTCAATTTATTAAAGTGAAGTGCAGACAGAAAAACAAATATGCATTCAATTTAGCTTTGTGCTTGCTCACCACTTTACAACAGTAAATGCATTTCAAATGTAATAATAATATAAAACCAAGAATGGGAGATGTTGGAAATCAGAAACAAAAACAGAAAGTGCTGGAGAAACTCAACAGGTCTGGCAGCATCTATAGAGAGAGAAACAGAGTTAATTTTTCAGGTCCAGTGACTTTTCATTAGAACGTCATTTTTAATTTATTTTAATTTAGCTAATTTTATTAATGATTAATAACTAATTAATTAATTTTAACTTATCATTCTGATGAAGAGTCACTGCTTCTGAAATGTTTACTCTTCTTTCTCTCCACTGATACTGCCAGACTTGCTGAGTTTCTGCAGCAATTTCTATTTTTGTGTCACATTTCAAATGTGCTGAACTGGCATTTTGAGATGTCCTGATGTTGTTGAAGGATGTTTGTGATCTGCTTCCTGTCTCCTTTGACTATGCAGCTCCAATGGACTCTATCCTGTGTTATAGAATCCTAATGGATTCTGCCTAACATGAGTCTGGGCATTGAGTGGCTGGACTGCACTCAAGGACACTCTACTTAGCTAGACTGTCTCTACTCAGAGTCTGCTGCATCTCTGTCTTTAACTTATCAAAGAGTGACTATTGTCTGACTCTCAATAAGTCATAGAGATATACAGCATGGAAACAGACCCTTCAGTCCAACTCGAACATGCCGACCAAACATCCTAAATTAATCTAGTCCCATTTGCCAGCATTTGGCCCATATCCCTTTAAGATCTTCCTGTTCACACACCCATGCTTTTATATGTTGTAATCATACCAACCTCCACCACTTCCTCTAGCAGCCCATTTCATATATACACCATCCTCTGTGTGAAAAAGTTGCCCCTTAGGTCCTTTCTAAATCTTCCCACTCTCACTTTAAACCCATGACCTTTACTTTTGGACTCCCCCACCCAAGGGAAAAGACCTTGCCTATTTACCCTATCCATGCTCCTCATGATTTTAGAAACCTCTCAGCATCCGACGCTCCAGGGAAAACAGCCCCAGCCAATTCAGCCTCTTCCTATTGCTGAAATCCTCCAGTTCTGGCAACGTCCTTGTAAATCTTTTTCTAAACCCTTTCTAGTTTCACAACATCCTTCCTTTAGCAGGGACGATTCAGAACTGGCTCAAAGGTAGAAGACGGAGGATGGAGGGTTGCTTTTCAGACTGGAGGCCTGTGAGCAGCAGTGTGCCACTAGGATCGATGCTGGGTCCACTGCTTTTTGTCATTTTCATAAATGATTTTGATTTGTACATAGGAGGTATGGTTAGTAAGTTTGCAGATGACACTAAAATTGGAGGTGTAGTGGACAGTGAAGAAGTTTACCTCAGAGTACAATGGGATCTTGATCAGGTGGGCCATTGTGCCAAGGAGTGGCAGATGGAGTTTAATTTAGATAAATCTGAGGAGTTGCATTTTGGAAAGGCAAATCAGGGCAGGACTTATACACTCAATGGTAAGGTCCTGGGGAGTGCTGCTGAACAAAGAGACGTTGGAGTCCAGGTTCATAGTTCCTTGAAAGTGAAGTTGCAGGTAGATAGGATAGTGAAGAAAGGATTTTGTACGCTTACCTTTATTGGTCAGTACATTGAGTATAGGAGTTGGGAGGTCATGTTGCAGCTGTACAGAACATTGGTTCAGACACTTTTGGAGTATTGCCTGCCATTCTGGTCTCCCTGCTATAGGAAGGATGTTGTGAAACTAGAAAGGGTGCAGAAAAAAGTCCTGTAAACTCTTTATTTACATTCGAAAGACTGAATACTGGCTAGAATCTCTGATACAACACATCTATTCCTCTCTTAATGTCTTGTAAGCATTTTCTCATTACACTGAAAGGGGTGTTATAGAAATGTGAACTTTTATTTTCTTTCACTGAAAGAATTTTGGAATTGCTGCTTTATATTTGGCTTCTGTGGAAAAAAACTGATGAGAGTGTGTGTAGACTGAAAATGCATGTGCAGTGTCCCCAGAGGAGACATGTTGAACGCAAGCAGCAACAAATTGTAAGATCAGTATAATTGCTGGACTATCAATGATTTTCTTCTGTTTAAGTACCAGAGTATATGTTGACAGCTGGTCCCTTATTGAAATGTTTACACTTTTCAGAATCCAATTGTAGCTTTTTCTACAGAAAGGGCTAGAGAAACTGAGCAGATCTGGCAGTGTCTGTGGAGAGAGAAACAGATAATAGGCTAGAAATTACAAGCTCCCGTACAGAAAAGTTTTCAGTGGCTCAGCATGTACTGTGTGAGCAAACTTCCATTATACTGGGATGGGGGGGATCTAAAATTGGTTACCCTCCCACTGTATGTAAATAAATAATTAAGAATCAGCCAAGCTTGTTCAAATTATCATAGTGTTGTAATTGTGGGTTCGCGTGGGCAGGCTGCTTTATAACAGAAATCCATGAAACAGCAAGCAGGAATGGAGGGGGTACCATCTAATCTTATGAAAACAAAACTGGATCAACATATAGCCTTTGTTTTGTCTGTGTGCCAACTATCTGTGAATAAGTTATTTGCTGTCAATCTTTTATGGGAATTCAAAGACAAAGCCATGTGAGTTTTCTGCAGTGAATTCTCTGGCTGGAGAAACAGAGGGCATCCCTGGGGAAATATCAGCCGTGACTACTGGATTAAGTCAATGTTTATTCTGCTGAAATTCATTCACAATTTATTTATAATTATGTGTTTTAATACAGCAGAAGCCAGAACTATTCACTAAATGAACACAGAACGGAGAATGGGCAGAAAGGATTTACACAAGGAATGCCAAGACTTATAAATATCAGGCAAGTCTGAAAAGACAATACCTCTTCTCCCAAGAGAAGAGAAGATTGAAAGGTGGTCTGATCACGATCTTTAAAATTATTACGAGGTTTGATGGGGCAGATGTAGAGGAAGTGTTTAAATTTGCCTGCAGCATGTACATGTTGGAGCTACTAAACATTAGATAGTCACTGATAAATTCACCAAGGAATTCAGTAGAAACCTCTTTATCCAGGGAGTGGTTAAAACATGGAACTTGCTACCACATTGAGTAGCGAAGGTGAATTTAAGGAGTAGATGCTTGAAGGTGAAAGGGATATGTTGATAGAGATACATAAAGTAAAGGAGGTGTGCAGAGTATAAACAAGGATAGAGGTCAGGAAATGCAGGAGAAACTCTGGCAGTATCTGTGCAGAGAGGAAAGGAGACAAATATTAATTCTGTTATTTTCTTTGCAGATGCAGCCAGAGTTTCTCC
This sequence comes from Rhincodon typus, assembly GCF_021869965.1. Lineage (NCBI taxonomy): Eukaryota > Metazoa > Chordata > Chondrichthyes > Orectolobiformes > Rhincodontidae > Rhincodon > Rhincodon typus. Next base: position 27,650,399 of record NC_063364.1, on the reverse strand, counting down.
AGTGCTTTCTGCTTTTATTTTAGAACTTTATTAGTATGATATAGGTCAGTTGGGATAAATTCTATGTGTATCGACAAATCTCTGTTTATAAAAGCCGGCTCTGTAATGGTAGTTTACAGATGGTCACTATTTGTGCCCTATTTATTCTTCCTGCATGAGTTTTCCCCAAATTATTTACAGTAAAGAAGATTCCATGCTGTCTGTTGCCAGATTGCTTTCTAACGAGTACAGAACTAAATTGACTGTTATCAAAAGCAGCTGCACCCTTCAACCTGCTTGAAACCACTCATAGGAATATTCAGGTACTACTGCGGGGCTAACCTGACATCCCCTCTACAAACAGTACTTTTCTTCCTAATGGAGAACCTCAACTGGGGAAAGGTATTCGGTTTTTTTTTCTGAAGCTTATTTTCGAGCAAGAAACCATGATTGCATCTCCCTGAGCCCCAAAGCCTTTGATTCCTCAATCTTGCAAATTCCCTGTGTGATCATGTGTGAACCACGTTACGTTTAACAAAGACGATTATGGAGCCCTTAGGCGCTGAAGTCTTCAGTGTCTTTTATTGTTAATGTAGATTAACACAGCACAAGCATTTTGCAGCATTTTCCCACCACTCATTGTGGTCAGAGCCCAGACTGCAATATCCTGTACATGATGTTAACAGGATAGTGTAAGACATTTACTAAGTGACTCTGAGCAGCCATTAACCTTGGCGTATAATACATGCTATTGCCAAGGGGATAATTAGCAAGACATTTATTGCCTGCATTTACCTGCTTGCTGGCTGATGCCATACACTCAGGAAAATTTCTGGCTCCCTTCTGCGTTGCACCAACGAGTTTACTTGATTGTACCGTGAAATGATTGAAAGCAAATTGATGTCAGAGGATGTACTGCAAAGTGAGACCTCAGGGCCAACTCACGATAAGAAAGACCTGACTTAATTTGGCCTGTTTTCTGGTTGAGTATGGTACAGATGAAAGCAATTGTATAGCAATTGCCTCCCATAGCCATGTGACCATTCCAGCTGGGTGATCCCAGATAAACATCAATACAGACCTAATCCAGCACTAAAGCTGACCCAGCCCACAAGGAAGAACATGCATTTATATAGTGCCTGTCAGACCCCAGGATGTCCTAAAAAACTTCAGGTCAATGAAGTTTTATTGATGTACAGTAGGAAATGGAGCAATCTTCACACAGCAAGATGTCACAAATAGCAAAGGGATATACGACCAGCACATCAGCTTAATTTGGCTGTTGGTTGAGGGGTGAATGCTGTTTGAGACAGCAGGAAAAAAAAATCCATTGCTTTTCCTCAGAATAGTTCCCAACACAGATGCCCCTTCCAACTGATCTCTCTGGATGGTGTTGCTTTATATATACACCTTAAACTAATGCTGTCACTAGCACATTGATTTTTGATTTGATTTTGATTTTATCATCCCGTTTACCAAAATACAGTGAAAAGCTTTGTTTACGAGCAGCACAGGCAGATCACAGCAAGCAAAGGATGTATAAATCAAAAAGACTTAGAGGCATACAGGTTACATTGCAGGTTACTTTATTTGAGGTAGAGTCCATTCAACAGGCTGATAACAGTTGGAAAAAAGCTGTTCCTGAACCTGGTTGTGCGTGTGTTCAGGCTTCTGTATCTTCTGCCTGACAGAGATATTGGTTGGGAGTATTTTGGACTCTGGGTGCCTGCACATGAACCATCCATGAGGTTACTTAATCCCTATGTTTAAGTATGGCTCTTGAATTCCTTATGTACTATAACATTGCTTTATTTACATTGGCGTGTGGTAGGTTCATAGAATCCCACAAATGGAAGCAGGCCATTCAGCCCATTGAGTCCACACCGACGCTCCAAAGAGCATTCTACCCAGACCCACCCCCCTACCCTATCCCTGTAACCCTGCATTTCCCATAGCTAATATCAAGTGAAGCTATCCAGTATTGTGTCTAAGACCTCCCTCACCACATGCTCATTATAGACTGGTGTCTCCTGTCTTCTGGATTAGAATCACGTGATTAGTCACATCCTCGTGATTTATATGAATCACATTATACTACAATGTTTAGAACCAGGAAATCCAGGAGAAAGTTCCACTTCCCTAACCCAGGCTTGTAACTCTGTCTCCATGCCAACAAACCAAACCAACTTTGTTTCTGTGCGACAAATGCTATGTAACTTAGTATGTCATGTGAGTGTGAGCAGGAGATTTATTTCTTACTGGATTTTTAACAAACGTGACCTCTTCCTTTCTCCCATCCATACAAGCATTGCTTTATCATCTCCTCAATTAAAACAAAATCTAAAATGAAATGATTTAAAATCCGGCATTGGCTCAAACCCCAGCAGACACCAGAAAAGAAATTACAGTTAAGATTGTCCTGTGCAAACAAGGCACTAAGCTGTTGTTCCAATTGGTGCTGTTATCCTGCTAAGGGTAAATACATTGGAACTTGCTTTAAAATAACACGGACGTAAGTTTAGATCAAAAGGGTTCATACTGGGTCAGCACTGGTCGAAAATCCTCTCATTAGCAATATCGCTCAAAGGCTGGATGGTTTGAGAAATGAAAAGACATTCCCAGTAGTTCTCGGTTACAGTGAGGTTTGTTACAGTGAGGTCCAAGGGTTACCACTCACCCCGAGAAACAGAAGAAGTGTGACTTGAGTAGCACAGGGCCAAGTGCTGGGAAAAATGGGATTAAAATAGATGGATGCTTGATGACTAGCACAAACATGATGGACCAAAGGGCCTCTTTCCATGCTGTATAGCTGTGGCAGTTTCTGGCAAAGCAGGCACTTATTTCCCATCCCCAACTCCAAATCCCACTCGAAAGACTTGAGCATATACCCCAGGCTGACACTACAGTGCAGTACTGAGGGAGTGCTGCAATGTCAGTGATGCTGACTGTTGGGGAAAATGTTAAATCAAAGTTCCATCTGCCCCCTCATTTGGGCATAAAAAATCCCACTGCACTGCTTCAAGGAAGAGAATAAGCTCTCCCTGGTGTCCAGGCAAATCTTTACCCCTCAAAAGTACTAGCTGGCTGTGGGAAATTTTCCAGCTGTGATTCCTACATTGCAACAGTAAATTTTATTTCATTTTAATGATTAGGTGTTATTTCAAAAATATGTAATTAGCCTTATGCATTTGAGCAAAAGCAAGATACTGCAGATGCTGGAGATCTGAAACAATAATTAAAAAGCAGAAAGTGCTGGAGAAATGCAGCCAGTTGAAAGCATCTGCAGAGAGAGAAATAATGTTTCAAGTCCGGTCTGACCCTTCTTTGGAAGTTGTCTTGTGGTTGGGTAAGGTACTATGTGAATGCAAGTCTTTTGTGAACGTGCTGTGAAAGAATAAGTTACGATGTTCGCTATATGACCACTCCCACAACTTTGCTGAGGCATTATAAACAGAACATTGTAATACTATAAATAATCTGATACTGGCTGCCAAATATTGAAACAAATTGTTCCAGTTTGCAACTTGAACATCTGTTCACATTCCCTGTCCCATCTCCCCTTAAGATTAATTAAAAAATGCAAAGTAAGATGGAACAAAGTAAAAAGGAACAAATATTCCATCAGGGTCTCAAAAGAGAACACCTCATTATTCTGAAAAAGGTCACGAGCCTTTCTCACAAAGCATTCATTGACGTTTTTCTCAGCACAGATGATGCCAGACATGCTGAGTTTCCCCATCACCTTCTAATTTTTGTTTCAGATTTCCGGCATCTGCAGTATGCTACTTCTGAAAGCAATTCATTACCAGCTACCATTTAACAAATTAATCTTTAGGTAGGTAATCTATCTTAATGTAAATAATTGTAACCTCTGGTGAGACTAAATCTTTGTGTTTGCTCCTGGTTGTACTCTATTTATAAAATAAATGGACTGATAATCTCACAAGCATTAACCCTGTGACAAATACACAATTCTTTAGAGAAGGATGTCCTTGAGAGTGGGAGATTTCCCTTTTTTTGCCATGGGATGTGGGCATGGCTAGCTGGACCAGCATTTATTACCCATCTGCAATTGCCCATTGAGAAGGTGGTGGTGAGCTGCCTTTTTGAACCTCTGCAGTCCATTTGATGTAGCATGCTGCTAGAAAGGGAGTTGCAGAATTTTGACCCAATGACACCAAAGGAATGTTGATATATTTCCGGCTCGGAGGGAAACTTGCTGGGAGTGGTGATGTTCCCATGTATCTGCTGCCCTAGTCCTTCTAGATGGAAGCGATCGTGGAGTTTAGAAAGGTCTGTTTAAGGAGCCTTGGTGAATCGCTGCAGTTATCTTGTAGATAGTTACACTGCTGCCAATGTGTGTCGGTGGTGGTGGAAGTGAATGTTGATGAGGTGTGAGTGATGAGGTGCTGAATAAGGAGGGTTGTTTTGTCCTGGATGGTGCACTGACAGATTGGAGTTGCACTGATCCAGGCAAGTGGGGAGTATTCCATCACACTCCTGACTTGTACCTTGTAGATGGTGAACAGGCTTTGAGGAGTCAGGAGGTGAATTACTCGCCGAAGTATTCCTAGTCTCTGACCATTCTTGTAGCTACTGTAATTATACGACAGGTCCAGTTCAATTTCTGATCAATAGAAATATTGATAATGGAGAATGCAGTGGTGTTAATTCTATTGAAGGCCAACAAGTGAGGGTTAGATTCTCTCCTGTTGGATGTAGTTACTATCAAACACTTGTGTTTGGTGAAAATGTTAATTTGCACCTTCCAGTGGAAGTGTGGATGTTACCATGTCTTGCAGTACTGAGGGAGCACGGCACTGAGGGAGCGCGGCACTGAGGTCTTTAAGAAGAAATTGAGGAATTGTTATTTAAAAACAAAGTTTTCCTGGTGCGTATGCCAACATTCACCCTTTAAACCAACACCAGTGAAGCAGGGTAACTGGTCACAATGCCATTAAAAGGACCTTACTATGTCTAAATGGATTACCACATTTGCCTACAAAGTACTACTGGCTTCACCAGCATGGTGTAAAGTGGGATATAAATACATGCCCACTCTGTGTTGCTCAAGTGTCATATTCAGTGAGCACTTACCAGGTTGGTAGGAAGTGGGTCCAGATATTCACAGTCTCATTTGTCAATTGGAAAAGGCTGAACAGACAATCAGTTGCTGTGCTCCTTGGGTGGCGATATCCAAAGATGATGCTGTGTTCATGGAATACCTATTGCAGGTAATTAAAGCAGATCAGTAAGTGCCTTACTCTCTGACTGAATTGCCTGAAATGAAGTGTCAGCACTTGTTGGGTTTTGACTGCTTTCAGAGGGAATCATCCTCTTACTGCTGAATTCAGTGCCCCAACAGACTGGTGAAGGTTAAAAGTTGGCAAATTACATAACACAGTCCAAGCCAGGCAAGCAATAGATCCCACCTCAGGCACCAAATCCATCAATTAGCAACCCCCCGCTCATGATGTTCAGCTGGAGACTACCACTTGGTGCAAGTAACAGCACTTGCTGGTCCATGAGGAATTCCAGAAATATACAGCTCTAATATGTTCAAATTGTCAACCATCAATAAGATTCAATCAGGAGCAGTTTCACACAAAATGCTGCCACATACGAAGGACCTACCTTTTATCAATGAACACAAAATCCATGGACAGAAGAAGATTGCATCAATCCAACCCTCACACACCGTGATGGCTCAAGCAGTTTTTATTAATTCTTGGGATGTGGGCTTTGCTGACTTGGCTAAGATTTATTACCCATCACTAATTGCCCTTGAGAAGGTGGTGATGTGCTGACACCTTGAACCCCCACAGTCTATGTGCTATTAAGGGGAGAGTTAAATGATTTTGTCCCAGCAACACTGAAGAATGTTGTATCGTTCCAAGTCAGGATGGTGTGTGAGACTTGGATGGGAACTGGCAGGTTGTGGTGTCCCATGTGCCCTTGTCATTCCAGATGGTAGAAGTCACAGGCATGGCAGGTGCTTTCAAAGGACCATCAGTACGTTGCTGGGGTAGATGGTACACACTGGTGCCACTGTGTGCCAGTTGAGAAGGGAGTGAGTGTTTGAAGGGTTAGGTGAGGTGCCAATTAAGTGGGCTGCTCTGTCCTGGATGGCGTCAAACTTCATGAGCGTTGTTGGAGCTGTAATCATCAAGGAAGCTGAGGAGTATTAGAGCTCACTCCTGACTTGAGTCTTTTAGATGCCGGACAAGGCTTTGGGGAGCCGGGAGTGAATTACTTACTGCCAATTACTTGGAGCGTGAGAAGCTTAAATTCAGTACCTATGTCCTGTGCTTAAACAAAGGGGACTATGAAGGAATGAGGGAGGAGTTAGCTAAGGTAGAATGGGAGCAAAAACTTTATGATGCGTCAATTGAGGAACAGTGGAGGACTTTCAAAACGATTTTTCACAGTGCTCAGCAGAAGTATATTCCAGTGTTAAGGAAGAACTGTAGGAAAAGAGACAGCCAGCCATGGATGTCTAAGGAAATAAAGGAAAGTATCAGATTGAAAAAAAAAACACATACAAAAAAGCAAAGAGGAGTGGGAAACTAGTAGACTGGGAAATCTTTAAAGGCCAACAGAAAGCCACAAAAAAAGTTATAAAGAAAAGTAAGATAGATTATGAGAGTAAACTGGCTCAGAATATAAAAACAGGCAGCAAAAGTTTCTATAAATTTGTAAATTGTAAAAGAATGGCGAAGGTAAACATTGGTCCTTTAGAGGATGAGAAGGCCAATTTAATAATTGGGAATGAGGAAATAGCCGAGACCTTAAACAGTTATTTCGTGTCGGTCTTCACTGTGGAAGACACAAATAACATGCCGAAAACTAATGGCAAGAAGGTTATGGCAGGTGAGGACCTAGAAACTATCATTATCACTAAGGAGGCAGTGCTGGACAAGCTAATGGGGCTAAAGGTAGACAAGTCTCCTGGCCCTGATGAAATGTATCCCAGGGTACTAAAAGAGGTGATGGGGGGAAATAGCAAATGCACTAGTAATTATTTACCAAAATTCACTGGACTCTGGGGTGGTTCCCGCAGATTGGAAAACAGCCAATGTGACGCCACTGTTTAAAACAGGAAGTAGACAAAAAGCAGGTAACTATTGGCCAGTTAGCTTAACTTCGGTAGTGGGGAAAATGCTTGAATCTATCATTAAGGAAGAAAAAGCAAGACATCTGGATATAAATTGTCCCATTGGGAATACCCAGCATGGGTTCATGAAGGGTAGGTCATGTTTAACTAATTCGGTGGAATTCTTTGAGGACATTACTTGCATACCTGTGGATGTGGTGTATCTGGATTTCCAGAAGGCATTTGACAAGGTGCCACACCAAAGGCTGCTACACAAGATAAAGTTGCACGGTATTACAGGTAATGTATTGGCATGGATAGAGGATTGGTTGACCAATAGAAAGCAAAGAGTAGGGGTAAATGAGTGTTTTTCTGGTTGGCGGTCAGTGGCTAGTGATGTGCCTCAGGGATCAGTGTTGGGACCGCAATTGTTTACAATTTACATAGATGATTTGGAGTTGGGGACTAAGTGTGGTGTGTCAAAATTTGCAGATGACACTAAGATGAGTGGTAGAGCAAAGTGTGCAGAAGACACTGAAAGTCTGCAGAGGGATATAGATAGTCTAAGTGAGTGGGCAAAGGTCTGGCAGATGGAGTACAATGTTGATAAGTGTGAGGTCATCCATTTTGGTAGGAATAACAGCAAAATGGACTATGTTTTAAATGGTAAAAAATTGCAGGACACTGCTGTGCAGAGGGACTTGGGTGTCCTTGTGCATGAATCGCTAAAAGTAGGATTGCAGGTGCAGCAGGTAATTAAAAAGGCAAATGGAATTTTGTCTACCATTGCTAGAGGGATCGAGTTTAAAAACAGGGAGGCTATGCTGCAGCTGTATAGGGTCCTGGTGAGGTCACACCTGGAGTACTGTGTGTAGTTTTGGTCTCCTTACTTGAGAAGAGATATACAGCACTGGAGGGGGTGCAGAGGAGATTCACTCGGTTGATTCCAGAGTTGAGAGGTTTGGATTATGAGGAGAGACTGAGTAGACTGGGATTATACTCATTGGAATTCAGAAGAATGAGGGGAGATCTTATAGAAACATATAAGATTATGAAGGGAATAGATAACGCGGAGGCAGGGAGGTTGTTTCCGCTAGCAGGTGAAACTAGGACTAGAGGGCATTGCCTCAAAATAAAGGGAAGCAGATGTAGGACTGAGGTCAGGAGGAACTTCTTCACCCAAAGGGTTGTGAATCTGTGGAATTCCCTGCCCAGTGAAGAGGTTGAAGCTACCTCACTGAATGTTTTTAAGACAAGGCTAGATAAATTTTTGAACAGTAAAGGAATTAAGGGTTATGGTGAGTGGGCGGGTAAGTGGAGCTGAGTCTCAAAAAGATCAGCCACAATCTTATTAAATGGTGGGGCAGGCTCGAGGGGCCAGAAGGCCTACTCCTGCTCCTAGTTCTTATGTTCTTATGTAAATTCGCAGCCTTGAAGAACACACTTCCCACCAATGTCCCACCTTCAACCTCATCCCACCTGTAAATGCGCTCAGACAGGCAAAAAAAAACCTGGAAAACTCTTGAAAAGTCCTTTCCAACTTCCTCTCCACTCTACGAGACGTTATCAACACCTACCAGAGGTGTGAGCATTATCAATAAATATTTAGCTTCTAACATATTTGGGGATGAAGGTGCATCAGTGCCACAGCTCCGTCTCTGACAGGCCCCTACCCTCACATCTCTCACACACACACACACACACACACACAGTCTCATCTCTACCCCCGGCCCCTACAACCAACTCTTTCATTTCTCACTGAGAGGCCATGACATGTTTCAAACCTTGAAATGGGGCCAGAGTGGAATGGTTTGGGAAGCATTGGTACGTGGATTCAGAGAGCATGATGGTTTCACATTTTATGCACGTCATGAAGTTTTGATGTGAGATCAATGCATTCAATTGGCAGCCCCAACAGACAGGACATTTTTCCAGATGACAGTCAAACAAACTGAATTCTGTGCTTTGTCCCAACTTTCCCAACTGTCCATAAAACACCATTGGGACCACTAAGTTGAGACACTCACCTCCAAATAGTTTGAGCTATAGGGAGAGGCTGAATAGGCTGGAGTTATTCTTCCTGGAGTGTCAGGGGCTGAGGGTGCCTTTATGGAGGATAATAAAATCATGAGAGGCATGGATAGGGTAAAGACCACCCCAGGACAGGGAAGTTCAAAACTAGGGGGCATAGGTTTAAGGTGAGAGGGGCAAGATTTAAAAGGGACCTGAAGGGCAACTTTTTCACTCAGAGGGTGGTGCGTGTATGGAATGAACTGACACAGGAAATGGTGGAAGTGGGTACAAATACAACATTTAAAAGGTATCTGCATGGGTACATGAATAGGAAGGGTTTAAGAGGGATATGGTCCAAATGTTGGCAAATGGGACCAGATTAATTTAGGGTATCTAGGGTATGGACGACTTGGACTAAAGGGTCCATTTCAGCGCTGTACATCTCTGACTTTGTGACTGTAAATGGCTAGATAACGGTCAATCACTGAGCTCAGGCTCAACTAAGGAGGGTTTTACAATTATGTTTAAATTTCAATGGATTTGCTCCAATTTCTGCCTTGATTTCTCCACCTCTAAGGATGCGGTAACCCATTGCTGTCTTCACTGTCTGAGCTACCTTGTGTTTGGAGGGAGGTCCAGGAAAGTCTCTGAAGTTAGTTTTCTCTGTAGCCACAGTGTCTGAGACTGCAGTACAGCTGTACCATTGCCAACTCCAAGTGGACTTATCCCTGGAGGCACCACTACCCACTTCAAACCATGCCACCTGATCAGAAAAGGCTTCCCCACCCCCTCTAACCTTGTTATTGTAAACACAGTTAAGAAAGCACTCAAATAGAGTTTAGAATGCTTTTATAGTGTTTCTCCTAGGTTGATTGCAGTTGTGTGACCAGCAGATTAATTTTTAATTCAGAAACAGTTCTGGAGAGTGGGCTGAGCTATACCTCAGTAGCTATGGCACTGGGTGTGTAATCTAGTGGATATAAGCTGAGTGCCCACTATAGATGGATATGGAATTTGATTTAAATGAAATCGTCATTGGCACCAGGATAAAACAGGCATGAAAAACTGTTAGATTATTGCAAGAACTCCACTGATAGATAAGGGAATGTGCTCTGCCTACACAACCCTGCCTGCCTGTGAAACTAGCCCATGCTGGCTGAATTGTAATGCTTTCTGAAGTAGGTATGCTTATTCTGGAGTTTTCAGAAATTAAAAATTAATCTTCAGCACCCCGCTGGAGGAAAGATCATGAGGGCATTGAAACATTGCGTGTTTTGATCACTTCTGTTGTAAAAAGACAGAAGTGATGAAATAGAGGCTGGGGAGAGAGGTGGTAGGGCAGTTTAGAACATAGAACATAGAACTGTACAGCACAGTACAGACCCTTCGGCCCAAGATGTTGTGCCGACCTTTTACCCTAAATCTAAGGTCTATCTAACCTCCACCCCTCCTTATACTATCATCCATATGCCTATCTAATAGCTGCTTAAATGCCCCTAATGAGGCCGACTCTACTACCCTCTCCGGCAATGCATTCCACACCCCCATCACTCTCTGAGTAAAGAACCTACCTCTGACGTCTCCCCTTTATCTACCTCCACTCACTTTAAAACTATGCCCCCTCATAGCAGCTACCTCCACCCTAGGAAAAAGTCTCTGGCTGTCCACTCTATCTATAGCTCTGATCATTTTGTACACCTCTATCAAGTCACTCTATTTTATTTATTTTTATTTAATTCCCTCATAGGACATGGGTGTCACTGACTGGGCCAGTCTTCATTGCTTTAGTTGCCCCTTGAGAAGGTCATGGTGAGCTGCTTTCTTGAACCACCGCAGTCCATGTGTTGTAGGTAGACCCACAGTGCCTTACGGGAGGGAGTGACAGGATTTTGACTCAGCAACAGTGTAGGACCGGCGATATATTTCCAAGTCAGGATGGTGAATGGCAGATGGTGGGATTCCCATGTATCTGATACCCTTGTCCTTCTAGATGGAAGTGGTCGTGGATTTGGAAGGTGCTGCCTGAGGATCTTTGGTGAATTTCTGCAGTGCATTTTGTAGACGGTACACACTGCTGCTACTGAGCGTCGGTGGTGGAGGGAGTGAATGCTTGTGGATGTGGTGCCAATCAAGCGGCTGCTTTGTCCTGGATGGTGTCAAACTTCTTGAGCGTTGTTGGGAGCTGCACCCATCCTGGCAAGTGGGGATTATTCCATCACACTCCTGACTTGTGCCTTGTAGAAGGAAGCTCATATGATAAGACACCCAGGAAGAGTGGCAAATCTTCTCTGAAGTGAATCAAAAGCCATTCTGCTGTTCAAGCAAAGACCCAGCACCTTCTCTGGCCAACTGGTTTAGAATGGGCTAATAATGTGGGCTTGTTGGAATCCTGAAATAAAACTCTTCCATTAAAATTGACTTTTCTTCCTTTCTAAATCAGGAATTCATGACTGTTCAGCTTTTCACTGAGACTAGGACTACTATGGCTCCTCCCCTCCTATATGTCACAGTATTAGATTAAAACAAAATACAGAACACAAACTGAACTTGTCAGTCTTAGCACTACTAAATAAGTATCACGTTTGCAAGGATAAAATAACTGAACAACATTTGAATCATTCGCCAATACAGGATTGAAAGTAATGAATAAAATATTTTCTAGGCAGTGAGACTGATGCTATTTTTAGGATTTGTAACCCTGGATACAACAAGGGAAAAACAACAAAATACTGGTGGAAATAAATTCAGTGAGACACCATGGAATCATACAACACAATGAAGGCCATTTGGTGTATCATTGTGTGCAACATTGGGAAAGCTATGCAAATGACAAAATGTACACATTAGGAGCCAAAGTACAGCCATTCAGCCTTCAACTTGAAGCTGTGTTGTCTTTACTTCACTGTTGCTGGGGCAAAATTGTGAAACATGCTCTTGAACAGCACTGTGGATTTACCTGCACGACTTCTCAGTACCTCAAGAGGGCAACCCATTAGCTCTTGATCAGCGGACAGGCTTCCTACCACTGGGCCATTCCACACATTCTTCTGCTTCCCCTGCCTGGAGGTGATGGATCATCTGTCTTAAGCCTAGGGGCCTTCACGAAGTCTTTGAGAGCCCACGTCAGGAGTTTAATTTTTCCTTTATTCATTCACGGGATGAGGATGTCACTGGCTAAGCAGCATTTATTGCCCAGAGCACAATTGAGAGTCAGCCACATCACTGTGGGTCTGGAGTCACATACAAGGATAGCAGTTTCCTTCCCTAAAGGACATCCTCAGGCAGCACCTTCCCAATCCACGACCACTTCCATCTAGAAGGACAAGGGCATCAGATACATGGGAACCCCACCATCTGCCATTCACCATCCTGACTTGGAAATATATCGCTGGTCCTACACTGTTGCTGAGTCAAAATCCTGTCACTCCCTTCCGTAAGGCACTGTGGGATAGGTTTTTCCAACAATCGACAATGTTTGCATGGTCATCATTAGACTGTTAATTCCAGATTTTTATTGAATTCAAATTCTACCTCCTGCTGTGGTAGGATTTGAACCTGGGTTCCTACAACATTAGAGATAACAAGGTGTAGAGCTGGATGAACACAGCAGGCCAAGCAGCATCAGAGGAGCAGGAAGGCTG
>NC_063364.1:27631800-27637273 GCF_021869965.1 Rhincodon typus | reverse complement strand
TCTGAAGAAGGGTCTAGGCCCAAAACGGCAGCCTTCCTGCTCCTCTGATGCTGCTTGGCCTGCTGTGTTCATCCAGCTCTACACCTTATTATCTCAGATTCTCCCGCATCTGCAGTTCCTACTATCTCTTCCTACAACATTATCTGTGTCTATGGATTAGCAGTCCAGTGATAATAACAATGGGCCATCGCCTCCCTAACGCGATGTTTGATAACTTGGCGTGAGATGCGATTGTTTTCTGTAAGGTGACCTTTGCTCAGGTGTAGTTTTTTCCTTGCCCTACTTTTAAGGTCTCAAAGGGATAATGCAAACTTCAGTTCTTCCAGCAGCGTAATGGGAATAAACACCAGCACTTCAATCCACATTTTGCGCTGCAGTTTGAAAACGATTTTCTGTTTTGTTTTTCCAGAGGTCAACAAGTTCAGATCACAACCCGAAGAGAAAAAGACAAGGCCAAGTGACATATGCCCATGAGTGCTGCCGCTAATTCAGGTGGGTCCCACGAGACAGGACTTGAAGCTCAGAGAGTTGGGGAGCTTCAAGCTTTAATACAAGAATTTAATTCTCCACGATCTCCAAAGCCCAGAAGCTGCCTTGTTTATGTCGATGTCAATTAAGGTCCTAGAAAACGGGAGCTTTTTGATGGTGAAGAGGAAAATAATGCTCATTGTTACCGTGGCAAGCAGTTCGATAAAGCACTTTGTTATAAAATTGGCAGCATGGTGGCTCAGTGGTTAGCACTGCTACCTCACAGTGCTAGGGACCTGGGTTCGATTCCACCCTTGGGCAACTGTCTGTGTGGAGTTTGCACATTCTCCCTGTGTCTGTGTGGGTTTTCACTGGGTGCTCTGGTTTCCTCCCACAATCCAAAAATGTGCAGGTTAGGTGGATTGGCCATGGGAAATTGCCCATTGTATTCAGGGATGTGTAGGTTGGGTGTGTTAGCCATAGGAAATGCAGGGTTACAGGGAAGGGGTAAGGGGATGGCTCTGGGCAGGATGATCTCCGGAGGGTCAGTGTGGACTTGTTGAGTCGAAGGGCCTGTAGGGATTCTATAAACTGAATTTAGAATCATAATGCAGTTGATACACAAAAGCAGACAACAGGTTATAAAATTCACCTACTTTTGGCACTTGATTGATGCTGAACAGACGAGGTAACTTTAAACTCAGCATCCCTGAAGTTATTCTGCTCTCCTCACTCAATGCGTCAGCTTCCTCTCACTCGTTGAGCGTGCACTGGCAGCACTGGCCTCTTTGCAATCTCCCTCCCTACTGCAATGGCCTGACCTCCAGGATCTTCACATCAGTTTCCTCTTCCACACTTGACTGTGGCTGCGGCAAATCTGGCCTAAGGAAACATCAGAAAGCACGTACATGTGTCATTGCTCTAGCAACACTGATACGAGCAAGTACCAAAGACATTTTAACTTTTAACTGGAAAGCCACTCCTATATCAATTCATTACGGCTTTTTTTCTCTCTGTCTCTCGCTCTCTTTCTCTTGCAGTATTCAGTCTTGGTTTTTCCACAGAGCTTGCTTTGTAATGCCAGGATAACTGGATCAGTGGCTGACCAGAGAATGTAAATTAATCATTCAACTGTTTTCCAGATAATAACTGGGGAGCCACACAAAGAGGATAGTTTACAGTCTGCATACAATTTATAACTGTCATGGATTAAGTTACCAGTGCATTTTCTAACAGAAGCTCAAATGGTGATTCAGTTCTTGGCAATGAAACTGGATTGAGGAATGCCTATAATCCTTCACTTTCAGTTCACACAATGGCCTGATGGGTGAGAACGTTATTAAATGTTACAGATTCAGCATTCCCAAACTGGACTCCTAGTCTGCACTGAGTCAGTCTGCTGATTTTCAGGACACAAACTCAAAGCTTTCCTGATCCAAGCTGTCGGGTGGGGGTGAATAAACTGGGAAAATTAGGAGCCATTCAGCTCATCTAGCTTGCTCCACTATTCAGTCAAGCCCAGGATTTAAATGTCTCTCAGCTCCATTTATTCAGTCTTGCTTCCTATCCCTGATAAACATACCACACAAAAATCTGTACTGTGGTATGGAAAGAAGCTATTCGAATCAGTGTGTTCATGCAAGCTTTCAATTGAATATTCCAATCAATCAATCTCATTCCTCTGCTTTATCTCCATAGTCCTGCAGGATTATTCCCCTCAAGTTCTCTTCCACTCTCATTTTGAAATTATTAATTTAATCAAAATCTTTAAAAACTCCAATGGACCCCAACGTTCACAATCTTTTTGGAGGAAGAGGGTTCCAGGTTTCTACCAGCCTCTGTGTAATAAGATGTTTCCTGACTTCACTCTTGAATGGTATGTCTCTACTTCGAAGATAATGGCCAGAATTTAATGCTCCTCCATTATCATTTAGGGAGTTGGTGGGAACCCCCACATCACTTCTGTCCAAGAAGCCTAATGCTCTCATGTTGTGACTGAAACAGTCATCTTTGGGCCATCCATGTGATTAAAAAGCATAGAAAATAGAAGCAGGCCATTCGGCCCTTTGAGCCTGCTCCACCATTTAAAATGATCATGACTGATTATCCAGTTCCTACTTTCTCCACGTATCCTAAATCTCTTAACCCTAAAAACTATATTGAACTTCTTCTTGAAGAACATTCAATGCTTTGGCCTCAAACCTTCTGTGGCAGAGAAGGCCTTTTGGGTGGGACAAAGATCTTTCTGCACTGTTTTTTTTAATTCAGTCATGGAATGAGGGAATTGCTGGCCAGGCCAGCATTTATTGTCCATCCCAGAGGACTGTTAAGCGTCAACCATAGTGCTGTGGGTCTGGCGTCACATGTAGGCCAGACAAGGCAAAGACAGCTGTTTCCTTCCCAAAAGGGGCATTTGTGAACCAGATGGGTTTTCTTCCCCCCAACAATTGACAATTAATTTATGGAGGTCATCATTAGACTCTTATTTCCAGATTTTTATTGGATCCAAATTCCACCATCTGCCATGGCAGGATTTGAACCTAGGTCCCTAGATTAATAGTCCATTGATAATACCACTAGGCCATTGCCTTCCCCCAACCAGTGAGGATTTTTGCTCCTGATTCCCACTGCCTTTATTTACATTATGGTGTTGCACTTGGTCAAATGCATCAAGAACAGTCAGTCTCAGTTCACCGCTCACTGCCTCCAGGAATTCCTTCAGACCAAAATACTAATAGAACAACATTGTCAGTGAACACTTTTTGTAATTCTCAACTTTTTAATCCATAGCCAATTCTATTTTTGACTAGAAATTCTTCATATTTCTCTTCACACGAAAACTGAACACATTCAGAAGAGGTCTGGAAGCCATAAATCATTTTAAAACATAACATTTCCAGACTTCTATGTTCTTTTGGCTTGGTCTGGATGAATTGCAGGGAGTTTTCTAGATCCCAGTCCAACATCCCTCTGTAAATGAGCATTTATCCAATACTTTACGTATCCCCTTCTCTTTACCTTGCAGTCTCCCATCTCCTATTTAAAGATGATAGCTGCTATGGATCATAGAAATCACTGCGCAGACAAGATTGTCACCAAGCCAAATCATAAAATTAGGACAGTTGTAAGAAATAGATTTTCTCCTATTATTAAGAATGAATTAAAAACATGGTCCTAGGAGCAGTCCCAGGTCAGAAAAGGCTGATTGCATAGACTTCTCTTGTCTTTCCTGGAGTAGAGAAAACTGTGGAGTGACACAATCAGAAATAACAACAACCACCTCCATTTATATAGCATCTTTAACACTGTGAAATCTCCGAAAGCACATCACCAGAAGATTAACAAAGAAAATTTGACACAGAGCTGTGTTGGCAGCATCAGGGCAGGTGACTAAAAGCTTGGACAAAAAAAGAGAGTTAAGTTTTAAGAAACATCTTAATGCTATCTTTTATCTTAAGCACATCTTAATGGAAGTAATCCTAAAATTTGTACCTAGATGGATGAAGGTATGACACCATTGGTGGAGTGAAGACAATCTATGTTTCATTGAGTTGTTTTTTTTTGTAAAAGGTCAGATATAGTTAATGAACTATTTTATCTGGTGTGATGGTCCAAGATAAGGGGAATAATCTTAAAATTAGAGTCAGGAGTGGAATCAGCAAGAATGTCTTCATATGTTGGTCTCAAAATTATGGAATGTGGCTCATAGACATTTTCAACCAACTTGATCAGACATGACATGACACGACACATTTCCAGATCAGGTGGGATTTGAACTAACCTCCTGGCTCAGAGGTAGGGACAGTATTTCTGTGCCACAAGAACCCTTGCCTCAGTTCAGTAACTGACTGGATAACATTTAGGAAAGTTGTTGATGATGTAGCGGTAATGGTACTGCCCTAGTAATCCAGAATCCCAGGTTAATGTTCTGAGGACATGACAGTTCAACCCAGTTTAGCAAATGGTGAGAATTAATTTCAATTTTAAAATCACAGAATCCCTACAGTTTGGAAGAAGGCCATTCACCCTATTGAATCCAAACCGACCCTCTGAAGACCATCCCACCCAGTTCACTCCCCTAGCCTATCCCTCCATTTCCCATGGCTGACCCACCCAGCCTGCACACTATTGGCAATTTAGCATGGCCAATCCACCCAACCTACACATCTTTGTACTGTGGAAGGAAACTGAAGCACCCAAAGGAAACACACACAGACACAGGCCAACTCCCCACAGACAGTCGCCCAAGGGTGGGGTTGAACCTGGGTCCCTGGTGCTGTGAGGCAGGTGTGCTAACCACTGAGCCACCATGGCACCCCACATAAAGCTCTGATATAAACAGCCAGTCCAATGGTGTCTAATAACTGCTGTCAATTCTCATTAAAAAAAACCCCTCTTATCCTTTAGGGAAGGAAATCTGCCATTCTTATCTGGTCTGGCCTATGTGTGATTCCAGATCCACAGCAATGGGGTTGACCTTTAACTGCCCTCAGGGCAATTAGGGATGGGCAATAAATGCTGGCCTAGCCAGTGATATTCACATCCCACAAAAAAAAACCTCACTGATTGAATTGAGAATGAGTTATCACCTGGAATGGTTTAATTTATATATTTTATGCTCACTGGGATACAGCTTGAATTTCTACATTTGTATAAAACAGGGGGTAAATGCACTGGCAGCCTATTTTACATAACTGTTGAAGTTTAATTCCATCAAGGCCGTCTACAGAGATAGAAAACCACTTGTCAAGTCACAATCACATTTTTTTCACACCGTTCCACACAGTCAACATCCAGCCGAATGTTCATGTTTGTTTTTGAGCTGACCACGTTGCTGAGTGACTGCTTTAACTAGGAGGGGGGTTGAGAAACTTATCAGCCATGATTGAATGGAGGAGGAGATCCGATGGGCCGAACGGCCTAATTTCTGTTCCTACGTCTTATGAGTGAGGCCATCAGTTATAAATTGCCCATCTTCATACTTGGATTTATGGAGGATCCTGAG
>NC_063364.1:27620644-27631300 GCF_021869965.1 Rhincodon typus | reverse complement strand
GAAACTGTAACATCTCTGGGCGAATTCATTATCAAGATCCTCCAACTTGGTCTTTTCATCACTTGAAACGCAGCACTTTCCACTTGTCTTCATTGACAGCCCTATTTACTTAAAGTGAACTTGCTAATATAGGGATGAAGCTTAAAATCAGTGTTGTAATTGTAATTGCTACAAAAGCAACTGGGTCTTTATATAGCATACTTAACGCAGTAATAAAACTTCTAAGGTGTGTTGGACAGCAAAATTGGACAGAAGGAGATATGAGCACCGTTGATCAAAAACTTAATCAAGAGACAGGTTTTAAGGAGTGTGTTAATGGGGGAAGAGGAGTTTGAATATCAAAGGTTATGCCTCAATTTTTCAGGGCACTGATGCGATCACATCTGGAGTACTGTGCACCGTACCGATTAGCTTATTTCATGGAAAACGTAGATGTATTGTAAGCAGTTTACCAGACTAATCTTTGGCACTGTCATCCCGAAAAGATGGTGGAAGCAGAGTCCTTGAATATTTTGAAGGCAGATTCTTGTTTAGCAAGGGTGTAAAATGTTACTGGGGTTGGGGGATGTGGGTAGGAGACAATGTGGATTTGAGGCTACAATCAAATTAAATCAGCCATGATCTTATTGAATGGCAGAACAGGTTAGAGGGACTGAATGGCCTACTTCTGCTCCTTGTTTGCATCAGAAATGGAAAGGCTTAGAGAAGTAAGTTCCGAGTTTGGGGTCTAGGAGACTGAAGACACATCTACCATAAGTAGAGCAATTAAAGTTGGGGATACTCAAGAGACCTGAATTGAACGATTTCTTATCTTGGAATGCTTTGATGAGCCTTGTCACCAAGTTTTCCTGGTCTAGGAGTAATGTAGGAGAACGCTGAAAAGTGTTTCCAATTTGTCCATTTTGTTAGCAAGGGTAACCCTATAAACTACTGTGTCCAGAGGGTGTGTAATTGTAGCTAACTGTGAAATTGAATAGATCTTTTCCAGTTTACAATTTTCACAACCAGTTTTTATTATCACTCGTTTATCTAAAGAGCCTGATGATAACACGTTACAGGCCTTTGCCAAGTTCTCTAACAGAGTCGCATACTTTGTTTGGATCTCCCTCAGATTGAATTTCCGTAATGATATTATTGCTGTCATTGTTGAATGTTGCTCCCATATTATTACTGCAATGAGCTACTGGAGGTAGGTGAGTTTCAGGTATTTAATGACTGTGACCTGGATTGAATGAATGATCAGAGGAAAACAGATTTGACACTTTAAGTGGTCATTGCTATAGAAACTGCTCTATCAGAGATTTTATCCATCCTGTGCCTTATTTCTAAAGAAGGTTAAATGCCCCCTCATGGTGTAATTGCATGTGTTCAGTTCTCTGCCAGACTTCCCTTGGACACTGCACTGCAGTTGTGGCTCAAGTGAACAGTCACATGCCAACAAATATTACATTAGCCACAAGCAGTTGATGAAGTATACTCTTTATAGATATGTTCAACCCTACACTCCATTACTTTTGCATCTACTCAATGGTGTCGGTGGACCATTCAACCATGGGAAGGTCTTGCCCACACCTAACTTTCAGATGCTCACTTTCCAGCAGAGATGATTGAATAGGATGAGAACAAGAGGTTCCTGCGAGATTTGTGTCCTACTTATCCAAGACTACGCGACCAATTGTAGCACCTTCATTACTCACACATTTTTCTTCAGTTATGAGAAAGATTAATAAGGAATGATTATTACTAAAATAATTATTTCAAGTATCATCTGAATGGTATTGTTTAGCCTCATTGGAGACACTTATTACAGGGGTTCTGGAGTACTGACTGACATAGTTAAAAATAAGTGAAAATGCTAATCAGCTGACTACATATCTGCATCACAGCATGTTAACTCAACATTATTACAAAAAGACACAGCTTCTCCTGGAGGCTCATCCCTGCCCCACTGATGATCTGACCCACAAAGCTGAGAAAAAAAGAAACGTTTTATTTAGAACTCCAAGCTCGTTAAGGAGGCTCCAGAACAATCCATATCCAACAAACTGCTCTTAAAACTCTGCTCATGTTTTGACGATGGTGACAAATTCCATTCTTGCAACTGAGACAAGCCAATAATAAACAATAGTGTAACTAAAATAACCCATAACATGTCGAAATAAAAAAAAGCAATTTGCCCTCTCTCCTAATGAGAATGGAGTCCTTAACTGCTAAAGATAAAACAGATTTTCCTTGAACCAAATCTGTGCACCAATTTTCACTGAAATGTGATCATTATTTTTTGATATATATTGTCTACAGATAAAAAGGAATGAACGCATTACTTCCTTTCTCCATCAGTAGCAGAGGAAATCAATGCCACTGTCATTGGTTATCTGGCTATCATGTCATTGCACCAAATTGGCTGAAGGGTTACTCTAAATTATAACAGTGGCTGCTTGGAAAGTGCTCCATTGACGTTAAAGTGCTTTGGGATGTGAAAAGCATTGAATAATTGCAACAACCTGTATTCACATAGCACTTTCCAAGTGGTAAGAGGTCTCAAGATGTTCTATTGAAGTGTTATCAATCAAAAGTTGACACCAAGCCATGTGATGGAATATTAATGAAGGGGACTAAAAACTCGGCCAAAGATGTAGGTTTTAAGGAGCATTGTAAGGGGGCAAAGAGAGTTTGGGAAGTGGAATTCCAGTGTGAGCCTGGGCAACTGAAATCCAAGTGCTTTCTTTCTCAGAGTTGTTTTTACATTGGTACATTACTGGCTGGAATCACAGGGGAAAGGGATCTGTGCTGTACCCTCTGTTAGACTGGCTTGTGGATATGACAGCAATGGAAATTCTGATCTAGGGGCACCTTCTCCTGAAACCTTAGATAAACAAGCAGCCTTATGTAAACACACCTTTAACTCAACCAACCAAAAAAAAAATCTGCAACCCCTCAGAATAAGACTAGGCTATCTCCTGGGTCACGTAACACTTTTGGGGATGTGGGTGATATTGGCAAATTAATTCACATCATCCACCCCCATCATCTATTATGGTCCTTGCGAAGGGGGTTATGGGCTAGCTTCGAGCCCCATTGCTGCCTGCAAAGTGAGGTTACACCTTTTCCCTCCCCTGCATGGTTATAGAGAGAGTTCCAAGTTTTTGATGCAGCACTGGTGATGGAACAGGGATGTACAGGATGGTGTAAGTCAGTCGGAGGCAAAAGGGTGATTATGTTTCTGTGGGTCAGATTTTTCTATATTCGCTCATGGGATATGGGTGTCTTTGGCTCAGGCAGCATTTACTGCCCATCCCAGAGTGGGGGACAATGAGACCTACACTACTGTGGGTCTGGTGTCACATGTACGCCAGACCAGATACGGATGGCATATTTCCTTCCCTAAAGGAAATTAGTGAATCAGATGGGTTTTTCCTCCGACAATTGCAATAGTTTCACAATCATAAATAGACCCTTAATTCCAGATTCTTTATCAAGTTCAAATTCCACCATCTCCAATTCCACCAAATTCCACCCAGGGTCCCCAGAACATTAGCTGAGTTTCTGGACCAACAGTCAAGCAATTGTACCACTAGGCCATTGCCTCCTCCTTAAAGATACTTTTTGTGTTTGCTTTTTATTTCACAAGGAAGAACATGTGAGGTTTCAAGGACAAGGCAGGAGATGGCACAAATTAAGAGGCTCATTTGGAGAGCATCCCCAGACACGATGGGCTGAATGGCCTCCTTCTGCACTGCGACAGTTCTGTAATTCAGTTATTCCTGCTAGATGGTGAAGATCTTGGCTTTGGGAACTACAGCAGAAGGCGTGTTTTCAGGTGTGGGTCAGGCTTGAAGGTCAAACTGGTTTGTTCCTGCCCATTGATTTTATGCATTCGGATGTAACTGAGGTATGAGAAAAATCTTCAGCTCAAGTAGCCATCTGAGCTGATTTGAATTGGAGAGTCTGGTGTTATGGAGCAGTTTCCCAATAATTTGAAAATGGGGCAGAATCCTAGTTTTCAGTTGCCATATCCAAGCCATTCAGATATTATTGGAAGAGTGGTGTGTCCCTGGATCTGTCTGCAATGTCACGTCAGCATGGGTGAGCAATCCTAACCTGCAGGGCTATCTGGAAAGGGAGGGGCTGGACCAGCTCTTGCAGAAAACCAATAGAGTCTCAATGAGCCGAACAGCCTCCTCATGCTCTAGCCATTCCAATGATAAGTGTGGAATCTTTCGAGACTCCCTTGAACCTGGGCCCTGCATTAACAACACTGATATCGTCTTGAGGTTGTGACAAGTGCACTTCCTCCCTCTTATGAAGATGAACTAAAATGGCTCGCCAGGCTTCCCTTTCTCATTCACCTGCTTCTTAATCTATTCAAAACAATTTACCAGATACTAAAAACTCTATAACTTTGCTTGTAATTTCTGATTACAATGGTTGCTCCATTGTAAATAAACTCACTTTTTCACTTGAGTGGCTTTAAGGACCCTTTCATTAAGAGGTTATTAAATCCAAACCCAACACAGAGTCACATTCCCAAATCAGCATACAATGATTATCTACTTACCATAGCTATTGGACCATTAAGATCCAATTCAATTACAAAACATCTATCTCAAAATATGATGTGGAAGTGCTGGTGTTGGATTGGAGCAGATAAGGTCAGAAGTCACACGACAGCAGGTTACACTCCAACAGGTTTATTTGAAAACACAAGCTTTCGGAATGTAGCCCCTCCGTCAGGTGTTTTCTGACCTTCTCAAAATATGCATGAGAGCCCCAGAAGACAATTATAAAAGGGACAGCCCCTTTACGTGGTAGTAGAATCTCTGGAATAATAAATCAGCACAGATTGTTTCTCTGCACTGATTTTCTTTGCTTCTCAGTTTTTTTTTAAATCAACACCCCCCTCTACTTATCATCATGCAAGTTAAGCTGCTAATGCCTCACAGCTCCCACAGCCCCTCATTCTGCCAATGTATAGTGTGATGACACATATCAGCAGACTTTTGCCTGGCTGTGTGTCAGCTGAGTACTGCAGCGTAACATTCAGTTTGAGATTCCGCTCCTGCAGATATCTCCATGCTACCTTTGTTTCCTGTGTGCCGTCCAGGGGCAACTGGCCACAACAGTAAATCTGCCTATAGCGTAAATAAGGAACATGGTTAGCCTAGTAATCTCCGTCCAATCAGCCCACCTTCTGAGGGAGGGTGGTACAGGGGCTGTCTAAAGCAGCCACTGTACTTGAACAGTAGGCAACACTTTATTGCCTGGTCCAACTGCTTGCTGACAGAGGTTAAGCCGAACAGCAGGCAATGACTTCTAAGTACAGAACTGAGTTGAGATAACAAATGTCACTGTACCATGATTAAAATTGAAGAGATTAATTTCTGAGTTCAGGAAAGCCAATAATTGCTTTGCTTGTGATCTCCACACCTCTCCCAAAGGTATTGACTCATGCTTAAAGCAGAGTTCAAAGAATATCACTGCACACCCAATGGTCATTCTTCAATTGGGATTCTGCACTGTTAGTTTATATATAGTCCACAATGTGGACTTCACCCCCTCCCCCTACCGCATCCCAAAACCAGCCCAGCTCGTCCCCGCCTCCCTAACCTGTCCTTCCTCCCACCTATCCCCTCCTCCCACCTCAAGCCCCACCCCCATCTCCTACCTACTAACCTCATCCCGCCCCCTTGACCTGTCCGTCCTCCATGGACTGACCTATCTCCTCCCTAACTCCCCACCTACACTCACCTTTACTGGCTCCATCCCCACCTCTTTGACCTGTCTGTCTCCTCTCCACCTATCTTCTCCTCTATCCATCTTCTATCCGCCTCCCCCTCTCTCCCTATTTATTTCAGAACCCCCTTCCCCTCGCCCATTTCTGAAGAAGGGTCTAAGCCCGAAACATCAGCCTTCCTGCTCCTCTGATGCTGCTTGGCCTGCTGTGTTCATCCAGGTCTATACCTTGTTATCTCAGATTCTCCAGCATCTGCAGTTCCTACTATCTCTGAAACAATTGAAAACTAGTTAGGATTGGCAGACTTTTTTGACTGCTCGATAGGGATCGCTCAGTAGTGAACTGAAAATTAATTCAGACCAGCTACTTCATCCCAGATAAGAAACAAAGTACTAGAATTTGTGTATCAATTGGGGTTCCAATATTCCGTATTTATTTTAATACATTGGTCTAACCACAAGGCTAAAAGAAAGACCTGGCTGAGGTCTTCAAAATTATGAAGATGTAAAGAAGATGTTTCCACTTGACTAAAAGTGATATATGTATGATAGCCACTTATAAATCTGATGCAAAATTCAGTAGAAACTTCATTCTCAGAGAATGGTCAGAATATGAAACTTGCTCTCACATGGAATATGGAAGCAATTTAAGGGAAAGTTAGCAAGCTACATGAGGGAGAAATGAATACAAGGATAGGGTGTTATGACCAGGTAAGGAGGGGCAAATTGTTTCCCCTCTTTTAACCCCTCTGCCAGTCAGTTGTAACAAATATTTTTACTGTTTTTCTTAGCATGTATCTATCAGACTTCAAATAAAATGTAATTGACAAGATCAAAATGAAGGAACAAACTTACAAAGTTTTTCTGAGTGAACGAAAGAGGCATTTTATTACCTACCACACTGAAAATATTTTAAAAAACACAACATCAAACACATACACAAACATAGGTAATATCCATAAGAGGAAGGGGAGAAGTTGTTTACTACAGGCAGGAAGGTAAAGGTAACTTTGAATCAGAGATAGTAGGAACTGCAGATGCTGGAGAATCCGAGACAACAAGGTGCAGAGCTGGATGAACACAGCAGGCCAAGCAGCATCATAGGAGCAGGGAGGCTGACGTTTCGGGCCTAGACCCTTCATCAGAAAAGGTAACTGCTGTTTGAAGTTCCTAAACTTTTTGAATTGCAAGTATGACCTGAGTTCCCACTGTTCTTGTTGTGTTACGTCCATAACAGTGGCAAAGACTGCGCATATCTGTGTTCTCAATGAATGGTTGTTATTTTAAGTTGAGTTTTTTTTACTGGGCACTGATTTCAAGATTAAGAAAGAGAGAGAGAATACTTCAGTTAATGCTTACAAATCCATTTTTCCATCTGTCTCCTCTGCTGTTCAAATACAGCTGTTGAAATAGATTATTTGTGGCTTCTTCTGTCTGGCATCATTGTACTTTCAAGCTGAATGATCTGCAGGTGACTTTTGTCCCAATGTATAGCATCCAAGAAGGTGTGAGTGGATTTTGTGGCATGGTGTTAATGTCCCTGACTGTGAGGTGGGAGGCCTGGCTTCAATTCCCACTTTTGGGGTAAGTGTCTTATGACATCTCTGAGCCAGCTGATTCGGGAAAATATCCAAGAAGCTGTGAATCAACCAGGAGACACAGATCTGAGTTTCATACCTTTTTAACAATGTTAGTTTCGGCACAGACTGATCCTTGTTTGCTGATAGTTTCATGACTTTGTCTGAAATTGGTCAGGTATTTCACAATGGCTATTTTAGGTTAGACCTTGTCCTTATTAAAGGTCACTTTAATCCATAAAGTCCCAAGTATTATGATCAGCTGGAAGTTGAATCTCTGTTATCCATTTTCACTATTATCCTAAAAGTTAGATTGGGTAACAACAACTTGCATTTGTCCAGCACCTCCAAATAGTAAAAATGTCACAAGGTGCTTCACAAGAGTTGAAACAAAATGTGATGCCAATGCATGAAAGGACCAAATGACCAAAAGCTTGATTGAAGAGTTAGAAGGGTTTGAGGAGCTATTTAAAAAAGAGGGGATTGTGGCAGAGGGGTGGAGAAATTTAGCAAGGGAATTTCTGAGTGTATGGTTTTGGCTGCTGAATGCACACTGTTAATGATGGAGTGATTAAGGCTGGAGGAGTGGAAGAGGGCAGATTGGTGGAGCGCAGAGATGCACACATTTGGCCAGCCAAGGAGGCTGTTGCACAGGAGGGAAGAAACGTGTTTCCCAGGTGAAAGTGCAGGTTGCACTTGGCACACTCTGATTGGCTGATTGTGTGCAGCTTTTTCACCCTTGGAGTGGGGGGTGCTACGATCCACCAAAGCTCAGCATCTTCTCACAGCTCTCAGGGATCCCTCAAAGTTTTCACAGACAATAAAGTACTGATAAAACCCAGTGGCATAGAAAATTATAGCAGCTGATATGTACACAGCGAAAACAGCAAAAAAATTGTAACAACAGAAATCCCGAGTCACTGGTGGATGACACCATGTGCTCTTTTATTCTTCACTTTCCCTAAATAGCTTTCACAAACGCTTTTTTTTCCACAAAGTTCAAGAACATGAGAGGGAACAAAACAGTTGGAAAGGAAGACTCACAGATGTTTGTGGCATCAGAACACTTCCTGACAGGCCTGGCTGTAGTTTTTAAGAAACGCATGTTCAATTCACCCTCATTCATACTTCTATACTGGTCACCACTCACAGTCCATACAGTGTTGTAAAACTGACTTCATTCGTTCAAATGTAGCACAGTTACATTTTTACTCATTCCCCCTGCTCATGAAGCCTGATTATTTCTGGAAAATTTTGTTTCCTCTATCCTGGCCAGACATAAGCTTTTCAGTCCAAATATTTGGTGACTCCATGAGCCAAAACAAATAAGTGCATCACATTAACAACTAGGCTTCTTGAAGGGACACTAATGTACTTAAGTGACTTCCATGTCAATTTTTAACATAATGCAATATTGTTGGTGATTGTGGGTTTCTGCAGTGACTGTAACAAGGTCAGCCAGGTGGACCTCATGAACTCCCTGATTGAGGCCATTAATCTGGTGTAATCAGGGAGCCCTGGCTGACAGATATAAACAGGAGTGTCAGAGGTTCTGCTCACTCAGAGAGTTGGATCAATGTCAAGGACTTTCCACGCATAAATAAAGAGTGACTTGGTGATGTGATACTGGCCTCTGTGAAGTTATTTCAGTTTCTACCTTTTTTTTTTAAAAGAAAGCTTTGCATCTACATAGCGCAATATCACAACTTCCATAAAATGTCTCAAACTACTTTTGCATGCATAATCACTTTAAAACAAGAATAAAATATCTCTCCCAATGAAAGTAGGTAAATCCATCTTTGGAATTTGGTAGGTAAAAATGTGAATCTAAATAATGCTTTACAAAACTTCATTGAACCCTTTCATCTTTCTGATTTCCATAGATGTTATAATGGAGCAAATAAGACAGGAAGTGCCACCACAATGGATGACATTGGGCTGTGTGGTTGGGCAATGAGAACGTGACCGACTAGCTTGAGGAGATCCTTGATAGACGGGGGTATGAATATCAAGAGACCAAAGGTCCACTATATGAACTGCTGGTTTGATACGACTGAAGAGGATCAGAGTGAAGGTGTAAAGATTATGGGTGAAGACTTGGAGAAGGGAGATAACGAGTACCTGGGGTCAGTGATAGTACAAAGTGGAAGCTTGGAACAATGGATTAGCTCTGGTAGGAGTAGTTGCTTTTTCTCTGCACCTTCTGTCGCTTAAATGCTATATTCTGCATTCTGTTCTATTACCCTGATGTACTTAGGTAAAGTATGATTTGTCTGGGCAGCACACAAAACAATACTTTTCACTGTGTCTTGGTACATGTGACAATAATAAATCAAATCAAAGAATTGGAAGACATGTGGTGGAGTGCCATGTGATATGATAGTATCACTGAATTGACAGGAAGAAACTATAAGACGGTTATGAGAACAGCCTGTGGAAACAGGGGCAGCGTCAATAAGAGAGAAACAATGACTGGATACTGACAAGAAGTGATCGCTGGGGTGGAGTTGTGGATCGAGTAACAGAAGAAGATAAAATGAGGCAGCAGCACTT
The DNA here is from genome assembly GCF_021869965.1 of Rhincodon typus. Lineage (NCBI taxonomy): Eukaryota > Metazoa > Chordata > Chondrichthyes > Orectolobiformes > Rhincodontidae > Rhincodon > Rhincodon typus. The sequence goes on along the minus strand of NC_063364.1, from coordinate 27,621,437 downwards.
TGGGTGGGGCAGGTCAGTAAAGATTGTGGGAAGCCAAGAAGAAGACTGAAACAGTATACTGCAGAAAGAGAGATAGAGAGAGAGAGAGGAGAAATGTAGTGACGTGAGTGCTGGAGATGGGTCTGCCAGGACGAAGAAGCAGAATGACCTAAGTAGCAGACAAGGGCTGGTGAGAAAATTCAATTCAACAGGTTTGGAAGAAGATTGAGTGACTGACAGGGGGTGATGGAGAAGGGGATTGACCAGTGTGGGGATGACGCCAAATAAAATGGTTGGAGGAAGAAGAAAGTGGAGGAGTAAAAGGAAAAGGATAAAAAAAGGAGGTTAAGGAGGACAAGAGGAAGACAAAGGAGCTGAATGGCTCAAGGTATGAGAAACTCCAATAAAGAAACTGGAGAAATTGGGTCTGTTTTCCTTGGAGAGAAGACTAAGGTGAGATTTAGATTCATACATTCACACAGCATGGAAACAAACCCTTCGGTCTAACTCAGATATCGCAAATTAATCTAGTCCCTTTTGCCAGCATTTGGCCCATATCCCCAATCCTTTCCTATTCATGTACATGTCCAAATGTTTTTTAAATCTATTTGGTAGAAGTTTTCAATATCAGGAGGAATCTGGAAAGAGTAGATAGATAGAAGATAACAAGGTGTAGAGCTGGATGAACACAGCAGGCCAAGCAGTATCAGAGGAGCAGGAAGGCTGACGTTTTGGGCCTAGACCCTTCTTCAGAAAAATGAAGAATAGCTTGGCCTGCTGTGTTCATCCAGCTCTACACGTTGTTATCTCAGAT
>NC_063364.1:27599795-27620244 GCF_021869965.1 Rhincodon typus | reverse complement strand
AAGTCCTTGTTCACGGGACGGCGTCGGCCGAGATCTACACCCTTTCCCCACCAGACGTTCTGCCGATCTCGCTATATCTGTAGATACGTAGTAACTGTTTCTACTCATAAAAGGATTGAGAAGAAGAGGGCACGGGCATAAAGTATTTTACAAAAGAAACAATTAGAAGTTAAATACTGGATCCTGTAATAGGAAGGGTACAATTAGGGAGAGAGGGGAGGTTGGATTAGCCACAATTCTAAATTTATTACTTCAATTCCAGTGAAAAGTCCAAGTCCACAGGCATTATTGGGTGACACTGGGAATCAACTTATCTTCACAGGAGCAGAGGAGAAGCTTGGCGTGAGAGTGAAGTCAAAGGCAGAATGACAATGCTGTGCATCTGATCAGGCATACGTACCATTTTCTTTTTACATTTCCGAGCTCCAGCTGCTGACAACACAAATGTTAAAAAAAAAACGATAAAGCCCATTCTTTAAACATTGGGGCAGACCTCCCACACGTCTAGACTTCAGACAAAGAGCTATAAATCCAGATATTCCAAAATAACCATCAATAGCCGGCGAGCAAACTGGAATACAAACCACCCCAAACTGACCCTCAGGAAACATTCTGTTAAAGATTTGTGTGTTTGATGCATCTTTTGTAAAACCCATTAATAGTGATGTTGGGATAGTAAGCAGCATCGATGTCACTACTTCATTGTGAGGTCATGAATATGCAACACATCATTTGCATCTCTAATATCCTGGCTTCAGGCTATAATGGCGACCAACAAGGACTGTGAGGTAATACAGGTACAGTTGTCCATTCAGACCGTAAGATTTGAAGATGTAGGAGCAGAAGCAGGCCATTCAGCCCATCAAATCTCCTCCACCATGCAATGAGACCATGGGTGATCTTGACAACCCTCAACTCCACTTTCCTGCCTTTTCTCAATTACCATTGATTCCTTTCCTGGTTAAAAATCTGTCTTTCTCAGCCTTGAATATATTTGATAAACCAACCCTGGAAGCAATAAAGGCTTTCACAGATTCACTACCCGCCAAGAGAAGAAACTCTTTCTCAATTCTGTCTTAAAGGTAGGACTTCTTATTCTGAGATTATGACATTTATCCTACAAGGGGAACAACTTTACTGTATCTACCCTGTCAAGTGCCTTAAGAATCTTGTATGTTTCTATAAGGTCACTTCTCATCCTTCTAAACCCCATTGAGTATAGGCCTAACCTACTCAGCCACTCCTCAGAAGACACTCCCTCCATCCCCCATATCAGCCTAATGAACCTCCTCTGGACTGCTGACAATGCCAGTACATCTTTTCCTGAATAAGGGAGACTTCAGACCATTTGATTGCCTCCTTCCCAGGTAGAAACCCTGCTGAGTCCCAGCCTCAGGGACCATGTTTGGCACAATGCATTCTTTGTTACAGGATGGAATGTTACTGAATGCACTTCGGGATGGGCTGAAATGGGTTGGGTTCTGCATTTATGTTCTTGATGCAGTTGTACAAACACACGTTTATGTAGAATTTTTCACAACATTGAGATGTCTCAAAAGAATTTCGCAACCAATGACACATTACTGAAATGTAGCCACTCTTCTAACATAGGGTATTGCACAGCACACAGCAACGTTCCACAAGTAATAGAAATTAATAATCAGATAATCTATTACAGTAATGTCAATTGAGGTGTAAATATTATCCAGGAAACCAGGGAGAAGTTGGCTAAAGTATTACTGTAGTGATTGGAACCAGGGAGATCTTGTTTACTACAAGATCCTTGGTTGCGATTGTTAAATTGGGCCAATCAGGAAGCCCTGTTTGGCCAATAAAAACAGGGGATTTAGAATCTCCTGAGTTCAGGGGACTGAGTCCGAGCTGGCTGGTAACAGCCAGGTTACCGTGCACAAGTAAATAAAGAGTGACTTAATGACAGGATACAGGCTTCAGTGCAGTTATTTCAAGTACCATAGAATCTTAGAGGGGAAAATGGTTCACCCTTAAGTTGGCTGCTCCAACAGTGCAGCACTCTCTCAGTAAAGTACTGGAGTGTTACTGGTGATACTACGGAGTGGGACTCAACCTTTTCCATATTATTCAGCACCACTAATTTCATTTAAGTCATCAGAAGCTGTTGCTGGTCTTGATTTAACACTTGCATTGATAGCAGTGCGGGCTCAGGATGTGCAGTGGTGGTGTCATTAGCTTTGAGCCAGGTGTCTCAGGTTCAAATCCCACCTGCTCCAGAGGTGTGGAATACCAGGTTGATCAGAAAATGTTTGTATTTAAAGCACTTCATTGGCTGTAAAGCATTATGGAATGACCAGTGGTTCTGAAATGCAAGTTTTCTTTTTGCTTTACTTTAAAAGCATATCATTTTGCAAAACTTACTGATTCAAGAGCAGGTCGATTACATTAGAAGATAGCAAGAGGAACTTTTTTGTTCATAAAACAGAGACAAAAACATGAAACTCTAGGCCAGTTAACTTAGCATCTGTTTGTTATAGGAAAAATGTTAGAAGCTATTACCAAAGAAACTATAGTCGGGCATTTTAATGTGCTGTGGACAAAGGAGAATGTGTGGATGCATTGTATTTAGATCATCATGCCAAAGATTATGGTGGAAAATAAAAGCTTATGGTGTAACGGGTAACATATTGCACGGATAGAAGATCAGCTAGCTAACATGAAGCACAAAGTAGGCATAACTGGGTCTTTTTCAGGTCAGAAAGATGCAATGATTGATGTGCCACAGGAATTGGTACTAGGTCCTCACAATATATGAATGACTTAGCTAAAAGGACAATGTGGAGCTCTTGAGGCACAGTGGTAGTGTCCCTATCTCTGAGCTAGGAGGTTCAAGTCCCACTTGCTCCAGAGGTGTGTAAATGCCAAATCTGAACATGTAGGTTAAAAAGAATTTGTTGACACCGCTAAGATAGGTAGCAAAGTGCGTTTTGAAAAGGACATTAGGAGGCTTCAAAAAGTTATAAATTGGTTAAGCAAGTGGAGACATTGAGTACAATGTGGGTGAACCTGTCCCTTTTGACAGGAAGAATAAGATATGTTATCTAAAGGGTGAGAAATTGTGGAGCTCTGGGATGCTGAAGGATCTGGGTGTCCTCATGTATGAATCACAAAAGGTTAGTATGCAAGTGCAGCAATTACCAGGAAAGCTAGTGGAATGTTACAATATAAAAAGGAGCTGGAGTAGGCCATTCAGCCCCTAGAGCCTGTTCCACCATTTGATGGAATCCTGGCTGAACTCACCTTGGCCTCAACTCCACTTTCTTGACCACCCTTCATAACCCTTTAACCCATTACTAATTAAAAAATCTATCTCCTCTGAACTTATTCAGTCTCCCAGTTCCCACCATACTCAGGAGTAGCAAATTCACTAATGTTGTCGCTCATCATAAGGAGAACAGAATACAAAAGTAGACATAGTCTACATTTTCAAAATCATGAGGAGTCTGGACACAGTAGATAGGGAGAAACTTATCCTGCTTAAAAAGGACATAAACCAGTGGACACAGATTTTAAGTATTTTGCAAAAGAAGCAAATCTGAGGTGAGAAAGAACTTTCTCACACAATGAGAAATTAGGATCTGGAATGCACTGTCTGCAATTGTGCTACAGGCAAATTCAATTAAGGAATTCAAGAGGGCATTAGATGTTCCCTCTTGCCCCTTTGTAAATTTTTTTTTCTTCTTGAAGAAAGGTATTAAGGGATAGGGGCCAAAGGCAGCTATATAGATTTAGGTCATGGATCAGCCATGATCTTGTGGGGAGGCAATGGCCTCATGGTATTATTGCTGGACTGTTAATCCACACATCAAGGTAATGCTCTGGGGTCCCTGGTTTGAATCCCATTACAGCATATGTTGGAATTTGGATTAAATAAAAAGAATCCAGAATTAAGAATCTACTAATGGCCATGAAACCCATCTAGTTCACTAATATCCTTTGGGGAAAGAATTCTGCCATCATTACCTGGTCTGGCCTATATGTGACTCAAGGCCCACAGCAATGTGATTTACTCTTAACTGCCCTCTGGGCAATTCCTTGATATGAGTTAGCACATCAAGAGATTAGGTAATTAATTTGAAGAGGCCATCGAACTAAAACATTAATTCTCTCTCTCTACAGATTCTGCCTGACCTGCTGAGTATTTCCAGCACTTTCTGTTTTAATTCGAGTATGTGCTGGTCCTAAGTAAATACTTACAGGAAGATTTAGATCTTCGTGAGCACTGAAGCTCACCTACACTGTGAGACAGGGATGTATAGTTGCCTGCGGAAGTGGCACTTTACGAACATAGTTAATTCAACATCCACACAAAGCCATTGTAAGATCATCTCCGATAAAGAACTGATGCAGAGATCACTTTTCCCAATGGCAACATTCTGTTGCTACGGCCAACGTGTTCCAAGGTAGACAAACAGGAGGCTGAAAGAACACATCAGGCTAGGCAGCATTTGGAGGAAAGGGGCAGTCAACATCTCGGGCATTACCTTCTTCAGGGCAGTTCAAAACTGGCCATTTCAACTACAGCTCCTGTCTAAAACTGTTTTAAATGTGGCTGGTATGTTTCCTTGAGTTTGGGACGTAATTCTTCACATTTAACCTCCACAGGTTAAAAAACAGACGGAAATTTGAAGGTCAAATGTGCCATTTCTAGTTATATGGAATTTTAGTTAATGGTTCACCCTTAGTTACAAATTAGTGTCTGTCATTGAGTAACTAACATTATTATTCAACTGTAAACCCATGGAGTTCATTCTTAAAGAGCCTTAATGCATCTCACCAATGGCCCATTACCTCATTGCAGTGATTCCACAACAACTATTTTTGTTTAGTAATTTTAACATGGTTCCAATAAACCAAGGGCGTTTCACTGAAGCTAAAAACAAACGGGTGAATAAACATTTGGTCTAAGATGTAGGTTTTAAGAAGTATCTTGGAAGGGTATAGAAGCAGAGGTTTAAGGAGAAAATCGTGGAGATTAGGGCCTTGTCTTATGGCAAATTGATTCAAATCAGGAATGTGCAGGTGGCCAGAACTGGAGGAGTGCAGACTTCTTCAAAGCAGATAGCGTGGACGGAGAACAGAGAGAGAGAGAGAAAAAAAGAGAAAGAGAGAGAGAGAGACAGTGGTAAGATATGTAGGGATTCAAAATCAAGGCAAGAAATAGGAGCCAATATAGGTCATTGGGCAAAAGACCTGGAGTTGGGTAACAAATCAAGTGTTAAAAATCTCGGTATCTGGTGAATGGTGTACATCTGAAATATTGATGCCTGTTTTTCCCCTTATATTGGTCCATCTTTTCCCCAATCATATTAAAACAAAAACATTTAAAACTTCAATGTACAGTAAATAGCAATATCCTTAGGAGCACTGATATACAGAGAGATCTTGGGGTCCAAGCCCATAGCTCCCTGAAAGTGGCAGCACAAATGGATAAGGTGGTAAAGAAAGGATGCGGTATGTTTGCCTTCTTCAGTTGGGGCATTGAATTGACAAGTCATGTTACAGCTGTGTAAAACTTTAGTTAGGTCACATTTGGAATATTGTGTGCAGTTCTGGTCACCATACTATAGGAAGGATGTTGAGGCTTTGGAGAGGGTGCAAAAAAGATTAACCAGGGTGTTGCCTGGACTGGAGTATTAGCTATAAGGTGACCCGTTCTGAGAAAAGGTCACTGGACCTGAAACGTTAGCTCTGATTTTTTTCCTTCACAGATGCTGCCAGGCCTGCTGAGTTTTTCCAGCAACTTCTGGTTTTGTAGCTATAAAGGAGAGGTGGAACAAACTTGGAATGTTTTTGACCAAGTGTCGAAGGCTGAGGGGTGACCTGATATAAGAATATAAAATTACGAGAGGCATGAATAGAATGGATAGTCAGAGTTTCTCTCCCAGGATGGAAATGTCAAATACTAAGGGACATAGGTTGAGGTGAGAGGGGAGAGTTTAAAGGAGATGTGCTATCAGGACAGATATTGTACATCATAATTACATTAGCAATGTTTAAGAGGCATTTTAGACAGACATGTGAACAGGGAGGGAACAGAGGGACACAGGCAGATGGAAATAGTTTAGAATGGCATCATGGTTGGCACAGACATGGTGGGCCAAGGGGTCTGTTCCTGTGCTGTACTGTTCTATATTCCATGTTCTATGTTCACTGGCACCTAAAGGGTTAACTTGTCAGTTCTGCCAATAGACTTTATTTACTGAGTGCGAGTGTATGTCGTGATTGAAGTTTCTGAGCTGTACTTTCCATTAGCTGATCATTTACTGTTTTCTCAAGGTTGATATCAGCTTTTCAGAAACGTGTTTAAAAAAGATAATTTAATCTGTTAAGATCAAGGACTTTCCAACTTCACGGTTAAGCAACAAAATAGGTCAAAAAACTCTGCGACTCAGGCGTTGACCTACCTTTCACTGAATGCATCCAATGGGGTAATTTTCAGAGGACAGCAAGAACTCCTGTCCACCTCTGGTACACATCAGGTGATAGCAGATATCCAAACAGCGTTGGTAATGGGAGACCAACAGGCACCTCCTCAGAAGGTTTGGGCTAGTATATCTTTTGTCCACTGGGCTAGCTCTAGATAGGCGTGGGCTTGGCTGCCAGCGCTCTTACCTCTGAGTGATAATGGTTGTGGGTTCAGTTCCCACTCCTAGGATCTAAATGCAAAGTCAAAGCTGATGCTCCCAGTTCCACAGTTACAGTTGCTGTCTTTTGGATGAGGTATGGAACCTTTCTACTCTATCTCATATGGATTTGAGGGATTCCAGTACATTTTTAAGGAGAGTTCAGGAAGTTGTCAAGGTGATCTGGTCAATATTTGTCCCTCATCCAAAACCTAAAACAGATCACCTGGCCAATGTAAGATTGCTGTTCAGGAAAGTATTTCACAAATTGGCCATGAGATACCTTGAGTTCGTAAAAAAGGTGCTACATAAATGCAAATCCTTTCTTCACAAGTTTCAGCTAGTTGGTTTAACATTATGTCCTTCATTTGCTCATGTTTTGGTTTTCAGCTTTAACCTTCCTCATGTGGAATGCTAACACTGGTGAGTCATCTTCCATGACTGCATGCTTCTGAGGTTGTGCGTCTTCTAGGGTGGGGTCACTAAATAGCGTTACAGGAGGTGAAGCCCTGCCTCATTTTCCCTAATCTAGTCTCAACAGTGCTAATACCATTTCTAGCGCCCTCGCTTCACTGTAGCTTACTCAATGCAGTCATAACGTTGCCCTTTCCGCAGCAGTGGGATTGCAGCCTGTCAGATGGCAATCTTTGGTCATGAGACCATAATAGATCACTCCAGTATTCTGTCAGAGGTGCAATTCTATGAGTGAGATGATAAAACAAAGAACCCTTTTGCTGGTTTCTGTTGTTCAGGTTAATATTCACAATTCCATTTCAATCTGAAGGAAAACATTGGATTCTCACGTTTACATGCCTCCCCCAGGCCCCAAATCATCTTTCATCCAGTTGCAGTTTATGGGATCTTTGTGTATAGATACTGACTTGCGTCTGCCCAATGAAACATTGTCTGCATTCAAAGTCATTTATTACGTAGGAAGAATTAGTGACACTTCTGAGATATGATGCGATATCATTAATTGGGAGAAAGCTGTGGCTCGTTGTGTTTCTCATTAGATACTTGGAGCTGGTGACAAAATTGAGCATGCTCAAACAACCAAGGTGCCTGAGATGTTCCTCACAATGATTTTCCCAGTAACAACAATGTCAAATTTTCCTTGACATCTCAGCCTCATGAGACTACCATCAGTTGTTGTAAAAACCCATCTGGTTCACTAATGTCGTTGAGAGAAGAACACCTGCCATCCTTATCTGTTCTGGCCTACACGTGACTTCAGACCAACACAATGTGGTTGGCTCTAAACTACCCTCTGAAATGGCCGAGCAAGCCACTCAATACACAGGCAATTAGGAGCGGTTAATAAATGCTGGCCTGGCTCACACTGCACAAGAGAGTTTTCTTAAACAAATCCCTTAAAACATCATCTAATGGCATCTTAGGTGACTTTGGCTTCCATTAGCAACAACTTGCATTTATATAGGACCATTAAAATCTCACAAGGTGCTTTATGAAAAGATAAGCAGAAGAACATTGACAGCAAGGTGAATGATGGGATATTGAGGAACTGGTACAAACAATTTGGTCAAAGAGGTACACTTTAAAGAGTATCTTAAAGGAGGACAGCGAGGTAGAAAGGGGAGACATTTAGGGGAAGGAATTCTAGAGAGTAGTGCCCAAGCAGCTGAAGGCATGGCCCCAAACGGCAAGGGGAAGGGAACAGGTGATGCATGAGTTGTCACTTCTAAATGTAAGGATGAATTTTGGAGCAAGTCTCTTGACAGTTGATATTGTGATGTGCATGATCATAATGGAAACTTTAAAATAATGAATTGGGCTTGGACTAGAATTTCAAGGGGTTGAGGGCTTATCTTCACCAATTAAGCAAGCCAATTTCAGAAAGGTAACAGGGGGAGGCAATGGCCTAATGGTATTATTGCTAGATTGTTAATCCAGAGACCGAGGTAACATTCTAGGGACTCAGGTTCAAATCCTGCCATGGCAGCTGGTGGAATTAAGAACCTAATGATGACTGTGAATCTGTTGTCAATTGTCAAGAAAATCCCATCCGGTTGACTAACATCATTTAGGGAAGGAAACTGCTAGCCTATATGGGACTCCAGAGCCACAGCAATGTGGTTGACTCTTAGCTGCCCTCTGGGCAATTAGGGATGGGCAATAAATGCTGGCCTAGCCAGCAACACCTTCATCCCATAAATGAATAAAGGGCAAAAAAAAAAATATTATTATTGACTTCCTTGCCCATGAGCTGTGAAATGGAAAATATCTTGCAGAGATTTTGTACCAGATCACTGCCCACTGAGCCCCAGGTGGAAAGTGCACAGGTGGATGTTTGCATTGACCTCAGCTGTGATTCCCTCATGGTCCAATAGCCTGCTGACACTCATTGCTAAAGTTCACATGCTGAAAAAGGGCACTTTGTTGGGGGGCAATGGTGGGGGGTGGGGTATAGGAAGGTTAATGGTGTAACCGTGAATCCAGTACCTCCAAAAATAGAAAGGAGAAAATAGAGGGAAAGAAAAAAAGCACATAATTTTTTTTGAGGTCAAAAGTAGATAAGAAATAGTGTTTTCATTAGCCACCTCCATCATCTCCAGACACAACAAGGCAAGTTTGTCTTTGGAAGGTCACGAATAACAGGTGCACAGTACATTTGCCAACTCTGGTTGGCTACATTCCTGGATACTCCATCACATGATCTCCTGAATTAAATCACCTAAAATCCCAGAATTGGTCTTTTCTCCAGCTGCACTGTCATCTTCCAACAGGAAAAGAGAGAAATAACTTCTGCCCCATTGGATTAATCTTGACTTCCAAGTCTAAATCCCATACTCACTGGCTTGTTTCCTCAATATTTTTGTTACTGACAAAGAAGCAATCGCAAAAGTGAATACAAAAAAACTAATTTTCTTCTATGCTGAAGAGACTTTTGTCTTTTGGTTTCTCTAGACTCTGGGACAATCCTTGAGGGTTGGCAATGCTAGTGCACAAGTCTGGGCAAATGGAGAAAAACAAAAAGTGTTGAGCAGCATGACTCCAGAAATCATTAACCAGAATTCAGGCATTTTCTAATATTCAAAATGGCTATTTACCAAAAAAAAAAGAGGTTTTTGGTCAGTATTCACCCTATCAAAGGTCCAACAGAACCAACCAACATTCTCAAATACTCTACACCCACCCCTCAAACCATATGAAACATGTTTTAAAAACTAATAAACCAAATATTCCTAAATAATTGATCACCCAGAGATAATGTAAAGCAAGCAAAGAAATGTGTTTCCTAAAAATTGGAAATTGTTTTAGGTCAATCATCCTGAGATAATATGTAACTGAGAAAGTAACTGCTTTGCTAATCTCCCATTATCTCGAGGTGAGGTCTCTTGTTCACACCTTGGCATGATCATGTGAAGATGGCTGTCATGTGAAAGTAATTCAAGTCACGCAAAGCCTTTCCTCCCTTTTATTCACAAGGGTCCTGTCTGATTCCAGCCAATGCAATATAAAGAAAGACATCAACAATTGTTGGTCTTATCAATATGAGAGAGAGAAAATTTAAGGCAATTTTATGGAGATGTTTTAAAATTATGAAGCAACAGAGGAGATAAAAACATCACATGGCTGAAGAGATACAGGTTCAAGGTTAGATACAGGAAACCTCAGACGGAGAGTTTTGCAATGGTACTACTTCTAGAACTAATGCTTAAAGTGAAGCCCTAGAGACTAGATCAGATAGGAGGGCGTAAGACTATAAAAATAGAAAGGATATAGTATTATTGCTTGCCTAAAGGGTAAAGCTAACAAAAGCTGGCTGGACTCACTCTATGCTGCACTTTCAATGTCATTCTATATTATCTTAATTTGTTTAACATGTGACTGAAGTTCACATTCTGTCACAATTGTTTCTCTTTGAGGGAGGGACCCCACCCAATGCTTCAGCATTGGCCAGTGCACATGGATCTGACTACAGGAGTGTATTTCTGCACCTAATAGCTGATCTGCTATCGCTCTCATCTCAAACAACAAATCTGCATTTGTTACTTATTATTTGTTCAAGGGGTTTAGGCTTTGACTGCCTGGCACAGAACTTATTGCCCGTCCCTAGTTGTCCTTGAGAAGGTGGCAGTGAGCTGCCTTCTTGAATCGCTGCAGTCGCAGAGTTGCACAGCACCGAAACAGACCCTTCAGTCCAACTCGTCCATGCTGACCAGATAGCCGAAATGAATCAAGTCCCATTTGCCAGCACTTGGCCCATATCCCTCTAAACCCTTCTTATTCATGTACTCATCCAGATACCTTTTAAATGTTGGAATTGCATCCACCTCCATCAGTTCCTCTGCCAGCTCATTTCAGACATGCACCACTCTCTGCATAAAAAAGTTACCCCTCAGGTCTCTTTTAAATCTTTACGCTCACCTTAAACCTATGCCCTCTAGTTTTGGACTCGCCTACCAGGCTATTCACAATATCCAAGCCCCCCTTATAATTTATAAACCTCTGTATAATCACCCCTCAGCCTCCAATTTTCCAAGGGAAAAAAGCCCCAGACTATTCAACGTCTCCCTATAGCTCAAGCCCTCCAATCCTGGAAAAATCCTTGTAAATCTTTTCTGAACCCTTTCAAGTTTAACAACATCTTTCCTAAAGCAGGGAGACCAGAATTGTATGCAGTATACCAATAGTGGTTTAACCAACATCCTGTACAGCCGCAACATGAAATCCCAACTCCCTGACTCAATGCACTGACCAATGAAGGCAAGTGTACCAAATGCCTTCTTCACCAACCTGTCTACCCATGACTCCAATTGCAAAGAACTATGCACCTGCACCCTTAGGTCCCTTTGTTTGCCAACACTCTCCAGGGCCCTACCATTAACTGTATAAGTCCTGCTCTGGATTTGCCTTACCAAAATGCAACACCTCACAATTATCTAAATTAAACTCCATCTGCCACTCCTCAGTCCATCAGCCCATCTGATCAAGGTCCCATTTTACTCTGAGATAACCTTCTTCACTGTCCACTACACCACCAGTTTTGGTGTCATCTGCAAACTTACTAACCATACCTCCTTTATTCACATCCAAATCATTTATATAAAAAACAAAAAGCACCGATCCTTGTGACACACCATTGGGCACAGGCCTCCAGTATGAAAAACAACCCTCTACCACCACCCTTTGTCTCTTACCTTCAAGCCAATTTTAAATCCAATTGGCTAGCTCCCCCTGGATCCCATGTGACCTTGTTACCCAGTCTACCGTGTGGAACCATATCGAATACCTTACTGAAGTCTGTATAGATAATATCTATCGCTGTGTTTTCATCAATCTTCTTTGTCACTTCAAAAAAAACTCAATAAAGTGAGACATGATTTCCCACACACAAAGCCGTGTTGACTATCCCTAATCAGTCCTTGCCTTTCCAAGTGCGTGAAAATCCTGTCCCTCAGAATACCTTCCAACAATTTACCCACCACTAATATCAGGATCACCGGTCTATAGTTCCCTGGCTTTTCCTTACCACTTTCCTAAATAATGTCACCACATTAGCCAACCTCTAGTCTTTCGGCACCTCACCTGTGGCTATCAATGATACAAATATCTCAGCAAGGGGCACAACAATCACTTCCCTAGCTTCCCACAAAGTTCTGGGATACACCGCTTCAGGTTCCAGGGATTTATCTGCCTTTATGTGTTTTAAAATGTCCGGCATCTCCTGTTCTGTAATATGGACACTTTTCACGACATCACTATATATTTCCCCAAGTTCTCTAGCCTCTATCTCCTTCTCCACAGTCCATGTGCTCTCGGTAGATCCACAATGCCCTTAGGAAGGGAATTCCAGGAGATTGACCCAGTGACAATGGGGATATTAATTCAAGTTGGGTTGGTGTGTGGATTTGGGGGAGGGGTGGGGGGGAGGAATCTTGCGGGTTTTGGAGCTCCCTTGCATCTGCTGTCCTTGTCCTCCTAGGTCAGTGCTTCTCAAATCTTTTCCAGCTGTGACCCCATTTCACACCTTGAAACTTATCATAACTCCTCAGTGAGAAGTCTGAGAGTTGTGGTGGTGGAGGTGTTAAAAGAAGAGGCCTGGTGGAAAAGGCGTACAGCTATTATACCTCAGTTGAAGCTCTATGGCAACTACTATCACCTGACAACTCACGATGCCAAAATGTCAGCTCATGATCCTACCCTAGGTCCTAAACTCCCTTTAGGAGGCACTGTGTTAGGTTGTAGTGGTTACAGGGTTGAAAGACGTGGTGGTACGTTGCTGTAGTGCATGTTGTAGATGGTACACACTGCTGCTGCACAGTGTTGGAGGGAGTGGATGCTAATGGTGGTAAATGGTGTGCCCATCAAGCAATCATTTATTTATTTTGCTGCTATTTATGCTGCTTCTTTAACTTGTAAAATGTTCCATGAGCTTCACAGGAGCATAATTGATCAAAATTTGACACGGTATCACAACTCGACTGACAGTGAAGAACTTGCTCAAAGAGGAAGGTTTTGTAGATCATTTAAGGATGAGAGTAAGGGAGTAGCAGCAAGAGAGATAAGTTTAGGAAGGGAATTCCAGAGCTTAGGACCAAAGCAGCTGAAAGCACACCAACGGTGGAGCGAATAATATCAATTTTATCTCCCTCAACAGAGTCAACAAAAACAGAATGTTTATAAAGCTACTCTAAAGATACAACAAGATTAAATACACAAGATTTAGGGTGGAGTGAGAGAAACATTTTTGCACACACAGAAATATGAGACTGTGGAATACACTGGTGATAGTGACTGAAGCAAGACCATGTCAACATCGAAAGGTAGGTTGAATAGGTAATTGAAGACAAACTGAGATAAGGATGAAGGAACAGGATGTTGGACTTGACAGTGGATGACAACAGCAACATAGATTATTTTGGCTGCGTGACTAGTTCCCATGCCATGACGTTTAGCTACATTTTTCTGAATAAATTCTGTAACAGTTAATCTCTGCATTGCTCACAATATGAACACTTGTGCCAGGCCAACCCTCTCCTGATGCTGTTACCAAAATAATCCTCTCTTTACTATCTCAGACTTAAAGAAAATTGCATTGTGGTCCTTAACACCATCGTAGTCAAACCTTTGTTTGCAAATCAGTAAAGAATAAGGGAAAAGATCTTGCATTTGTACAACACCTTTCAATCTTTCAGGCTATCCTAAAACACTTTTGTTTACTTTTTGAAGCGTAATCACTGTTGTTCATGCCTAGAAGTAGAAGCCAAATTGCACACAATAAGCTCCCATTAACAGTAACATGCCAAAGACTGGATAATCTGTGACATTGGCTGAGAGCAGGATGCTGCAGAGAAACCCCATTGTTCTTCTTCAAATAGTGTCATGGAACATTTTAGTGAGTCCAAATGGGTGAACATAAGGCCCTCTGTTTACTGTCCAATGCAAAGAAAAGCACCTCTGACAGTGTAGCATTCCTTCAGTAAACCCTGCAAGGGAGACTGCATGCACAATGCTGCTCACTCAGCCTCTGTGAAGGGAGCAGGTGAATTATCACTTCAGATCTGAACCTTTTGTCACATGAATCAGAAGTGGAATCAGTTAGCACAACTGCATGCCATTTGTACCTATGCCAGGTCTTTGCTATCCAATTAGACCTACACTCCCCTATTTTGTACCACCCACCAATAGCCTTGCGCATCTTTCCTTTTTTGAGTATATATATCAAAATTTTCTTTTGAACATTGTTACAGAATCTGTTTCCACTGCCCTCTCGGGCAGCACATTCCAAATCAGTTTCCCCTTCTGATTTCCCTCCAGAATTGGCAGCCTTTTCTTGGCTTTCTGTTTACCGTGTTACACAAGTTTAGTTCAAGCAGCCAGACTTGGATCCTCCCATGCTTTTTGTCTGAGTTTATAGAGTATAACAACTTTCCACCACTGTATCCTGAATCTTCAGTATAACCTCAGGTAATAGCAGAATCCTATTGTCTCTCCCTTGTGGCACTTGTTTTCAAATTGAAAGGCATTTTTACACATTAAGTGATCCATACCGGAATTATGTCATACTTTGCAGAAACAGGCCATTCAAATCAACGTCTATGTTGATGTTGAACTTCACACCACCTTCACCCATCCTTCAACAACTAATCCCATCAACAATCCCTCCAATTCTTTCCTCCTCTTGTGTTTAACTAGTTCTAGCTAAATCAGCAGCAAGCTGATTCACCCAAACCTTTGCAGAACACCTTCAATAAAGGCTCAGGCTTTGCTTTAACCTGAATTTGTCTGCCACAGAATTGTGGAATCTTAGCTGTATATTTTGAAATCCAGGTTAAAAAAAAGAGAATAGTTCTGAGGAATTTCAGAGGAAGGGTCACTGGACCCAAAACATTAACTCTGATTTCTCTCCACAGATGCTGACAGACCTGCTGAGCTTTTCCAGCAATTTCTGTTTTTGTTTCTGATTTCCAGCATCCGCAGTTCTTTCAGTTTCTAAAAAGAGAATATCCCACTTTGTGATCATCTGCCAAAGAAATGTTTATCTGAAGGCAATGGTTATTTGGGGAATCCTGGATTATTTTTACCATCACTGAGGCTATGTGTGCTGCCCTGTCCAAAGAGGCACAGAGTCTGTTTGAAGACCTTAGACCTTCTAGATTAATAAATGCTCAGTGCAAGCATTCGCACTTTCAACTTCTGAGTCAGAAGGTTGCAGGTTCAAGATCCACTCCAGACACTTCAGCACTTTGGAGAGGTGATGGCCTTATTGCTGGATAATATCACTGGGACCTCATTCCAAATTCTGCCATGGCAGATAGTGAAATTTGAATTCAATAAAAATCTGGAACTAACATTCAAATGATGACCATTGTCAATTATTAGGAAAAATACCCCATCTGATTCACTAATGCCCTTTAGGGAAGGAAATCTGTCATCTTTGTCTGGCCGACATGTGTATTCTAGAACCACAGCTCTTAACTTCCCTCTGAGAAATTAGGGATGGACAATACATGCTGGCCTAGCCAACGACACCCACGTCCTGTGAATGAGTGAATAAATAATAAAAAAAGTAGCAGACTGTCAACTGATGCATCAGTATATTCCACTGAGGGAGCGTACAATAGGGTTGTCCATACAAAAGGGAGAGAATGAGTCACCTTCCAAATCCCTGACCGCTCCTATCTAGAGGGACAAGCTCAGTAAGTGCATAGAAGCATCACCACCTACAAATTCTCTTTCAAGTTACACAGTACCCTAACTTGGAAATATATCACCATTCCTTCATCACCAGTGGGTCAAATCCTGGCTCTTTCCCTATTTGCAGTGCAGGAGGTTGGAAGATGCTCTTGAAGCTGCTTCAGTGGGTTACTGCAGTGTGACAAATGGTACACACTCAGAGTTCAGAAGACGCCTCTACCTTGGTACATAAAATGGTAAATTTAGGAAATACATAAGACTTCTCAAGGGCTTTCAGGTGTTAGGCAGTAAATGCTGGCCTTGCCAGTGAGGTCTATATCCCATACATGAATTTTTCTTTGAAAATCAGCATATTAGGTTTCTGCGCATGGAGAGGAATCATATAACAATTAATGGATTCGTGGATATCCAAGGGCAGACATGATTCCAGGTGTCATTTAAGAGACCATTGGATATTTTAGGATCTTTTTGGACAGATAAGTTCATCTTTTTTTCATCATTAGTTATTTTAAGATCACTGGGCCCAGCAAGGCATTGTCTTCAATGTCCTTGCTGTTGACAAGATGACTGCATGAGCAGGGATGCTATGCAGATCTTTACAGTGCTAAAAGGAAACAAGACATCAAACGTTTTCATCCTGCACTCATTGGGACTAGGAGACTAGAAAGAGAATTTGAAAAAAAGGAACACCAATTTAACCCAGTCTACCTCAGATTACCTGGAAGGGGAAAATTTCTCAAAAATTTGAAGGAAGTTAGCTGTCTCACATTGCTGCTACACAGTAGACCTGCAAAGTGGTTTTCCCCACTAACAGGATGCTGCCATCAAGTTAAAAAGACATTTTGCCCACCACACAATGGGGACCGTGATACATAAGTTTCAGTGCCAGCGTGATAGTGAGCCTTACATCCCGTTGATTCGTGGACAGTATTGAAGAACACGTTCCATTATCCATTTGCATTGGGTGACATGCCGATTATTCTCAACCAGCCTGTTCCTGCACGCCTCAGAATGCTCACCATACGATGTGACTCTGTTATTGAAACTCATCTGTGAAATTATCCAAACTGTGCTAAGAGTTTCACTGGAAACCAGTTTAAGATTATCAATCAGGCTTGCAGTGGGATGTGTGCTAAAATCTACACAGTAGTGCACAGAACCCTGATTTATGTAGGCAAAATGTGGAGGTGCCTGTGTTGTACTCGGGTGAACAGAGTCAGAAGTCACAGGTTATAGTCCAACAGGTTTGTTTGAAATCACAAGCTTTTAGAACGGTGCCGATTTCAAATAAACCTGTTGGACTATAACCTGGTATTGAGTGACTTCTGACAAGGTAAACAAAAGGATTTTATACATACATAGCATCTTTTTCATGGACAAAATGGGATCATGGAGACTGCTGATGTCTGCTGCATTCCCCGGGAAACACCCTGATCAATCAGAGTCAACCTACCTAGGATCAGAGGATTAAGATTGACAGTTAACTGTTCCTGCTACATCTCCATGCTATGGATAGCCCAGTCAAACAGCACCTTCTTCTCATGGTCTATAAAAGGGTGTGCCTGTTTTCAAGTCTGTTGCTTGCAACCTAGCTCTAATGAGTGTAAAATGAGAAGCTTTGACTGCGTGTCTCCTTTTAGCAATGTTAAGTTCTGTACTACCAAGTAATTATCTGCATATTGCTTCAAAGTTATAGCTAATTTAAGTACCAGTTTAATCAGCTTCTACTTTTGATTACAAAAAGCTCCAAAAGCAGAATTAGTAAAACTCCAGGAAAAGATTTTTACATGTTTCCCTAAGGCATTCTATCTCTAAGGAAAGAGAAATCTTTGAAACTGGGTAATGACATGCCGATTAGTTTATGTAGGAGTTGGACAAATATCAAATTGTGAGTAAGATGTAAGCAACAGAGGTAAGTACAGGTGGAGGTGATAAAATGCCGAATGTAACATTGTTGCTTCAGTTGTAGGGATGGTGTCTATGGAATGCAACTAGTCAGGTTTGAGGCAATGCTACACCAAATATCCTAGACATTTAAAACCTACAACAGCCAAGTAAAACTCAAAGAATGTCTCTTTGTAATGTTCCTTGCACTTACCTACCATCCTCATTATTGTCCATGTTACACATATGGATAATCAGAAGATGCGGCATGGACCAAAAGATATGTCTAGTGTAGTGTGTCAATTTCTTTCTTTTTCCTCAAACTATTTCACCACAGCCACGGGGTAACATGGGCTTTTTTTTAAAGCTGCACTTTCCTAAACTATAGGCTTGGTCTCTGATTTGTGTGACTTTGTAGCTTCATTCATAAAGAAACAGCTGTTAAGGGACATGTTCCACATTAAACACATTTCACAAATGCAGCAACTGCTGTAAAAGCTGAAAAAAGTATTTACCGGGACATCCTAAGGTTGTGTATGAATATAGTCTGGGCAAGATGCAACTTAATGCGTAATCACACAGATATTCATTTCTGCAATTGTAGGAAATAAACTGAATTTGGTATTTGCTGTGTATTCATTTATTTGGATGTCAAGAACTTGTTGAATCTATGGAGATGCTAGTTTTGTGTCAGAATCTTTGTACTTTGTGGCAGTATTTTGGTGAAGCCATAGGAATCCAAATAATTGTTGACTCCAGTTCAAACAATTCATTTCTCCTTCTTCTCAGTCATATTCCCAAACACCATCCTATCCAGCCCCCATCTCCTTGCCCCCAGCCTTAACACCTCCACTTATCCATTACCACCTCTATCCAAATGCCTCCAGTGGGGGAAATTGGTTCCAAATGCCAACTTGCTATAGAAGCTGGGAAATACACATTCAGTTTGGTTTGTCCTTTATTCTTCATTGGCAAGTAGATTTTAGTTTATTTCTGTCCCTTGAATGGATTGGCTCCTGACTACGCTTTAAGATGGACTAGCAAGACATCGACATGATGGGTAGTCAGGAAAAGGAACGACTGGCACATGAGAGGCTTTTAAAGGTGTGATATCAAGTGTCTGGGGACAGTATGTCCCTGTTAGAGTGAAGGGAAAAGCTGCAGGTTTGGGGATCCCTGGCTGATGAGGGATTTTGAGGCTCTGGTCAGGAAAAAGAAGGCAGCATATATTGGGTTTAAGCAATTGGGCTTAATTGAATCCCTAGATGACTATAAAAAGTCACTTAAGAGGGAAATCAGAAGAGCAAAAAGAGGGTATGAAATGGATCTGGCAGATAAGGTTAAAGATAATCCCGGGAGATTCTATAGCTATAGGTAGTTCTCCTATAACATGATACTTGCGTTCTTGCATGACCTCGCATTATAGAAAATCACGTTATAGGGAAATCGCCATAGAAAAATTCCTATACCTGTACAGCAGAAAGTTCACATTATCCAAATAGTGTCCACTATTCGTCAATCTCGTTGCAGCCAATTCACATTAATGAAACACATGTTAAAGCAGAACTACCTATATATTAAGAGTAAAAGGGCGACTAGGGAGAGAATATATCCCCTTAAAGATTAGCTGTCTATGTGTGGAGCCACAGGAGATGGGGATGATTTCTAATGAATATTTCTCCTCAATGTGTACTGAGGAGAGGATCATGGATGCTAAGGAAATAAGGGAAACAAGTGGGAATGTTTTGGACTGCATACATTACCAGAGAGGAGGTGTTTACATTAAAGCGCATTAAATGTGGATAAATCCCTTGGGCCTGATCAAGTCCATCCTCGGATGTTGTGGGAGGCTAGGGAAGAAATTGCAGAGGCCTTTGCAGAGACTTTTGTTTCATCTTTAGCCGCTGGTGAATTTCCAGAAGACTGGAGGGTGGCTAATGTTGTTCCATTGCTTAAGAAAGGTAGCAAAGACAAGCCAGGGAACTACAGGCCAGTGAGCCTGACATCAGTGATAGGCAAGTTATTAGAGACAATACTGAGCAATAAGATCAACCAACATATGGGTAGTCAAGGTCTGATTAGGGATATTCAGCATAGATTTGTGCGAGGGAAGTCATGTCTGACAAATCTTTTAGAGTTTTTCGAAGAGGTAACCAAAAGGATAAATCAGTGTAGGGCAGTGTTGGCTATATGGACTTTTGTAAGGCCTTTGACAAGGTCCCAAACAGCAGACTAGTCATTAAAGTTAGGTCACATGGGATCCAAGGACAGTTAACTAATTGGATTCAAAATTGGCTTAATGGTAGGAAGCAGAGGGCAATGGTTGAAGGTTGTTTCTCAGACTGGAGGCCTGTGACTAGTCATGTGCCACAGGGGTCGGTGCTGGGTCCTTTGTTATTTGTTATCTACATAAATTATTATGGATGTGTACGTACAAGGCATTGTTAGTAAGTTTACGGATGATACAAAATCAGGAGGTATCTTCGATAGCGAAGAAGGTTATCAAAAATTACAGAGGGATCTTGATCAGAGGGGGAAGCGGGCTGAGGATTAGCAAATGCAATTCAATACAGATACCTGTGAGGTGTTGCACTCTGAAAAGTCAAACCAAGGTGGGACTTATACAGTAAATGGTAAGGTCCTGAGGAGTGTTGTGGAGCAGAGGGATCTAAGTACATAGTTCATTGAAAGTGGTGTCACAGGTAGACACGATAGTGAAGAAGGCATTTAGCATGCTGGCCTTC